>NW_027270987.1:637500-1275000 GCF_040938485.1 Diadema antillarum
TAATGCAACACAGTTGGCTGTAAGAATGGTAGCAACTTGGCTTGATTTGAAATTACAGTCATAGCCGAAGGGAGATTGCCGATTACGACCTAGATATGACAGCACCATCAAATTGCATAGAAGATCTTTGCTGCCAGTGATGTCTACTTGCTTGTAGGTGATCCAGGTTTTCTGTTTTCTCCTTGTCGTTGGTGTAAAAAAAGCGATTGTCGCTATTTGATATCAAAGATGATCATTTGGCTATCTGACCTCAAATACCAGTTCACGATCAAAGTCGTCTGCATTGTAGGGCTGCTCATAATGTGGTTTCTTTTTACAGGAGAAATTGAGTCGCTCTTTCACAGTGATTCACTCGGAAAATTGCCATTGAAAGAGAGAGGGGGAGATTTGTCCTTCGTATGAAAGGAAGAATGGACTCAATGCTCGAATCAGAGCACGGCAGGTTTTTCAAAGATGCTCTATTTGTTTACTGGTCATATATTATGAATGAAAGATGTATTTCTCGTCTCCGAAATCCACTCTGTCCATTTTTCTTTCACTCCTCACCTCGGCCGTGACATCGGTCTCGGCTTGGAAAGTGGGGAGAAAACAAAAATGTGAGTGCTGCATCTTTTGAATCCAAACAGCTACTCACACTTTGGGGAGGAAAAACTCTTTAATGGGTGTCGTGTTTGCTATCAAAGAGGTCTGTTTCTGTTTGAACTCTTGGTGATCTTCAGGGTTAAAATATATGCTCCCCCTCCCCCATATTTTTGTTTTTTTCTCTCGGAATTCAAACGTGCCATCCACAATAAGATCCGTCTCTATCGCTTTCTGGGCGACCCACAAACAATGCTGCATCTCCATAGCTCAGAGTGACTCTTGATTTATGGAATGGTTTGCAATCAGTGATCTGTTTAGTCCACGGTCAGTTCATTCCATAACTCTTCCTTTCCCTCTCCCCTGCTCTCTTGATAAGAAAGTGACCATAATTTTACTTTTCATTACTTCCGCATGTCTGGTATCCTTGTTTTGTACAAATCAAGTCCATTTGGAACCATGGAAGCGTATGTGTGTGTGTGTGTGTGTGTGTGTGTGTGTGTGTGTGTGCATGTATGTAAGCTTCTTATCAGTGACAAAACTCTTTCTCATTTGGGGAGAGGGTGCTGCCATTTGTGAGAAACAAATGTTGCAAAAAATCATATTGATCATTGTTCAAACAATCGATGAGTGTTAAGTGCATGGAGTGTTTCTTGCCAGCTGAAAATTTCTGAAGTGTGTGTGTTTGTGGGAGTAGAGAGGGAACTCCAAGTGTAGGGGTTCCTTTTTTGTCCTTGTTGATGTGTCTTCAGGCTGCAATGGACTTCAATTTGGCATGTTGACATTTCATTGATTGCTCACTTGTTTTTGCCGCCAGTATCGCTTCTTTGTTTCTTTCTGTGTTGGTCTCCAACATAGGTTTTCCAAACTTGACAGATAAACAAGGTAAAACAAAAGCAAAGCATTGTGTGGTCTGATGTCATTTAGTTCTATATTTACTCCATGGTCCACCTCCTTCATTCTGACTGCTAAAATGCACAGGGCATTGCCTTGAATGTGAGATACCGTAAACAGGGGTCTCTCTCATTCCCCCCCCCCACCCCTTTACCTCAGTTTTGTTGCTCCTATGGTACGTTTTCCGGAGGTTCTCCTGGTAAAAGGTTCTCAATAGAGTATGAGACAGGGCACAACCTCTGGAGGTTCTTTCATGTTCAATACTTCATTCGTAAGCAGTATTGTAAGCCATATTCGACCAGAAAACCATCCACCAGTGCAACACTCGCGATTATATGATGGTTAGATACACACCGCACCTCAAGAATTGCGTTTCAAACCACCTTTGTTACCGCCATTCGAAATGTTTTTTGAAAGGTAATTTCTCCTCTCTTGAGTTAAATTCAGCTACAGTTTCTTGTGCACTGTTCACCTACTGTATGTATCAGACCAGACATGCTCTGCTTCACTTTTGGCATAGAAATTATGTGTGAATGTGTGTGTGTGTGTGGGGGGGGGGGGGGGGGGAGGAGGGAATGGATGAATGTTTTTCAATTCTTTGCAGCTGTGCTCATTACATTGTTTACTTTCCATATGGTTCTGCCATTTCCTTATTCTGTTCCGATCAGATGTTCCTAATATTCAGCAGAGTGCAAGTTAAAAATAGAGGGACAAAAAGTAAGTGCTGCAAACAGATCATAAAGTTTAATGCCCAGAAGCCTTCTGCCATTCCCTTGAATTGAAAGGAAAGCGGAAGGTGTAAGAACAAAGAATATTGTTCCCCCCCCCCCCAAGCTCTGAGGGTTGGACATCTGTTGAATACAGTGATTTCATTCCCTGACACTGCCCACATGCTAGGATACGTACGAATGGGGTGACAATGAACGGGGATCAAAATCATAAATCTGGGGCGGTGAGCGAGGTATGGGGAGAGATAAGCCCAGAAAATAGGATGTTGCTGTCTAGATAATTCCTTCCACATTTGGCCACGGCCCATTTGCAGCCATGCTGTGGTCATTGCTGCGACCCCAGGTTGGTTGGTAGGTCGCGGGCTGTGGGTTGACGACCCAGATCAGGTTTGGGCAGTACTAAGTTAGGACAGGTTTACTGCCCAGGTTTCCGTTTGTTGGAAGGTGATGACAAGTTATTCGATAGACTTGAGGCAGGTCGGAATGTGATGTTGATAAGGTAAAACCCAGTGTATGGGCTAGAGACGCATTTTAATCAATCAAAGGAGACTTCCACAGTGTGTATTTAAGTGCTCTTTAGGCTGCGTTCACATAGAAGTATACTATTTGGGTATTCGGGCTCGTTTTTCGAGGGCACGCGAATAGCTTGAATCGAACGATAGGATTTCCTCACACCGGTTCACATAAGAGGGCACTATTCGAAAGTACCGAATACCTGCGAAAAGTATAGCAAAGTGGGAATCAAGCTTGTTCGATTTTCTTGCAGCGTATACCGTCTCTAGTTTATGAAAGAATAACAATTTTGGTCTGGCTTTGCCCGTTAGCAAATATAAGCATGTAGACTGACATTCTGATGCAGTTTAGAAATTGTTAATAAGATTTGCTGCGATGTAGGAGGAAGAAATCCTCACTACATGGGATGGTGAGTTGACGGTGCGGGTGATGGTGTATTCGGTGCTCGAATAGCGAATAGCGAATAGCGAATAGCGAATACCGAATACCGAATACCGAATACCGAATACTTCGATGTGAACGCAGCCTTATGGTCTCCATGTCCTACAGAAACATTAAGCACATTTCTGAAATACATGTAGGCCTATGTGTGAATAGTCTTGTCCCATTTCTTGATAATTTCAGTAGGTAGATGGTGTGGAAAACATGCTTTGCATTTTTGGCAGCCATCATCTGGAGAACTTGTTCAGGTCCAGTACCACTGAACTCTAGAGTGGAAGTGACGTTACGCGCAGTGCTTGAAGCCAGCGCTTTGCTTAATTGGCCCTGCCATTTTAGGACTCCGCCTTTAGGCCCCGCCCACTTTACTATACGCTACTGTTGTCCAGAGGGTACGCAGAAGAAGCGTGCGTTCCTCAGTGGAAAGTCACTGTGGTTTTAATGATGGGGCGCCAAGTATCGCATGGGCTATTTCATTATGAAATGGCTCTTTAGTCAACAAAATGAACATGTCCTCGCAAAACAACCAGTTTTATGACAAAATGAACAATTTCTTAAATGGAATGACTGATTTCAAAATGCCATTTTGTAGACACAAATTACTCCTTTCGTAACAAAACAGCCATGTGACACTTGGCACCTTATTGGTGCCCCATAGCAAAGTCCCAAAATGGCCGCCACCAGCCAGCACTTCAGGTGACTTCAAAACTTGTACCCACAGTGCAACACGAGCGTCGTGGCTTTTCGGTGTGTAGTGCGCGCTAAGTGTGCACAGCGCCCCTTCCACTATATAGAGTTCAGTGTCCAGTACAGGTTAAGGCAAGCACCTCAGTATTTTCTTCTTTTGTTGTTGTTGTTGTTGTTGTTGTTGTTGTTGTTGTTGTTGTTGTTGAGATTTCAGCAAGATGTTAACCTTTATGGTAGATATAAAACTGTGATCCTGAGTGAAATGCTGCCTGGTCTCATTTGAGTTTCACTGTTGGCAACAGTGATGAAAAAAAGAAAAAACAGTCTCAGAGACTATTATGCAGCCTTCATGAGTATGAGTAGGGCCTTCAGGTACGTACATGTATAGTCAGATAACACAGCTTGTGCAAGAATACTATACCAGAAACATTCACGGCATGAAACCTTTGTGAATTGGAGCCAAAGGCCTTCTTTGCGCTAGAAAGCCTTCGCGAATTGCCATTGGCATTCAATGTATTGTGTAGACAAAAATGTTTGTGTGCATTTTACTTTTCCTAATCTTGATCAGATAACTCGATCTTCATAGAATTTGCAAAATTTTCATGCACGCAAAAATTCCTGCTTTTACATCATTGGGTTTTCATACCAGCTGTGTATTCCCCCCCCCCCCCCAAAAAAAAAACAGCAACAAACAAACCAATAACAACAACAATGGCAACAAAAAAATCTTTCCTTATTCTCTCATCAAAACTTTGTCAATGACACAAATGTCACTGAACAAGGCTTAAAAACATTTTACCCACCATTCATTTTAATACACTGCTGTTTAGAATATGACCTCCCAGAGAGCAAAGTCTCAGGTTGTGAGTTTTTCTGGCAATTGTAAAACACAACTCGAATGAGTATCAAGTTAGCACGACTTCCATGGCGGTCAAGGAGTCAGAGAATGAAAAAAAAAATGTGTTAAGAAGGATTTTACATTTTCCTGTAGACAGGATAACTCCTTTGACCTCTAGCCAGCATTTTTTCTTTTTTTCTTCCTCAGTCATTATCAGGAAATTCTTCGCAAGCTTTCCAAGAATATGTTTCAGTCCCCACAGACACACACACCAGAAATTAAGTTGGTTTTTTTTAATCAGTTTTTGCAGCATGACGCCAAAATTGTTAACTCTTGTGTGTGGACGAAAAAAAAAGAAAAAAATGTAAAGCTGGTAACTCCTGTGTATCAATGGGGCTATTCATCCTTTAGTCTATTGTTTTGCCCGTCAAAAGTAGTTGTACAAACAGCATACTTCAGATATATATGAGAGAGACAGAGAGGGAAAGAGAAGAGAATATGAGTAAGCATATGGAATATATTCATTCAGATGACATTGAACTCATCCTCCTGCTTGTTGACTTTTGCAAGTTAGTATGAAGTGCCAAGAAGAGCGAAATGATTTACATCTTTTATGGAGTGGATCCCAATTTACGATCTTGGTGCTCAACCTCTCAGCATATTCACCCCTCTGACATTTCTGCATGCGGGTGTGATATGAATGATTTGTGTTCCATGCTATAACCTTGTCCTTTAAATCTCAGGTCTTTGCATTCTCCCATCTTGGGGTTGGGGTTGGGGGGGGGGGGGCGAGGGGACGAGGGGGGGGGGGTTCATTTGCAAAGACGTCTGCACAAGATTTGAACTTGCGAAGTTTTTCCAGCACTGTCCATGTTGAAATTTTTGGTCAATAATCTGCGATGCCTGAAAGCCTTGTGGGTATGTTGTAGCAGGCAACTGTGCTTGCACAAATGACTGTGATATTCTTCCAAGCTGCAGCATTGAGTTTTCGTTGAAAGCTACCTGTGTACAGCATTGCTGTGTGTATTTACAGCCTGCATGAACCAGCAGTCAGGGTGTGGTACTATGTATGAAGAGAAAACTCCAGCAGAGATTTCAAGCCGCAAAACTCACACTTATAGAAAAATGCCATGAGTGGATATGTCCGAGTTTCAAAAGATGCAAAAACAAACTCACTCACAATTCGGTGACAACTGAAGGAAAAATCTCCGAGCAAAATTTTGTGAAGAAGTTTGGAAACTTAAACAATATTTTCAAATTTAAGTCTGAATGAGGCCATTTGTGAGAGGATTAGGTACCTAATATTCTCCGTGAAAGAGGGAACTAAGATATGAAACTAAGAGATGAAATTACGGAAAGTGATATCACTTTTCAAATTTGATAATCCTTTTTTTGTTACTACACACAAGGGTTATAAATCCTGTGCAGTTCATAAATACATCACCTTCTTCACGCAAGAGGCAATTTCAAATTGGGTATCAATGTGTAAGAAATGCACAGAAAGTTGCACGTAAGAGACTCAGTAAGTCATCCCATGTTGATAGGCTACATCTTTTTCATTCCCTTTAGAAATAAAAACGAGACAGTAGATAAAGAGAAATTAAAAAGACAAATTGAATATAAACATACGAAAAAGTAATGAAAACTTTGTGCAGCAACGTGTGCCTACCTGCTCAGTGCTATGAAAAGATATGGAATTACACATTTTTTTCCTGGAGCTTACTGTGGCTTGTGAAATCTTATGATGGGCTTACACACACTGCCTGAGATTACTTAACTGCATGAACCATTCCAGAGAGGGAATATTCTGATAATTTACTCCCCTTTCCCCGTTTGAAGCACAAAATAACAGAGCTCAAATCTCTGTGGATCGTATCCAATGCCTCCCAGCCTCAAGCAGGCATTGTATAAAGGCTTAGAAGAAAATGAAAGGAATTTCGCCCTCCAAAATAGAGAGAAAGAACACAAAAAGTGTGGCCATTTCTTATTGCCAATTGACAAACCTCATCAGGGTAAGATTTGAATGCAGGCTGGCTGGATATTTGCAATATCTCGGGAAGAAATCTGCGGAAACCTGGGAGATTTGGTTAGCAAGGGTACCTGCAGTCCTACCTACCCACCCATGAGTTTGGCTGATTTCACAGCCATGGAGGGGGTGATTACTCCTTGCAGTCAGCTGATGGTGCTGGTGTTCTGCCTGGACACGTACGTTAGTGGGATTCACACTCATGCAAATTTGCGGGATACAAATCTCAAGATTACTGCGAAATCTTGAGATTTTTGCCTGTGAGAACATAAAAATCCTAATAAATAGCGTGATCATTGCGATCCAAATCCCCCAAAATTGTGCAGTTATTTTGGAATTATCGTAATAATTTGAGAAATAGTGTGATAATTTGTGCTGTGGTGAGTGTATGAACATTGGAGGGAAAAAAATCTGGAGATTTCTTACCTTGTCATGCAAAGCACACTTTGTAACAGTGCATGAACACAAGTTCAAGGGTCACCATTTCGATAGATTTCAGGCATGTGCAGTTCGGTCATCAAATTATTGCAATCAGCAATTAGCGCAAGAAGGAAAGAGGCATTAAAGATTTTGCCATGATAACCTCAATGCCCAGTATGTAGGGCAAATAGGCTGACTTCAAGGGCTTCCAAAAAGTTCAAGCTATAGAATTATATACGACTGGCTGAAAACTTTTCATGTCTGAGATTTATGTCATGCATCCAATTTTACACGAATTATTACTTCCCCACAGCCCACAATGCAGAATTGATCTGTTTTGACTATGTCTTGACATTGAGAATTTCAAAGCGCTGTGAGTCCAAACCAAATGCTTTCTTTCCCAAATTGTAGGAGTCTTCTCTTACATTTCTCCTCGTCTTGTACCATCTTCATTTTTCAGACCTGTAAATTTCACAGCTGTTGAGCTGCGGTAATGACTTCAATTAACCCCAAGTGGAGGAAATTTATGACGCTCCCAAGGTGCGTCCTTCCCCCCCCCCCCTCTCGTCTAATCAGTCGAGGAATTCTCATTTTCGTCCAAGTTGATTGCTGTGGGAAATAGGGGTGCACCTGTAAACACTAGCAATCTCCATGTGCCTTCTTCGACGGCGGGCCGTAGCCAGCGTTGGAGCATCTGAGAGTAACCTGTGGATGAAAAGTCAACTCGTGAGAATCCGCAAGCATCGGAGATTTGATTTCCCGTTTTGATTACGGATTGATTTCTATCTATCTCGGCAATTTAACTTTTTTTCCCCCCAATCTTTTTTTCCTTTTTCTTTTTTTTTTTTTTTTTTGGTGGGGGGGGGGGGGACGATGGAGCAGTGAGGTTTTGCCTGCTGAGTGTCGTATCGGGCAGCCCAGGAAAGAATTCGGCAGTCACTTTGGAAATATTGAAAGCATATTTGTGTAGGATAGGGTGGGGACTTGATTTGCATCGATTTGCAGCGGATAGGTAAGGCGTGCACTTAGCTCGTAGGGGGTAGGGGATGGGGGATGTATGCTCAAGAGAGGAAAAGTTTGAGATAAATGATTCGTGAAAGTGACTCATTCAAATTACCTTGCCTCTGGAATGATTTCCTCTTAATTTGAATGCGAAAGGAAACAAATTATGGAACATTTTTTAATGGACAGTTTAGCCCAGAGAGAAAGTTGCTCCAAGTGAATGAATGAATGAATGAATGAAAGAATGAATGAATGAATAGATGTAACAAAGAATGAATCCAGTATGGCAGATAAAGCTGCATGAATATCAGTTAATCATGTCTTGTGGTGCCCTGTAGGCTGTTCATATGAAGTCTTCTCACCAATTCCATACACTAACCGCATTCACACACACAACCGAGTTATCAGGTTTTTGCATCACGATGCGAAAATAAATTGCATATGCCACCATTCACACATTCTGCGCAGGGCAAGTTATTGCAAGAGATTTTAAAAAATTTTAATTTTTGGTGTGTGTAACTGCACCTTCTGTCACCCGTTGGTTGGAATTTCTCTCATATTTTGGTCCTACCAGCAGAGGCACAAAGCCAACTTTGTTGAGAGGAATAAAAAAAAGAAACAAATTCGGATTTCTTCACAGCTCTGTAACAGAGATATTGAGGATGCACTATCCATTATAGCAACTCAGAAATTTAATCCCAGTTTCAGTCTCTTTGTAGCTATATAAAAAAATGAATTGAACATGACATTGCAGATGATGTCACAACCTTAGAACCAAGCTGGCTAGATAGAGGTTACCGTGGGATGTATGCTTTAAAGAATTAACAAACGCAAACAGAAAAACTGACCAGAAATGTATATTATTTATTAGTGGAAAATTGAGCAAAGAAAATGGGATTCCATTGGGATCCCGATGGAATCCCATTTTCTTTGCTCAATTTTGCTTTAAAGAATTATTAATATTCAAATGGTCATAATTTTTTTGTTTGACTTTTTTGTTTGTTTTGTTTATCTTTTTAAACAAATGCTCATCCACCTGTGCTCAAAGTGTGCAATGCTCTATTGCTGATATTTCTCCACTTTTTTTCAAAACAGCCTTCCTTTAGGGGTAAAACTTGGCTTCAGTCGGGCTTCAAGGTTTCAGAATGTATGGCGGTGGAGATCTGCTGTGCTAGCAGGCGTGGAGTACATCAAAGAGTATATCGCAGGATTTAATTACAAGATTTTATCTCAATCATGGGTATACCAAATACAGATTATTGATCAAAGTGGAGCTTAGGGACTCCGAAAGGGTTTTATTTTTCTGTTCCAGATTTTTCTCTTGCCTTTGATTCTTTTTCTTGAGCACGGTGGTCTTGAGGTTTTCGAAAAAATGCGGGAGACGGGTAAGTGTAGCCGACAGAACAGATTGGAACGCAGAAAGGTCAGATCGGAACCTGTTACCGCGGCAACAGTTCCGAAGGACGACGAAGATGTTGCATCTGGTTTCTGATGCTATCAATACGGCATTAGGGAACATTAGCATGCCCGAAGAGAACTACACTGCCAATTGAGAAGGATGGATCAATGCAATTCTTTCTTTTTTGGGGGGTAGGTGAAGGCACTGGAGGAGTTGTCATGGCAACCATATCCAGGCAGCTTGCTTGCAAAGACTTTGCCAAGCAGTAGGGGAGCATCCAGGACAGGTGCTGAAGTCTATTGTGCTTTCATGTGGTGTTGTATTAGTTTTGTGAATGCAAATTTAAGGAGTTCAGAAGAAACTAAGGTTGGAATGTGGATTATTATCTCCCATGTTGTACCTGTCTCATTGCATCTCATTTGAATTGAGCATAGTACACTGCACTTTCAAACTCATGATCTGTTCTGCATGATGTTCTTCTTCTTCTTGACTGTAAAAACAGTTTTGAAATTAAATCTGGCTACCAAGTAGATGTTGTACATATGATGCCATTGTATTGCTTTGTGCAGAAAACAATGTACATTTTAAGCAGAGAGGTGAGAATAACTGTTTCTCCAAAATGTGTGAATTGTGTGATGAAAGTAAAAACGGGGTAAGGGATCTTTTCAGGGCAACTGAGTTTAAATGTATGTACATGTGGGCATGGGAAAAGAGACGTTGGCCAACCTATTCATTCAGAGTCCCCAATGTATGGTCAATACATGGCAGGGAACAACTGATTTTATGTGTGTGGGAGAAGGGTGAGGGGGAGGGGTAATGGAGGGAGGGGTGTATGACCCTGCTCTGTTAACATCTACATGAGATGTGATGAGATATCCGTCTCTCTGTCTGGTGTGCATCTCAACCTCAAAGCATCAGAGAATGTGTGCAGTCAAGCGTGTCAGTCATCAAATCTTGACTCTTTGAATGTCTTCTTGAAAGCCCTTTGTAGGGTATGGGCCCATGTAGGCAATATGGAGTGATCAACTATATGGTATTGTATGGTATGGTATGGTATGGTATGGTATGGTATGGTATGGTATGGTACATGGCATGATGGTGGGTATAATTACAGTATGACATGGCATGTTAAATTATAGTATGTCATGATGTATGATGATATATATTTATATATATGATATGACATGAAATATGATACATATCATATATGATATATCATATACTCTAGTATGATATATGATATATGATATAATATGATATGATATGATATGATATTGTAGGCTATGTTTTTTATGATATGGTATGATACGGTTTGGTATGGTATGGTTTGGTATGGCATGGTATGGTATGGTATGGTATGGTATGGTATGGTATGGTATGGTATGGTAATGATGTGGTAGATTATATAAACTTGATGCTGCTGTAGACATTAAGGAATTATGCTAATTTCCCAAGGTACTCCTAATTTGTACAGTCCTAAAAATTGCAGTGAATCACAGAAACTCCGATTGGGGACTATCTGACTGCAACTGTCTGCAAAGACCTTTCTCACACAACATAATCCCCTTTAAACTCAGTGATGGGGGGGGGGGGGGAGGATAGCTTAGCTTGAGAGTCTGAAAACTACAATATTGCAGTGCTGAAATGAAATTAGAGCCGATTTATGAGAGAGTTTCTCCCGGTGAGTGAAATCTTGTCTTGCCCCCACTGGGCATCCCGACAGAGGCTCATGGAAGATGGAGTGTCCTTTGAGAGCGGTTCTGGGAAATCGCACAGATTTGTTTCTGCCCTATGTCTGTTTCACAGCTCTGACCATTCTTTTCTACCCTTGGGGGGCAGCGTTATCTCTCCCATCCTTGTGCCTGTTTACCCTGTCTCGAATTTCTCTATCCCTGACAATTTCCCTATACCCTATCAGTTTGATACAGTCGTACTTCTTCCCCATCCCCCTCTTCTCTCAAACAAAAGGACAGGAAGGACAAGCTATCTAGTTGAGGGAAAGTCCTGACCTCGTTCCACAGAAAGTTTCCCCATCAACAATGTTGTTTTCAAACTTTGTAGATATCATTGATAAACAAAACGGGTATGTCAATTATAAACTACAGAAAAAAAAAAGAGATGGTCTCATAAGTCCCACACTATAATATCTGTGTTGGTTCTCTTTAGTAGCTGTGGTGGTCAGGAGCAAGTTTAACTTATACCCCAATTAAGTCCCCCCAAACACGTCACAACCTCCAAGATTCGTGCCGTATTCACTCAGATGATGGGGACTGTTAACAGTCACAGCATGCATGACTCGTAACAGGGTGTTACAAATTCTAAAAAGTAGTCGTGGAAGTCTAAATATAGCAAACCATGGCAAACCGTTCAAAATGAGTGAAAGGCAATATCTCTCGAAGTAAATGTAACCTAGAACACTCATTTTACACATATTATTCCGGGATAAGAATATGCCAGTGGAATGGCACCATGTTCTGATAAAATTACTCAGTTGCAAACAACTCCGAGATGTGCTATATTAAACCTTTTTCCCCTCCATGTCAGACATTTTTTGCCCGCAGTATGGTTGAAGATAAGGTATAGATTATTTTAAGCAACTAGGAGAGTTCATGAAAGCCAGTATTTACTTGTAAAAGGAGGAATGTTTGCATGCATTTTAATTTCGCAAATTTCGTGAGAGCCAACATTCATGAAATTAAAATGCACACAAAAGTTTTTGTCTACAGTATATGCATGAATGTTAGAGGCAACTCATGAAAATTTCATGCCGTGAAAAATGCCATTGGCTCCATGCCGCGAAAATATCTTGTTTTACGGTAGTCGAAGAATCCACCGTAAAGTTCGACGTTGTGAAGAGATGTTGAAGACTTATTCTAATTTAGATATTTTTAGTGGTACCGTACATCACAATTTCCGCAATATTAGCTTAAGAGCATATGTTTTCTATTGAAATAATTGAATTGTGATTTTGGCAACAACAAAAAATAATAAAATGCTGTTTCATGATTCATTGTTGCCCAATATCGATGCAAGCAATTTGGAGATGACATTGGCTTCGACAAGCTTTAGTTCATTAACCTGCTTCCGTTAAAAAGAAAACAAAAATCAAAACAGACAAATCAAAACAAAGGATGTAAATATGGCAAAAATATTTCCAGCAAGGAATAGGTCTTCTGCCTTTGCCCATGAATTGTCAACTTAATCCAAAGCTGCATAGGAATCGATATCAAAGCAAATTGAATTTTGAGACGGAATCTCCAAAAACATATTTTTGTCATAAAAATTGCACTGGGGACTATTGACAGTCCGCCCCGCATACACTACGGCCTTAATTATTCATCAAAATATGATTCATTATCCCGGGATTGGGGTGACTGCACTATTTCATGGTAAGTACAAGACACTTTTGTTCATGAGCTGAGGATGCTTCAATTTTATGCCTCCCTCCCTCCCCCCCCCCCCCCCCCCCATTAAAAAAAAAAATGTCATGGATGTTTCATTTAAATATTTTTCTCCAATCCTTGAGGTTAAATTGATTATGAATAATACTACATAGTAAAAACTTGGTTCAGAATGGAATATATGACCCCCCCTAAAAGAGCCTCAAAAACCAAACAATAGAAACAAAAAAGAAGAAACTCTAGGCAATGGTTTCAAGGTTTTAAAAAAAAAGAAGAAAAAATGTAACTCAACATGCTACACATTTCTCAGCTGTAAGTTCTTTTAGTGAGATTGCAGTGCAATGTTTCAAGGTGACTTGAATGAATAGAGCAAAAATGTGAATGGTTCATAAATTGAATGGGGAATATGAAATTTACAAAAAGCCTTCACCTGATTTACATGCTCGTGTTAGTGGATGCATCCATACGTGCAAATTGGAAGAGACAAGTAGGCCTATGTCATAACCGCACAACTCTGCTATTGATTTGTGCAGAGCACATCTCACAGTCTCGTAACCTGTGGAATTTATGTTTCATGTTGATGGATTGTGTACCATTCTGTTTATCTATGTCTTAGGCCTATGTGGTATAATAGTCAGCTTGAATATTTTATGTTTTAATGACACATTCAAATGGATTTGATAGAAAAATGGCCTTATTCGTAGTTGAAAAAAGGGGCTCCATAAACCCTGTCTATGCCAATGCCGTCGTAGTTGTTCACAAAGTCAATGGTATTTTGAAATGGCTTTGTGGAGAGGGTTCAACCCAGTGCAAATGTATCCCAGAGTTGGACTTTCGTTCGTAGAGCAGTTCAACTGGAGGGCCCTGCAGTGTGTTGACTCTATGACCAATCCAGCCATTAAAGGTCAAGGTCTATTTTGGTGCCCAAACTGTGGAGTGCGCTGTGGCGTTTTCCCTGGTGTTTCCATGGCAACGAGTCCCTGGCACCGAGTATATTCACATGATGCCGTGGTGATGGGGGTCGGTCGGATCTCTGTTCTTTTTGGGGGGCATTCACCAGAACTGCACTCCCGCAACCTTTAGCTGCATATAATCACATGACTTAAAGGTAGTGATTGAAAGTGCATTGTGCGAAGACTCGAACATAAATAGGCCCATCATTGCTCAAAATAGAAATATTTACTTATTTGTAGATGCATGGATTGTATCATGTCACTCATTGCCAAATCTTAGCATGTGTTAGCAGCATCAGCCCAAGTAGAGATTATGGTATCCCAGTTCTTGCATAAAGGCTGGATTTTTATTTCATCTACACCTCTAGCGTATTACCATTTCATTTACTGTTTTACTTGCCCTCATAAAAGGAAAGATAAAGTGCTAGCAATGATAATAAGACAGAATAGTAAACTTTTATTCTAAAGGTCATGTACTTCTTTCTATATCTCTGTCACAAAATTTTTCTTGATTGAAGAATGATCTCTCCCAACATCGTTTATGAAATCTCACAGTAACCCACATCAATAGTTTTGTGTTGTTTTTGTTTTTTTATGAAATGAAAAACTTTCCCCATGTCCCTCAAGAATATATTCCCCTTTTGTACCGAGAATAATGGTTGGATTTCTTTTTTTCAAGAGGTGTAAATTCAATGGAAATTTATACTACTGTTTTCCCCCTCCATCATAAAGAAATTTATGGTTTGATTATTCTGAGAAAAAGGTCTGAATTACCTACCTCTACAATATACCAACTTATGAAATGAATCTAAGTTTTTCAGGGTTGGAAACGGGCCACACAAGCTTTATGTCTACCATGCCAGCTGATATGCAGTTCTGAGAAACTAGTTATCAATTTCCTGTTCCAGTGATTTCTTCTTTGTTTCATCTATGATGGCCTTATTTTCCTAGTCCTTGACCGTGATTATAAATTTTCTGTACTATTTTGTCCCTCTTTGAGATGATTGCAAAATAAAATGGAATATTACACCAATTGCCAGGCAGTTTACCCAGGGAATTCTTTACATTCAGCCCAGAAGGTGACTGTCACACCCTGAACCTTTCCCTGTATACCTGTACATATACTGGTTTTGAAGGGTCCTGATAACTCCATACTGTATCAGGCATAAGTGCCGTCGGGTTAGAGCAAGAAGGGAGTTCATAATGTGTGAAACACTGCCTTTCTGCCTTGTACCCGACAGTGAGCAATCCAAGGGCTGGAAAAGCATAGGTAGGCAGCCCTTGCAGTAGCAACCAATCGTGAAGACTGGGTGTATCTAGATGGAACTTTTGTGTACTTGTATGATGCATATCCATACAGCAAGTGAAATGGTTGATGCTGCATGCAAAACTTTGGTTGCCAATTGTGTGATTGTCACATGCTTAACGTAATGCTAGAATTCAGTTTCACCAGAAATGTTACCAAACTCTGGAAATAACCTGGAAGAAAGATATATATCTTTTGAAAAAACTTTTCTTTGATAGAAGGGGGAAAAAAGAGGTCATTGATTGTATCCTTTCCTTCCCCCGTAGTAACAGAGTGGAGGAAGGAGGAGGTGGAGAGCCATGTACGAAACGAGAAATCACTTAGATTGTTGGTGATAAGCCCCTTGAAGTGTGTTTGCAGAACAGCGAGTGCAGACCCCGTTGATCGTGGCCGAGGGCCGATTTCGGGATGGAGTTTCCTCCCCAAAGTTGAGCGACCCTCTAGTAACGAGTGAAACCCAAGCTGCCGCTGCATATCGCCGCCGAGAAAAGCGGCAGGGAATTCTGCGCCCGCTGATCGGCAAGCCCCTAATTCCAACAGTGATTCGAGTTGCTCAGTCATTCCACAGCTCTCTTACATTACTCTCCCTGCCCCCATTTTTACTTTTTTTCTTTCCTCTTTTTTTCCCCTCCTAGTCGCAGTGGTCGTTTCTTCGATTGAAAGAGATATACGGGGTCCACCGCGAGTCGCAGTGTGATTCAATTATGACAGACATTAGAGGTTTTAAATGGTAGCGGAATGGGGTGTAAGAGCCGGCGGGCGGGGAGAGTGGCGGCGGAAGGGTTTGATAAAGTTTGGAGTCAGCGAATATCTCCTCAAACAATGTTGGGCTACAGAGGGATTGGATGGCGGCAACACAAGACGAGCCGTGTGTATTCGGTGCTGTATCGATGGCGGATCGCTTGCGCGGCGAGCTGCGGAGAAACTGTTACACTCCCAGTCCCAATTTACCGTCTGATGTGTGTCACACATGATGAGGCACGACTTGAATGGACAAATTCCCTTCCCCCCAGGGGCGATAAAATGCACCCCTGTTGTTACCATGAACACGGTAAAACATGGGTGTTACCAATCGATCAATAGCAAAAGTGTGTCTCTCTGGAATATCAAAGGACAAGCTAAATGCAAATTGAGATAGGGTAGGGCTTGACACATTGAGTTTTGTGGAGCAGACAATTTTTCAGGTCAGAACTGGTACAAAATGGGGTGACCCTGCTTTGTCGGAACACGCTTTCTGCCTTTCTTTATCCATTTCATGGATTTGATGAACCTATTTATAGGTATCAAATTGTCTTTTGACTATCATAATCGAGTGATACAAACGAGGGCAGCTTAATTCAAAGGCAATCATTTTTCACACTGCACTGCCACATTTATATCATCTGTAGGACCTACCTCATGTTGAATACATCGTTAGCAACTTTTGTATATCTGTGTTTGAAAGTGCTCTTGCTCGTCACGCGATGCTGAATCAAATGTATCCAATGAACTGGAGGGCGGATTCAGTGTACAAAGTGTTCATCATCATTATCAATGGACACAGAAATTGAAACCACATGAATCACAAGTATGGCTATTTTGAAATCAAAAGTATTTCAGCAGTGTATGCATTACCACAAATCAAACATAGATTAGAGATCATGTGAGTTTTTTGATATATTTGCAGTCAAATGTAGTTTCTATAGGCCGTTAAAACATCTTTAAAATCTATACTGTATGCTTTGTTTGCCAATTGGCGTAGATGTCTAGAAACTAATTGTTAATTAAAAGAGATTGCGTAATTCTCCTCATACCTACTGTGTCACTCTGGCCTTCCCTCTAGACTGAGGCACATTGCTGCACCTGCATTGACTTTGCTGATTTACAACTATGTCAGGTTTCGATGGCTGGAAAGCTTGGCAAGTGCCTTGGAAGTGCCTTGCCACTTACAGGATGGATTAGTTTGTTTGAACAGTGAACACTTGGTGGATTGATCAAGTTTAAAGGACAAGTCCACCTTCATATACATAAGGATTGAGAAGATGCAGCAATATTAGTAGAACACATCAGTGAAAGTTTGAGGAAAATTGGACAATCCGTTCAAAAGTTACGAATATTTTAAGTATCTGCGCAGTCACTGCTGGAAGAGAAGACTACTACAGTGTATGATGTCACATGCGTACAACTATATAAGGAAAATAAAAAGAGAATTTCACAAAACTTTACTTTTTGAATAAAGTGCACAGTTCTTCGACTTGCTACTGATGTATGTTAAGGGTAATATTATTCACCCTGCCTTCTGAAAGAGAGAAGTCGAGTGTTCTTTTGTTATGTGAGAAAAATGGGAATATGTTGAATTTTCTTTATTCTTTCTTTATATCGTTGTACTCATGTGACATCACAAGCTATAGTAGTCTTTTCATCCAGCCGTGACTGAGCAGAAACTTCAAAAATTCATAACTTTTTAACAGATTGTCCGATTTTTCTCAAACTCTCACTGATGTGTTCTACTAATAGTGCTGTGTTCACTCAACCCACATGTCTATTAAGGTGAACTTGTCCTTTAAGGTAGAAAGATAAATAGATAGAGTGATGGATGGATTGGCTGAATGTAGACTGATGGATCGGCAATGAAATGATTAGCTTATGATTATTAGGTAGGGAAATTTCAGAAGGACTTTGATATGGATGGGGAGATGGGAGGATGTGAGAAGGGAATGGACTGAATGCACAATGAGATAGCGAAGAAAGGCAGGTGTTTGTTTGTTTGTTTGTTTGTTTGTTTGTTTTCGTTTTCGTTTTCAATCTGACGACATGGCTGGATAGCCCATATTGAGCTGGACTAGCTGGTCTTCCATGAGGTCCAGTTGTGAGTACAGTATTTGCGGCGGCCCACTTCACAGGGTTATGTACCCTTTTCTGTGATGAATGAATGAAGCGGGATCTTCCACATGTGCAGTTTGTGACTCTTGCCCACACAGGGGACCTCCACTTTTCGTCCGATCCGAGGAACAGAGTGTTTTGCCTCTTACTAGAGGGGACGGCATGATAACGCGCAACATTGCTCAATAATACTCACTTGGTGGATTCGAACCTGCACCCAAACCTGAGCCATTCGATTGGAAGGCTCATACACTACAGACTGAGCCCCCTGGCCGCCTCCGATAACTTGCCTTCAGATGATTTGCCCCACATATGACTTGCATGAAAGTGGTAGAGCAGAAAAAGAATCAGATGGTACAAAGAGAATTAGAGATTCAGAAAAGAAGTGGACACGAGAGACGGAGAGACAGGTAAAAGAAAGAGAGAATTTCAAGTCGAAGATGCACAGACATCAAAAACTCAAAACTGGACGAGGAGGGGGGGGGGGGGGGGACCCTGTGTTAATAGACACAGCTAGCGACATACAGCAGACCACAGCCGGCGAGGCAATGTACACATGCACCATGCACACGAGGGGTTGGTTCAATGTCAACATTCCAGTCATGTTTCCTTTCACCGCGCATCTGTCACGAAGCCGTCATCTGTCCACGGATGCCCTCCCTCCTGTTCCCTTCCCCCACCCCCACCCCCCTCCCCTGCCCCACCCATGGTGGATGCAATGGGTCTAGAAATACCTCCCCCTGGTATCGGAATACCCCTTTATGAGATGGAGGAGGGCTGAGGAGGCGGAAGAGGAGATGGAGAAGAAGGAGGAGGAGAGGGTCATGGTGCACATTTCCGTTAATAGTTTCTCACTAGCCTGTTAGAGGGGGATGTTCTACAAGGATCTTTCTCTTCACTTTCCTCCAGTGAGGCAGACACACCAAGAGACAGACTGACGGACAGACAAAGTAGGACAAGGAGGAAGAGATTTGATCATGAGATGTGAGCTGGGGTGGGGCGGTCAAGGATGAATGATTCAATTTCGATGATTAGATTTCATATTTCTCTGATGCCTCCTTGGGTCCTTACCTGCGTTCTTCGTTCTTCGGCAGTAGGAAAGGGGTGGAGGAGAAAATTTGGGGGGCATAATTGCATTTGGGTAAAAACCCCAAAGTGCAGATGACGTGTCACTGATGGCTGGGGCAAACACGTGCCACTCCCCTCTCTTCTTCCTTCTCTCCCCCTCTCACTCTCACTCCCTCTGATTTTTCTTTGAGTTTTCTATCTTTTTACACACACACACACACACACACACACAAACACACACTCATATAAACAGACATGAGCATATATATTGATACATACTCGTTATTTCCTCATATTCAGCTGCCTGTAGTGTAGTGTTCATTTTTTTTTTAAATCTCACTGACTCTATCTGGCAATTTGCTATGATATCTGCAGGTTTTAATGTAGCTATTGAGTGCAGTTCTCAACTTCTCTGTTCTTTCCTGGTATCTCTTCTTTGCATTTCCCCTCCAGCTCTCTATCTCTTATAATGATATACATTTCTATATGATATACATGTATATCAAATATATCTGTCTTTCACAATATATTGTCTCCTGTGTGTCTACATTAATTGCTCTGTGGTACTGTCATATTTCTTGTTTCATGCAGTGTGTGCACATGGTGCTTAAGTCTTCCCTCTTCTTTTCATTTGTATTTCTGCAAGTCTTTCTTTGTCTTCCATGCGCCAAATTCATATGCATTTCAACATCCATCGTTACTGATGAATAGCCATGATATTGTCTTCCAGAGTTTTTCCCATTTTAGCAAAATATTAATAAGTACACCATGAACACAAATTATGGAATTCTTCTCTGTTCCTTGCATTACTCCTTATTTTCACATTTCTCTCCCATCCTCTCCTTCTCTGGCTTTCTTTTTCTGTCTTTAATCGTACATCCTTTCTCTATTTCTGTCTTGTCGTGTCTTATCTCCCCTATGTCATCTCTCATCTCTCATTTTCTATCTATTCATATGTGACCCGCTACAACAAAAGGATCCTAAAGTCACTGACGGGCGCGCCAAGCATGGCCCAGAAAAATGTTATTTTCAGGCCTTTCCTTTGATCATTTAGCTTCGAAATTTCGGCAGATGATAGAAGATATATTAGACTACAAAATTATGTAAAAACAGAAATCCGAACGTTTTGACAGATTTTGGCGATCTGACTTCAAACTCAATTTTCTCGGCTCACCTGTCAGCGACTTTAGGATCCTTTTGTTGTAGTGGGTCACATATATTTATATCCCCCTCCCTCTCTTTCTTCTTTTTTTCATTGTTATCTCTGTTCCTGTCTTGCTATGTTTTGTATTTCATCATGTCATCTTTCCTTCTATCTCTCTCTCTCACTCATCTCTGTCTCTGTCTGTTTTGTTGATGCTTAGTTTCTCTTTATGTTATCCCCATATATATATATATATATATATATATATATATATATATATATATATAATGTATATGTATTTTATATTATGTATTATAAGTAGGCCCTATATATATGCCCTTCTCTATCTCTCTTTCATTTTTGCCCCACTCTGTGTCTTATCTTTCTTTGTGTCATCTCTTCTCTCTCCCTCTCATCTCGCTTTCATCTCTCTCTCATCTCTCTCATCTATCTCTCTCACCTTTTCTCTTCATTTCTGTCTCTGTCTTGTCAAGTCTCATCTCTCTTCATGTCATCTCCCCCCCCCCCCCCTTCTCTCTCTTCACCCTGTGATGGTGTGAAATGTGATTCCTAGCCAGGTGATCCATCACAATGCTCCTGCCTTCCACAGTGGGGCCGCCTGCCCAGCGAGTCAAGTGTATAGTGATAATCAATCCATGATATCATCCCTTAGAGTTACCATCTACCAGTCTTTATCTAATATGAGTCTGTTTGTTTGTTTGTCTGTTTATTTGATTTTTTTAGGGAGGAATGTTGGACAAAGGTAAAAAAACAACAACAAGAAAAGGAATGACAAGAGATGAAGATAAAGGTTGTAACCTCTTTTAATTACTCTATATGTCGCAATCCCACGGAGTTCGCAACGTTTTATCATTGAAAAGTGAAAGTCCACTAACTCTGTGTAAATAGATATGGGTATCAAATAGCTGATATATAAATATTAATTAATATTTGGGTGAGAGAAATCACAAAGTACTTTCATGTGTAGTTTCACTATCTCTCTTGGCACAGATTGGAAGTATGGCCCTAGAAACTAACAACTACATGTAGGGGGAGGGAGACAAAACATCTCTGGTTTGCATGAGGTTGGAAAGAGGAGTATGAAGTAACAGTACTGCCTTTATCTGATTCAAGTCATCAAACAGATATTTCTTTTATAGAAAGGCTTATAACTGCAGATTAAAGTCACTAGAACTTCTCACAAGGTGTGACTTTAACCCTGTCTGTGCCAGGTCTTTGGACAGCGTGTGCAACACTGTGCCGTTTTCTGTCCCAGTCGACACTCAAGGCAAGGAAAAGGGTTAAAAAAACTAACTCAACCTGTCATGCTCTCTTCTCTGTGTACTGCTGTGACTGCCAGTGATGGTAGTGTGAATTAACCATTTGCATTCAAGATAACGCAATACACCATGCTATAGTATTTTACATTCCTAAGTTCCAGTAAACCCCCGGTTTAATACTGCCATGAATCAACATCACTTCATAGTCCAGTCAATCTAGCGATTTTTAGGGGGTAACCCACCACTAATTGCAACAGTAGGAATTTTACTGCAGAGCAAGTCGTTGAGGCCTCCTGAACACCATACTAAAAGTCCCAAAAAATCCAGCGGGGCAATTTAGTAAAATTTGCATAATATGCAAATTAGCACCTGAAATGAGAGGAAATTGACAGATCTCAGCTTCCCGTTATCCAATTTTAAAGATTTAAATGTATAAACTTATATTTTGTAGGTCAATGAACACGATAGATGCCTTTTCGAATTGGTCGTACAAAAATAATTTACATAAAATGCAAATTAGCGGTAACTGTAAGAGTACATTCATAACAACAGTACTCACGTTGGCACAATGCACGTTTTGCATATGGGGACGCGGGGTTGAGGGGGTAACTTTGGGCGCCTCCCAAGGGGCCGCTTTAAATGTGCATCACTTTTAACTATATAAGTATTGTAAAGCAATGTCTCCTGTATTGATTACATTGCATTTCTTGAAAACAAAAATACCCTTGCTGTAAGGCACGATCGAATTTTGACAGTATGTACTTTTGGAACATATATATTCGCGTTATATGATATTATATGTTTTCTATATTGCCAAGAGGATAAAGGGCATTTCGGGGGCACACGCCACAGGGTCGCCCTTCAATAAGCACCCTTTTTATTGTGTAGATCTTGTAAAGCAAATCTTCTTCTATCATATTCATGACTTTTCATTGATATAAGAGTGTATTTGCTGTATTGCTGGACCTACATTTAAAACCATTCACACTAGAACAACTGCATTTGCGTTGCTAATATCCGTATCTTGTCATAAAGGGCGTGAGCGTAGGTGTAAATTCAGACACCTCCCCAGGGATTACCTTTGGATGTCCACCTTTTTGACAATGTAGTTATTGTAGAGCAATGTTTCCTCTACTAATTAGTTGCATTTTTTGGGGGAAACAAAAGTGCCTTTGCTATACGGCACGATGGAATTTCGAAAACATGTACGTTTGGAACATATATATATTCGCGTTATATGATATTATATGTTTTCTATTATTGCCGTGAGGGTGGAGTATTTTTGGCACATCCCACAGGGTTGCCGTTTGATGCACACCCTCTTAAGTGTATAGATCTTGTAAAGTTAAGTTTCTTCTATCATTTTCATAACTTGTCATCGATGAAAATTGTATTTGATGTATTGCCGGAACTACTTTTACAACCATTCATGCTAGAACAACGGTATTTGCGTTGCTAATATCTGTGTTTTGTAATAAGGGGGCGTGAGCGTAGATGTGAATTTGGACACTTCCCAAGGGATTACTTTTGAATGTTCACCCTTTTGACAATATAGTTATTGTAGAGCAATGTCTCCTCTATTAATTAGTTGCATTTCTTGGAAACAAAGGTGCCTTTGCTATTCAGCACGATGGAATTTTGAAAACATGTACGTTTGGAACATATATATATTCGCGTTGTATGATATTATATGTTTTCTAAGTTGCCGTGAGGGTTGAATATTTTTGGCACATCCCACAGGGTTACCATTTAATGTGCATCCTCTTCACTGTATAGATCTGGTAAGGTTAAGCCTCTTCTATCATTTCCATAACTTTTCATTGATAAATAGTGTATTCGCTGTATTGCCGGGACTACTTTTAAAACCATCCACGCTAGAACAACGGTGTTTGCGTTGCTAATATCTGTGTTTTGTCTTAAGGGTGCGTGAGCGTAGGTGTAATTTTGGACCATTCCCAAGGGATTGTCCTTTAATGTTCACCCTTTAGAGAATATGGATATCGTTAAGGGATGTCTCCTCTCTTAACTACAATGTATTTTTGAAAACAAAAGTGCCCATGCTGCATGGCATGATCGAAGTTTGAAACATGTACGTTTGGAACATATAGTATATTCGCGTTAATGATATTCAATGTTTTCTATATTGCCGTGAGGGTGGGGTACTTTGGGGCACATCCCACAGGATTGGAATGTAATGTGCATCCTCTCACTGAATAGATATTGTGAAGCAATGCTTCTTCTATCATTTCCACGACATTCATCGATATAAAAGTGTGTAGCTGTATTGCCGGAACTACTTCTAAAACCATGTACCAAAGAACGTCAGTATTTGCGTTCATAGTATCCGTGTGTTGTAATTACGGGGCTTGAGAGGAGGTGTAATTTTGGACACTTCCCAAGGGATTGCTTTGAAATGTTCACCCTTTTGACAATAAAGTTAAGGTAGAGCAATTTTTTCTTCTTTCAATTATATTGCATTTCTTGAAAACAATAGGGCACTTGCTGTACAACCGTTGGAAAATTGGAACATATTCGTGCTAAATGATAGTGCATGTTTCCTATATTGCCCTGGGGGTTGGATGATTTGAACACATCCCACTCGGTGGCCTTTGAGTGTGCACCCCTTTGACTATATGAATATTGTAAAGCAGTGTCTCTACCATTTAAAAATCATGAAAAGTAAAGTGTTTTTATTTACAACCCGGCAAAACGACTTTCTACGTGCATGTACAACTGAATTTGCTTCGGCATATAATGCATGTTTTGTTAACCTGTTTTGGGACCACGAAGGTCAAGGTATGGGTGATTTGGGCACTTCTCAAGGGCTTGCGTTTGAATGTCCAACTTTTTGACAATATAGATATTGTAAAGCAACGTCTCCTGTATTACCTGAATTGCATTTTACGAAAATAAAAGAGTATGTGCTAGACAGGCGGAAGAACTTTTCAGAGGCATGTACCCATGGAACATTTTTTTCGCTGTTGTATATACTGCATGTTTTTCATTGCCTTTAGGATTTCACCTTTTCATCTTATAGATATTGTAGAACAATAATTCTTCTATAACTTCCACTGAAATTTAATGGAAATGAAACGAAAAGGACGTTATAGAGGGTTATAGAGGGTGTATTCACGTGTATATACTGTGTTTTGTACCGGGCTGTGAGGGTATAGGGATAAATTCGGGTACCTCCCTCCGAGTCGCTTTGACTCATGTGCACCACTTTTTAAAGATATACTTTCATAGAAATAGTCTTTGCTAGACGGCCAAACGACTTAAAAAAAAAAAATCTTGTACGCTTAGAACAACGGAAATCGCGTTGGTTGATGCATGTTTTGCAAATGGCCGTGGGGATATGATCGATAGGGGTAACTTTGGTCACTACCCACAGAGTTTCCTTTGACTGTGCTATCTTCAATATCTCAAAACCCTCAAGGGTGCAAGAGCTGAATCATCCAGATTCGAATAAGCACCTCTCCAAATAGAGTTCATTAATTACAAAATTGGACAAGTTATAGATGTTGACAGTTGTTTATATTATTTGATTCTACGTAATTAATGGATAAGCTATCATTATCTTTCTGATAACAAACTATTATTCGCTTAAAATTATTCATGCTAGGTTTCTAATGCTGAAAAGTTTGTTTTTGGTGAAGAGAAACTGAAATGTCACATTTGAACACTCTTGATATGCTCATATCGGGCACTTTGGTGCATTTGAATATTCCGTTGGCTCGGTACCCTTTGCATATTATGCAAATGAGGCCCAGATTATGTACATGGAATTGTTTGTATCGCACTAAGTGACATTGCAAACATATGTTTCAACACTTTCGGTGTTCCAATCTGAAACCTAGAGGCATAGTTTTCATGGAAACACTGTATTTTAATCATTATTGGAGCTAATTTGCATATTATGCAAATAAGGCCCAGAATATGTACATGGAAATGTTTGCATCGCACTAACTTACATTGCAAACATATGTTTCAACACTTTGGGTGTTCCAATCTGAAACCTAGAAGCATAGTTTTCATGGAAACACTGTATTTTTATCATTATTGGAGCTAATTTGCATATTATGCAAATGAGGCCCAGAATATGTACATAGACATGTTTGCATCGCACTAACTGACATTGAAAACATAAGTTTCAACACTTTCGGTGTTTCAATCTGAAACCTAGAAGCATAGTTTTCATGGAAACACTGTATTTTTATCAAATTTTATGGGAGCTAATTTGCATATTATGCAAATGAGGCCCAGATCATGTCCATGGAAATGTTTGCATCGCACTAGCTGACATTGTAAACATACGTTAAAACACTTTCGGTTTTCCAATCTGAAACCTAGAAGCATAGTTTTCATGGAAACACTGTATTTTTATCATTATGGAGCTAATTTGCATATTATGCAAATTTAGCCACTTTACCCCATTGGATTTCTTGGGACTTTTAGTATGGTGTTTAGGAGCCCATAACAAGTTGCACTGCAGTGGAATTCATACTGTTGCAATTAGTGGTGGGTGAAACCCTATTTTGACTGGACTATCAATAATCCCAGCCATTTTCTAATGAAGCAGGAAGACAATAGCTTAAAGGCATAATTTACCATTTGCAGATGAAACAAAAACCCAGCATTAGTGCTTTGAAATAGTTCTAAAATGTGTGTTAGGGATAGAAACAACCTCTGTAAAAATTTGAATTGATAAAATCAATGTTAAGTATTGTTAAATATACAAAATGTGAACAGTAGTGATAATAAAAATGTTTCCAGACTAAACCATCTACAGTTTATTGAGAAAAATACAGATATCTCCTTATATTTTAGGCTTTATTGTGAAAATTTTATATTATAGGATTTTTTTGTGTGGTACAACAGACCTACATATATGCATTAAATGTCATATCTTGAACATTTTTTTTAAAAAAATCACTATTCTGAAAGGTAGACAGGACCTTTAACCCTTTCTCTGCTTTTGACTTTGGGGAAGTCCAAGTGTTGCTATGGGGTTTGCTGTGCCCATTTGCACTCAAAACAAAGGATTAATTACCCGTTGATGACCAGTCCCGAGTATACTTGGGCAGGTATCTATGGGAAATTCATTTTGAAGCAAAATCAGCTTATCCTTAATGGGTCAAATGAGAGTTTTGTTTCTCTCTCGTTTGCTCATCTTGGTTCTGAACCATTACCTGCCATGAGTTTAGCCCATCTTGGACCAGCTCCATGTCTGGAGGAGCTAATGGTGTCAAAGAAATCTCTGTCGAAAGTTTGATGTCCTTGAGTTGACCTCATGATGAATGCCTACATAGGGACAGACCTGTACTGAAGTATTCTTCGACTGTATGTGAGCAGACATTGTGTCAAAAATGTATGATCCACATAATGATTACTTAAAGGTCCTGTTTACCATTGGAAGCCGTGATTTAAAAATATTCAAAATATCACATTTGATGCATATGTGTAGGTCAGTTGTATCACAAAACATCCTGCCATATAAATATTTTGCAATAAAACCTAAAATATAAGGAGATATCACTATTTTTCTCAATGAACCGTAACTGTAGACTGTTTAGTCTGGAAACATTTTTTATTATAACCAATGTTCACATTTTATATATCTAACAATACTTAACATTGATTATACTAATTCAAATTTTTACATTGGTGTTTTCTATCCCTAACTCACATTTTAGAACTATTTTGAAGCACTAATGCTGGGTTTTTATTTCATCTGCAAATGGTAAATTATGCCTTTAAGTAAGAGTCAGAGTAGGCTTTTATGAAAACGAAAAATATTAAAGCTTACCCTATAAAATATAATGATTTAGGTTTTATTTGTACTTGCGCACTAAGATTTCTGTATGATTGTTTAAAAGGATACAGTAAATGGCTTTGCGTGTAGTCAAGTGACATATGAGTGTACTTTCACATAATATTTGATAGAGGTTTTGTCATTCTCCTTTTGCGTCTTGTCAAACTGAAGAAAACATTTTTTCAACCCAAAGGAATTAGGGGGAAGTGTGTAACTCTTGAAGGATCCAATGCCAAGATTTTCAGTAATAAGATCTAGTAGAAGATTTCTTGTAGATCCATTCTTTTCTTGTTTTTCGTTTTCTCGTTCCGATAACCCAGTTTTGCGAATACCACAGGGAAGAATCAATTATGCTGGCCATAGAGCCGCAGTACCCTAAACCGCATCTGTGTTGCTTATTGTTTCTCGTTGGATTGAGAGAGAATCTTGGTCACATACACCCCCTTCCATGTTCACTTTCAAAATCGTAAACCCACTTTCACCTCTCTAACACCCCCTCCCTACTCTTTTCCTCTTTTTAACCCCCCCCCCCCCACCAAAAAGAAAAAAAGATAATGGAAGAAAGAATGTATAAAATTAAATGCAAAGAGGTTCCGTGAGATATTTCATCACCCTTTCTGACACAGAGTGTCTTTAATAACTCGCTCTCTCTCTCTTCCGCGCTCTTCCTCGCCTCTCTCCTGCTCTCTCGCTCTCTTCTTCCGCTCCCCGGCACTTGTGCACGATTTGCCACTCCAGCTGCAACGCGAGCCTGGAGTGTTGTATTTTTCGCGGTGTCGCGTTTCAGGCGGCAGAACAAATGAGTGCGCGCCCATCTCTGACTTAAGGGAGGGATGAACTTTTTCCCCCCATACCCAGTTCAGCTCCGAGAGGATAAAAGCCCACTTCTCACTTTGCCCTTGCCCATTTCGCATCTCGGAAGATGCCATATATAGGGAGAAGGGTAGCACAGTACAGGTAGCCCCTCCACATTTTTTTTCTTATTTTCAGAAAGCCACCTGACATTGATTTATTGCATATTGTATAAAAGGTGGATGTTGTAGTGTAGCCGCTGATTACGTGAGACCAAGAGCGAGAAATCAAAAAGAAAATAATAATAATAATAGAAATATCATTTTAAAAGCATCCTATGTGAAGCAGGTAAATTTTTGCTTTATTGATTATTGAAATGTCTTGACAATACGGACATATGAAATTCTTGTTCATGTGTTGAAAAAAAGATAAATGAACATATTTATCATTCAGGTTAGATTTCTGTTTAAATAGAATACAGTTTTTGAAAGTTGACTGTCCCTTGAAAAGTTGATGCATGGCACACAAAAGAGTGGATTCTAGTTCTGCCCCCCCCCCCCCCCCAAAAAAAAAATATATATATATATACATGTATATTACCATGAATAATGCATGAGAGGTATCACTGTCACAAAGAACACCTGAGGTATTTTTGCTTTCTTTGGAAAATTATATAATTGTTAATTGAGACCAATTATGTCATGTGGTTAGTGTGTGTCAGGTTGTACATTACATTTTATCAAAAATCAGGAATAGCACCGAATTATTGAAAAAAACCCAGAGTGAATTGCATCTTCGCCAGTCATTCTTCATGTTCCTGAAAATTTCCGTTGTGACTAATACAAAAGCTTTGATTTCATTTGAAATTGTAAAGGTGCCTTTAAAATTTTATTTTGTAATTCAAGAACTTTAATTGGATAAGGTTGGGGGAACAGTTGCTGGTATGTAATCGTGCGATATTTCACAAGTGCTGGAGATTTTGTAACTGAAGATTCCTGGCACATTCTTGTTTTTTGTTTTGTTTTGTTTTGTTTTGTTTTGTTTTGTTTTTATCGTGGCTCACCAGATCAAAAACCTTACTGGGATGTCTCGCAAGTACATCCGGTACCAATTGCAGCCGCTCGTTTCCCTGCTATCCTCGTACGATTGTCCAAATATCGAATGGCAAAAGGCGAGAAGGACAACATTTGAAAGCGATTCGACTGCAGATAGCAGGGACTTTGCACCTTTTCTCTAATGGCCGGCAGTGATCCGCCAAAAGTGTAGTTCTCTCTGAAACTCACTCCCCTGCCCCTCTGTCTCTGTTTGACACTTGTTCTGGCTCTTTTTTTTGGGGGGGGGGGGAGGAAATAAAAAATAAAGAACCCAGTATCCCGCAAGGCTAGTATTTCCCTTCAAAGAATTATGCACATCTCCCACATTCACATGTTACAATGTAAAGTTATCACCTCAGTGCAAAAGTATGTCCCCAGGTATACTCTTTTGCCCCGAGCGGGTGACTGATCTTGCGTTCTCCAGCACCTCGCATATCCAGCGCCTTTTCCGACTTTCAGGATTATGTGAACTGTTCCTCGTGAAGCGAAACATATATCCCCAACCAAGAGACACGGCCATTGGTTTATTTACGTTGTCGCTTCTGCCCAGGAGTTTGTCCGCAGTGCTCAGGTCTCGTAGAGCTGTCAGTATGAGATGTTTGTCACTGATCAGAACGTGAACCTTAACCTGTTGAGGACAGCTGATTTTGTTACAACATGCATTTCCCATACACACTTGCCCTAGTATACTGTATACGCTATATATTTCGCAGGGGTTTTATTTTCGCGAATTTCGCGAGTCTGGAGCTATTCGCGAAATTAACAACACGCGAAAATATTACCTTCCAAAATGAATCCCTTGCCTTGATGATACGAACATTTCAGCACTAGTATACCATGTCACGGCTTACCGAACAGACCATACTGGCTAAGCTTGTTTACGCACGTCCATGTCTACTTACGAATACTGTAGAGAGCCAATCCATTATAGCAAGGGGACCACTCGTCAGAAATCTAGCGCGATGGACTCATCACTTCAAAAATGTTGAATTCTAACTTACTAGTTCGCAGAGTTTGGCAAGTCTTTTTCATGCAGTGTATAACTAGTATCATTCATATTTGCTAGTAAGTTGAAAATTCACACTTTCTTTGCCACTTCATATTTTCTCTGGTCCCCCAATCGCGAATTTAACCACTCGCGAAAATGTGTGACAGCGACAATTCGCGAAAATGTATGTATGCGAAAATTATAGCGTATACAGTATTCGGGACTCGTCCTCAACGGGTTAACCCGTTGAGCACAAGCTGATTTTGCTTTAAGTCTTTAACGCGCATCTCCCATAGACACCTAGTTGAGTATACTCTGGACTAGTCTTTTCACAATTTAAAGGAGGATGAATTGGCCATCATCAGAATGCTAAGATTCTGGAACATCTTGTTAATACCAACATCAGAATGTGTTGGTGGTTTTCACTGACTTTATTAGGCTACTGTATTGATAGGTCACATCCATATAGAGAATCTTTTTCTCCAACAAATATTCTGTGATAGAGAATTTATAGTCTGTCCTCCCCACAAAGTGTTTGAAAAAAAAATCTATAAAAAAAACCATGAAAATGTTAATTCTTTGTGTGTGTACAAAAGCAAAACTTCACAATACAGTTGTACACTGTACCTCTGCTGCCAATGCACAAAGGACTTTTATATCTTGTTTCAGTGAGCGAGAGCAAAACCCAAGCCTGGCAGAGCTAATTTCGTAGAACACGGAGATACTTGCCCTTGGAAGTGCGTAGATTTTTTATCGTACAAGTGACCTCGTGAAAAGTGATATTCGGCTCTTCAGTAGTTCTTTCATTGGAGTGGAAGCGATTATTAAACACTCGAGAATATGAAGTGGGCAATAAAAAGGAGAGCAAGTAATCAAGTAGTCTATGTAATTTGAACCAGGATTTTTTTTTTCATTTTTTTTTAAAGGTGCACTTACTGCCATTTTTATTTGGTTCACTTCAAGAAAATAGTGGAGGTTAAAAAGAGGGGACAAAGCCCAGAAAGTAATATATGGTGAAAGTAATACATAATTCAAGTAGGTTGAGTGATAAACAGGACAGTGTTCTGGTCCATACATTTGAAAGAGTTTTATAAATCTTCCATATGAATGAATTGAGGGATTGCGTGAAACTTACAGGACTATACCAAGCATCACCAAGTCTCAAACGGAATTGGTTTCAATTTGCGGTGTAAAATGAAGCCCAACATCACTCTAGGGTTACCCAAGCCTGGGCTCTCACATGTCACATGTCAGATTTGCAGTGTGTGAGGCAAATATCAGATGATAGAAGATACTGTAAAACATGATATATTCAAGACATACAATTTTCGCAAAGTGGAACAGACGGCCTTTTTGGCGGTATGAAATTTTCGAGAATTGGAACCGACAGCCTTTTTAGCGGCATGAAATTTTCACAAATTGCCACTGGCATTCAATGCATACAGTGTAGACAAGAACTTTTGTGGGCATTTTAATTTCGCGAATCTTGGCGCTCGCAAAATTTGCGAAATTAGAATGCACACAAACATTCCTCGTTTTACAGTATTACAAACCATATCTCTACTTCTCAACCAAGTGATTATTTGAGCAATGAAGCCCCTATACTTTGTAACAGACACCCAATTTTATACTTGCCCAACAGTTACTTTTAGTTGTACTGGGCAAGCGGGCAAGCTGGTGAATATGGCAACCTGAGATGCCTCTGAGAGCCTTACCAAAAATTCAAGAAACTGATTTGTGTACTGATGTTTCATTAGATTTCTGCAGACCTTTACAACAAATGCTTTTTATTTTCTTTTACAACCAGAAAGCTTGCTAGGAACCTGCCCCCCCCCCCCCCCCCCGCAATGCATGGTAACTGTTTTCCAAGTATTGAAATATGCGGAGTATATACATCAGTGGTTTGGATGCCTTGTTAATGTTACGTTCAGGTCCGTAAGAAGGCTGTAAAGTTGAATATATCAGAAGAGTGGTCCATGGAATTGATTCCTGACTGCTTGTCCAAGATGTACTGGTAAATAGAAAGCTGTACTAAAAGTGGGGGGAAATTGACATATGTCCTGGTCATACCAGATGCCAGCTATTGATTGATTACAAAAAGATGCCAAAAATTCTGAATACTTGGAAAAGAAAATCATAGCCTCTGAAGTGGGCATGACAGCATAGCTTGGTGTGCCAGCATTTCTGGTGAAGATGCTAAAATAGGAAGCAAAGCCAGGTTGATTGTAAAAAAAGAAGAATTTGGTCTAGATGATGAATTGGGATCAAACCCATTACCTCTACTGCGGCTTGAAATGGTTCAACATTTTACATTTATAAGTAATCTCTTTGTCCATTTAACTTTCCTCTTGGTCAGAACGGTCAGTTTCTCACCAATAATAATCAAAGAGAAAACTGTCCAAAAGAAGGTGCAGAATCAGATGATCGGAGGAAGAAGGGATGGAAGGAGGGATGGTATTGGTATAAAGAAAAAATCATCAGAAAATTAATACAGAATTTCAGTTTAATTTGACAGTTGAAGGTAGATCACAAACTGAGCTCAAAATGTATCAAAGTAAGATTAACCTGTTGAGGACGGACTGATTTTGCTACAACATGCATTTCCCATAGACACCTGCGCGAGTATACTCGGGACTCGTCCTCAAAGGGTAAAGGCCCAAAACCCTCACAAACAAACTCCACGTATACATTAAAGGACAAGTTCACCTTCATAGACATGTGGGTTGAGTGAATGGAGCAAAATTAGTAGAACACATCAGTAAGAGTTTGAGGAAAATTGGACAATCCATTCAAAAGTTATGAATTTTTGAAATTTCTGCTCAGTCACGGCTGGATGAAAAGACTACTATAGCTTGTGATGTCACATGTGTACAACGATATAAAGAAAGAATAAAGACAATACAACATATTTCCATTTTTTTCGCATAACAAAAGAACACTCGACTTCTCTCTTTCAGAAGGCAGGGGGAATAATATTACCCTTAACATACATCAGTAACAAGTCGGAAAAATGTGCACTTCATTCAAGAAGTTAAATTTTGTGAAATTCTCCTTTTATTTTCCTTATATCGTTGTACGCATGTGACATCGCACACCGTAGTAGTCTTCTCACCAGCAGTGACTGCGCAGATACTTTAAAAATTCATAACTTTTGAACGGATCGTCCAATTTTCCTCAAACTTTCACTGATGTGTTCTACTAATATTGTTACATTTTCTCAATCATTATGGATATGAAGGTGGACTTGTCCTTTAAGAAATTGACTGCCAAAAGAAGAAGAAAAAAAAAGATGGCAAAAAAGGTCCCTCCCTACATGTGTCACTGCTCTCAATCTGTGTAGTAAACATTTTCAAGCTTGTTTTGTAGCGTGGTAGAGTAGGTTTTATTCATGAGGTTCAAACTATTAAATCAGATCGATTATATACAACCTCTGCTAACCTATTGAGAAGATTTGTACAGTTCCTCTCAAAAAAATACAAATTCATCTCAGTGCCAGTTCATTATCATTTGCCAGTTTTACAAAATGTTTAGATTTAAAAAAAAGAGAAAATGATACAGGATTTTACCAAATTGAGACCAATATTTTTATTCAATAAGAGTATGAGAAATTTTGTTATTCTGTAGCATTCTCATTTCATGTTGGATCTTGATGAAACTTGTACCATTGTGTTTGTCAGATTTTGCTTTGTTGACGGAAGTCAATGCGAGTGTGATGCGAAATTGTGATTTCAATACATCGATGGAAATGTAAGAAGAACCGTGCCAACGTCCAATGCGATGATATGTTTCGTATTGACACAAGGTGTAATTTGTTAAGAGACTTTCCCTCCGAATAAACAGACTGGGTGTGAGAATCCGATGCCACGAGTATCGCTTTCAATTTGGCTGCAACGAAAACAGGAAGGTATGGTGTCTGCCAAGACAGGATGTTATTCATATGGGAGAAGGAGATTTCTTGATTGCTCGTCAGCGAAACGAGGATGAGAAATACAGGAAATTTGATCACGGGCAAAAGACAAAGAAGGCGTTGAGGGGCTTCTCTTTAAGAATATGCCGTGGAGGGGGGTGCATTGGGAGATGATTTTCTGGGTTGCATGTTTTGTTTAATTGAGCTTTCCTAGAATGCACATTTTCTGCATCGCTGGTCATTAGTTTCACCGAACAATTATGTGTGGTCATTCACTGTGAGTGAGGCAACTGCTTCATCGTACTAATACAATTTTGCACTCCGTTACGACACTCTCATAATTTGATCTTAATTCCTGCCCTTGACCGTGAAGTGCTTACTTCGTGGGACCGTTACAATACCTGCATGCTCAAAGTCGTCCTCCTTCTTTCTGATGCTGCCGAAATGAGACGACCTTTCTTCCCCCATTCTCATCCTCAAAATGACTCCACGTGCAGCAGCTCTCTCCTGCTAATGTAACTGCCCCATTGTTGTCGTCTTTTGTGCAGGGTCGTTCCTTCCGCACGCGTGTGCCCGTCTCCCTAATTGCGCGAGTCTGTCGCCTCCACTGGCCCAGTTCTCTTATTCTTCTTTGGCATCTCCGTCCAGCATCTCTGCTCATTTTTTCCTATCCTAACTTCTTCCCTCCTCCCTCCTTTTCTTCCTCTGTGTTTCCTTTTGAAACTCTTGCTACCAGGTTTTTAGGATTCTCATTTAAATGGACCAGATTAACTGGGTGCCGGGAGTGGGCTAGGGTCGTCTCAAGGTCACCGAGAAGGTCTCTTTCTCTATCAATATTCCAGCAATTTGTTCCACGCGCCAACGTGGATGCTGGCCCTTTGTCTGCGGAGTGGCAGTTAATTTAGTTGAGCACCACATTACATCTGCCTTTTTTAATGTCGCCTTGGGGGTGGGGCATGGTATGGTAGGGAGGGGTGGGTGGGGTGGGGGTCCAGAGGTAGTGTTCGTGGGCATGAAAGTGAAGAGGAGACGAAGATATAAGAGTCATGTGACCCTGTGGTCTTGCGTTCTCCATTTCCTGGGCAGTATTCATGGGCAGGCATGCATTCACGGCGTTCAGGGAGCCGTGTAGAAAGTGGTCTCAGAGCTGTAAGTGTTTCCGTATGGCTCTTTTATGAGGTAATTGGAAAAATGAAAAAAGGTATTAGAGAGAAGTATGTGCAGAAAAAAAGATGTGGTGAAAAAATAAAGAACAGAACCGCAAACATCAACAATAGTTTCAGTTTGTCTATTATGGCAAATATAGAAAAGAATTCCTCTGGTATCCGTTAACCTTGTGTGTGTTATTTATTTTGATGGGGGTGTGTCGCGTGGTAAACAACTCTCGTACGTACGTCAACGCACATTGACAATACGTAGAATGGATAGAGGATACCTCAGGTAGGCTCTTGGCTGGCTGCCTCGCCGCCCGCGAATGATCTTTGGCGGGATGATGTCATCAGCCCTTTTGTGGCAGGATGAATAGTTGATTATAAAGTCAAAGCACTATTAAGGCAGAATGTCTCTACAGCTCTTCATAGTGCCTCCGTTTTGATTTTGCAAACAATGGATGTTGTCGGCGGCGTGGCATTTCATCACCTTCACGGCGCAGCATAGTTTGGATAATTATTCAGCGTTTTGTGGGTAACTAACTGCCTACATTGTAATTCTGGTTACATGATTGGTAATTATACAATCTGTCAATAGTGTCATTGTTCACAAGTAGTTTGTAAAGGAGATCCAGGTAAAGCAAGAAAAGGTAAAAACTTTCTGCCATGTTGACATAAATTGTCCTTTGCCCGTTTGACATTCTGACATTCAGATCTTAATCGGCACTTAATGTCTTGTACATATAGGCCCAAATTCACGAAGGTAGTACAAATGAAACCATTGTTTAAACCATGGACAAAAACCATGGAGCACCAAGTGTTGCACAGAATATTTCATTGTGAAATTTGTCATTTTGTCAATAAAATGCACTTTGTTATCATCAACAGTTAAGTTTTCGACCTAAACTTCAAGTTTGGCAACTACGTGTGAACGTAACTATTGGTGTTCTCAACCACACATGAAATGAAAACCCCGTCTATTTTTCAGCTATGAGGAAGCTGACCTCAAACAAGGTTTGAGCAGATAATCAATTCCGATTTAATAGGGATGGATATATAATAGTGGTTGTAAACTAAATATTTGAATGGTCTAGTATACAATATCACCTGACTGAGGTTTAATTTCTGGACCACTTTTGTCCATTGAATTGTGGTAATAGGCCGCTATTCATCTTGTTATCACATCAGCAGTCTCGCCCCTTTGATAGCATCAAAGAAGTAGTTTTGTCATTGTATTCTTTTTTTTTTAGTGTATGTGCTTAGAATTAGGGTAGGAAGTATTGGCAGCAGAATCCAGTCTTATGATTGGCTTTTATTCTTCTCTTGAGGATTTGGCAATCTCTTAAACTGCTTTCACTGCTTTCATCGCATAAAATCCAGGTTTTCCTGCTGCTGTTCTGGGTCTTCTGTTGTAGAACTGTTGTAATCTCGTCCAGATTACAGGAGCTTAGGTTTTGTGCGTGTGATCCGCTTAAATACTTACCACAGCACAGAGCTTTGTCTCCCAATAGAAGACCATCGTATTGTCTTTGAAGTAGGTGAATGGGTCAAACTCTAGGGGTTGTTGTTGTGTGTGTCTGTGTGTTGAAATCTATAAGAATCTTACTGGAGATGCTTAGCATGTCTGTCCATGTTGTATGGCCTCTATTGACAGGTACTGTAAAACCAGTCAGTTTTGTGTGCCTGAAACTTTTGTGAATTTTGTGAGGAGCCAAGATTTGCAAAAAGAAAATATTCATGAAAGTAAAAAGCATGTGAAAGTTTTTGTCTGCACAATGCATTATATGCTAGTGCATGTACATAGCATACAAGTTCGCCGTTGGCAATTGGCAAAAGTTTCATGCAGCGAAAAAAGGTAGTCGGTTCCAGTGCTTTTGATTTAATGTTTGTGGTTGAGCATTACCATTTTGTGATGTGGCACTCTATCTCTTTGTGACAAACTGTTTACCTTGATCTTCGTTCAAAAAGAGTAACAAACTAGGCATAATTGTTTGTGGCTGAAAGGGATAACTGTTCATTTGGAGGTGCATTCACATTTTGTCGGTACCATCTTGATGTGGATTTACCATGGTAATAGATATCACAGTTATTAAGTTATTGCAGTTCTCATTCAGGAAATACCATGGTATTTTCTGGTAAGTACTCCACATGGGCATATCATGTGCAAAGACAGTATGTGTGTTAGGTGATGTGAGCGATACCCCATTTTACAGATTTCTGCAAAAAGCAATAACCCCCCCCCCCCAAAAAAAAAGAAGCAAAAACAAAAACAAAAACAAAAAATATTTTATGCAATATGAATGCACCTTGGGACATTATATGGAAAAATTTCAATATGTGATAGTTTAATTCTTCATCTGTATTTCCTCAAAGTTGTACTCTCTGCTGTCTTCTATTTGTCTTTTCTTAAAAATCTGTTTGTCTTGTTTGATTTTAGCCCCCCTTCCCTCACCCTAGATGAAGTTCAAAGTATTCAACCCCCCCCCCCCCTTAATATATCACCATCGTCGGACAGAATTGTTCATAATTGCTTGTCAAGACTTGAGGTTTTTAATCAGTCGCATGATGTTGAGATAATTTCCCAAATCAGTAACCATGCGTTCAGGGAGTCCCTTTGTCCTTGAGAAGGTGTGGCTCCTCTTCAATGTTGAGAGCACTCAAATCTGTCCCCTTTTAGACTAAAAAAAAAAGAAGAGAAAGTTGTATCTGTAATCTTGTTTCTGTAGACGTGATTGTAGTCCTGCTTAACATTGAGATACTTAACAAGTGTGAAATACGCTATATAAAAACCAGCTATTATTATTATTATAAACATGGCGGAGTTTTCAGACAGTGACATGAATCAGATGTCCGTGGCCAAACTGCAAATGCCATTCCATGTGATGAAAGTGTCCCAGAGTCTATTACCTGTCAGTCAAATGTAGAGGCGCAGTACATATTTGCTTAGCATGCTGAATATGTATACTCATGTACGCACCCGTCATACACGTCTAATGAGCATGCTGTTTGCTTTGTCTCCAGAGCAAAAGGCAAGGACCATCAAGGGAAGTTCTACCTCCTCCTATTAGACTTGTTCTGTTGGTCAGAGTTTTTGTAGTTATTCTTGTAACTTGTCCTTCAGAGAGATGATATATCACAATTATTTTTATCATTAGTAATTTTACTATTATTGCTGTCATTGCCATCATTATTATTATCATTATCATTACTGGTAGTGGTATTATTATCGTTACTGATGCTATCTTACAGATTACTACTACTACTACTACTACTACTACTATTCTTAACCCGTTCCCTACGAGAACGTGGTGGCCTGTGTATTAAGTCTATGGGGATTTCAGACTTCAATATGGAATGGGTTAAGATAAGACTGCAAATGCACACTGAGAATCAAGCAAAACTCATTCAGATAATTTTTCAATACTTGCAGATCATGATTGATCGAACATGATTTGCGACACATGTTTTTGAGACAAACAAGTTCCCTCACCGGTCTAAATGGGCAAAATATCGCGTACGAGAAAAACAACTGCACGGTTGACGACTCCATGATGGATTTTTGCTCAACCCTCTTACCCTTTTTTCTCCATCTCTCTCTCCCATCTCTCCCTCTCCCCCCCCCCCTCTTTTCTTTCTCTTATTTCTTTCTCTCTCCCTCACTTACTCTTTGAGTAGATACAATTACCTTTCACATCTATTCTCAGTATCAGGTTCTGAGCCACAAAAAAAGAGGAAAAAAAGGGCCATTGAAATGAAAAGCTTCCCATGAAAACACCTTGTGGTCTCTATTCTACTCCTTTTCAGTTCCTCCTGCCCCTGACTCCGGCTGCTCAGCGGTAGTGGTGGTGGTGGTGATGATGGTGGTGATGGTGGTGGTGGTAGTAAGGTATCATCCACACGAGGCATTATTAGGAGGGGGAAATACACGAGCAGAGCTGATGATGAAGGGGGTATTGAGGTGGGCTAAGCAACTATGTATAATGGAGCCTGAGCACCACGTGATGAAGGTCAAGATATTTTAAACAGAATTGAGGCACTTGTGTCGTGATTTCTGTATCAATCCGATGGGAGCCCCTCAACCTCTCCAGGTTCAAACCTAGAGTGTATTTTTTGTGGGGGGGGGGGGGGGTGGGGGGAGTGGGAAGGGGTTACCAACCATTATAGAATTTTTGTATTTCATGATAATGATGATAAAGATATGATATGATATGGTACAACATTTGAGTTTAAGACACTAATATTGCCACAAAGACATGATCATAACAGTCGCATTAATGGCATGTAATAAACATATCTTCATGTTTACATTTTTTTTTTTTTTTATGAACCCAGTGTAACCATAGTTGTCCTACTTATTTACATCAATGATGACACTCGCTCTCACAGGTAATGCAGTGGAGGCTGTTGTATTTTCACTTGGGTTTAAAAGTTGTCTAGCTCCAGAATGTAAAGATATGTGTTTTATATAGGCCTGTGTAACACGCCTGCTCAGTGATTTAATAAAGAATTTTACTAACTTTTGCAGTGACGAAATTTGCAGTGCAAAGCTATAGTATGTATGTATGACCTCACAAAGAAAGGTCAGCACCTGGTTATTTAAAGTACAAACAAACAACCCAATTTCACGTGCAGAGAGAGTTTCCTTTCACAACCTTCAGCCAGCTATACAGAGTAGGTCATATTGGCCTACAGCGTACATTGTAGCTTATGATACTGCCAAGTTTCATGGGAGAAATTAATTTTCTTCAGGCTTGTTTCCTCTTTCTCCCCTTACATGTTTAGATTCTTCGAAGTGGCGGTAAGTCAGTAGCATTTCAGTGATTTTTCAGACCAAATGCAGAAAGAAATATGTTCCTGACTTGCGTTTTTTTTTTTTCGGGGGGGGGGGGGGGGGGTGTCAGGGGAAAGGAGTAGTAGGTGGTTGCTTGGAGCATGGAGGTAATTGTGTCTTTAATCATGGAAAGCAATCTGCTCTCCTCGTTATATCCTCTGCTGCCTACCATAAATCAGTGAACCAGAAGGAATTGGTTTGGGAGTGTGTATAACACGCGAGCCGTGTTCTCATAGCGCATCATCGCCATCGCCAGATTCCGTTGGTAATTCCCGGCAGCATCCATATGAGCCCGAGTTGACATCGTTCAAGTCACAGTGAACTTCAGGAAGAGGGAAAGGAGAAAAGAAATATATATTTGTGTATATTTATATTTATAATATATATTGTATTATATTTTATATATGATAAGTATGTATATATTATAGATCTATATTGTGCAAAAATGCTTCAGAACTGTTTCAAAGAAATATTGTTCTATATTCGTATATTGTTTTATGAGCTGGATGTCACTGTAAAGATGGAATGGCGATGTATAAGAGTGAAAAATGTATTAAGGTTTCATGAATTTATTTTTTTTTTCTGTTTTTTTCTGTTTTGCTCACCAGTCTTTAGGAGCAAGATGCTACTTAGTGGGGTTTCCATAGCTACATCAGGTCATCTAGAGATTCCCTAAATGTTACACTTGTTATCATTTGCATATTGTTACCCTTTTATGTTTCCCTTAGAATATGATCATTTGAATAATACAGTGTGGTTGCCATTGGTAGTGCAAGGAATAATGGCCTAAGAGCCAAGCCAATGAATACCCAGCCAAGTTTGATTAGAATTAGCACCATTTGTTTGGTTCAAATTATCATCATTAGAATTCAGTTTGAGGGCATCGTTCAACGATGTTGCAAATTTGAAAAAGCTGAGCAGCATGGTTCAACATGCTGGGAGTATCTCTAATGTTTTGTTGAAATGATGCTACGAAAAAAAATTGTGCTTGAAAATGGTTACTAAATGCTTCCATACAGTGAATATCTGTGTTGTGAAAAAAAAAGTGTGTAGGAAAAATGTCAAGTAACAGTTTACTAGTACAGTGATGTCTGTTCTGTGATACAAGGACATTTTACAGAATCATCTCTTTTAATGATCATCAACGGTAATAGCTTTTCTGGGAAACTACAACTTACAAGATGATATCCAAAGACCTTGTAACCACAGCAACCCGACTGAGTGCTTCAAACATATAGAGGCAGGTTTTGTCAGGGGAGAATTTACCAAGAAATTTTTGAAGGGGGTAAGCTAGGAGGAAATGACAAGTGAACAGCATGTGACTGTCTCTGTGAGGTGGGCTTCAAACTTGAGTGCATTTCTGAGAGAGAGAGATTCCTCATTAGCAGCGCTGTGTCAATTGCATGTGACTTTGAAAGCTTTGGAGAGTGACAGCACACACACATACACACACACTCACACACACACACACACACACACACACACACACAAACAAATGTCAGGGGGGGGGGAAGGATAGAGATATGGTGTGAACCAGATCCAAACACAGACAGACGGACAGAGAGACAAGATAAGACAGAGAAGACAAGATAGACAACTAACCGTGCTCCTAGAATCCACATACTTGCAGATGAGATGGCTAAGCATCCCAGTCATTCAGAGTTTGTTGGAGAAAAGGAGTGAGGGAAGGACTGGGGTTGGGTTGAGGGCATCCTCCAACTGATGGGGGGGGGGGGGTGGTTAGGTTCCATGTGACATTATTATTATTGCGGACTTAACAGTGGCTCCCCGTCTGTGTCGCACCGAGGCTTTACTATACCTGTCTCGGAAGATTATCGTCTCTTCCGCGTCTTTGACGCGATTTGCGATGTGTCTCAATTGATAAAGCGTCTTCGGCCAAGGTTTCTGAGCGAACCTTCATTCCCACTCCTCACGAGTCCCACTTCCTCTTGTGGGGAAATATTCTGTAAAGGAGATGCCAGCCACAGAATAAGTGAAACACACAGAGTTTGACGCTCCTTTTAACATTGCAGTACAGAAAATGAAAGTAGCAATAGCACTTCCTTTTCCCTATTACTTTACCAATGCTCAAATTTGAGAATTCAATTTTGGACTTCAGAGTAAAGCTTGTTTCCAAACTTTGCTAACGTTGACCAGCTAACTGCCATGTAGTTGAAACAGGCATTCTAGGTTTATCAGGCAAGGATACAGAATAAAGTCGCTGTGTGTCTGATGATCAAAATCCCAAAGTAAGATGGTTTATGTAGTTGTGAGTGCGCTCACAAGAATAACTACTTATGTATGGCTACCACATATAAAATGTGAGAATGAAATGAGTGACTTAAGCAAATCTTAGATCAGAGATATCAGCCATATTAACCCGTTGAGGATGAGTCCAGAGTATACTTGGGCAGGGGTCTATGGGAGATACATGCTGTCGCAAAATTAGCCCGTCCTCAACAGGTTAATGTGATGATGAGATGAATGATGTTAGAAAATCATAGATTATACTCAAGATCTGAGGAGTGTTATGATGTTGCGACAGTACAAGCACAAGATGTCGTAAGCTATATTGTACATGTATGTATGATACTCGGCCTAATTAATCACATCTTCAACTCAATGTCCCTATAGCTACTTGCTTTATAGCATAAGGTACATGTAGGTGCGTATGCTACTGTATGTGTGCGAGTTTGGAACCGATGATATGAAAAGGACAGTTGGCCATACCATCTGGTGGGTTGTATGTGGGTACTATAGTGAATGTTATCATGAAGAGAGGGTACAAGGAACCTTTTGCCTCTCAAATATGGCAATTACTCATAGGCTTTGTACAAGGTACCTATGGTCCCCGTACGCAAGGGGTTAATTTGAGTCTGTAAGGTTGTTTGCATCGGAGCTTCTGCAGAATTTCTCATTCTCTCTCTGCCTAGATCTCTCTGATTTGTCGGGGAGCCAGCCCCTGTAAAATGCATTGATCTCCTGACCCCCGACAGGTATTGAAATTAGCTCTTGCTGCTAGCCCAAGTGAAAAGTCGTCGCAAAAAGATGGCATACTGGTCTGAGTTTCTCTCAGACTCTAAGAGAGATGTCTTCACCAAGTTCAGTTTGAAGATGGTTAACAAGTACAAGGATGTGATTCGACAATGGTATGGGATTTTTTTTTTTTTTTCATAACCTCCAAAATGCATGGATTACATGAGTGGTTGCAAGTACAAATAACAATCCTTGTCAATATCCTACAATAAGTCTACTTTGAAATGAATAGAAGATGGTTCAGAATGGGGGGGGGGGGATCATCGTTTTCAACCAGAAGTGTGTAAATTGATGTGGTATAAATGATTTCTTCTCTGTCGAGTGGATTTATCAATGTACTAAGTAGCAGTGTCTCTGATGTGTCTGTAAAGCCAAGCCTACATTGCAGAATGATGTCACAGGGTAATGTAAATACAAATCTGCAGCCAAACACTATATACTGTAAGTGGACACTGGAATGTGTGTGGTGTCAGGCAAGGACAGCTAATTGTCGATATTTCAGACATTGCCAACTTGAGAACTTAAGACTGAGTTTATGTACTTTCTCATATTTCCAAAGCTAATGTCCAGCCATCTGTTATTGTTAAGTTCTCTGGACCTAAGTGGCTGCTAACCTGTTGAGGACGAGCTGATTTTGCTATAACACGCATTTCCCATAGACACCTGCCTGAGTATACTCAGGATTCATCTTCAATGAGTTAATAGTTAATTGAAGGGGCTATCACAGAGATGTACATTATAACTCCATGGTTAATTCCCCCTTAACCCGCTGAGGACAAGTCGATTTTGCTATAGCACACTTTTCCCATAGACACCTGCCCGAGTATACTCAGGACTGGTCTCCAACGGGTTAAGTGCGTAATCTCCTCCGTACGCAATAAGGGGAAAGAAACATTGGCATTTGAATGCTACACCTCACTTGCAGTGAGTCTGATAGGGGGGGGGGGGGGGGTTGGGTGCTTACCACATAAAGATACCCAAGTAAGACAAGAGATGACTCAGGTGTCAAGAACACACTGAGTTGTCCATGTTTTGTGCCATAATGAGGGAGAAGACTCAACGCCCACACTTTCCTCTTGCGAGAGGGTTATGATTGAGTCATGTGGTCATGAATTCCGATATGATTTGAAATTACCAGACAGTGCAGAAAAAAAAAGCTGTTGTAAAATGAGCCAGGGCAGTGAAGGATTCTGTGTTCTTATCACGTCTAAGGAATTATGGCCATATCCCCCCCCCCCTCCACACACACCTTTCTTTTTTTTCAATCTTCCTCCACCTATGAAACGTAATGAAAGTGTTCCCAGAGTTCCATATGAATCAATCGCAGTATACATCAGGCTTCGGTGACTCGCATGCATGGATGATTGTTATTTCTGCCGATAAGTCGCGTATGAGCCATGAGGAGTGTTTTATGCTGATTTGAAGTTTGTCTAGAGACTTCTTACGAGGTACATCACTTTTCTTAGCGGAAGAGAAGAGAGAGCCTGCCAGAGAGAGAGGGTTGCAACAATCCAATTCGCCTCCCGACTGTCAGCTTTAATTTCCGTCACCCAGCTCACTGCGATCAACCCCTGCTGTACACGCGTCTTCGTGCGCGAGCCCCCCTCGCTGGCACTGTATGACCCGAAGAGAAGTGAATAACGCTGGAAGGCATGCAGGCAGAGAAAGGAGACAGAGGCTAGATGTTCGTCACAACAGAGGGGAGGATGGTATTTTAGGAAGATGAGGAAGAGAAGAAAGGAGGAGGATGATGAGGAGAAGGAGGAGGATGATGAGGAGATGTGGAAGAGAAAGGATGGATTAGGAAGAAGAATATACCAGAAGGAAAAGATGAGGGAGATAGAAAAGATGAAGAGGAAAGTGAGGAGAAGGAGATGTAGAAGAAAAAGATGGAGTAGGAGAAGGAATATACCAGAAGGAAAGGAAGATGAGGTAGAGAGAGAAAAGATGAAGAAGAGGAGGAGTAGAAGGAGGAGATGTAGAAGAACAAGATGGAATAGGAGGAGGAATATATTAGGAGAAGAAGATGAGGGAGATAGAAAAGATGAAGAGAAGGATGGAGAGGAGGAGGAGATGTCAAAGAAAAAGACGGAGTAGGAGAAGGAATATACCAGAAGGAGAAGAAGATGATATACCAGAAGGAGAAGAAGATGATATACCAGAAGGAGAAGAAGATGATATAGAGTGAGAAAAGATGAAGAGGAGGAGGAGGGTGAGGAGGATTTGTAGAAGGAATGGATCGAGTAGGAGGAGGAATATACAAGAAGGAGAAGAAGATGATAGAGAAAAAAGATGGAAGATAAAGAGGAGGAGGAGGAGATGTTGAAAAAAAAAGACGGAGAAGGAGGAGGAATATACCAGAAGGAGAGAAAAGATGAAGAGGAGATGTAGAAGAAAAAAGATGGAGTAGGAAGAGGAATATACAAGAAGGAAAAGAAGATGAGGGAGAGAGAAAAAAAGATGAAGAGGAGATGGAGGAGGAGGAGGAAGAGGAGATGCAGAAGAAAAAGATGGAATAGGAGGAGGAATATTTATACAAAAAGGAAAAGAAGATGAGGGAGAGAGATAAAAGATGAAGAGAAGGAAGAGGAAGAGAAAAAAAAGAAGAAAGTAGAAGGAGGTATACTGTATATGCCAAATATTTCCCAAGGTTTTTATTTTTTTTTTTTGAATTTTGCGAGTCAGGTGCCATTTGCAAATCTAAAAGCATGCAAAATTATTGACTCTGATCCCGACATGAATGTGACGTGCACCCATATATTTCTCTGTTCGATACTGTACTCCATGGCCGTGAGAAAGAAACAGAGAAGAAATAAGGAAGAGATAGAGAAGATGATGGAAAAAAAAAGAGAGTAAAAGTGATCAAGAATGAGGAGATACATGTACCAACAGAAAGTGATTAGAGAATATTACTCGACAATAAAGTTTGATGTCCATTGGAAAAGTAAAAGATATATCTTAGAGTGAAAGAAATGATACCAGCTAAAATTTAAGGTCTTTGGGGCAAGTACTGTGACATGAAGTGTCATGCCACTCTAAATCTAAGGTGACTGTGCAGTGAGTAGAGAAACAGGACAGAACGGTAGACTTTTCACTTAATTAGACCTAAAATTCGACAGTTTCTGGATTTAGCACAAAACTTTGACACGTTTTCACAAAAGTGATTGATAGTGATGGCAACCCCATGTATAAATTAGTCACTCATATACACTTTGGGCAAGAAAGATAAACTTTGTGTGAGTGAACAAAATGTGTGAGAGAGGTGATGCCAATGGGGAAGGATTTTATTTACCAGAAGGAAGATGGTTTGAGCTACAATATTTATTTCTATGAAAAATAGTACAAAGTGGCACAAAAAATCCAAGTGTATGTGATATCAACTAGTCATATCAGGACCAAATACAGTGTTTGGAAAACAGGTGGATAGCTTAAACAGTAAGAAAGACGGTGGTATTGAGGAGAGAAATATATGATTAACCATCAAAATGCACTAGGAGAAAGGATAGTATTGTGTGTGTCAATCATCGAAGGTTGAGGAGTGGATTTCAAATGAAAAGAAATATATACAGAAGAAAAGGAACATAAACATATGGATATATGGGAAAGAGAGTAGGGTATTAAAGAAGAGTGTTACAGGAGCAATTGGCCTGTCTTCATCAGACCAAAGTCCAAACTAGCAGGCCATTGTGTGGTTTGGGGAAAAAAGCCCAATACCATGAAAGTGCATTTTCATTTGCTTTGAAGAGAGCCTGCTTGTGAAATTAACCCAAAGTTGACACATGCGTACTCTGCACCGTTTCTTGGCTCAGCTCAGTACCAAGTTTGAAATGTGATTTCTCCAGTATGATGTGATCAAGAAAATCTCGGGCTGATGGAGACGCAACCCAATAGCACGCTAATTCTCAAATTTGTGCGCTGTTTCATGAACTACACTGAGATTTTAGGGGAAATTGTTGCGATCAAAATAGCATGCTATTTGCATCTTCATTGCACAAATAGCTGGTTAATTTGACATCGGGCTTATTTCCTAACCACAAAATAGTATGCTATTTTGAAACTTTGGCCTGATGAGGGAGAAATTTGACCCAAGAGTGAAAATTGTTTTGACTAGAAGCAGCTGACAGGCAAGTGACATCGTTTTAAAGACACCCTTGAAAATTGTACCTCTTAGTTTGTCAAACTGTGATGATTAGGCTGTACAGTGATGTTCCCATCATTGACTGTAGAAATACTTGAGAATGCAAAAGTCTGGAAAACTCTGTTTTGAGCAACAGACATCTACATGTACATCCCCAAAGCTGTTAAGAAATGATTTTGAAATGGTTTTCTATCACTGAGCTGTGTATTGGAAAATGGAGCATAATTGTCACCGAACAATAAGAGGCTTTCGTGCTGTCAAAGCACCTAAAAATCACTTTCAAGAGTACTTTTTGGTTTTCATGGGTAGGTTGATAAACACACACTTTTTTGCTTCAGATCTGTGTTGAGTTATATAATGTGACATGATAGAGTGAGTCAATATCTACATAAGTATTTATAGATTGGGGAAAAATAGTGAAAAAAGGGACCTTTAGTCAAAAATTTTTGTACCATGAATATGTTGTAGTTACATATAACACTTCAAAGCTGAGGTTGTATCAGCTAGCCATAAACCAACATGTTACATATGTGACACCATTACTCTCCGGCTCCTTGGAATTCAAGGAAAGATGGAAGTTTGTGGAGGAATGGCCGACTGCCATTTTTTTTTTTATCAACCGTGAGACTTTCAGAGTTCCCATACCTCTGGATTATCAGTGCCCAGGCAAGAAATAATGAGTTTGGGAATCACGGAAACGAAGGGACGGAAACTTTGGAATAATGTCAGCGGTAGGAAAATGTTCTCTTCATGTTAACTCTGTCAGAGCTGCAACCTCAGAGCATCATCGCCGTAGTAAGCAGCATAGTGGCCCACGGTATTTTTCGGGAGTTTTAACGCGGAGCCGAAGAACACATGGTATTCAGCTTGAGGCAGAGGTTGGAAATGCCGACGGTGACTCCTGGGTCGCCCTCATTCACAGCCAAGCGCTTTCTCAGACTCGCCAGCTAAACTGTACCCGCTCTCTCGTCTCTGTTTTTATATAGAGAGGGATAGGGAGAGAGAGAGAGGGAGAAATTCTCATCTGAGGTAGACGTGGGACAGATACACATAAACACACACAAACAACATGTGCACACTCAGACACACACACACACATACACACACTCACACATAGAAACATACACTCACACTTACACATACACACACCTATGGACATTGATACACACTCTCGCCTCCCGTGCACACACTCGGGTAGACAGTGGGTGCACGCACCAGTGCCTCAGCACTCACAGTGGAGCGATCAACCCAGACTCCAAATTCTGGAGGGGGGGAGAGATCACTTCGCAGCCCTCATTCGCCGCACAGCCGCGGTGTCAGCCAGTTCCCTTGCGTGTTGTCGTCTCATTCGTCCCTACCCCCTCTCTGTATGCCTCTCTCCCTTTCTCTCTCTGTTTCTCCCTTCTCCTATTCTCTGTTGGCCACAGCACCATCCAGCCATACGCTCCGTGTGCGCATCCGTGGCGGTGCGTAGGTATCGAAAACGAGAACCCCCCACCACCGCCCGCATTCTCACAAGTCAGTCAGTGTTTGTGAACTCCTTAACGGCTGAAGGTCTTGCGCGGGGGTGCTGCACACACGACGGGCAAAAAGGCATGCCGGGGACGAGATAACTACTGAGCCAGCCAGGCTGGACGTGGAGACCCGCGCACCTTGTCGCTCGCCCTCCCGAAGTATATACACAGGTTGTAACCAGCTGCTGTAGAGACAGTATCTGTTTGGACCAGCTGCTTGTGCAGGCAGCAGCCAGACACACTGGGGGGAGAGCCATTTGTGTTTGGGTCGACCGGACTGTGCTGGGGTGGACAACCGGACTCGTGCTCAATATACTACTGTCTGTCTGGGAATTATAACTTCTGTTGTCCCCGCTCCACTTGTGCGTCCCTGAGATGTCAAGATTTATTTGTGGATCAACATCACCACGCATGTGGTAGCCCAGAGTTGGATATATATATTTTTTTTTCTTTCTTGTGTGTGTACCTCCTTCATGTGTGTGTACGACGGCATGTTCATATGGCTTGCTGCCTAATTGGAATTTAGGATTGCTCGAAGCTGAAACCCTGGTAAGCACACCCTTGAACTAGAACTAGTGCAGTTGTACTTCACAGTGACTGCTTTGGGGGGTTTTATGTCCCTTTTCAAATACTCTCTGTGTGTATTTTCAAATCTCTTGCCCTGTCATGGGTGTACACCATTTGGGCTCTCTCTACAACTCATTTCAGACTTCTTTTTGTTTTATTTTATTTTTTCTTATGTGATATATCTTGTCGTTCTGGATTCTTGTGTCAAGTTTAGTTTGTACTGTTTTTTCATATTGCATATCAAACTGTTAGGCATGTTTATTGATGTTGCATGTTCAAACTGTTTTTGTAACCTTTTTTCCGTTTTTGTAATAATGGGTCATGGTGGGGTGTTTTTTTTTTTGTCAATGTACATGTAGAAGTAGAAATGCTGTTCTTTCCCTTTAATTTGTTTTCTTTTGTTTTCTAGGGTTTTCTAGGGTTTTTTTTTTCTTGGTAAGGTTTTTGACCGTTGCAAATGACTGAGGCAAAGTGCAAATAGGTTTCCAAAACATATGAATGAATAAATCCCCAATGGCATGCGTGTTATCTCTATAATAGGAGAATGATACATACACTGTACATAGCATGACATGTCCAATGTGAATGCTGGATACCAACCAGGGAAGCATGGGGTCTTTGACATTATTTCATATTAAACAAAATGTCATTTTGTGTGAATTTTTGACAAAGATTGTTTTGTTTCTGGGTTTGGCTCAAGGTATAAATCACTCACTTGTGCTTTTTTTTTGTGTAGAATGTTGTTATTTAACTGGATACAGATTCTGCAATATGATGATAGTACAAGTGGAATAATCAAGTAACCTGCCTTTTGTTTTATCTACATGACTGTTGGCTATGATCTGTATCATAGTTGAGTGTGATTTGTTGTCAAAAAAAAGAAAGAAAGCCATATCAAAAGCATTTTTTTTTTAACTCAAGAGATGTTTTCCTTCCCTCCAAAACCCACCAGTCATAATTGTACAAATGTACAAATAGTATTAATTGATCAATAATATTTATTTATGTACGTTGTACCATGTGTATAAATTTCATGCTTCCTGGAATGTCTTATTTTCATAGAATGTCAAGAGTCACATCACCTGCTGCCTGTGGGGTGATCAGTAAATAATGTAACTATTGTCAGTGTACTAGATGGAATACTAATGATCTCATGAGATTCGCGTAGATTTGATTTATTCTACTTCAGTTTGATATGTTTTGAGAAAGCACAGGAACAATTGTGGTCAATAAATTCACCTATTCAGTTTGAGTCCATTTCATACACAATCTGGTGATTAAAAAAAAAAATGCCTAGGACCCTATGTAATGAGGATTGAACATTAGTCAATACATCTTCTTTTCCTTTGCTGAGCTCAAGGCCGCCATGCAAACAAATGCATGCCTACACATACATGTATTCCCTGCATTTAGTGAGCAAATGTTTGTACGATGTAATCGGGCATTGTAATTGCAGTAATTGTAATCCAATCAAGCGCTGTCGACATCATGTGCTTGACAAAACCCCTGCCAACGCTAAGCCTGGTCCTTTCGTCAGAGGGTGGGCGTGTGTTTGCATCAGTTCTTGGAAGGTGATAGTGCAACTGTGTCTGCATCATCTGTGTACAGAGTCTTTTTTCCGCCAGTGGGTTCTTGAAATTTTGTGTACAGCGCGTGTAAATATCAATGAGAAAATGCTGGCTGTCGAAACAAATAGTGCACATATTAGTTGTTTGTTTGTTTTTTCCCTAGACTCTTTTCACAGTGAGGTTTCTGTGTGTGTGGGTGGGGAACCCACTTGGATGGAATTCTTGAAAGGCACCGAGCCGTGAATATATTTGCTGCCACCATTTAAGCAGCTTTTAAGCAGCCTTTAAGCGGCTCGAGTTAGTCCAATGACTACTGAATCACTGTGCATATGATCGCCCAAAATGTATTTAAAGGTGGAGATCTAAAGTAGGCACTGTCAGTAAATCCAATTGTTCTGTTATTCTTGGAATGTAGCAGTTTAAAGGGGAAACTGCTCTTGTCTGTTCATCATAGCATTTTCTCAGAACTGTGTAATTTTCATCTGTAGGTCAATTGATTGTCCATATCAAATTTGGCAGCTTAGTTAAAAACCAACCAGTCCTGTGATTTTGTGTCTGTCAAAAATACAGTGTTGTCAGACTCCAATTTGGTCTTTAAATTGTTAGTGTTGTGGTTGAATGACTTATTTGTCACTTTTTTTCCCTGCTTATCACGATATGTACCTGTGAATTCAAGAGAAACATCAGAAAGTATAAAACAAATCAGCAAGATGTATGATTATGTTGGCATTAGCATTATTTATAAAACATTGCCATAAGCCTTAATGGACATTCAACTGAAGGTGCACTAATCATATCATGCACTACCTAGAAAAAACTCAGATTATAAACAAAATATAGAAGAACCTTGTCGTCTTACAATTATAGACCTAAACCTTAATAGACGATTGCAATCCATTAAAAAAAATAAAGAAAATTTAATACATATTTTCACTTTTTTTTAGCATAATGAAAGAGCACCATGCACTTACCTCTTTCACAAAGCAGGGGAATAATATCAACCTTGACATTTGTCAGTAACATGGCCAGGGATTGTGTACTTTTCATATGAAATGGTATTTTATGGAATTTTCTTTATATTTTCTTATATTATTATTGTCATTATTAAATCATAGTGCATATGTGATGTCCATGGTCTGTAGTAGTATCCTGATCTACAAATAGCTGTCTCCTCTCCAAAATTTCAACAATTCATAAACTTTTGGGTGGATTGTCTTATTTTCTTCAAACTTTCACTGATGTGATCTACTAATAATGCTGCATTCACTCAATCCATATGAATATCAAGGTGCTGAACTTGTCCTTTAAGAAATGATAAGGATTGTAGCATTATTGCAGTCTTGTGCTATTATGGAGTGAAGTTCACTAATGACAAATACACAAAGTGCAAAAAGATACATCTTTACAAATGCTAGCATTTATTCCACTCCTCTTGCCACCATTCTGTGTTCTACACAGCAGCTCTCTCTTCTACCTGGGTGAATGAGTCTTCCAATCAAAGATTATTCTCCCGGTGAATGGAACACCATTGCCCTGAGTGGTACCTCCCCTTCCCCAAGGGTACTGGATGTAATTATATCTGGTATATTAGCATTGCGTTGAAGAGAGGAAAAAGGGGGACAAATATTGCAACAAAGACAAGGGAAGACATGGTGTCGGTCCAGAGAAAGTCGGCCCTTTCAATACGTCTTGATTGGACCAATTCCTCTTTACCCCCTCCCCCCCCCCCCCCTCCCCCTCCAGTGAACACCCCGTAGGGCTACAAGGCGTAGCTCCCTTTAAACCCCCGGCACGCGGGGCATTACCAAATGAAGATAATTGCCCGGGCATACAGCTTGCCCGCTGCTCGTGCCGAATATCACTAGCTACTTTTTTGCAGTCTCTTCTCCTCCTTCTTCCGAGATTTCCCTTTCTTCTCCATCCCCTCTTCCTCGCAAGTTACGGGTGTCTTGCGATCCCAATAACGTCGTCCCTCACATGCACAAAAAGGCTGTGATTCAGAGAGGGGCTCTCACACAATACAAATCGTAATTTTCCAATAGACACGCTTGACTTGCCGTTATTACTTAAATGGCCGTGCATTAGGTCGGCCATTGAGATCACCTAGGGCACGGCTCGTGCCTCCCCTAATTCCTTTTTGTCCATTTGCGCACGCTAAAAGCTGCCACCCTCTCTCTCTCCCCCATTATGCATGTATGTATTCCATTTTGGGGGCTCTACTCTGCGAGGATGGGGCAGGGTCTTGCCACAATGTTGGCCAGCCACGTACATACACATGTGCAAATCTTTTGGCTGTGAAAAGCCGCACATATCGCGGGTGGAGCAGCCGTATTCCTGGTAATCCCGCCCCTTCAGGTGAATGCTGAAGAGATCCTTCATCTACAGTAGTGAGGTCTTTGATTCCTCTCTTAAGTACCTGGGCTTACAGAGAGTCAAAAGATGGATAGGGGGAGGGGGGGGGGGGATAAGCCCACGAGACAGGTGCTCAATAAAAAGAATGCACAGGTGAACGAAACTCCAGAAATCACTTTTGCATGCGCTGCTTTGTGTGAGAGAGAGAGAGGAGGAGTGAGAGGGTGTCAGTGTCGCTAAGCCGATATCATCGTTTGCTCAACAAACAGTTTGCTGAGGCTGGGGATGACTTGATTCTAATCCTCTTACGTTCTTAACTCAGGGAGCTTCTTGTTTTGTGCCTTAATCAAGGCATGTCATGACTTGACAGTAACTCCTTGTGTTGAAAGCATGATTGTAAGGGTAGCCTGAGTGAAGGACCCTCTACAAGCACACTACCATAATGGCTCCGAGCAGGCAAAAGCTGTTTTGATGTGTGATTCCCTAAGAATATTAGCATTTGCTGGCCAAGTGTAGTGCGCAATACAAAATATAATTTGACTTATAAGGAATGAGTCTCCATAATGAAACAAGAGTAAAAGCAAATTTAGACACACATTTGCCCACCACGTTGTTATTGCCATTTACTTACTTATGCATACTGTTTACACCATTTATTTCGTAAGAGTATATTCTGTCAAATTTTGTGAATCCGGTGCTATTTGCAAATTTGACGGCACATGAAATTATTAACTCTGATTCCAGCATTATTGCATTGTGCATTTACATACATCTCTAAATTTATCATTTTACTTCACAACTGCTGTTTAGACCACTTGCAAAAATGTTGGAAATCCTGATTCACAAAATAGTTACACTAGCTAAATAGATGTAAGCAGTGTAATATACATGTACCTCAAAAAGCAATTGACACACATACTTGCACACTATTCATGCATCATAGAGATAGATTTTACTGGACTGGTAGGGATAGATTTTACTTTATATCTTTTATTTGCTCAGATTGGTTAATACATTGCTTGGGTCATTTATTTTTTTTTCTGTAGTACATATTGTCAAATATAGTTAAGGCCAGGTAAAATAAAAGAAGAGTAGTTTCTCATTCCTGCGCCTTGCCCGAGCAGAGCACGCACTTGGGTGCTGTATGCAAGCCTCAAGTACGCGCAGCTCCCACGTTCATTGACCCTATCTGCCAAAAGATACAAAATCCTTTAAAAATTCATTAAAATTCCTGGATAACTACCAAAATTTAATCCTCTATTCCTTGTGTCATTTTCAACATTTCCTGCAAGTTTCATTCAAATCTGTACACAACCTCTTGAGTCATTTTGCACGCAAATAAACAAACAAACAACACCGGCAAAAACATGGGCCTAACCTCCTTGGTAGAGGTAATAGATTATGCTCTTGTTCAAAAGAGCATCAATGTGTCTAAATGCACTTCAGACTTTATTCTTCTTGTCTGGTGATTTGTTTAGGGTGTGTGGTATTTATTTTTGATTGCACAGAGGCTAAATTGCAATTATTATTTTTTTTTTGTCTGCTACCTTCCAAGAACCTCCCCCCCAAAAAAAAAACTGTTGTGAATGCATGAAATTTGGTGATAAGTTTTGATGCAAGAGAGGGTGCAGTTGTGTCATTGTGATTTTTTTTTTTTACATAGCTTGATGCACAGCTTCAAGAATGGGACAAATAGCTCAAGGAGAAAGGAGATCGAAATGAGATGAACAATGGTTTCTAAATTTGTGGTTAAGATTTTTTTTTTGGGGGGGGGGGAGAAGAGCAGGTTTGTTACACTAAGTAGCGAATTTTCCTTTGTGTGGTCTGAACCAAATGAAACTGGGAAAGAATAGTTGAATCAACCAACCATTACTTTTCAATAAAGGCCAGAGTGGGCAAAAGCCCCGGTATTAGTAAACAGCTGGTTTGAGCAGGGACCTATTTGTCATCAAATTTTGCCACAGAAGGGACTTACCTATTGTTCACAACCTTATCAAAGGCGATTGTTTCTCTGTTTCAAACATGCTTCATGGTCTGTACCATCGGAATTCCGGGTAACTCAAAAGCAACTGTGTGTTTTGTATATGAGCTTTCTTGTTTCTTGTTGTTTATACAAAGATTAAAAGAAAACAGAGAGAAAATGGCACTGTGATATGAAAATGCAGTACCAGTGTAAAAGGAACGAGTGTACAGAACTTTGGGTGGTATGTATGCCATCGTCATCAGCACGATTTACATGTAGTGAGAACTCCTACACTGTGAGTTTCATGTTTTCATAGCATTTACTGCATGTTCAAAGCATAGTTTACAGTCCTCCAGCAGTGAGGCTGTTTGAGGGGATAACACAACTAATATTTACAAGAAAGACACACACACACACACACACACACACACACACACAAATCGCTTGGAAGGCCTGACTATTCCCATGGAGAATTTTTAAAATAATTTTTCTAATTTGATTCCTCCCATCCTTCAATTTGAAAGGAGGAATGTCAGTTTTGCCAGATGTACATTGTACATGTAATGTATCGATAGTGACAGAGACTCCAACTCTCCCGTTTTCGACGGGAGATCTCCCGCCAAAAGCCCATTTTTGCAAAATCTCCCGTTCTCCCGCTTGAGATTTAATTTCTCCCGCCCTGGCTCTGTGTCTCCCGCTTGAAATGATTTCTTACTTAATATCATTGTATGTTGAAAAAATAAGCCTTAGATAGCACAAGAGAGCATCTAGAACCCTAGAGCAAGGAACTTCGCACATATCAACTTGGAGTCTCCCGTTTGCTAGGGGTTTCAGGCGGGAGAATCTCCTGATCAGAAGGTGCTTCGGTTTGGAGTCTCTGTAATGATGTTAGTGGTGACAATGATGATTGTCAGTGTCATCAGTAGTAGAAGTAGAAGTAGTAGAGATATTTGTTGTAGTAGTAGTAGTAGTAGTAGTAGCAGGGTTATGAATCTGTGAATCTAAATGCATTTTGAAGTGATGACATCTCACAAGTTGTTGGCAAAATGATTGGCTGGTAGTATTTCAGAGTGGTGTTGTAGCTGACACACAGCAGTAGAACAATAATCATCAGACATGTCACCCTGTAGCATGGAGAATTATTGTCCAAGATGTCCACATATGGAATGGTTTGAATGTTGTTGGGCAAAGATGTACCTTAGGTCTCAAAGAAGATCCAATTTTAATTTGTAACATTTATATGTATGTGCAAAATCATTTTCCCCTTTTTTGGGTAGATATCTTGAGATGTACCTGAGCCCTTTCTGTTCTGGGAACGTTTGACAGAGTGTACAATAGGCGTGTCTTCATCAGCCCGAAGTTTCAAAATAGCGCACTATCTTGCGGTTACCAAACTAGTCCGATGTCAAAATAGCGCGCTATCTGTGTAGTGAAGACGCAGATAGCGCGCTATTTGATCGGGAAAATTTCCCCCAAAATCTTGGTCTAGTTCGTCAACTAGAGCGCTAATTCGTGAAATAGCGCGCTATCTTGGGTGCGTCTCCATCAGCCCGAAATTTTCTCGATCCCTCCACGCTTCTGGTTAGCCAGCTGGCAATGGAAAGGGCATGTACAAGCAGCTAGTGATTGTGTATAGTACGTTGCACGCACGGTGTATTCAAGGATCACATGTGTGTACTATAGGCCTACTGTTGTTGTCATCTTTAAAACCAGGGAGGTGATTTCTCTCACCTCCCTATTAAAACTCAGTGCCGTGCATGCTAGCTGTTCTTTTGCAAACTTCTTCTTCTGGTCCACTCTACCTTAGCTGAAGATTCTTGCAGATTGTGTGCATTTTGGATTTGTTTAAACATTGCAATTCGTTAATTTCATATAAGATGCCTCACTGGACAGAAGAAAGAGTAGCGTTATTAATATCCCTTTGGAGAGAATTTGCTGTACTGCTCACCTCCCTGGTTGTAGAATCGTACATACGGTGATATAGGAGATTTTGAGCGGGGAAATCCACTTTCGAACCGCGAGCCACGCAGAGTAATATTGCAAAGTGCGCATGCGTCAATTTTCGGACTAATTTCCCGAAGCAGGCTGTTCGAGCTGATGAAGACGCACATTCGCTGTATCGGGCTATTTTCTAAGACCGCAAAATGTCCCGCTAGTTTGAACTTCGGGCTGATGAAGACACGCCTAATGCTGTATGCACTTCTCTGCCAAACAGCACTCGGAGTGCGCAAAAAGGGTGTAACACATCATTTTATTCATGCTTGAAAGGCTTATAGCAAAGGAGAGCACTGTATTGATATATGTGTGAATCCCAGCATGAATTTGGCATGAAATGCTTGTCACATGATGAATGGTAGCAGGTAGAATTATGTTACATGTTATTACCTATACGTGCAGACTGTCTTGCCGAAAGGACAGTGGACTACAGAGTTTATATTTCCTCCCCAGTTTGAGATCTGGACTGCAGTTAGTTGTCCCCGCCGAACGAGTTCGAGCAGGGGACTATGAAACGGGCTCCGTACGTGTGTGTGTCCGTGTGTCCGTCCGTCCGTCCGTGTGTCCGTGTGTGCGTCCGTGTGTGCGTCCGTGTGTGATCAAAATCTTCAATTTGCTACTTCTGTCATTTATGAGCCAATTTTGATTCTGTTTGCTTTATATGATAGCACTACATGGGAGCTTTGAAACTTCTACACAGAATTTCAGTTGTGACCTTTGACCTTGACCTTTGACCTATATTGTACATTTTGCTACAAAATGCTACTCCTTCGCCATTTCTAACCCGATTTCGATTCCGTTTGCTTTATGTGATGGCACTAGGTGAGGGCTTCAAAACTTCTACACAGAATTTTGACCTTTGACTTCTTTGACCTTTGACCTTGATTTTTGACCTGTATTGTACATTTGGCTACAAAATGCTACTCCTTCGCCATTTCTAACCCGATTTCAATTCCGTTTGCTTTATGTGATGGCACTAGGTGAGGGCTTCAAAACTTTTACACAGAATTTTGACCTTTGACTTCTTTGACCTTTGACCTTGATTTTTTGACCTATATTGTACATTTTGCTACAAAATGCTACTCCTTCGCCATTTCTAACCCGATTTCGATTCCGTTTGCTTTATGTGATGGCACTAGGTGAGGGCTTCAACACTTCTACACAGAATTTTGACCTTTGACTTCTTTGACCTTTGACCTTGATTTTTTTACCTGTATTGTACATTTTGTTACAAAATGCTACTTCCGGCGGGGACATATATTACGCACGGCGTAATTTCTACTTTTCCTTGTTTTTATTGGACCAAGAGAGAGAGAGAGAGGTATGAACTTCGACCTTTGTGGGGCTATTACCAGAGGTCAAGCTGTGATAATGTAATTTTGCCTCTCTTGACAATGAGAATCCACTCTCACTTATCAGCAGTTGCAGGCGTGCATGCAGATACAGAAAAAATAAGTAAGCTGAATCTAATATATGTTGCACTGTTTCTGCACTACAGTTTCAGTCTCTACAAGACAGAAAAAAAGTAAACGCATATCTCTGTCATTTGTATCTTATCATAGGTGATGGAGCAGAATCCTTGAGGTCTTGGACGCCTTTGCTAGAGAGACGGGTGGTTTGGAGAAGAGGAGATTTATATTTGCGATCCTCCCAAGTCGCTCCGCTTCACAACACAATGGCTCTGTTGGGGAGGATTTGCCGAGCCGTACAGGAGGCCTGCGTGTCTCCGTGGCTCCTGGTGTGCCTACACGTGGTCTTATTGCTGGCATCCTCTGCCTCAAGCTATGTGCACTTTGTGGAGGAAAATCTCCCTGGTGACAGCTCCATCACGCTGCAGAAAATGACTCTGGACCCACGGACAAACACAATCTATGTGGGATCTGTCAACCGACTCTACAAACTCAACAGCGATCTCGTTGAGGAGGTGCACTTAGACACCGGTCCTGTGCTGGACCACCCGATGTGTTTCCCTCCTCCAGGCGATTGCCTGGATCCTTCGTACGAGAAGGTGCCCATGAACAACATCATCAAGATTCTGCTCGTGGATGGGGATCGTCTGATCACGTGCGGCAGCATCTTTCAGGGCATCTGCCAGGTTCGCAGCCTGGACAACTTCTCACTGATAGCCAACAATACGTCAGAGGAGATAGTGGCCAACACTGTGATCGGCACGTCCGTAGGCTTCATCTCCGATGGGCCGGACAACGGAGAGAACGTACTGTACACAGCCACCTCGAATGCGGCGTGGCTCGACAATAACGTCCCCACGGTGTCGGTGAGGACTCTCCATAAGACCAGCTCGATGGAGCTGTTTGGTGTGTTGAAGGTGGGCTTCAGGGCCGTCAGCCAAATCATCATTCCAGACGGGACGGTGTCCGGGTCGCCCAGTGGCTTTAACATCACGTACATGTACGGGTTTTCCAGCGGGAATTTCATCTATTTCCTTGCGGTGCAGCCCAGAGATCACAGAGACCTCCCTCGTCAAGTGCAATACTATACCAAGATAGTGCGGATATGTAAGGCGGACATCAACCTGCACTCATACATAGAGCTGCCCCTCGAGTGTAGGGTCGGTTCGACCCTCTACAACGTGGTGCAGTCCGGTTTCATCGCCAAGGCAGGCAAGGCGGCGGGCGCAACGTGGCAGAACGAAGACGCGCTCTTCGTCACCTTCTCCCAGTCGGAGGAGCACTCGCGTGACCCACAGCGCAAGTCGGCCGTTTGCATGTACCTGATTTCGGATCTCAATCAGGCATTCTTTGACCGGAGACGTGAGTGTGTCGCGGGGCTTTCGGACGATACCGAGATGGAGTGGTACAAGAGTTTGCCGTGTTCACCCAAAGGCTCAAATCCAACGCTGGTAGGTTTGCAATGCATTTTTCTAGAAAAAAATTTTTTACTTTTTTTATCATATTCTGGCATTTTGATTGTAGTATCATCCAAAGAGGGACTTCAATGCAAAGTTAACCTGAAATAGATTTTACTTAAGTTTAGATGAGAGAGTGGAAATTGTTATTTTTTTCCTGAATTTATGTAACAATATATCAATGATTACACTGTTGCCTCGTTGGGAGAAAGATGAAATCTGATAGTAGAACTCTAATAATGATATAGTGACTAAGTGATATTCACTTTGGGATCTGAGATTATGTGTTTGTTATACTTGATGGCCATCGAAAGTTCTTTGTGATGGAGAGATGTTTTCCATGGTGTCTTTCAACAGGTGCAGCAAATGGACTTGAATGGGCAAAACTACTGCCACACAATCGACTTCATCGGTCCAATGGGGGGAACCAATAGCCCCATCGAAGCTCAGGCGATCTACACCGACGACTCCGCCCTCTTCACCACCATCGCGGTCTCGCACAAGCCCCGCGATTCGGCGGTCTTCATTGGCGACGACAGGGGTCACCTACGAAAGGTAACGTCTGCAATCCAATGTCCGCATCCTGTTCTGTTGTAGATTTTCATGTGATGATGAACAATTTACGGTATGCGAGTGTGGAGCCCAAAATGAAAAAAAAAAAGTGTTGACCGGCAGTGATCTCACAAACCTTAACGAGACCCAGTCGCTGGAATGGTTGCAGGCGCAAGATTCATGCCTGTAAGCCCATGGCTTGCCTGTAATTGGATATGTGCTTCTCAGCACATCAGCATAATATAATCCCAAATGTTTATCGATGGCCCCCAGCCATTCTTATCCCAGATTCCAGCCTGCCGCCAAAACGAGCCAGGGGAATTGGTCATTAAACTGTGGCAGGTGCAATATTTTGAGGGGTCTTCTGCGGCCATGATGATGACCCGTTTCTTCATCACTTAAGTTTATTTCAAACATCCCATCTCATCCTCGGGCCTTCGATTCAGCTCTGTGTGTAACCGAAAGAAAATTTCTTGTCACATGATATCTTAGCCCAGACTGAGCGTGGAAAATGTAATCAATGAATTCAATTCTAGTCATTGTGAAAGTGATGTGCACCTTTTTTTTCCTGATAAATAAAGATAAAAACAGCTGTACTATACACCATCCCCCCTCCTTCTCCCCCCCTCCCCCCCCCCAAAAAAAAAGAATAACATAAGCAACCAAACAGACAGCATATCACTAATTTAAAATCCCAATCATTTGTGAATGAAAACAATAACTTGATGGTTGTGTGTTAGCTAGCCATCCGTGTCCAAAGTTTGAATCACGCTGGTAGTATTTTGTTTGAAAACATATCAATGTTTCATAGATACATTATTTCTGTCTGCACTTACATACTCCCTTGCACTAATGGCTTGGGTTGAATGTTTTTATGGTGTTATCTTCTTGAAGATGGAGGTGACAAGGATGACGACGATAATGACGATGCTGATGATCGATCTTGATGATTGCAATAACTGCCGTGATTATAGCAACCACTTTTAGCAAGGCTTATTTCCATTATTTGCAAAGTATTATCAAGTGCATCATGTCTTTAAAAATATATACTTTTGTGATATTATTTTTAACAAAAACTTTCTGTTTTTCCTACATTCTACATTCCAATCCTCTTCTTTCATTATTTCCACCACCACAAACACCACCACTACCACTACCACCACCACTACCACTACCACCACCACTACAAATACCACCACCACTACAAATACCACTACCACCATCATTACCACCACCACTACCACTACCATGACCACGACCACCACTACCACAACCACTTCCACCACTACCACAACCACCACCACCACTACCACCACCATCACCACTACCACAACCACCACCTCCACTACCACCACCTACACTACCACTACCACCACCACCACTACCACCACCACTAATACTACCATTACCACCACTACCACCACCATTACCACCACTACTACCACCATTACCATCACCACCACTACCACCACTACCAACCACCACCACTGCTACCACTACCACCACCACTACTACTGTCACCACTACCACCATTACCATTACCATCACACTGCCACCACCACCACTACCACTATTGCCACCACCACCATCACTACCACTACCACTACCACCACTACCACTACCAACAGCTCATGATTACATCGCGCAGTGAGGCCAGACTAAGCAAGGATATTGTGATCGTGGAGGGGAGTTCAGTGGTGCAAAACGGACTCATGTTAAACCTGGATGAGGAATATATCTATGTCATGACGCAGCGTCGGGTAAGTCGACCAATCTGTTGTTACCCTTTCCTTATGACTCTTATGTTTAAAAGTGCTCTTGACAGAGAGATATGGTGATGAGTCTGACATGAATAGCATGGGGTTCTTACCACGTCTGTTGCGTGATGTCCAAAGTGTGATTGGCGCGACTGCGGTTAAAGAAGTCAGTGGCGGGGTGATTTTGCGAGGTTGTCGCATTCTGTGATATTGCCACTTTCCCCAAATGAGAGTGTTGAAGTGTATGTTGCGTGCCTTAAAGTTCTGGTATTCTTCCTTTTTTATATTCTTGACTTTTCTTATAAATTTTTGTGCAACTGTAATCAAGCCATTGCCTATGGGAACCTGATCTCTTCCAAATGAAGTCTGGAGAGATATTAATTAGTGCTTGACATGGAATGTGTTATGATGATTAACAGTCATTTGAGTGGAATTCCTTAAAGTCATTATACAGAGAATTATATAGGGGGAGATATTATTGAGGTGCAATGGAAATTCCTGTGTGATTTTTTTTTTTCAATTGCAATAAACCATTCAAGCTATGAAGGTCAAATTTGGTGTGTATGATATGGTCTTTAAGTGTAGTTATGCAAAATGTCCCTTGTATTTGTATCAGACAATGTGTTGGCCATGGTAACCACACTTTTTACCCAAACCATGTGGAACCAACTGTTGCCATAGCACTCGACCAACTGTGGTCACATTTTGTTTGTATGATTGCCCTCATGACATCACATACTATCAAGCAACACTAGGGGCGAAAGTATTAATCACCTTCAGTGATAATTCTAGTTTTTGTGGGGGGGGGGGGAAATATTTTGTTGGTACCTTCCAGTTATAGAGTTTGAGGAAAATTTGATCCTACTGCTTCAGTCTTCAGACTTTGTACTAATGACCTTCTGCAATGAAAGCATTCTTGGATGCAGAGAGAAGGAAGAAAGCTGTATTAAATAAAAAGAAGAAAACAAAAACATCCAGAGTGTTTGTAGAGGAGGTTCTAGTCCAACTTGAAGAGTTTTTTTTTAGTCAAAGTGAAGGTTTAGTTCAAGCGAAAAGATGGATGATAAAATGCTGTGTGATGAAAAGCTTTTCTTCCTAATCATCATATCTCATCTTACCCATTCATGTTATTATATAAATAGCCTTGTTGTCTGGAGTAAATGATATGCTCTTAGAACGTTTAGCCGCTACAAATCTGTGAGAGCTCAAAATCTAAGCTTTTTATCAAATGAGGAGCCTGTGTGAAATGTTCTGCATCCATTGTCAGAGTCATGCTGATGACTGGGGGGAAAATGATTTTAGCAACTACGGTATCTGGTTGAATGTGGTGATGTTGCTACAACTGCATTAGCGTACTTCACGGTAATAGAATGAGCACAGAGATGTATTTCCCAGCGAATGTCCCAAGTGTCGCGCTGAAATTCAAACAATTGAAAGCCAAGAATAACTGGGCAGATGTTGCCTACGTGCAATTCTATCTGATTGAATTGAATTGATTTTTATTGTGAGTCATTTACTTCAGTTCTTAAAACCTCCTTGTTTTATCATGGGCTAATACGGTTGTGAAGCAAAAGCGCCAAAATGAAGCCTGGAAAAATGAGGATTGATACTGTCTCTGCAAGCTGTCATTTGAAATACAAGGGAAATATATTTTTGACAATATGCAGCATTTTCGATAGAGCAAAGCAGCATTGGCTAGGCGTGCCATCCTTGCTGTGCATGCCTTGGCAAGCATGCAGGGCAGATACATTGTTGAACATTCAAAGATCGTTACCTGCAAAATATGATGGATGTACTCAGCGGCCTCTTGCAGCTCCCAGTCATGTGACGGACTTCCTCAATGAATTCGGAGCGGCATTTTCCGCCCCGCCATGAATGGATCACCTGGTTTCACGGAGCCAATTCCGGTTCATCCACTCGCAGGCGGGAGGCTCGTAGTAATAATAAAAAAAACAAGAACTTGTCTCCTGTCTCTGCATGGGGATCTATTCACGTTTACAGGGGGAAGAGTCATTTACATTTCAAATCTGGGACGATCCTCGAAGAGATCTACCTGTTGACGTCAGAAAGGAGACGTTTGTTCATCTGCTTCCCCCATTTTACGGGTTCAACTGCTTTTTAGGATATGTAGAGGGGTACGACAATGTAGAAAGCAGAGCTCTGCAAAGAGAGTAGCCAGGGTTTGTGCTGCTTGTAATTTCTCAATTTCAAGTGGTTAGGTATACAGTTATGAGCATTTACCAGGACATCATTTCATTCTGTAGCCATTGTGGTGTTTTTCTAGTTTTGGGATCATGTGTACCCTTTTACTGTACAACCACACACAAGTTAATATTGTAAAAGTGGATATTTTTGCGCAACTAATTTTTCGCGCTTTGCTGGGTAAGAAGAGTTTTGCATGTTTTTAATTCCGCGGAATCCAGACATCAACTACTGGAATACAGTATATGGCAAGCAAAAATATTCGCATGCTTTTATTTTCGCGCTGATTTCGGATTGCGCGAAATGCGCGAAAATTTCAACATCGCGAAAATTTCCACTTTTACAGTAGTGGCGCTGTAAACGTGTAGGCCCCAAAGAATGAACATCCTTGCATGATGCTAAGACACAATTTGGAATACTTCATCAAGCATCTCTTATATTCCATCAAATACTTTCAAAATTATCCTACCAAACTGCCTGTATTGTATCCATTTTCTTAATAAGTGCAGAATATGTAATTTAGCTGTCACTTCATGCACCATGAGTAAAACTGCAAAGTCTACCAGAATGTCATTATGATATTCTGACTTTATGGAATGTTATTTTTCAGTTTCATATATTTATTTGGTTGTTGTTACCTTTACAAATTAAGTCCTGTGCATACCTTGAAATGCACTTTAAGAGAATATTAAATGAAGCGAAATTAAATTTTTGTACAATGCAGGTTTTGAAAAACATATTATAAATGACATTTGGTTGATTTGACTTTTTTTTTTTTCATGTAGAGCAACATTGACTATCCTTCAGAATATGAAAGGGGTTGGTTATGTTGTCTGGCTTGTCTGATTGTGATAAATGGTAGTTTTATGCAACATGGGGCCCATTGAGGCAGTTGTTCCTCGACTTGTGTAGATTGCAGATTGCATGGGAAATGATGATCTGCAAGCCAGCTGGCCAAAAAAGCAACTGCGATCTGCATGCAGCCATACTTGACCTCAATTAAGAAGAAGAATAGAGGTATGATCCACATGTAATGACAGTATTCCATGGAGTAACATCCAATTATTGCCATAAACTGTCTTGGGGAAGGGGGGGGGGGGGGGAGAGGGGGGACTCATCACCACCTAGATTTCTCCTTGGTGTGACTTGTGGTGGGCAACAATCTTTACCCGAAATGAGGTGCATCCACGTCTGAGCTTAGTGGGTTAGAGATCGTTATCGAATTTATTGTGGGGAAAGCACTCAGAAAGATCGTAAGCGCGGAATGAAGAGGAAAAGTAGGTTATATGATTGTTTTTGTCGGATGCAGTGCTCGTGGCTTGTTGGCTCCTGTGGCACAGTGTCTGCCATGTTGTGGGAGCGATCATCGCTTCTTTGCTTCGCCAGAGATAGAGAGAGAGATAGAGATGTCCTCGATTAGGAGGAATTCCTCGCCTCAATTTCACACTGTTATCCATCTGCAATGCTCCGGGACAGATCATTATATTGAGCCTGTTGCATGCCCAAGAAAAAAAAAAAGAGAGAAAAGAAAAGGAAGCAAAAAGAATTTAAGTGTGCCAATACATGCGGCAGTGGCAAAGATAGCTCAGCTCCATTAAGGGTTCTTTGCAGAAGGCAAGGCCTGCTATCTCATCCACCATGATGTATTTAGATTTTTTTCTTTCATTTTTTTTTCTCTTTACAAAAGATCTTTACTTCCTCACAAACGGCGTGGGATCAGCCCTCTGCTTTTCGTGCGGTCGCGGGGGATCGTACCGTGTGCCGCCGCAGCGGATAGCTCCCCATCTCTCTTTCTCTCCCCTAGGCCCTGCCTCGTCTGACCCAGAAATTTATAGAGGGATGGAGATGGTGGGGGGGGGGGGGGGGTAGGGGGGTGCTGCTGCAAGCAGCTGCTTCAATGCGGAAAAAGTTGGAAAACATATTTGTGACTTTGCTCGCCGTGATGTTGCGAAATGGAGATGGAGAGAGATGGCAAATGTACAGAAAAACGGGCTGCCAGTTTAGAAAAAAAAAAAGATACAGGAAACGTATTCTGGAGAGATTGACAACGAGAGAGAGGTAGAGAGGAATCAGAGAAAAACACCACCACCAAAACATACTGGAGTAGATGTATAGAGGTGGAAGATGCAGCTTGAATGTAGGTCCTGGAAGATTGAGAGGAGGAGGAGGGGTGGGGGAGAGATACAAATGGCCAGATGGATAGAAATAATGATGCATTATGCATGGAGCGAGGGAGAGCTCGAAAGGAATGGGCAGATGAGACGGAAAGAAAAGAGCTATTTCTGTCGAGCAGAGTGTTGTCGTGGCGATCATCGCGTCCACAGACTCTTGTCAGTACATTATGAAGTCTTTCGGGGAAGGAGACTATTTTGATTTGTAGGAGCTCCCCCCTAAAGTGTTACAAAAGCTAATGTAGATGATGGATAAGTGCTATCTCTTGGTTTAAGGGGGAAAGAAAGAAGTCTGAGGATTTCCTTTTTCATTTTGTAAGTGGTTACAGTATTGTCTCAGTTGTTTTCTCTGAGCAGCAGTCAATTATGTAGCTATTGATCTTTTCCTCTGGTTGACGCATTAAGCCCCAAATTCGTCATGACATCAATATCTCTGATCGCATCTCAACTACCCAAATTAAGGGATGTCATCTCTGTGAGTTGTGAATTACGTCAAAGCTACAGTTATATGTAGCTCTCTGAAATAACGAGACTTAAAGCTGAGGGGAAAAAAAAAACGGAAGGCTTTTTCTTTATGGGAAATTTTGTCTGCCACAAGCAAGCAATGTCTCGTGGAAGATAATGCAAGAAGTCATTGAGAAGTTCGCTATGCAAGGAGAATGAAAGCGAAAAAATGAATTGGAAATGGAAAAAAAAAAAACCTCCCCCTCTCAGAAAGAAAATGTAAAAAGGACACGGTGATCGAAGCACTAGTCAATTTAAATTATAGGGACAACAAAAAAAAAAGGAAAAAAAAAAGAGAAATATATGAATAAAGGAAGATGGAGAGAGCGGTGATGGTGGAAAATACAAAATTGTAGGAAGCCTTGATGCGGAGCAAAAAGAATTGTGAGTTGCAAGGTAGAGAGGAACGGAGGCGTTTTGAGGTATAGAACGGAAGCTGGGGTAAGTTCTATTGATCAGCTGTGACCTTGATTGATTTGAAGCCTGTTGCCATGGCTACCTAAGAGATCTGGAGCTTCCTATCAAAATCTGATCTGGCGTAGAAATTTGTTCCGCTGCATGGCTGCCGGCCAAATATGGATCGGGGACATTTTGCTTTTCAGGGAAAAATGCACACTGGAGCTTTTTTTTTTTCTTTCTCTCTCTCTCAGCAACATCCCTGCTAAATGCACCCCTCCCCCTTTTTTCTGCTTTTCAGTGGAACATTAGCTTTGCTCTCTGTTTGTGCGGAAATGATCGAGCAGTTTCTTCTGTGAACTGACTTGAGTTTTGAGTTTAAACCATGTAGAAGTGATGACTGACAGATTGCTTTTTAGGGATGGGGGGTGGAGGGGAAGTATTTGGCCAACAAATTATGGGGCGAACGCGTCATCTGCAAACACGCACCTTGGTGCCGTCAAGACTTTTTTGGGTCTCGCTTGTTACGGAGCTGGCCGCGTGAAGTTGCCGTCGAAAATGGGATAAAGCAGTGGACAGATCTGGCTGAACTGAGTTGGCAACGTGAGGCGATATCTGTCCATTTGTCCCTCATTCATCCTTACCTGGGATGCTGGTGTTGGGGGATTCAACCACCGCTGCTGCTTACAGAGTTATCCTTTCATCAGTCATTTCAGGCACGATTTCTTGCAGTCACAATTCATGTCGGTATCTGCTGCGTCTGTACTCAGTGGTCTCTTCTTCCTTTCGTTGTATGTCAAAACAGCAACTTCTTTTGATTACAAACATATTTGTGTCGCTTTAATGATGCAGATGATATAAATTTACATCTCATTAAACCTATTGTAAAGCCCTCCTGAACGAGGTCTTCTGATTTTACAATTGTTAATGATTTTGCTTAAATGGTGTTCATCTTCATCGTTGCAACAGATTCAAAAAAAGAAAGAAAGAAAGAAAGGATTTTTTCTATACAGATCGCAGTGGTTGCTCATTGGTGTGTATGGAGTGGGTAGGGATAGGCAGAACAAGAGAGCCTCCCCCCCCAAAAAAAAAGTAATAATAATAATAAGTCACATGACCAAGCAGCAACTTTGAGCTGAAAACAACTAACATCATTTTTTTCAACAGCTTAATTACCAATATTTCAAATTCTTTGAATCATTCTTAAGTTAGCGAACAGCGCACACCAATCTGTTGCGTCTGTTTTCGCCGCCTGCATTTGAAGCAGCATTCTATTTGCGGTCGAACTTCCACCGCATCCTCGAGTCATGTGACTATGCGAGATCCAGAGAACTGAGCTCTCTGAGTAGTAGCAGCAGCGAGTACCTCATGCATGCACTGATGAAATTTGCATTCGCTGTGGGACCAAATTTTGTTCAATTGCCAATCTCCATTGGACCACGAGGTGATGGACGACGAGCTTACGCGCAGGGTAAAAATAGGCATCGGAATCGGGCAAAGTAGGCCAGAACTAATGCAAAATCATTTGTGACGAAGCCGGTTTGGCTGTTGTTGTTGTTTTCTTTCTCTCCATACCCTCCATCCTGGGCCTGGTTGGTTTTTTGTTTTTGTTTTTGTTTTTAAAGTTGCCATCTTTCATTCTAGTTCCAGACCGAGTTTCACTTAATAATGGTGAACTTAAAATCATGAAATATATCAGAACAACAACAGCAACAAAGAGATAGATTACTATGAATGTTTTATCCATAAAAACGGCAAACCTGCTTCAGCTTCAGATAGGTTTGGAGTACCAAACTGTCCTCCACTGTGGAACACGAGAGTGATGCGTTCGCCCTGCAGAGAGGTCGGAAGTCATGGTCAAAATGCCGTATTCGGGTCACGGTTTGACCCCTGTCGGCCTCTTTCTTTGCACATGGGTCAGGTTATCAAAACTAAAAGCGTTTTCCCCCTTAATAATAGAAAGGTACGAGATCACTGTAGAAACCATCCAACTTTGTGAAGACTTGAGGTGTGATGTGCTCAGAGATCAAATATTTGAGACACAATTTTGGCCGACATCTTTTCTTTTTATGAATAAATGAGCTTACAGATGAAATATAGACGCCGTCACCAACACAATACAAAAGAATGGCAGTGAATAGTTCTAACTTGGCAGAAGAATGATTTCTTTATTAATCTTCAAGTCAAGTCAAAATACCGAGAAGCATTCAGTTCATTTGTTCATTTTTCAAAATATACGTTAAAGATTAGCTTGGTTCTTAAGGAAGGAACATACCAAAACTTTTAAGTCTTGGTTTTCTCTTTTCTGCACATCTTCTCAGCAACTGTTAGCAGTAATCCGTGAGAGGAATAAATTATGGTGGAGTGTGAAATATTACTTGCAACATTCATCAGCTTTTGAGTATGGAACAGGAAAGAAAAAGGGACGAGAAAAAGAAATAATAGAAATACAGAAACGAATGATTAAGATATGTCGGCTGTAGTTTCCACTCAGAATGACTCTGCAAAATATATTGACTTGGCTTGCCATAGTCTTGGGCTAAGGATATTCATGGAGGAAACAGCAGAGAGTTGCTGCCTTGCCGTATTTCCGTACCCATGCCCACGACTGCCCCAGCAAAATGCCCCCCCCCCCACCCTTCCCCTGCTGAGATACGTAGAAGGGAGCAGGCAGGGCACTCGCCGGCATAGCTGTGAGACGAAACTCCTTCAACGGCGCTGATGCATTTCGCCGCGATAGCTGTCACGCATAAACTTCTCCCTCTCTCTACACACACACACATGAGAAGTCATCGTGTTGAACCCTTCTTACAGGAAAAGGGGGATGTCGGGAAGGGGGGGGGGGGAGGGGACTTACAGGACTTCTGAGACGTCAAACCATCGCCTCCTGTGTATCCTGTTTGGCTTCTAGATGCTATCTCGGGTTAAAGAGAGTTCCCCCATTTCTTTGTATGTGTTTTTTCTTCTTTGTCCCTGTCTATCTCTCTGCCTTTGTCGCAATCTCTCTCCTCTGCATTAGTGACGCACGTATGTTGTCAGAGGGCAATTAATGTTGGGGGTAAGGGGGGAAAGAAGGAGGAGCTGTGCAGTAGAGTTCGTTGCGTAAGGGAACGACCCCTTTTATTTTCAGGACTTTAAACACCTGCCTTCTTCATTTAGATGCAGACCCGAGCTACTGATTTCAATCCCACTTTTGTTTTAGTTTGGTTTGGCTTGAGTTTTTGTTTTGTTTTGTTTTGTTTTGTTTTGGAGGGTGTTTTTTGCAAGAAGCCACATACACACCAGCTGGCTATTTCCTTGCTCATTTCGATTACTACAACTAAAATAAACGTGGGGGAAGGTACATTCACATTGACGATAAAATACCATGGTATTTCGCACAATAATTCGTAATGCGAATACAAATATTCCTCGATAAACACCAAGAAACCTGTTTAGAAAGACCAAGGTACTGTATATATATAGGCAGGTAATCCAAACTTTGCACAAAATATGGGTGTGCGATTTGAGTGTGAATTGTGTCACAAAATACCACAGATTGTACAGGGGTGTATTTCTCACATGGCCTGGTGCGCTTCCAGGCTTCTTCCCATAGGAGTTATGAACATGCTCATTGCTTACCAGAAATACCACAATATTTTGAGAATGAGAATGGTACCGAGTGGATTACCACGGTATCTGTTACCATGATATCATGCCAATGAGAATGGTGCTAATACATTACTGTGGTATTTAGTATCACAGTAATTCTGGTGTGAATGCACAGAGATACTAGCAGAAGACCACATTGAAACACACCTATACAGATGCAGGAATAGAAAAATGAAATCATTGATTTGTTTTCTCTGCAGTGAAGCTGGGGCATTTCATGAAGCATTTTGTCTGATAAAGTTGTCGGACCAATTTGCTCTCAGCCAATCAGATGCAAGGATTTCGGTAGCTTGTAACAGTTTGTTAGAAAAATATACGACCAAAATGCCTCATGAAATGTCTCCCAGATGTCATTAATGTCCGATCTATCGGTCCTGCAATAATCCTTTTTTTTAGTTTCCTGTATACACATCGTTTGCACGCACCTGTTTTCAGATGTTTTCCATCCGAGAGAAGGTCGCTTGAGAAAGCGCTCAGGTGGTTTTTCTGCGTTCATGCTCGAGCTGAGAAGGAATTCTGCATATCTCGCAGCGATACCTCTGCACTTTCGGAGAAAAAATAACCCCAAACAACATCGGTACTGAATGTTCACTCAGGCACATGCATAGCCAAACCCTTCAGACATTCCTCCCCCTTCCATAGAATGACTTCAAAGGCTTCCCACTTCCGCAAACGTAAAAAGAAGAAAAAAAGTGCCATTCAAATTATATGTTTACAATTTCTTTCAAAACCAGGGCAGACGAGTGATTGTATTCGGGGTAGCTAGCGCCTCCTATCAACCATGTACCAACTAACTGTATTGCCAGACCATGTCTCGGGGAGAGTTTAACATGTCTAGAGGGAACATGCCAGTGCGAATGTTGCAGTGTTTGTACAGAGATCTACACAGCATGGGAAAGTGAATTCTGATCGAGAAAATCATCAATATTATGCTTGTGCTTTCAATGCTTTTGGTTGGCATAAGGATTTAGTCAAAAGAAAGGGAAGAAAAGACAGAAACATTGAAGAGGAAGCTGTAAAACCTTTACAAGATGAAGAGGACTATGTTATGAAAGCTTTTGATATATTCCAGACGTAATATGCATATCAATTTTTTAAATAAAAGTATTACATATTTATGTGGATTGGGGAATTTGTGTATGCCATCAGAATGTCAGTATTTGTACATTGCTGATCAATTCTGAACACAAAGATTAAACCATCAAGTCATGTATAAATAAAACAAAAATTCAAAATGTAATATTGCATGTGAGCGAGTGAAGCATAAATTGAACGTTCTTTCACCTTTTCATAAATTGTCTGTTCTAGTGTATGGTTTCATAGACAGTTGTTGAAATCTTGTTAAGATATGACAGTGAGAGTTGTATCTTCTGGTAGTTAAAATTTGTAGCAGTGTGCATTCCTTCCCAAATCTGTTGTGTGCTGAAATATGTAGAGTCCATGTGCAGTCCCTCTCAGCTCGCTGCCACAAAAATGAAATCTGAGAAGTGATGATCCCCCATAATCCAAGCGACATCGCAGTCGGATATCGTTCCTTCATGTGGTCGTTACTCGGAGAAGCAGAACAGTCATTGAAAGATGGGTCTGGTGCTTAACCCCGCTGTTTCCGTTTGTAACCTGTTTATGCACAGTGTCGGTGGAGTTTTCGAGCTGGTCGCCCGTAAGAGGGTTAACCCCCCATTTGTGCCTCGTCTGGCAATTCACCCCTATCATGAGAAGGCCCTGCACTCTCTAAAAGCCACTTAGCCTGTTGATCAGTTTTTGCGAGAAATATGTTTCTCTGACTGTTTTGCTTCGTCCGTGATGTTTTCTTTCTTTTTTTTTTATTGCGATGCGCGGGTAGAGAGTGCTTTTAGGGTTTGATGTCTTCGAGGTTCTGAGAGGAGTCACTTTGTAAAGCGTGTGTATTCCTGAGAGAGAAAAGTTCATTTGCACTTTTTTGATGGTGGGAGTTGGGAGGTATCTTGTCGGGGATGGTGGGGGATGGGGGGAGGGACAGTCTGGCTGTCTGAGGTAGTAATGGTAAAATAAGGGTTAAATAGCCCCCAGCCTCTCCTAACTGGATCCGATGTGCAGTTGGCTGCGCACCACGCCCGCTGGCAAGTTTCTTCCTCGTCGCCTCCGTCTCTCGTTGGCCAAGCATATGGCTCTCCTCAACAGGTACTGTATGCGTGTGTGCTGGATTCGTCGAAGTTTTTGGTCTTCGACGCGCTGGGTTTGATTGAGTGCCGGTCTGGCATACGAGCCTGCCTCAATCCGCAAACACTCAGTTGACACAGTCAGCTCAGGTAGCTGGGGAAAATATAAATGTTATTGCTCCATTCAGTGGCATTAGCTATGTGTTCAGTAATGTTTGGAAAAGAAGGGGGGAGGGGTCTTTTTCTTTTCTCATTTTCATCCTTCTTTTTTTTTCCTTCTGTTTGCCCGGGGTAGCGGTGTGTTTGATTTTACCCAGCGTAGTTTCTCCATTGTAGGAGGGTACCTGTAGGGGGGCTTTGTTTGACGTTCTGTCAATTCTCTCATGTTCTCCAGGCTTTGATCTGCAGCCGTGTTCAAAAGATATTTGACAAGCGAGCAGAAATAATTCGCCTGTTTACACCTTTTCGTGACCCAAAGCTCCCGGCAGCCTTGAGTTCTAGCACCCATTTGATAAAGAACGAGTGGAGGGAAAGGTGTGTATGTGGAATCCACAGTCAAAATATTAATAGAAAAAGTAATATGGAGTATAATTGTGGAAAATCAAGAAAAAAAGAGCGGTTGTGTTCATTCCCAACAAGCCGTGGAGGGCACCCATTTGGCACATCCTGGGCGGGGATAGACCTTGAATTGCTCTGCTCGTTTTATTGAAGCTCCGGCATAAACGGTTGGTTTCAGCTTTCCAAATTCTTCTCGTCAGATAAAGGGGAGTTCAAGAAAACCCTGCCAGGCACCTCCAAACTAACATGGGATTTTTGACTACATATGTTTGCTGAATTTTTCTGTTTAAATTGGCTTTGTGTATTGCCAGCAGGCAAACGAAGAAATTCGATGGGACAGAAAATGCTTTTTTTTTTGGGGCTTTTTTTGTGTGTAGACTTTCAGAATCGGCAAAGCCAGAATTTGCTCCTTGACCCTAGCATCTTAGCATCCAAGGTTCTGTTTGACACTGTCAGTAAAGTGTCGAAGCTTCTGTCAATATGAATATTTTTTTTTCTTTCTTTTTGTTCCATAAATGCCTTCTCTCAGAATAAGTTTTCCATTAGGAAGGATGTGCTGTACAGTTACCTATTGATTTAAAGTAAACATCTACTTCAGGTTCAAGGAAACTTACGTGAATAGGGCAATATCAAACAGAATGGCAAAAGGTTTACTTGTAAAGTCTTGCACAAAATAAGGGTGTCTTGGAATTGGAAGAGGTCGCCTGTTTTTGCAATGTAGTGATATTGGTGACAGTCACAGACATGCAAATTAGATGAGGTAATTATGATGTCATGCCTTAACAAATCTCTCCATTTTTTTTTTTGTTGCACACAAATCTTTGTTAAATTTCTCTTTGGCTGGCACTAATTCAAGACAGAGAGGGACTTTATCCATGGCACCAAATTTGTTGTAGAGTTTTAAAAGTTCAGTGGTTATTAGATTATTTGAAGGGAGGGATCACAGTCAGTTGATTATCAGCACAAAGGGTAATTATGTGATATTCTTACATACAAACCAATGAGAGAGTTGGCAGGTGATGAAATAGTCACTGTAGGCCTGTACTGTAAAACAACATTCTTGCATGCATTCTTATTTCGCAAATTTCGCAAGATCCAAGATTCATGGAATTAAAATGCACACGAAAGTTCTCGTCTATGCATTGTATTCATAGAACGACAGTGGCAATTTGCGAAAATTTCATGCCTGCGAAAAAGGCAGTTGGCTGCAATCGGCAAAAATTTCATGCCTGAGATATTTCTAGCTTTACAATATCATTTCTGTATGTCATTTAGACAAATATTACATTCTCATGATATGGAATTTCCGTACCATTTTTAATTTCTTTCAAATTTTAAGGAACCTCATATTGTTCTTTTTTATTGGGGGGGGGGTGTTCTCTTAAAGTAAATGCCATAATGGAATGGAGTTTCCCATTAGAAAGGAAATCGAGAAAGAAAGAGGAAGAGGGAAAATGATTTCTGGTGTTAAAATTTGCAGGGTAAAGGTGATAACCTACTGCTTTGCACTAAAGGATTTATAGTATAGCGAAAGACTACAAATTTTTCAGATGCTGTCCTTATGATATTGGCAGTCTTTGGCATTGGTAGTATGTGCACAAGTAAAACATGATTTTGATCATCATATCTATGTCATAAATGGGTTTTTTTTCATGTCCAGTCATTCTTAGTCATGTTGCTAGGTTTTAGCATACATCCAGATGATTTTTGTCACATTTTGCTCCATGTTATGTTGGTCCTCATGATAGTGCATACATGGGAATCCAGGAAATCAGCCGTTTTGGGGCACAATGTAGACAGTTTCTGTCCAAATACCACTTCATTGCCAACTTTCCATGGCCAGTAATTATGAATGGGTCCTAGTTCCGTCTGTTGTCGCAAGATATTAGTCACTGCTTTCTGTTTGCGGAGCCAAAGACCATGGCACGCTGCTTTCAACATTCGTAATTCAGCTCGTGCTAGGGTACGCCGGCTAAGAGTGGATTGAAGTTCCGTGTCAGGCCAAAGTGTGAAATTCTGCTGTCTCCCCACCACCCCGTTTTCAAAGTAAACCTGCATTCCTCTGACAACCTGGAGTGTTTGGCAATGTAGGTAAATGAAAGGTCAAGTGATTTAAACTTGATTACACCGCACCTTTCCCCTCGAGAGCTCATTTTGAGATGCGAGGAGTAGTCAAAACCTTGAAATAATGATTCCTCTCTTTACAGCAAGCAGGCTGACAGGGAGAAAAAGAAGGGTATCGATCGCAAGGCAAATGATCACACTGCCACCGGGAAAGGTCTAGCAATTTTGAGACTAGGGTTTCTCCGCCATCGATCAGCCGTATATCGTGGATAGATGAATGCCTGATACAAGACAAAAGCCGACTTGTGGAATATACATCGCGATCATCTGCATTCACCGTACCGGTGAGGTGTCGAAAACGGCGTTATATTACGGCCGCCGCGATCTTCTAATACACTGTTGGTATTGATTTATTGAGCGCCCAGAATAGAATTTCATTCGCCCTCGTAATATTTGTGATGTTGTCATTTTAGCTCGCCGTTCTCCAGCTGGGGTTCTCTTGGAGAGAGAAAGAGAGAGAGACAAACACGAAGCCAGTATTTTTCTCCTCACATATTCTCTTCTTTTTCCAACCTATATATTATCTTCTCTCTTCATTTTTTTTTCTCTTGCTCTTTGATTCTGTTTAATTTCTGTTAAGATCTCTTGTAAGTCCCCTATATCTCAGAGGTTACAATTTGTTTTCAAATGGCAGAAAAATGAAATCTGTATCTCATTTGCTTTCGGAAAGTGTCTTAAATTCTGTTAAAATCACATGTAAGTTCTCTATATCTCAGAGATTATAATTTGTTTTCACGTGGCAGAAAAATGAAGTCTGTACCTCATCGCTTTTTGAGAGTTTGAATCAAAAAGCCAGGAGGTCAGTTGATGGCTCCCAGTCGGTCAAAGTGGCATTAACCCATCTTTACCTCCACACGTTTATTTCGAGTGAGTAACCCCTTAATTCCATCAAGGCAGGTCAGTCAGTTTCAAATCGATAGCTGTCTGTAGGCTATATGTTTGCCAAAGTCCGAATGTCTCAACATAGGGACAGGATTTTCTTCTTTTTTTTTTCTTCTTTTGCTTGTTTCCTTTTCTTCCTCTTTTTTCAAGCCGGTGGCTGCATTGCTCGATGTTAAAAGCATAAAGACGATGGAAAGCTCGCTCATTTGGCGAGCCGTTTCAGATTTCCTGCTCCAGATATTTTTAGTTTTCCCCCCTCTCCCTGTTTTTCTGCGCCCGCCACATCCAGAAATGAGTTGGAAATAGCATGGGATCTGAAGCGGGAAGTGTAAATTTAGCCACTGGAGGGACGGTGGAAGGAGCGAACGCAGTTGACTGTGCTCTAAATGCGCGGAAAAAAACCCTGAGACTTTGGTCGGAGATGGGTGTGCGTGTGTGTCAAGAATTTATTGATTCTGCAGACGTGAAATGAAATAATAAAAAGGAGAACTCCGCTGAGTGTATGTATATGCTACCACTGAGAGACATACATGCACATCACCTGTTTTCAAAGAAGAAATATCCCAAAATATAGCAACAGAAGGCAGGCAGCTTTTTGTTTGGTGGTTTCATCCCCAAAATATAAATGTTAATTCAGTAAATTCAGCAATATTAGTAGAATACATCAGTGAAGTTTGAAGATAATCTGTTCAATTTTTAAAGTTGAATAGAGCCATCACTTATTTTCTGTAAAATTTCTTATTTGTATGATCCTATTGGAGATAGAAAAAAGTCAGTGAATGCATGAATGAACATATTCCACCAATATTCATTTTACAAGTATGATGAAATAGCACTTGACTTACCCCTTCAGAAGGCGGGGGCAATGATATAATACCCATATAACATTGATCAAGGAATGCGTACTGTAGATTTTGTGGGATTCTCTTCATATTTTCTGTAAATTGTATGATATCACAATCTGTTTTCTAACCTTCTTATTCAGCAATGGTGTCATATGGACTCTATAAATTTATAACTTTGGAATGATAGTCCATTTTTGGTTTGCAGTTTAAAGGGATGGTACAGTATTGGTGGAGATGACAATTGGGCTTTTAACTTTTTGCGAGATACCAAGAAAACACATATGATATAGTACAGAGCATACCATTTTAAGAGGAATTCAAACTTTATTTGATGAAAATCGGGTTTGGAATGACTGAAACATCCAAAAACAAAGTAAAACAAAGCGATCGTAATAAAGTGTGGGTCCCACACTTTATTAGAATCGCTCTTTTTTGGATATCTCAGCCATTTCAAAACCAATTTTCATCAAATGAACGTTGAATTCGTCATAGAATTACATGCTTTTCCATATTTCACAAGAGGTTTCTCATTATCTCACCAAAAAATGTTAGAAACCTGAAATTAGGTCTCAACCAAAACTGTACGATCTCTTTAATGGGGAACTTATGTGAAGTGAAAGCATCACCATAGCTGCCCATCTGAGAATGAGATTGCAACTAACATCACTGATATGTGAAGGCAGGGATCACTTTATGTCCGGTCCAAGTTTGATGGAACTTTGACCAAGCTTTTCCCATTTTACTCTGGTGAATGAAGCCAACTTGAACATGCTTGAACGTGCTTGAACATGGTTATAAGTTCTTTTATTTAAGTTTGACCAAGGAGACAGCTGCATCGTGATTCACAGACAATTAGATTTGATTTTGGTGTCAAACCAAGCGTCTGTGAGGATTTAAACTTGGATGATATATGGTGGATACCTCTGTTGATATTTTTTTTCCCCTGTGAAATTGATGGTCATTGAAAAACAGAAGGGAAAAGGTCTGGGGAGGGGGGGGGGGGAATGGGTAGCTTGCTGGCATCAGACATTACCTGCGCCGGATGAGTTCTGATGAGTCATTAGACTCATCAACAGTCTCTTGTTTAATGCAGCATGAATCGAGAGTGGGGTGAATGTGTGTCCCTTCGGTGAGCAGAAATGGACCCCGAGGCTGGAGGCGGGAGACAAAGTGCAGAGAGCACAATGGTGTGATCTGGCAGCAGTTTGGGTTCATCAAACTTGCTGACAATTGGGTGTGGATGAGATATATAAGATGTTTCCCCAGACACATCAAGCAATGATCAGTACAGTCCTAAAGTTATATTGGAATTCAAAAACTATATCACAGTTATAGTACTTTTTGACTTGGCAGATTTCAGCTGATATGTATAGTGATATAGGATATATAATATTCATACGTATTTATACATGAATACTGCCCGGTATACTGTGTTTTGGTACTCCCGTCAGCTTTTAAATTCAGGTTAATGATGTTATTATTGCTTTCAATAGCTGCTGATATCTTTTTTTTTCTTCCTTTTTTTTGTTTGTTTGTATGTGTGTGTTGTGAACCAGTGGATAATGGTGATTTATCAATCTCTTTTCAGAATGTAGTGCATAGCTTTAGCTAGGAAATGCTTTGGGCCCCAAAATCAACAAACATTTTGAACCTAACAGAATGGTGATGTCTTCACCTGAATCGTTGTTCTTCCTCTTCAATCATCTTTCAGAAAATGATCATCCCCCCCCCCCCACCCCATTGGCTGCTTTACTTTTAATATCAGTCTATTGTATGTAACTGATTTATACATTACTATCATAAAAAATGGTGTTGATATGTGAAACAGCGGTAGACAGGCTCATCTACGCTAAGACTTATGATATGCCGATGCCAACTGTATTTTGTAGGTAAGAACATTTTGAATATCAGGAAGGGCTGGTCTTGGGGTTTGGGAGAGAATAAAAACCAAAGGCACCCTGCTCTTTGCAGTACCAACCCAGGGGAAAAGGATCAGTTAGTTGCGCTTGGTGCAAATGCATTGAATGTCATCAAAAAAAAAAGAGAGAAAATTCATGTTTTATACAAAAGAGATGGGACATCTGTGAGGTGGTATAATTGACTGCTCTTCCGATTAGCATGTATTTGTTGAAAGCTTGTGAAGCTTTTGATATTCCGCAGCCCTCTTATTTTATTCCCGATTTTTATGGCACATCTATCATTCTATTTATTGTTTTCTGTGTGCCCCAAGAGTTTCTTTACAGTTCTCGTGAATATGATATAGAATTGCATTGTAAAGCCATAGAACCGTGCCCAAGCTTCCATGGAATGTATATGTGCATTGCCAGCCTTTTGGCTGTTAGGAGAGACGATAGTCGGTTACCCATGGCTTGAGATGTGTAACGCCTCCCAAAGGCCTGGTGCTTCATTCGTTTGGAACCCTCCTCCGTACCCCCTCCGCGTAAAAACAGAGGAGGGGAAGTTGACACAATTCTCTTCACCTTGCTGGAGAAACTCTGTATATCGCAGACAAATATTGATCTAGATAGGCATGGCTTCAAACGCACTGGTGAGCCAGCCATTAAACCAGAAAGGGAAAACTAAGGCAAGAATATGTATGTATGTCACGCCTTCGGAGAGAACCTCAAGTAGAGAGGGGGGGGGGGGAGGGAAGTGGTAGATGTCTCATTTATCATGGATGAGGCGGAAAGGAGTTTGTGTGTGGGCGTATATATATCTCACTGAAGCCTGTCATTAAGCTTCAAAATCTTGTCCGACTCCACACTTGCCAAAAGACCTTTGACACACATGTATACACACACACACACACACACACACACACACACACACACGCACACACTCGCACTTGTGCTTAAAAACTCGCAAAGTTCACGTGCTTTCTGAATCACAACACATTAAAGAATCTGTCAGTATGGAAGGTGCAAATAAATTGGGTCAATCTCTCCCTACAGTCAAAAGGCAAGCGAGGGATGTGTACCAGTTTCATCTCTTCCCTTCATCTTTCTCTCTCTACCTGAGCAGAGAGAGATTCCCACTGCCGCACGATTTCAAAATTTCGTGATTTTACAATATGTGTATTAATTAATATGTTGTGTAAAGATTAAACAAAAAACGTTTTATTTTTGTATTGAGATATCCTGATAGAGATGCAGAGACTCCAACTCTCCCGTTTTCGACGGGAGATCTCCCGCCGAAAACCCATTTTTGCAAAATCTCCCGTTCTCCCGTTTGAGATCTAATTTCTCCCGCCCTGGCTCTCTGTCTCCCGTTGGAAAGGATTTCTTACATATTTCTATCGTATGTTGAAAAAAATAAGCCTTAGATAGCACCAGAGAGCATCTAGAACCCTGGGAATTTCGCGCTTCTCACATATCAAATTTGAGTCTCCCGTTTGCTAGGGGTTTCAGGCGGGAGAATCTCCAGATCAGAAGGTGCTTTGGGTTGGAGTCTCTGGAGATGAAAGCATGGTAAGGGACGACTAAGGGCCGTTGAAGGGTAATGATGATAGAAGGATAGTAGAAAAGGTAATGAGAGACAGAAGGAAGAGGAGGAGGAACAGGAACAGGAGAAAAGACACTAGGTCCTACATACAGCGCAATCTCATTATGAAGGGGTTGGCTATAACAAAACCCTTGATATACACATGGGAATCTTGCACATCCCACCTCTTTATATTTCTTCATTTTTGTTCCCTTTTACAATCAGAAAGCTAATATAACAAGATCATTGTCTTGGTTGATAGATCGTCATTTTAAGGAGGTTCCCCTATGTGGAAATTTGGCAAGAACATAGACCTTGATGTGCAAAGACTGCCAAACAAAGCTCATGCATGGGAAGAAATCCTATGTAGAGGCTTGGCAGCATAATTTTTTTTTTTTTTTTTTTTTTTGGGGGGGGGGGGGGGGACAACTGGGCTCCAAGATCTGGAGGGTAGGAGAGAACAAGAATGGGGATTGATGAAAAATTGCCAAGACCTGCAGGCACAGGTGTGGTTATTAGTGTCTACTCTTTCCTCCTTGCTAAAAGGGGATCGAGGGGGAAGGGGAGGGGGGCAATTTCACGCCCTCCTACCCTCCCCAAAGTGATTGGTATCAACAAGCCAGCCTCTGGAGAAATGCACTTTTCTGTTCTAGAAGGAATTCCTCTCTTGCTCCCCTTCTCCTCCCCCCCCCCCCCCCTCACAAAGTGAAGCTACAAAAAGATGCCAAAAGTGGGGGAAAGAAAGAAAGAATAATGTAGTAAAAGTGCAAGAATGGGAAGTTGGCCCACAATTCCGGCCGACCCCCGAGGGGATGGGATGGGACAATCGTCTGGGACAGGTGGATGAATACGTAATGAGTGGATGGACGGATGGCCTCCGAGAAAGACAAGAGGATGAGCCAGGCTGTGGGAGGAAGAAGAGAAGGAGGATAATGAGAGGAAAGTGATTGGCACATTGCTCCACCCTTTCTTGTCCGCTGAGGCACAGAGTCACATGTGTGAAGAGTATGGTTTGGCGGTTTTTAAAGAGATCGTACAGTTTTGGTTGAGACCTAAGTTCAGGTTTTCAACATTTTTTTTGGTGAGATAATGAGAAACCTCTTATGAAATATGAAAGAGTATGTAATTCTATGAGGAATTCAACGTTTATTTGATGAAAATTGGTTTTGAAATGGCTGAGATATCCAAAAAAGAGCGATTCTAATAAAGTGTGGAACCCACACTTTATTACGATCGCTTTGTTTTACTTTGTTTTTGGATGTTTCAGTCATTCCAAACCCGATTTTCATCAAATAAACTTTGAATTCCTCTTAAAATGGTATGCTCTGTACTATATTATAAGTGTTTTCTTGGTATCTCGCAAAAAGTGAAAAGTCCAATTCTCATCTCCACCAATACTGTACCATCCCTTTAAGTACTGTAACACAAGAAATGTTTGTATGCATTTTAATTTCGTGAGAGCCAAGATTTACGAAGTTACAATGCATGGGAAATTTTTTATCTACACTATATGCATTGAATGCAAGTGGCAATTCGCGAAAATTTCGTTCCGCGGAAAAGGCAGTCGGCTCCCAATTCAAGAAAATTTCATGCCGTGAATACATCTTGCTTGACAGTATGCCTACTAGACCATGCAAACCTCCACAATAGCATGTAAATGCTTGGGTTCCCCTTCGTGAGCTTTGCAAGTGTGAATATTGTAATGCCTATCACATATTTAGGTTCTATGTGTATTACATTTGAGTTAATGATACCAGCAACAACCAGATTTTGTGGTCATCACCTCCACTATCGTATGGGCACTTGTAGTGTACTGGGGAAATTTTATCAATATGCCAGCCCTTCAAGTATTTTTATTCATTTATTCATTTACCTATTGACAGAGCATGTTTGTCATAACCTCATTAGCATGTTAGTGTGGAAATCTATTTAAAAAAAGTGTAACTGAAATAGATTTTGCATAACCGTGAGTCTGACGCTCACAGAAATTCCCTCGCCTGTTTATCAAGTTCAGCTGCCCATTCGGTGGAGCAGAGGTTTATTTTGTGCGTAGGCATCTAAATTTGGATGCCTCCCTCCCCTTGCACTAGCTATATTTTGATTCCGACACCTTCCCTTTCGGCCACGTTGTAAGTTGGCTGTGAATTCAGAACAATAGACCTTGACCTCGCAGCATTCAGTGCTCCAAAAGGAATGGTCACTCTCCCGGCGTTCATACATAGCTCAATAAATGATATTCACAATCAAGTGTTTGGGTGCAAGAGACCTTCTCCCCCCCCCCCCCCCCCCAAGTTCTGTTACATGTAGTCTTTGCCTCAGACTCTGTGAAGTTTGCCGCTCTGGCTCGTGCTGTTTAAAGTCATTTCCAGATTGACCCATGACTGTGAAATGGCAGGTGTCATAGTGCATCTTGAAATTGTAAAGTCAGAGCATGGTTGTGGCATAGCAATTCTTCAAATTTAGTGATGCTGTACAATGACAAAGTAAATCTTTGAAAGAATCTGTTGCTGATAATGTTTGTGGCGTCATATTTCTAGAAATTAATTGTTGCCGCTGCTTCCCATTGTTGCTGATACAATTGGATATCAATCATATTTTACAGAACAAAGGTATTTGCTGTCGAGCAATCAATGTCTGAGACGCCATCATTTGGCAAGTTAATCTATTAGGAGTAGACCGAAACTACATAATTGTTGCCAGCAGTGAAGTCTGTGTTTTGATTTTCTGATAGTCTTGGGAGTGGTTCCATCATCAAATGTCACATGATTGCCTTTCGGCAGGTGGCTACTTGAATGGAGTATGCCTTGGTTAGGGAAAGACAGATTATGGATAATTTTCTCATCAGCTATTTTTCCCCAAAGATTTTTATCCAATTTCTTTTCTTTCTTTTTTTCATCTTTGGAACATCCAGCACTTGTTCATAATAACATCTGTGTTGATCTTCCAAGCTATGATCAACAGAAAGGGATGATTTTTATTCCCTCCCCCCCCCCTTCACCTTTCGTACAGCCTATCGGGATGACTGTCCCATCTTGAATGCCATGTACAACAAGCATGTGGTGAAACATGATGCGACATGTAGTTGGTGCCTCCTTCCATCCCAAGTTGCCTCCAAAAAAGTTTGTGCTCGACCTCTTACCTGCCATCATCTCTCCACCGTGACTCTCCTCCTCCACTCAGGTCCTATCTCACCTCCCCCCCCCCCCCATCTTCAAGCCCTGTCCATCGAACTTCTGTCCTGACTGTATACAGTAGAAGAGTAGAGTGTACAAAGCACTTGTTGATGCACCAGTAGCACTTCTCTCAGTCGGGCAAGGTGCTCATCATTTCCAGAAAGCGAGTGATTCACCACCCCTGCCATATATTCTTTCTCTTTCTACTTGAAACATCCCTTCCCCCCTCGCCCCCTCCCCACTCCCTTCCATCACCCCCTCGCCCCCTCATCCCCCCCCCCCCACGCACGCGGGCGCGCACACACACATTCACTCTCTCTTCTCTGGGGACCTTTGTCCTATTTGTTAATCATTCATCCCTTTTTTATTAGCATTTTTCCCTTTTTTAGAATTTTTCCCTTTAATTTTTTTTTTCCCCCAGCATATGAGGGAGACATTACTGCTTCTGTCTTGCACAGACGTGATCGACTCCCAAGAAGTGTGTGATTCACCACCGTTGCCTTTATGATTTCCACCACCATCACCACCAACTCCCCTCCTCTCCCCCCCCCCCACCACTGCCACAACCCCATGGCACCCTTTTCACCCTCTTGCGTTTGCTTCATTCCAGCCCATCGCCTCGTATTATGTCCCCTTCCATGGAAGTGTGAGATGATCGTAAGAGCCAAGGAAGACGAGTCGTGCACACGTTATGTTTCGAAAAAAATTCCACATGTTTCCCCTGAAGCCACCGGGGAAAGATTCGGGTGGGGTGCAGGAAAGGGGCAAGGGGAGTTAAGGATTCTGTCTAGAATGTGAGTAATGACCCCAAAATAGCTTCACCCCTCCTCTGTCTGGCATTGATCAGCCTAAGTTGTAGACTTCCGTGTGATTGTTTCATTTTCAGGCACTCATTTTGCCTTCCTAATATCACTCGGAGTAAGTGTCCACGAAAATGGCTACATTTTTGCCACAAATTTATGATGAGAAAAAATGCCAGGATGTGAGTGATTCCTAGTGTGCAGGGATGGAATGAGGAATACTGGCTATCCTTTGTACAAGACCCTCTCCTTGGAGTAATTACATGAGAAGTGAGCTGAGGCTCAGTGCGCGAGACATACTGTAGCAAAGTCACCAGCGGGAGGGTTCTTTAGGAAACCTATTCGAGTTTCTCATCTTTAACAAGCCATCGAAATACAGTATTTTGATATCAGTGACTGGTAGCACTCGAAATTCACAACTAACCCACAGAGCTCCATTCATAAAAGCTTATGTTAATATATTTCGAATTTGCAGCCGGTAGGCAAATGTAGGGCAGTTCCACTGATCGAAGTGACTAAATGAGTCATTCAATGGCTAATTATGCTTTTTAGTAAAAGTACAGTTACATATGATGTGCCAGTAATACAGTTGTGAAAATTAGTCCTGTAGAACACATAGGCCCTAGATACTGAAAGAGACCCAGCTGTCTAAAAATATGATTTGAAGAGCGACTTGAAGAGCTTGATAGTCATGTTTATTGCTCTAGATGACTTTTAAAAAGTCTGAAAGCAGACTGTGGTAGCTCAATTATCTGTTGTTAAAAATCAGAAAGATGACTGTATGAGCTTCATAAGAGTCAGGAGCATGGAGTCACAATAAAGATTTTTTTTTTTTCCTGAAAGCACATTATACATGCAATATGACTAATTGGATGGACCATTTCTTCTTGTAAGTGATTCTTACAAACATGCAAGTCAATAAGTCCCCATCCCTTCATATGACTTTCTTCAGTTATCTTCTGTTTGGTCAGATCATCTCATCAATCCACCATTTCAATACAAGCATTCCATTTCAAAGCAAAGCAGACGACTATTCTATGATAGACTGTAACGCTCTGGAGAAACTGAACTTACTTTGATTCAATTGTGATGCAATTTGTCCTGTTGCCATACGGTGGCTACTATGGACAAAATAGATAATAGACGAAATCATAAAATCCATCGACAATATGGACTTTAATATCAGAAAGGAGGTGCAGTAAAGCCTAACCACTGTATGAAAGTTTTGCAGAGCTTCTGAATGGCTCTTGAAAGATCCATGATGGAGAAGATATGCTGGCAGTCTCTATATATGGGGTATTTCCGAATAGATCGAGACACACCAGCAAGTAACCAAATTACCGTAAATGGCTGTGGCTGATTTTGGCTTTGTTTTCCACGCTAACCACGGCGCCTCACCTGTTTCATGTCGCCTTTTACTTTCTCCCATTGGAATGCTCTTGAGGCGGAGTATGTTCTGTCCCTGCATTCCCAATCATGGACGATTTTTTTGACGTCTTTGTGAAAATAGCAGATGTTGATGATTACCATAATTTCATACACAGGTGGGGCTTGTGCATGCAAGATTCCGACCGAACTGGAAGAAAACATGCCGGTACTATTTGCAAAAATACACTCTACCCTGTGGAGATTGTAGTCAACTAACAGAAATTTACAAAAGAAAAATACAAAATATATACATTACAAATTTTGGTGAAAGATGTTAAAAAAATCAGTATGTATTCTTCAATATCAGTTAGAATACATCCATTATATCCCAGCCCCATTCAATTGCCATTTTGGTAACAAAAATTTTCTCTAATAACAGTAATGATTATAGTTAAAGTCATGATAATAATGATAGTGTTGATAATCATGATAGCATTAATAATGATAGTAATGGTCTAGAGATAAACCCAATAAATGCCATCTAGAATGCTTCGTAATGGAATTACTAAAATATTTGAGAGTATATGGATTTGTAAAATTATATTGAAAGTTGTTGATGGTAGATAATGACCATTGTACAGTCCTTTCCAGTTACCATTGAAGACATGAAGCAGTTAATATCAGTGACTTCACCACTCAAGGTTTCATCTGTAATTGACTTATTTTTTAATGTCAGTGTTTACACAAAAGTGATAATAATGTTTTTTTCTATTACTCAAAATTAAAGCTTTTGACTGCATCTTCGAAGCTTTATCAAAACTACACTCCAACTGTAATTTTGCATAGATAGTAAGTGTTGTATCGGAGTTTAGGTGGATTAAATTTATTAGACACTGAGAATTTGTTGAATTTCACAGTCTGTCTCCATTCTGTGATGCTGCTTGCTTTGCAATTTATGCAAAAGATAATCATGTTTTTGATGCTGGGGAAACTGCCATCTCTAGAACAGTTTTAGGATTCTGATATTTGCTGACGAATCAGGATCTATAGGCTGTGGCATCTCCCGCCACGGGAAGTCAGTGCTGCGTGAAGTCTGTTAGAGCTCTCGTATAGCAGTACTCAATCCTCTCGCGGCTCCGGCCGCAGAATATTGCTTTTCATCTCGCGTCTGGTAAACGATCCCCCCCTATTTGTTTTTTTGTTGTTGTTTTTTTTTTAATGAAACCACCAAGTCTGACTGCTTCACGCACGAGTTGATTGAAGTGGCAAAGGTGAAGGAACAGCTGAACATTGTAAATTTCATCTGTTGTGGAATGAGTCACGACTTGTTTTCTAATTTTCCTGTGTTTGTGAAATACGTGCACTTTCTTCAGTACATGTATTTCCGTGGTATTATGAATACAATGTGTATGTAGAGAGAATGATACATAGATAGATTAGTATGTGTGCTTGTATGTAGATAGATAGATCAGATAAATATATGTGTATATTGATAGATATAGCATGTGCCAGCAATCTGTGAAACAGCTCTTATTTTTTTTCATGACTTATCCAAAAAAAAATTTGCAGTTGGGAGGAACGTCTGTTATTTTCAATCTGCTGTAGTATTTCAAAATATTTTTATTATGATTTCTGCCTTTTTTTCCTTATGTCTGTGGCCTTAAATCTCTTGCCTTCACATAAGAAAGCAAAATCTTGGCAGAGACATCTAGAGGAAGTATTGTATGACTTCACTTCCTCAAAGATGAATTTTTAAGACGAATCAGACGACTTACCAGTGCATTACCAGTGAGCAAGGCAAAGACAAGCTTTTTTTTTTTTTTTGGGGGGGGGGGTTGGTGGGGGGGGGGGGGTGTTAAGCAATGTCATGATGGGATCACATGTTATCATTCTTAACCCGTGGTGAGGAAGAGTCCCGAGTATACTCGGGCAAGTGTCTATGGGAAATGTGTGTTGCAGCAAAATCAACCATCCTCAACTGGTTAACAAAGTCCATAATTCATGGGGGGGGGGGGGGGGGGGGGGGAGGGGGGAGGGGGAGGGAAGGGAACCAGAAACAAACAACCAAAAACTTGGCCGAGATAGGAAATCACAACTAGGCAAAGAGAAGGCTCCCTTGTGTGTACATTGCATCTTGTCTTTGGCTTCTGAATATTCCACATGAACAGTCCCATCACAGCAAAGACGAAGAACACAGTCCCACCCACAGGGAACTGTGTGGTGGGTGACTGCAGAGCTCAGCTATGAGTGGAATGGGACTATTTGGGTGGACTGACTCGCAGTACCAAAAGGTCAATCTTGATGACCCACTTTCCCCATCCCCATCGGACTCACCTGCCGAGGGACACGAACTGAAGGAGGATTTCTTTTCGCTTGACACACATTCCGGGAGGATTCCAAACTTGGTTTCTGGGAGAAGAAGATGAAGAAAAAAAAAAGAAAGTGCAGTAGGGGTAGACTGCGGCCTGCTCAATCATTAGGACCAATTTTCAAAGATCAGATTTGAATCATGGGACTAGGAACTCTATCCTTCAAAGTTTGCCTCCCTTCTGTTGTTGGATGGGATGTGAAAGGCCAAAGATCCACTTTTCTTATCACAGTAGATCTTACATCTGTCGACCGACTCTCTTGGTTTCAAAACTTCTGCTGAAAATTGAAGTTGAGTCGGCTTGCCGACACATGTCAGATGCTCAGAAGTAGTCAGAAGTTTTCCAAGTTTGTGGTATGTGAAAGGAATCATTTTCACCTGTTGATTGAAGTCGCTGGTAAATTCTCTTTAAGTTTGTGTTTCCAGTAACATCGGTGGCTTGAATACATCCATTTATTGTTTATGCATCATTAATTCATGCATTGTTATCAAGAAAGGGAGATTTGGATAAGATATCCCAATTATGTTTGGGGGGGATCAAAATGTCACCATGTTGCCATGGTAACTGCCATAATCATTTATTGCCGTGTGGACAGATGTTAATGGCTAATGTGCATATTTCTCATCAATGGTTTTTAGTCTGAAGTGAAAGTCAGCTAGTGGCAATAGATGACTGCAGAAATGGATCGAATGCTGCCTGCTATGTGTACAATCAAACAGGAACGTTCAATAATATATTTCTCGAGCGTGCGTGGGATATACAGAGCACTGGCGGCCTTGGCGCACAGACGAAATCCCCGGCCTTTGTCGCGCAGGAAGTGGGGGAGCCCCCCGTGGAAAAGGGCAGAAGGAGCATTTTGCGAAGATTAGCCTCCTTTTGTAATCAGTTCGGGGACAGAAAGAAGCCATCCGGGAGAGGAGGCAGACGCTAAGTCCATCACCCCCCTCACACGGAGCCTCAATCGACCCAAGATAAACTCTCTTTTAATTGCAACGTTTATGTACCCTTGGCAGTGGGGAGGGGGGGGGGGGGGAATCACATTCCTCCAAACGAGTTGTGGGATAGGGAAAATATTGTCTCAATTCTTATGAGCAGTTGCTAGGGTGTTAATTTGCCAGAAGAAAAAAAAAGAACACGAAGGTGAGTGTATATTGGATGTAAATCGGAGAGAACTGCTGCACCACTCAAGATTGTAAGGAGTGTTGTATGTCCAATAAAGATGCCTCTGTTAGGAGAAAGAGGTCAAACTTTTAAATAAGGCCTATGTGTTGCATACTGCCCTCTCCTCTCTCCTCCCCCCCCCCCCCCCCCCCCACTCCTCATGGTCATGCTAGTATCTGCTCTGGCATGATAGGCAGAGCTTTGCCTAAACAAATACCCCAAGGTGTTATTGATACCTGCCTGTGTTGTGAATGGAGGGATGGACGGAGAGATATCGACACTCCGGCACACGCGTGTGGGGCAAAAGAAAAATAACCGAAAATTCTCCCCATCCCGAGCATCTTGGACGAATGCCGTTGATGCGTGGGATGATATCACCCTTGTCCGGTTGGCATGTAACCATTTTTAGTCACACCGGGATCACTTGTGGGGGGGTAGGGGTTGGGGAGATCTTGACATTCCACAATTTGCCTTGATCCGTGATGACCGGGAGTCATCAAAAGCACCAGGTATGCACTTGAAGGAATCCTCACGACCGTGACACCGTGAAGCGTGCTAGTCGTGTGTGTGTGTGTGTGTGGGGGGGGGGGGGGATTGCATCTTGGCCAGGACAGAATGCTCTTTGCTGCGATGCTGCGATATTGAGCAGACAAGAAGACAGGGGGTGATCCCTATCCGCTCTGTGTTTGTTTGGGTTTGGATTTCGGCAAAAATTCCCACATTTTTTGTCGCCCTCTTGCCACTCACCTCTGCCAGGGTCTCTGTGAAGAGGTCCAAGAGTCCTCTCAGTGACTAAAAGACTATTACCATATATGGTATCCTCCAACCGTGTGCCCAGGTGATTTATTTCAGTTTGGTCATAAAAATAAAGGAGGGAAAAATGAGGGGGCAGTGGACATTAAAGGACAAGTTCACCTTCATACACATGTGAATTGAGAGAATGCAGCAATATTGGTAGGACCCATCAGTGAAAGTTTGAGGAAGATCAGACAATCTGTTAAAAAACTATGTGAATTTTTGAAGTTTCGGTGCCGCCATCGCTGGATGAGAAGATTACTATAGCTTGTGATGTCACCTGTGTACAACAATAAAAAGAAAATATCAAGAAAATTTAACATATTTTCACTTTTCTCGCACAATAAAAGAACACTTGACTTGCCTCTTTCAAAAGGCAGGGGGAATGATATTACCCTTTTAATACATACTATGTACGTCAGTGACAAGTCGAGGATTGTGTACTTTTTTTCAAAAATTGAAATTTTGTGAAATTCTCTTAATACTTTCCTTGTATTGGTCTATGCATGTGATATCATAGAGTGTAGTAGTCTTCTCAACCAGCAGTGACTGCTTGATTAGAAACTTATAAAATCAATAACTTTTGAATGGATTGCTTTTCCTCAACATTTCGCTGATGTGTTCTACTAATATTGCTGCATTCACTCCATCCTCATGTCCAATTTGTATTTCATAAAGGTGAACTTCTCCTTTAACCTGCAACTGCTACGATACTTTGAGTACCGTACTGTCTGTCTGTTTGTTTGTGCAGCATCCTTTGCTGCATTTGGGGAAACAGTTTCAATCGTGGCGGAAGGAAATAGATTTAGGAATTATATGGTCCTGTCATAGCGTTTTTAAGATTTTTTTCTTTACTATGGGAGATTTTATGCGACACCTATTTAGAATGTAGCTATCCGATTGGTCGATTGCCCATCACGTGACATTTAGTAAAAAGTTCCATTGCACGCTCTGGCTGTCAGCCGTGCAATTCTGTTTGAGCAAAATGTTCCATTGCACGGCTCTGATGTCACAATAAACAAACATGTGCGGCGCGCACTCAACAATTACAAGCGCGCTTACAAGCGCATACTTTTGTCACTCATTTTTGTAAACAACTTTGTTTCGCATACGTACGTACACGGTGACTGCGACTGTAAGGCTACTCATTCGTCTTTCACGGAAAATGGTTGCCATTTCTGTGCTAAATTCAAGAATCTGTGAGTACCAAATCTGTTGATGTTCGAGGTGTTGTATAAAACAAATAGTGTATGGTCTTTACTCGTGCAGTGGAACCAGATTTTGCACTCAGTGAAAGATGAGGCGCACTATTCAACTCGGCTTCACCTCGTTGAATAGAGCGCCTCTATCGTTCACCTCGTGCAAAATCTTGTACCATCACACTCGTGACTATTCACTATTTGTATAATAACTCATAATACCTCAGTAAACTGAGTCAGTAAACTACGTTTACTGACTAGCTCAGCATGGCAAATATTGCAGGACAATTAGAGAGTAGAAATGTGGCCAAAAATTGTTGCCAATATTTACTGTTTACATCCATCGCGCATTGCGGAACTGGCCCCTTGAACTTGAGTGTCATCTGAGCTCATCACGTGAAGTATTGCAGAGACATCCTTTGCGCTTTTCCACCCGTACGCATAAATCGTCTCTGTCAATTAACAACAAAGGACAGGAAATATTTCTGATGGGAGGTATCATCTCATCTGAAAAAGTAGCCGAAGTTTCAATCGTCAATTTGGTCAATGGCTCATTAGCTTTGGCGGTATTACCGTGGTTGGGGGGGGGGGGGGGGGGGGGTGCAATTCAGTGCCCGAATCAAGAAGAGAGTCTTTCGCTGCAGGGATGGTATAAATCACTCGGGGGGCCAACGACAAAAGGTGCACCTGGCAATGAGCTATGAGAGCGGGCTAGCTGCTCAAGCCTTCTGGTGGTGAGTGCCTGAAGAGGCATCTCCTCCACCATTCATCTTGACTCTCGGTCTTCTCCATCCCAAAACTCATCCGACCAACTCCCCCAACATCCCTCCCCCCCCCCCCCCCCCCCCCCCCGAATGATACGATGGAGACAAGACTCTTCGCAAAGCCTTTGAGCTGAAATCTAGCTTTGGATGTGGTCCTGCCGCTGATGCTTTGAGATCAGTGGCCATTTCCAGGACGACGACAACATCTCTCTGCAAGGCAGCCATGGTGTCATCACCAATTTTGACACCTTCCGGAAATATTAGCTCGTCTCCCATACGAGCCCATCGTGATTGTGTATTCATGGGACTGAGGGAAGTTCGGCATAATTTTTGTGTAGAGAGAAGCGAGAGGGGTGGGATTGAAAGGGAAAAATATACTCCGCATGTACATATGTAATAGTATTTATAAATAACTATATAAAATGCGTTTGTCATGGTTGAAATTGTGGGAAATATAATATATACCAGTCGGTTTGAGCAGGTTTTCAATAATAACTCTGCCATTGATTTTGCCAACGCTATTTGCTGTAGACAAAAATGGTAGGAAGATTTGTTTGTGTTGTTTTGTTTATTAGAAGTAACTGTAATGCTGAAAAATGATGGCCACTTCAGCCCAAACAAATCATCCAGAGTAAAGCTGAAGATGAATTTAGGTACAGCGGTTTTGCTGCTCACATGAAGAAGAGGCTACTTTAGTGTGCAGCATCAAATACAATGGCAGGCATTTAATGGTATCGTTCGTGGAATAGTAGTTGATAATCAAACTTGACTGAGTTCAAATGTCTTCCTGACTCGTTTCATGGTCATGTGATGGGACGTAAAAGGCCAATCCATCAAACTAATGCGCAGAGCAGGGGCACCCCCTTTTGTTATGTCAGTGGCACGAGTGAAAATATTTCTTGCGCATGTGTGTCGTGTAGGGCATTTCCAAAGGGGGTATGGCCCCGTGTAGCAGCAAGGCGTATACTGTCAGTTGACTGGTGCGGAATATCATCTCTTTGTTCTTCAAGACATCATGCGATACATAACATCATTAAGACTTCAGGAGGTAGAGGGGAAGAGATTTTTTTTTTTTTCTTTTCCCGATGCTTCCCGTGGGATTTTGGCTGTTTTTAATAGTCCCTCCCTGTGCTCGGCTGTTCGTCGCATTTCCCTATACCGGACGTCATCGGCGTATGCATTATCAAATTACACCTCTTCTTGGGGCCCGGGCGGGCAAGAGTCCACAGCCAATAGCCCCGGTCCTGATCCAATTCTAGCCTCTCGACCAAAGAGCCCTAATCCATCCTGCCACGCTCGGGATAAATTCATTGCTCTCGCACTCGAAGATGCTGATTCGCATAGGAGGAGCCATGCAAACAGGATTTTTTTTTTTTTTTTCCGAGGGGGGGGGGGGGGGGTGGGGTGGGGAAGGGATGGGAGGGTTCGAGGGCAGTAGGATAAGAGATGAGGAGATTCCAGCAGGAAAAAACGTCCACGGGTGGAAAGCAGCAAGATGGCTTCACGCAAATTTAGAGTGCGGATACGGGGGAAGATTAGAGCATTAGATGTCGAAATTAAAATTCTCGCAAGAAAGCTTTTCCACGGCAACGCTGTCTTAAACCAGACAGTTAGGGCAGCCCGGGAATAATGCCTAGGCAATTTACGGAGGAGCAGAGGCAAGAGAGATAGAGAGAGAGAGAGAGAGATGGAGACCGAGAGAGAGAAAGAATTATTTGGATGGCCAGCCTCCACAAACCCTAATGCTCTTTCCCCACTAAGCCTCTTCAAAGCAATAACTCACAAATTGCATAGTCCCATGTGTGGATTAATCTGTAGTCTCTTGAGAATGTGTGTACTACCAGTGAACTACTGCCTATGCCTGAGGGTTGCACAGCTTGATGTTGTATGGGAGGGGGAAGGGTTAAACTAATTAGGTAGTTTTTGTTTGTAAAGAACATTATGGTGATCAAATTGGAAGAGAAATATGTCCACACATAGCATTATCTCAATCTTTCATGTTTGTTTTCCAAAGCATATACTAACTGTCAAATAAATTATGTAATTTTTCAAAGAATTGAAGCGTAAAATCTGCAATGATGAGCAAATCATTGTTTATTATTGAAAAAAAATTCACACAGTGATTGGTGAAGCGATTTACTCCGTGATTTTTATGGACATTACGTGAGAGTAATAAGGACTGGATTTTATAGTTGTTATTGTTTTTTGTTCAAAGATAACACCCTAATTGATCTGTCTGTAGCGTTCATTTACTGGTGTCTCTAGGGTCCCTAGCCATGCCACAAGTTAAACCATGCATTGTGTCATGATTGCCAATAAAACGTTAATCATGCAGTTCTCCTGTATCCACACAAGCCGCTTAGCTGTTTTATTAGGACCGACCCCCTCCCCCCCCCCCCCACCGTCGCTGTGTGTTCTGTCCGTCAGTCAGCTGTTAATTCGTGCGTCAACCAACGTGCGGATAATTGAATTCCGCACAACTGTTTTTCCAGACAGAATTGATTTGATTTCGGAGTATTCTGTTGTCACAATGTTTTGCACGCTTCTCCCTTGTCGCGCGTGCTCTTTCCCTCTTTACAAACATCAGATGAAGGCCCACTATAACAGAGTAAAGAGAGAAATGTGTAAATGTTATCGTTACAGCATGATGTCTATCCTAGAGCTGAAAGTTTCCCTTTCAAAAATACAAACAAGAAAACATTTTATCCGTATGAGATCCTGATATCGTCACATACTTTGTTCAAGACTCACAAGGTTCATTTGAGCCATGGGATAACTTCTGTCTTGTGTGATGTTCTCTAAAGAATCTATAAAAATACAAACAATGCGCATTACAGAGGGCATTTGTGAAGATTATCTACCTGATCGTAACTTTCGAATGGTCAGAAACATGTCGATGAGGCAAAACCCAGTGTGTGTTTTGAACTACTCAAAAAAGTTATGGAGGGTGAATGATTTTGTCAATGCCCAACCAAATAATGTGCATTATTGTTTTATAAAATGGTGACATAATTTGAATTCTGTACGTGGCAGCCTTTTTCGCAAGATTCCCAGGCCAGTGTCAGCTTCAAGCTAACTGGACTGTGTACACAGAAAACAATGGCATTGCATAATTTGTGATGCAATGTAGCTAAGCGCAGACAAGGAGTTATTAATATAGTTTATCAGTACACCAACGACCATTGAAAGGTATAAATGTAAGTGCACACAATGTGGTACAAGGGTATGTTAGATTGCATCAGCACTTCTATCATTGCGAGAAAAATCTCAAAATGGAAATTGCCAGAATGTGGTATAGTGGAGAAAATGTTGCTTTTTGAAGTCCTGTCCTTATCCTTGTGTAAAAAACTGAGATTCCAAAGCATTCCTTGGGTTCTTCAGAGTCAAGTTAGACACTGGAGTCTTCACAGCCAGTGTCTTTCTTTTTCCAGTCTTGATATTGTGTAAAAAAGCTCAAAGCAGAAAGGTGAAAGAGTAACCTTAAGTAAGCATTACCTTTTACCCGATGACTGCCTTCATCATTTGGGCGCAAACCCTCATCAAGACTCAATGATGGCAGGTTGGGCCAATCTCCCCGTCTGCATGCTGGAATGCAGATGGCGAGAACATCGCATGAAATCGCACGAAGGTTAATACGAAAGAGGCAGATGTCAGTGGCTGCAAAATACTCATGACCTCCGGAAAGGCCACTGGCCCTTCTGGACTGGAAAAAGATTTTGTTTGTCAGCTTGTTTACTGAACAACGTGTCCAATTCTTGTGTAAAGGGGCTTTCACACAGGCTGAAATAGTCCGCATATGCAAGAAAAAAATGAGATGGAAGCAAACAATCGCAAGAATAAGAAGAAGTGATAAAGCAAAAGCCATAGATCCATCCTCAGAGGATTTTTGTCGGACTGGCGTAGGCAAGTGTAATACTGCGTAGTCATTGGCATACAGTAGTGTAGTAATGTAATACTACTGCGTTGGCGTGGTGTGCAGGAGTGTAGTGTTGTATGGACTTACTTGTGAACTGCATATTTTTGCAATTATATACTCTGGTATAAGTATGCAAAAGAAAATTAAGTATATTTAATTTTTTGCACCATCTTGCATACCCTAGATATGTGTCGTGCGGTATATTGTTATGTAGACCTAGTGTAGGCACATCATAGGGTAGCATAAGCTCTGTGTAGTTGGTACGCAACACTACACAACTTTACACAAGCAAACTTGAATCACATCACTCCCAAACACATTTTTTTTAAATACCTTTTGACCTATCGTGGTCTTCCGGTGTTTCATATAGGCTTAACAGTAATACGTGAGGTTTTTGCAAGCATCAAGTTAGCATGTTGCATTGAAATTAGATTTTTTCTTCGAAGTCTTGATTCATTGCTCTATTAAAAAAATCATTTTGTCATCTTTACAAATCCAAAAGAAGAGATAGATTTGATTGCAAAGAAGTCTCAAACATGATGGATGTCAACCTTGATAATTTGCGGTTGCGAGAGTGATGAGTTCCGCACAAAAGCCTTCTCTTTCTCTTCCCAGCTAGTTTATAACCACAGTTGCGGTGATATCTGTGCGCCCAGGGACGTTGTGTGTGTGAGTAGTGTATGTGCCGTCATGAAGCAAGTGCACTGATGCCTCGCCTTGACGAAATCATATCTGACTTGACATGTAATGTTGGCTTATCGTGATTTTCTAAAGTGTATTTTAGGAGGGAGCCGCTATTAATACAGTGTGCATCACCCACCTGCTCTGCCCCTTCCTTCCGTCCCACACGTGTTGCATATTGTCAGCGCCGAGCAGGTCAACACCAACCTGCCATAACGATGTCATCCAGAGGATGACACGTCGGTGCAGAGACGAACAATGGGAGAATGGCATAGACTTTCAGATTCTAGAGACGTACGAATTGGGCTCTCTGCCGCTGTTTGGGGCCTGTCAGAAGACGCAAACCAGCAATAAAATCTGGCATGTCTCTCCCGGGCAGCAAACATCGCGAATTAAGGTCGACTTCCTTGGAGATGTCATTTGAGGCTGTCACAATAGAAAACGTGAACAATCACGATGATTTTCAGCATCAATTGATGAAAACCTTTGTCCAAAGATGAGCACTTCTTTCTCTCTTTTCATCATCATCTTGTCTTCACTGACAAAAGTTCTCCCCCAACCTCGCTCGGTGAATCACCTCACCCTAGCTTGGCAGATGTAAACAGATCACCTCTATTGTTGGACAACATCATAGTGTGATATATCAGACATTTGTCATAGGCTGTAGAACATCTTTTTTTACATATTCCCATGAGATGTTGCTGAAAAACGTAGTGTATCAGTTTTGTTTGTTTGTTTGTTTTTCCGGGGGGAGGGGGGGGGAGGGGGGTTCAGATTGTCCATATGTTAATGATTTGATGTCACTATTGTAAATTTCAAACTCTGCCAGATAAATGTTCAGAAAGTCAAGGGCATGGGCTATAATATCACATTTCAGATCAAATGCTTTCAATAAGTTGGTATATTTGAAATGAAATGAAATGAAATGAAATGAAATGGCAGGGGTAAACCAAGAAAGACCTATTCATACGCTTGATAACTCTGGCAAAGTCGAATCAGGTTAAATATCTGAACTCTCTAATTTTCCAAGAATTCAAGAACTCTATGAGAACATTCAGTTGTATTCCTATAATGCCAATATTGAGAGTATGAGTCTGTTTTGGGTGTTTTTTTTTTTTTTAAGTGGAGGAGGATGATCCAATATCCACTTGTAGATGGAGTGTGGGAGACGAACCAGGCTGTGTTGTGACAAGTGGCTAACTGAGATTTAATGGATGCTAATTTGTTCGTTGCGTGGCTGGTTGAGAGATGGCGATGCACTCTTTACATATGTCAATGTTCTTCGTGATACAAAAATTGGATTTTTTTTTTTCTGCCGGAATACTAACAAGACTGCCTCAGTGTCCCCCTTTGACACGCCATGGCGTGCTTGATTGGATTAAGGGAAGGTAAGCCTGTCGCGAGGAGGTAATATGGGATGATGTACACAAACGGTAATGACAATCAATACGAACCACACCTGCCCTGCGATTGCTCGCATCTCGGATCGTAGTTTAATGCCTCGGTGGAGATGCACCATTTCCGCACGTGCAAGGAACCGAGTGTTTTCTTTCATGATTGAGGTCGAAGGGGTACAGGGATGGTGTGGAAGGGGTAGATAAAGAAAAGATGGACCTCTCCTTTTTTCAATTTTGCCCAATTTTGTGATGGCTGCCCCCCCCCCCCCTTTGCTACTTCCAAATAGATGTATCTGTTTCTAAATTAAGTTTGTCAATATGTTCTTCGGAGAATGTTGAATAATAAATTCCCTTGAGTTATCATATGATTTATGAATATGTAAATTTGCATTTGCAACTCCCCTCTCTGATACCACTGATTCATAAAAACATGGGAAACTTCTATATTCCATGGTATTTCTTATTCTAAAAGGTCTGATTTTTATGCATACCTCTATCACTGTCTAAATGTTATTTTATTTCATTTATTATTAAAGCCAACCTGAAAACGATGTACATATTGCCATTAAACACCCAAGATCACTGTTTCTTTTAGAAGAATGGTTTCTATTGCTGTCATGCGTGTTGGCACTGGTTACTCAAAGAGATGACAACATGGCAGGTTTTTTGTTCACTGCTATTAAGATGCGTCCATTTCTGAAAATACCTACGAGAATAGAATTGTAAGTTTCTTTCTCTTGAGAGATGAAAACGACATTCGGGGGGAAAATCAAATCAGCTATTGAGCTGAAATTGTGTGAAGGATTCCCGTAGCCGTAGATTGCTCTGTCTCGTCGTGTTGACGTCGTAATCAAATTAGGTTAACAAGAAAAGTCAGCGTAACATCGCGAGTGCCCTGGGCTCTGTGGGCATTTCACGGAAACATCTGCACGTGTCGCTTTCGTATTGTCTGAGCCGGCATCTTCGAGGGTTTTTTGCAGTCTACAGGCGTCATTGTGTTATCGCGCTACACAGAGTTCAACGTCTCGTATTCATCCAGTGACTTCACGGAGCATCTGCGCCTGTTTAATTACAATGGGAGTCGCAGAGTAAGAGAGAGCGGACTTTATTGAGAAGCAACGTGAAAAAAAAAAAAAAAGTTTCCCCACTCAGATCCTTTCACTCCCCTCACAAGTCTTGGTCAAGATTCTGTTGTGAATGTTGAGCACGCAACAAATTTCTCAACGAAGGCCGTCCTCAATACCTCCCTGGGTAGTATAGCCTCACCCACACGCACTCACCCACACACACTCACACACACACATGCGACAGTAATACAATGAGTTCATTGCCGATTGAAGTCAATGCGGGTATTGGCCCTAAGCATTACATGAAAGGAACTGCCTCGTGGGATCGGACAATGTGGCAGTTTTACTATATTTTTTTTAAAAAAGAGAAATGGTCAAGAATTCCTATGTAGGCCTATAGATACACTGTATGTATGAGTTATAAAGAAAGAGGGGAGAGAGAGAGAAGCGAGAGTACTGTAAAATGAAAGGAGTAGGGAAGTGAGGAGAGATTGAGAAACAACAGGTAAAACAGCTGCATCCTTTCATGTTTGCTTGCTAAATTCCTGGAGGATACACTTGACCCTAGCATGTTAGGTACATGCATCAGAAGTATGTGTGTATACACATCTCTGTTTGTCTGTTTGTTTCCTTGTTCGTTTGTCCTTCTCTTCTTGTCTATTTGACCATTTCTCTATCTCTGCCATTTTGATTAAAAGAAAAAAAAATGGGGGATGGTGGAGAGATTGAATGAGACGAAAAAGGAGGAGAAAAAAGAAAGCAAGATGTCCCTCTGAAGAAATGTTGCAGTGTTAATGGCAGTTGAAGAAAATCATGGACTTTTTTTGCCATCATAAGTGTGCTTGTCTGAATGATATGCAGTCTGCTCCATGGGACTGATAAACCAGTAGCTTGGCCATGCTGCAAGATGACACATTTCATGTGTCGCCGTGGGGAGTATTCTCAATATTGAGTCGAAATCATGTGACCAAAATCATGATTTTTTTTTTTTTTTTTTGTCCTTTCCAATGTGAACATTCTCATCGCTGATGGTCGCAGCTAACTTCAGGCGGAAATTAGCAAAATTGCACTCCAGCATGCAATTTTACCGTCGATGATATTTTGTGTTTGCATTCTGGTGCAGTTGCCAAGCAACTTCCAGCATAAAATTTGTGCCATTTTTCCAGTGTCATGGTATTTTCTGTAGGGCTGGATATTCTTCATTAGCTCTGTCTGTTCCAGTCATTGATGTTCTGTTAATACCAAGCAATTGATTCAGGAAAAAGGAAGAAAGCATAGCAAACACAATAATGGTGGTCTGTATTGATTTCAAAAACAATCCAGCGATGGAAATCAATTTTCAACCTCCTATCCTCTCCTTTTTTTTTAAGAAAGAGAGAGAGAGGGAATTTATATATTTCTCTTCCACTGGTATGAAAATAACCTTTTTTTGGCACTGCTTGCCACATTCCTTGACCCCTCTGTACTCACCCATCATGTCTTGATGTGCTATTAAAATGCTGACAGTTTTTCTGCAGAGAATGTAGGCCCAATATTTTCATTAGCAAGTGTGTCACAAGCAACTGTATCTGTCTCTACAGATATTATGGCTTTGATACTTTCTGTCAGGCCAGTGCAGAATTCGAGCTCCATGTTTACCATTTTCGGAATTGCTTTTTGCCACGTGTAGGTTGAATAACAAGAGGGCAGAGAATATGTTTCAAAATCAAATTGATTTCCCCCAATTTTAATTTCATTTGAGAAAGAAACTTCGGTGTCAGTAGGCCCATTCACACAAAAGAGTTAGTGGGCTTTGCATCGTGATATGAAAATCGGTTTTATTTGCCACCATTCACACATGGCAAAAAAAAGTAAATAATGAATAATTCAGCTGCTAGTGAAGGCCTGGAACCTTTGATTCTCCAAACTGTACATGGCTAAACAATGACCGGAGTTGACCCTTGGAATCCTTCGTGTGTAGACCTAGTGTAATTAGTTAGCATAATGGGATATGGAAGAAAAAAAATCAATGGTTTCTTCATGTATTTTTCACACATATGATGGACCTATTTTAGCATCACAGTGTTTATGGCGAGAGTTTTAGAAAAATAATTACTGTTAAAACGAGGAATGTTTGCGTGTAGTTTAATTATGCCAATTTCGCGAGAGCCAACATTCGCGAAATTAAAATGCATGCGAAAGTTCTTGTCTACACTACAATGCATTGAATGCCAGTCACAATTTGTGAAGATTTCATGCTGCAAATATGGCCGTTGGCTCCAATGCGCGAAAATTTCATGCCGTAAATATTTTTGTGTGCATCTGTGTAAATGGGACTCTATGCTCTCAGACCCCCAGAGAGAAGAAGAGACCAATGGAGTGCAACAGTTTCCTGTCTCAACTCATTCCTTTGCCTTGTCGGTCTGATAAATTTTCGCAGCTTGTGCTTCTCAATAAAAGCTCAGAAAAAATAGTCGGAGAGATTGGGGAAATTTCACCTGATTTATTAGTTTCATTGATTCCCATTTGATTGTCTGGGGGCGAATGTTTTCCTCTCACGCCGCCCTGCGGCACGTCCTAAGCCTGCATGCCGCACTGGCGCGGCGTGCGTAATTCCATTTTAGAGCGCCATACAAACTCTGGGACGTCACACTTTGAAATGAACCAGCCCGTGTCAGCGGAGGTTGCAGAGTCAAATAGAAAAGTTGTGAAAATTAAGAAGAGGCTTTTGAGAGAGAGACAGATAGACAGACAGACAGACAAATAGACGTAGAAACAGAGAGATCTGCATTCCCATCTCATCTGCCTTTGGTTCAAGATTTGTTTTTATTTTATCGTAGAAAGATTTTTTTTAGCTTTTATTTGTAAATACCATTATCCATCCTACCCAGTTGATTAATGATTTGATTTGATATGATTTGTGGGTGGGTTTTTTTTTTCATCTTCTGGCAAATAGAATGTCTTCCATGAACTTAAGAAACTTTGATTTCACTTTTTCAACAGAATGTACAAAACAGTAGGTGAAATTCGACATGAACTTTTTAAGTGTGAAATATATGAATATAAAAATAGAAGTTTTGAGGATACGCCAATCAGTAAAAAGTAATTGGAACATCTTGAACAATGCAAGTGGCTGTTGATTGACAAATGATATTCCTACACTAAATTTTGATTGTGACTATACAAGGTCTTGGTAGGAGATGTGCTGAGGGGATTTTTATATCCCAGTTCTGTCAGAGGCCCTGTGTTATTGAGGTCAAAAGTTATGACATGTCACACATTAAAGTTTACCTGCAGGACTATTGTGATTATATGTATTTGTGTATATATGTATATTTATATGAAGATAGATATACCTGTATATATATATATATATATATATATATATATATATATATATATATATGAGAGAGATATATAGATGTATATTATAATAGCCCTTATCTTATATTCCAAGATTAAATGAAATCCACTGCCTTTAGGACAAAGTTGATCAGGTTTCCATTATTTTTTTTCTCTTACTCTCTTTTTTTTTTGCTTGTTGCTAGCCACAAGCCAGTTTTACCCTTTCTGCCAACTGAGCCCCACTTTTTTGCGCTCCCGCCACCACGAAAGGAGAAGAAAAGGAACGAAATAATGAAAGCTGCTGCACCTCCTTGCAAGATGAAATGGGGCAAGATGGAGATTAGAATTTGATGAATGCATGGCACAGTGGAAATAACCTGATCAGTTTCATCGGGGATGGCGGAAACACCCGGCCCGAAATTCTAGATTTAAAAGATTCATGGGTTTTTATCGATCTGGTCAGGGAGGGTGTTCTCACCCACCCCCCTCTTCCCACTACCCTCCCCCCCCCCCCCCCCACCCCTCAGTCTTGCCAATTTTCTTACTACGGGTGGTTTTTACACCCAAAAGCTAGATGATGATTGATTCGAGTCGCTACCACGGTCTGCCCATCCATTCTTGTAGCGCGGATGACAAGTCCAGTGCCGATAATGACTGTGATGAATTAGGCTGCCATGTACATTTCGGGAATCTGTTGAAATAGTGCAGCAGTTTGCATTGCAGTAGTTTTTTTCCCCTCCACCCTAGAAAATTAGACTTGGGATTTGCTTAATAGTATCATTAATAATGAATGAAATCCCATATCTTTCTGTATTTTTCACATGGAATATGACAACTTTATTGGTCCATGTGCTGTTTGTCCTTTTATACCCCAAAAGTCTGATGATGAAATACTGCACTAAAACATTACTGCATGAGTTTATGTCTTTTGTTCGATGGTTTCTACCAAAGTATGCAATTCATATCATGTATAAAAGTATTGTTGACATTCTTGTACATGTGGGCAGGAATGAGTTTTGGGGAAAATAATTACTGAGTCTGAGTAAATGTAACCAACCTCCATAAATATCAACCCAACATGTTAGTAAAATATGTTTCAGTCCTTTGTCTGTTGATAGAATGCAATTTGAAATGCTCAAATAGCATCTTGTATCGAAGGCGTGCTTTACTGAAAGTAAACCCAAACTGTCAAATACGGCATGGTATGTATTTTCTTCTGTTTCTTGTGTATATTAAACTCAGCAGCTAGCCCTGCTTGTGTATCTCCAATGTCTATTCCGCCCCCACACGCCCCCAAGCCTCAAAAACCATTCATAGTTCATTAACATTCCCAGGCCTGAATGAGTTCATTCCTGGAATGTTTATCAAGTAAACATTGTGGAATGTACAGAGGAGAATGCGAAGCAGGTGCAGTGATGGTCGATTTGGGCAGCAGTTGCTATGATTGATGTCAGGCCAAATCTCACCCATTAAGTCTTCTGTATTTTTTTTTTCTGAAAGGCAGACTGTTAGCATTTAATGAATTGACTCTTAGCTGCAGATATTGATTTTTTGTTTTGTTTTCTGTTGTACCTGATAAATAACTGTGTTACAAATCGCAACTCCACATTTTAAAGGTAAATACATGTATAAGACGGATGTTTGTTTTTCAATTTACATTCATATCATATTTGGGCAACTTGTATTTTAGGGGATTTGTGGTTCTTGCAGATTACAGTTCATTGCTATATTTTTGTATCATCTGTTTGTCATTTTATTAGTGTGTATTTGTGATCTGTTGCTTTTTCAGTAAGGATGTATAATTCAGTTTGTGAATTTCATATGACTCTTTTTCATTAATGGCAGATTTTCTCTTTCGGATTTTAGAATACAGGCTTCCATAAATATGTAGGAAAACTTTGTACAATTAGGCCCTAATATATTTGTTTGATTATCATCATCATCATTGTGAATTGGATGAGTAGTATATCGTTTGAAATGTTATCAGCATTCTCAACAGTATTATTTTTATTACTTCTGATTAAAAATTTGTCACTTTTTTATTTTGTTATCTCTTTTTCTCATTAATGGCACTATCACTAGCATTGGCATTCAAAAAAAAAAATGTCCAGCTATGATCTCGTTGCCCTGAATATACTCACAACGGTGTTAATCACCCGCTGAAATGACCCAGAGTAAATTTGATGGCGGTGTCAGGCCTTTTCTGCCTCCGGTCAAGCATGGTATTGCAAAATTTCACACTGCCCAAATGATATATATTTGGCCAATTTAGAAAGCTTTTAGTTCCCCCTCATACCCAAATTCTAGTTGGGGAAGGCTTCAATTATCAAATATTCAGGAGAGATCAAGTAAAATATTCAGAAGATAAACCTATCGTTTTCATAGACCGCTATGTGAAAGTGAGCATGCATCAGTAGCTGGAAGTGACCGGCATTAAGATTAAATTAGAATTAATTAGAATCTAAAGTTTGTTATGTTATTGCTTGTATGGCAAATCTTCAATTTTGCATGTGAAAAATCATTCAATCATATGCAGCATGGCAAAGGCAAGCGTGGCAAAGAAAGAACAAGGAAGATTATAGTTCCCTTTTTCTGAGGGTGTCTTCCATCTTAGTGGTTGGATGTCAGAATATTTGACGTTCGAAAATGATGTCAAGGCTGAAGCATGAAGTAACATAAGCGTCATCCTACATATCTTCATTGATGATTCTTCTTGGTTTGAGTGACAATGTCATTCTTTATTAGTGGAAAGTGTTTAAGTTATGTTTGCCGCCAGGAATTAATTTTTGGATGGAAGTCACAGCTTACAGATCACTCAACAATCTGTTCCAAGCTGTATTTAGGCGAATATGGGTGTACACAGCACAGATTTATAAGCTTACTCTCACCAATGCATTCCTCATCCAACCCCCCCCCCAAAAAAAAAAAAAAACACACACGCATGCCAGTGCTTTACGCTGGCAGTTTACTGTTTCATCCACGAAAACCTCATCAGCAAGTCCCCGGCGAGGATTATGAAAAATACGGAGTGACTGCGATGCAAATCCAATCAGCCACATTCTCCCCTCCTCAGCCCGGATGTCTTCTCTCGGTTGGTTGCCGTGACGACCGGCCCAAGATGGAGGCCACTGCAAGATCTGTGTCTCCAAACGTGGATCATGACCCCCCTTGTGACCCAGTAGCTTCCCACACAATGGGAAAACATCCGGATATTGCGCTAGAACTAGAGCACCCAAACATGTGATATAAAAGGGGGGGGGGGGGGGTAATACGAAAAGATCAAAACAATGCCAAAAGGTTTAGGATGCAGGATATTGATCATTGAGAACTCTATGGTGATCGTCAATGTAGTTGTGCATTGCTGAGAGAAATTCCTCTGACCAAACTTTGGTCAGTCCAGTGTCAGACCAGTGGGCAGTTTGCAGTCATCAAACAGCATCCAAAGTATGACAGGACTAATAATTCACAGTATGGCTGTCTTTCTGGTTACTTTGTCCATCCACGCAGCCTGGGTCTTGATTATAATGATGTATTGTTCTTGCTTTGGATATTTACTCTGATGTCATTGTTTGCTTTTTTATGATATGCATTTTTGCTTTCAGTACAGTTTGCTATGCAGCAAACATTGGTTTGGTCGAGTTTTGCTGATAACTAGAAGCAATGGTAAACAACAAGTATGCAGTATACGATGTGGCAGTAGTGATAATTCATTCAAACCATGGAAGGGGGGGGGGGGAATGTCAATATTTCCATGGAAAGTCAGAACTATCTCTTACGCAGAGCCAGGAGATGGGCAGATCACTCACGTAAAAGCCATGGATATCGAGGACTGTACGTTTGTTTTCTTTCTATGGAACGTGTTTGCTGTGAGCGTAGATTTCATCCAAAGAATTCTGATGATGTAAATATCACCTCTCTCATGAAGGCAGGGTAAAGGGAAAGCTTCCGAGAGAAAAGCAAATAAACAAGTTTTGCAGGTCTTTCAGGGGCAATATTTGCAACAACAATTTTTTTTCAAAAACAGGGAAAGTGTACAAATAAAATCAAGTATTATAAATAAAAATTGAAGAATAACAAAGAAAAGTACTATAATCTAATGTCAATGTATCCTACAGTGTTATATGTTATGTGCACTACTAAAGAGCTAATTCTACCTCACACCCATTTAGTGCTTTACCCTTTGCTCATTTTTGCTCTTGGAAAGAGAAATTATATTAATTTCTTTTGAATCTGAAAGAAAGCCTGTTATTTTTCTCTGTCCTGAAGGAATCAACAGAGCTGAGGTGTGGTGCAAGAGAGAGGGCAAAAATACCTGTAAATCTTTTGTGATAAAATGTGATATCTTGTAATTCTGATAATCATCTTTTTGAATTTGCCAATAGGATGAGGTGTTGTAGATATAAATGGTACATGTGTTCAACATGACTTGAAAGAATAGAGCAAAAGCGCATCAAACAGCCACAGTTTTGTTAGAAATGGACATAGAATAAGAAAGTTCTTAAATTCTACAGTTTCATGAATCTTTCTTCCATAGACAGCATTGTTTCTAAATCGCATCTATGCAAATGAAATGAGGTGATAATGACATTACCTTACATATCTCCCACTGACCTTCAAAATGGCTCTAGAGTTATACTGTTTGTTATAATACGTCTCAAGTACAGGCTAGTAATTGATGTTCAGGCAGTGACATAATAACCTCATTTGAATGTGAGGTCATGACTGATGTCATTGGTCAATGAAATCTTTTAAAACTTTATAATATTGTACCGTCTAGTCTCAAGACTCATTTCAATGGAACTTATACTCTCTTCTTGTTTGTATTTGGCTCAGTTTGTTCAAGCACGTTTGAATATCGAGTGGGTTTTGAGTCCGCGAGATTGCCATTCCACAGCTTTCTTTACAATAAAATGTTCTCTTTCAGCTGAATTCTGTACCCTTGACACATTCCAGCAGCAGTGCTCAGACTATATTGTGTGGGGAGAAAATTCTCGAAAGCACCAACCATTATGTTCCTGCTGTTCTAAAGTGGTTGTCACATCGTGAGGAAGGGTATCGATTTTCCCCCCAATGAAGTGCGCCCCTTTTAGATACTCACTCCACCATGGGGGGGGGGGGGGGGGGGAAGAGGGAGATTATCCAACATCTCCTTCCCCCCTTCTCTCCCATTGGCCCCTTTTATCAATGTATCTGAATCTCTCCCCCCCCCCCCCCCCTTCCATCTTGCTCACTTTTTTGCCATCATCTCAATGAAAGCCTGCCAGACCTTGAACTCGGCTCAATGAATTCTGACTCAAAGGAGCTCCGTTTTCATGCTAGCATCATTCAAGGACAACACGGTGCAAGGGAATCGATGTCTAGCGTATCCAAACGCAAACGCAAATGCAAACTCTGCACGACTATGAAAGAAGGGGGCATGACAGGATCATGGGAAGGGAGGTGGGGGGGAGGAAGTAAGTATCCTCCATGAGTATGTTGCCATTAGTCATGAAACTGAAAGGAGGCAAAGAATCTTCTGGTGACCTCCTCCTCCCCCCCCCCTTCCCCTTTTCCCCTCTCGTTGAGGTGCTGTGATCATCTCCAGCAATTGCATGAGGGAGCAGAGTCTACAAAATGCGAACTCTGGCCACCTCTCTGGTGACATCCTCAAGAACATTTGACTCTTCACAGTGATGTTCAGGGGCGTTCAGAATGGAGCAAGGATAACTGTGGCAGGAGCCCTTATCAGCTGATGGATATGACATGTGCGGAGATTCTTCTCAACCCCTCCCCCTTTCCCCATGGGGCGGTTCTCTCTTTAGCAGAGTCTTGTCTCTCATAATAGTTATGTTGACATGATGTTCCTGAACTTAAAAGAGTTGCTCAAAGTTCCATTCTTCAATGTTTAGCTAATAGTTTAGCCCTTTGTAGACACACTCAAAAGTTAGCAGTTTTAGAGATTAGTCGATGAATAGAATCACATGATATCTTGGGCTTTAACGCTTTATCCATGGGCTGCAGGAGCCCTGATGTACGCAAACATCATTTGGACATAACAAACTTATGCTAGATCATCGCACATTATCTGGTATGTCACTAGCACTGTAATTACTATTTCTTCGTTTCTATTCCGTTTCTGTAAAACGACAAATGTTCGCAAGAGCTGAGTTTCGCGAAATTAAAATGCATGCTATAGGTCTTGTCTACACTATTATATGCATTGAACGTTAGAGGCAACTCCCGAAAATTTCATGCTGAGAATAAGGCCGTCGGCTCCTATCTTTGCGAAGATTTCATGCCACAAAAATATAGTGTTTTACAGTATCCATACACCTAAGTTCTGTCTCTGTCTCCATCTCTTTCTCTTCCATTTATTTTCTCTTGTTCTGTCCATCATTTGTTCTCCCCTGCGACATTGGATGTTAATTGTCTTTAACTATTAGCGCTCTGCACCAAAGTTCTTAAATGTAGGTTATTCATATTCAGATTTGCCAATTGCACCTTTTTCCTTTCCAGACTATAATCTTTTTTCCTATTTTTTTCTTTCCCTCTTTCTTTCTTTCTTTCTTTGGTCACAGGAAATTGCCATGTCAAGAATATTTCACTGGATATAAAAGTGGAATTAGGGAACAGAAATGCATATTTACCTCTTGTTCAAGTGCGATTGGGAGGAGAAAGAGACTGTTATCTGACATGCAGGGCATCATGCTAGATCTCACCATGAATAATTAGTGTGGAAATGGAGCTCAGGTGCTTTAATTGCCTTGGCAGTTTCTTTTATAAAAAACAAAGAAACAGACAAACAAAAACTTCCATTAGGATAATACACATCCACCATCACTGTAGATCTGTTCCCCCTTTTATGCCTTTAGAAATTATGGTATTACGAGGTTACTCTCAACTTGAACAGTTTGCTGTCAGTTAGAAGCAGAAAACTAATAACAGGAGAAATAACTTATCTTCTTCCAAATATATATAAATATATATAGATGTATAGTACTTCCATTACACATAGCATATTTCCTGTTGTAGATAGACTACTCCGTTGGGACACTCGAGCAATCGAAGACAGTCATTATGGACGATTATCTATTCCATTTAAAAGTAAATGTGTTCGTGGCCGCACACTTGCGAAATGTCACTTATGAAAAATTGAAGCGGTCCATCGTAACAGTGAAAGGCCCAGTGTGGCTCAGTAATACAACTCAATTTCTTTTGATGAGCGGTTATCATTATTTTGGATATGATGTAAACAAGCAGTCAGCTGTGCAAATGGCTGCATTTTCTGTGTCGTTATGACGGACAAAGCAGAAATGAATTAGAAACACTTGCGGCCAGTTATGCCCTCTAAAACTGTCGATGTAAGTACTGCTGCCAAAATTGTATGTGCTGTTTGGTAGCGACAAAAAAACTAAAGGATCATGTTTGTCATATGTCTCGAGTCCTCCGGTGCTCTCTCTTTTTAAAATCACCTCAATCTGACTTGGTGTTTTAGTCCATTGGTGACAGTCAGACGCAATAGAAGAAGCAGAATTTGCTTCCTTGTTTGACGGTAAGAGTTTGTACGAACTGCACTTCGCCTCCAAATTATAGATGATTCTCAGCAAGTGCAGGTATTTTTCCTTGCCGTAGTGATACCACTCTTTGTGTGCCTTTGGTTGGGTTCTTGCAAATTTATTTGGGGACAAGCCTTGAAAAATATTAAGCTTCTGGTGGCCTTGTAGTTGCGCAGGATTTGGAAAAAAAAGAAAGAAGGAAATGAAGCAAAGAAGCAAGGAATATCACGCTAGATCAAATTACACGGATGATTCGTGTACTTCATAAACTCCTCCTCTCAACCATGGAATATGAGTGAGACTGATGCGCTCCCGGTCCATGTCAACTCAACGAGTGGGTAAACGTTCGGAAGCACAATAAAAAGAGCCGGCGACACGCGCACAAAAGTAAATTTCCCCGAGAAAGACAAAACTTCCCCGCCCATCGAAGGCAGACGTCAAAGATCGCATTTCTCCTCGCGCGAAAACATTTTCTTTTGCCGGCCCCTCCTCGTCGTGCCTCAGCCAACTTCCTCTCCGACGCTATCCAGCGTTACGCTCCTCTCCGCGTGGCCGTGTCACCCTATCTTTCTCCGCCCTTGTACTTCGCTCTTCAATTTCTGGCTCCTTGTGTTTCAATGCCGCGTTTTTCATTGCACCTCTGCGATTTCATTTCCTCTTCCTTTTCATTTCCAGCGAACGGGCAAGATAAATTCCATTATCTCTGTATCCGCCTCCTCTCTCTCAGTGATACAGTGATTCAACAGAGCTGACTCCATCATAACATGTGGAATCATGTCAATAAAAGGGGAGAAAAGTCTGCTTTAACCCCCCCCCCCCCCACGCCTCCCCTCCCCACCACCCACACACATAAACCATTTCTTCCATAGCCTTGAATATGAAAGTCAGTGCATTGAAGGGTTTAAACTTTGAAACTTTGCTGGGGTCAATTTCAAGGCATAGGGAGGGGGGAAGTTGGAGAAAGTTTCCTGTGTAAACTTTTTTGAGAGAGAGTTAGCGAGAGAGAGAGAGAGATATTAGGAGGATGTGATTGGAAAGAACCAAATCGGAGAGGATAACTTTATGACCATAGAATGAGAGACAAAAAAAAATGTGATCGAGCTGGAAAAAAAGAGAGAGAGAGGAGGCAAGAAAGAGGTCCGTTTCTTTGAGTTTTCAGCTGCAGGCTGTAATTTTATATTTTGTTTTTCATTCAGGGATACATTGCTGCGTCGTATCGATTTTTCTCCACCTGAGAATATTATCCTGTCACTCATTCTGTTTTGTCCCTTCGGCAATATCTCTTTTCTTGCCAGTCAGCATGGAAGACAGAGAAGAAAAAAGAAACGAAAAAAGGTGAAGAGTATTTGAGTTGGCATACTGTTTCATTCTCACCTAGAGATCTCAGTGTTTCTTTGTGGGCATATCATCTTTCAGAAAGCACGTTTGTCTTTTTTCCCTGTCATAATTCATCCATTCTATCACCATTTGCTTTTGCTCGGTGTCCAGATTTACACAAATCTTTGGACTGTAATGTAAACACAGGCGTATGGCATTACAAATGGCTCAAAATGGAAATATGAGAGCTCTGGATACTTTTGACCAAATGCTGATGTGAGTAGACACAGATTAAATTGTTTTGCTCCCTCGTGGCAGTGATGGCATAGCTTTTTTTGTGTGTGATATTAATACATAGATCATATTTTTGTGCTTGGTAGTAATTGTTTGATGAAGTATGGTGCCCTTGCTTGAATAAGCCAAAAAAAAAAATGGTAATATATACATCTGCAGTTCATATGAGTTTCTCTGTGTCATTTGCAGAAATATATAAAGGATGCAAGGAAATTATGCAGAATTGACATTTTTAATCCCATGTAATGGGTGAAGAATAAAATGAATCTGTTTTCACCCACCAGAAGCAATTGCCACACATCAAAATCAAGTGCATAAAGCAAGGGCATCAGAATGCTCCCATAAAAAAGCGGTAGAGGTTCGGATGCTCGTCTTCATAGCTGACTTAGCCCTCCAAGAACAAGTGAGGAAGCACTCTCACTTTCGCCTTCCTGACAACAATTGGTGGCTGTAAATCAAGATATTCTCCCCCCTCTCGCTTTAATTACCAGCGGCAGCTACCAATCAGTCCGACAGTTTGGATGCAGCAGACACCCTCTGCTCATCTCATCCAGAGACCGGTCTCTTTTGGGGGGCCTCAGATATAGTGAAGGACAGTGGGAGGTCGTTTACGTACAGGAAGCCTTCTAATGGTCATATATAAATGAGTGGAATATAAACTTGTGCATATCTCATTTGTCATTTATATACTCTCCCTCTCTCCTCCCTCCCCAATCTCTCTCCTGTGTGTATGTGTTTCTCTCCCCAAGTAACTATCTATTTTATCTCTCCATCTCTCTCCCCTCCTTCCCATCTATATATCTCTCCCTCTCTCTCTCTCCCTCTCTCCCCTCCCTCCTATCTGTATATCTTCCCCTCTCTCTTTTTTTTCTTAGTTACTATCTAATATTTCTATATATATATATATATATATATATATATATATATATATATATATATATATATACCCCTCCCTTGTCGATATATATATCTCCATCTCTGCCTCTCTCTCTCTCTCCATCTGTGCTTATGTGTATAGGTTACATATTGCAGGCACGGTGGCCTTGTCCATTTCTCATAGCCTATCCACCATCCGTTCAAAAGGGCGATGTCCTTCTCAAAACATTCTCCTGGCCAGTGCTGTTTCCCAAATCTTAAACACTTTCAAGAAGACAAGCCCTAGATTATTTCAGTGGGACAACATTTTTGAATGCACAGGAATTGTGTCACAGATGAGACCTTAACGATTTCTGTACTGCATTTCTGTCAACCCTACAAAGTATTCATGGTCGGTATTATTTATTATTCAATTCATTTGTAAATAATGATAATTTTTTTTGTAATATACTCTGTGATCACCTTGTACTTAACAAATTTCATATGAATTGTTAAACTGATGATTTATGATTTGTGAAATGTATAGCTACTTTGTAGTATGATTTAACCCTTCAGTTAAATGAAAATAAACTGTGATTGAATGGAATTGAATTGAAAGTGCTTAAACTCAAAACAGTAGTAGAAATGCAATTAAAAAAGGTATATTCTGTTTCTTTGGAGAACCATTAGCTTGTTTTCTTAAATTAAATTTAGGGTTGTAATTGTGTCATAGATTAGGATTACTTTTTCCATATTTGGGCCTCCAACCCTGTTTCTTAAACATTGCAAATATCTCCATAAACTTTGTACAGGAACCAACCAGATTTCTAGCAAAATAGCAAAGATCTTCATTTTTCCATCAATTGTCCATCATGCTGATGGCAAAATGTTCTGTCGGACATTAGTCATCCCGCTTCTCTGTAAGAGTGGTTGCTCTACGTCATTATTTTCACACCAAAGTGACCAAACGCGGCTGACTGACTGTCTTGTGTGGTTGCAAGAGAAGTTTGATACAATTTTACCACTGCCTGCTGTTATCTGACTCTGTGCGGTGTAAAAGGACCAGTAGAAGCCCCCCACCCTTGGTTGTCGTGGTGACAAGAGTGAGTCCGGAGGACTGTGGTATAGCGAGGAGACAGAACAGTGAGCTTCTTAGGTCACTGCAGTATGTATGACTCACCTAGTGTGGCATCCCTACACGTCTGTTCTGTTGAGCTGAAATATGGCAGTGGGTGGACGAGTGGGTTATATTTTTTGCATAAGTGGGTAATGGGACAGAGAAAATAGATTGGGGGGGGGGGGGGGGAGAGAAATGGACCCTGGAGTGAAGTTTTGTGAAGAACAACCATGTCACATGGAAGTAGAAGGAAGTATTGATGTTCATTGCCTTCAAAACCAGAAGACTGGTAGTAAAACATTCTTATTGTCCTCTGAAAGAGAAAGTTTTCTCTTTTCAAATTTTGTTTCACTGAGTTTTCATTTCTTCCCTTCACCTTTTCACTTCTTCTTTCCCCTTCCCTCTTTCTCTCAAATCAATCTATTTGCCCTTCTCCTTTTTTTTTTGTTTCTTTTCTTTGTCCGTGTTGTCCTGTCCCTCGTGTTATGATGACTTTTCAGTGCTGTCTTCTGTAATTCTTTGTTCTGTGTTTTTATTTGTCTTTCCGTGTCTCTTAACTCATCTTTATCCCTCATCTCCCACCTCCTCCTCCATTCTCTGCTTTGTGTCCTCCATAACTTCCCTCTCATCACTTTCCCTCATCTTTCATCCGTGTTGTCACCCCCCCCCCCTTCTCTTTCCCTCTCACAGGCTCACTGGTTTTCTTCCTGTCTCTTCTCTCTATGTAGTTTTCATTTTATTCTGTTATATATTGTTTTCATCTCGTCTTCCTTCTTTTCCATCCTTTCTTTTTCTTTCCATATATCCTATTCCTCTTTTTCATCCCCTCTTCATCTTTTTTTCTCCTCTTCCTCTGTTCTATCCCTTTCCCTAATATTTCATCTTGTCTGTCTCATTCAAATCTCATCTTTCCTTTTGAAATTCCTTCTGTCTCTTTTCCATCTCCTCTTCGTCTTTTTTTATCCCCTCTTCCTCTTTCTATCTCTTCTTTCTTCCTTTTTTTATATCCTCCTCTTTTCCATCTTCTCTTGGATTTTTATTCCCTTCCTCTTTTCTATCTCACTTCCTCTAGTCCATCCCCTCTCCTCCTCCTCCTCGCCACGTTCCTCTCTTTCTCACTGGGTGGCCAGCCTGCCTCCTTTTTCCCCCTCTTGTTTTGTGTCTCTGGAGCATGATGACAATTGGGATTTCCATCTTAAAATTGCAATAATTTGGTTGTTAAAATTCCAGCTTGGGCGAAAATTCTATTGAGGTATGACCGCAGCCACGGTCGAAATAAACAACCCAAGTTGAAAGCCAACATTGATTGCAACAGCCTCCCTCATCCAAGTTTTGAGCCCCTCGATCCCGACAATGGAAGTTTCTGTTTTGGCGTGGCTCTCACAAAAACAGTGGGGATTTTTCTTCTTCTTCTTCTTCTTCTCTGCCAATTTTTGTCTTATTGGGCATGCGATGAAATGTTGATAATTACACCAGTTTAGGTTTCTGTCATTGGATGTAGGAGTGTGGATTATGTGGTAAGCTATTGGGTGGTCTCATTAAAGGTAAAACCTGGAAAGATGAATTGACTTTATGCCAATGGCCATTTCTTATCAGTGATTGATGCAGCTGATCTACAGTTTTTATGAGGGATCTGCAGTCGACTACGGTACATATATGAGCTTTTATGCCTGCCTCTTGTGATCGTCTTATCTGTGTTTTTCTGAAATGGTTCCTACCCCTCATGTCATCAACTCGGATAGAGTGACGTAGAGAGACCCTGTGCCTTTCCTGCAATTTCGAGCCATGACAGAGATAGAGCATGGAATCTTTCGCCTGTTTTGTGTCATAAACATATCGGTTTGGAACCAGAAGGGTGCTTGAGCACTGCAAAGTGTACAGACTGATTGCCACTTTGTTCTGAGTGATGAATATCCATTTGTTTAGATACTTCGAATACATGCCACTGAGGACGAGTCCTGAGTATAGGCCTACTTGGGCAAGTGCCTATGGAGAATGCGTCTTGTAGCAAAACCAAACTGTCCTCAACGGGTTAAGTGACGCCAGAGTAAAAGGTGATGTAAAGGATGCCTGTTCTGAGAAAGCAGGTTGAAGAAATGCAGAATGAAGCAAACTAGCTGTATATTGCTGTAGGAAGTTACATCTTGAATGTCGTAGATAATCTGAAAATGCAAATCCATTGACTATTCTACTTCTATGTGGCCTGGTCATGCGCGTATGACATCTCTTCTGTTCAAAATCCATCTTACATCATGAACACAACATGATTCCCCCCCCCCCCCCCCCCAAAAAAAAAAAGAAAAGAAAAGAAGGTATATTCAATGAAATGGCCATTTGTCATACCCTGCTGCCTTTGAAGATATACAGGACAGTGATGTTCTAGGTGAGGAGGGAAGCATCTCCTCCCAGAGAAAGTGACAATAATAAAGTGAAAGTCATGTGAAGAACATGGAGTGTATGTGAGATGTACTACACTAAATGACATCACAAAACCACAGTGAGCAAGTTATATATTCTTGCCATGAGATTATGCTATTGGTTTGATTGTGCACAAATTTTTACATAGTTATGACAATTGTGTTTTATATGGGGGCTTTCTGACAGAGAGAGGAGAAAAAAAGCCCCTTTCCGTGTATTCGAAAGGTGTGCAAAATGAAGATTAGGCATTGAATATCAATTTCATATCCTTGACACCGGTGTTAAGCCCATGCTGTTTTGATTAAGTGTGCATTAACACTCTTCAAGGGACTACACGCGCTAGTCGCAACTATCAAAAAATGTACATATGAGTGTGATGTGATTCAATGTGTTCAATTTTTTCATTTATGTATAATCAACTGACATTTTGGCAACTGTGAATTTTGTATGGTAGCAACTTTTAAATGTAATAATAATTGCCCAGTCTCAAAATATTTATTATATCACTTACCCAGAATGGACCAGGTCTTGACCTTATCGCATCGTTTAAAATTTATCAGTCATTAATCCATGTAGAGCGAGAGAAGGCCCCTCACTCGAGTGATCAGTTTTAGAGGCAAATAGTGAATTTTGCATGAATGTCACTTGAAATGTAATACCCAGACTGTTGGTGGCTGTAGATACATCTCAGCGTGGGCATTGGAATGCCCTTGGTATGTCTCGATGTTAATGGCTGGCCAATTAAAGTGGCGCTATCTTCAAAGGGATGCGATCACCTCTGGTAGCCTCGATCTATCATTAAAAGCAATTATGAATAGCGCCACATGAAACATACAGTGTCGGCGTAGCTTTATTTGAGGTGGACCCCTCAAGACCGTAATGCACCTTTAAAAGGCTTCGGAGAGTATACGAGCATCATCCTTGTGTAGCAAGAGGGAAGAGATGGCCCAGGAGTCTTTTAGGAAAGGATGCGCTCATTACCATTTAATCGCGCTCTGCCAGGAGAGCTAGAGGCCTATCAGACGTCAAAGCCTCGGAACTCTCCCCGTACGCCTGGGCAAAAGAAGAAGCGGGAGGGAACCCATGTTTATTTCATTCAAATGCGATTCGCTTTCATTCTCACTTACCCCTTATTTCTCTCTTCTCTCTCTCATCTGATTCTACCGACAGATCACCAAGGTACCCGTAGAGGAATGCGGTAACTACACGACGTGCGAGGAGTGTCTAGGGGACCCGCACGGGGTTGGTGACCCTTACTGTGGCTGGTGCACGCTGCAGAGAAGGTAAGATACGCTGGATTCGTTTTGCTTGTTTGTTTGTTTGTTTGTTCATGTGTTTGTTTCTGTTGAAGCATAGTCGATGGTTCAGTAGGGAACCATGGTGGAATGCCTCTTATTTCTGGCGCGAAACCCTTAAGCAATTGCTCCAAAAAAAAAAAATCAATCACGTGTGGTGCTGATGTTTGATGAATGTAATGGCTTTGTTGAAGATATGTAGTTGTTATTGCGTCAAAGCCATCAACAGAACAAACGAGCCGAATTAATGTGTGATGAATCCAGCATGCCTCAGCGCTCACATGCACATCGATTGCAGAGGCCTAGTCGATCCAAGGTCATAGTAGACTTTTATCACACGGATGCAGAACTTGTTGATACATGGTATGTGTGTGGTTCACATTGCATGCATGAAGAGTTAGTTCTTTCAGCTCAGTGTACCGTGCTTCCTCTTCAGTAATCCTACTATGAAAGGAAGGAGTGATATGTACATGTAATCCTATGGCAATGATCTCTATAGCTAAACTAAATCTAGCGCTCGCAGATAAGCACTGTATCAAGGGAATTCAACCTGGTGCATGAGGGTAGATTTTCGGATATTTAAGTGGAGGTGTAAGATTTTTCTTGAATTCTGAACAAAGTCCAAGCACAACTGCAATGTATGTATATGCACAAGGAGGCTCATGCAAAACATTGCTCCAAATGACAAATAGAATGTAACAAGAGACTGCATTTTTTTTTCTTCCTCGTCGAGTCATCGAGACGTGTGAATGGATTGTAACCGAGGAATTACGATTGGCAGAAAGTCATGAAGTTGTCTCTCATTAAAAGTCAATGACATGAATGCATAATCATTTGTGGAAGCGTCAAATCTCATGATTATACAACATTCACTATTAGCTGGTGCCTGGTACATCGCCATCACCTGCCCGTCCAGAGTCGGCTTGTGCGTTTGCTAAGTTTCTCAGCATACACAGCACTGGGACGATGTAATTGTCCACGCGTGACTTCAGGTACAAGGATCGAAATGTGTGATCTCTGGAAACCATTATACCCGTGTTGTGAGAAAGGTGCGAGCAAGCGCATTTGAGATTCGTTGTTAAGACTAAGCAAAGGCCCGACCCCCCCCCCCCAAAAAAAAAGAAAAGAAAAATGAAAGCAAGAAATAGCTAGACTCCATGCGAGAGCACACATTATGCACAGATCGTTGAAGCGCGGCGGCATTCAATGCCCACATGACCGGTTATGTTGCCGACTGCCACCAGATCAGCACGTGAAATTTCACACTCGCATGGAGATATTCTCACTCGATCGTCGCGGGTGCTTTGCATGCCGGCTTTGACGAATATTATGCCGTGCATGATGTGCTCTCCCCCCCCCCCCCCACCCCTTTTGCAGGGCCTCAAGTAGAGGCGCAAATCTTCCCTTATCAGTTGTGACTGATTCTTTGGGATTTCTAGCATTACTGCATTTGTAGATACACTGTACACTAAGTGAGAGAAAATGCCAACAACTCGATGAAAACAGCCACAAAAAGAGGGAAGGGAATTGGGACTGAAATGATGACAGCCCCAAGTGATGAAACATGTCTCCAGATCTCTCAACTGATGATTTTATATGTGTCTTTCAAGTTCAGGGAGCTATGTGATGCTGTTCTGTGATACTGAGTTTATATCGGGAGAGATTTGACATTTCATTGGAAATGAGGTGAAGAATGGCCGGATGGCAGTCTTGTGCAGGTTTAATTTATACTAGCTTTCAGTTTGAAGATGTTCGTGTAGTTGGCATTAAAAAGAAGAAGTGATTCAGAAGTGAAAGCCATTTGGCACAATCTTTATCAAGATACTGCTGAGGTATGATGTGCAGTCCATTTTTAATATGTGGGATAGTGTGAGTGTAGAAAACACATTAAGGATTGAGATATGATGCCGTTTTAGACGAGTTTTTCAACGTACCTTTCCTCGTTTGTTAGATTATTTCAAAGATCTAGAGTGGTGCTGATGATAATGAATGTGTTTGTATTCACATGGATGCTATTCATGGCGTAAAATGAGGCATACGTAATGTACTTTGGGGAAACATAAATCTTGCGTGGAGATGAGTGAGTGGATTAATGAATGCGCAGCCATCCTGACCCACGCGTAATGACATCCCGCCGACACCCGATATGAGCCACAGGTGAAACTTGGCGCCAACACGCAAGACGGGGGCCGGCGGAATTTTACCTGGTACACACGTGCTTGTGTTGCTAGTAAGACAAATGATGACTCGTCTCAAATTCTTTGTGCCTCGCCATTATGAAAACCGCTCGGAAATGTGCACGGGAGCGTGGACGAGAGATCTCGCCCGCGTGACCCGATACTCCCCGCGCAGCACAGCGCAGCGCGGAGGAGGCATGGTATAACAGAACGAAGCAGAGCTGTGGCTCTGGAACTCCCAGTGAACACATCAGTGTAAATCATCTGAGCATGACACATGTTTCAGTCAGGCTGCAGTGGTGGATCTCGTACAAGTGAAGCCAGAAGTTGATGTTATAAAGTTCACAAATCAAACCACTATCATCAGAATCAAGGTGTGTCTGGAAGAATCAAGGTGTGTTTATCACTCTCAGTATACTGTTATATATTCCTAGAGCAATATATGTAGTGCATCTTTTAGATTGTTCAATCAACGCTAAGGTTTCCAGTCTCATCCAGAGCTTAGATTATGCATGTAATGTAAAAGCATACCACAACTAGAGCATGAATGCCCAGCAAGGACAGACCATTATCCACAATACAATGTACTTAGGAGCTGTGTATATATGATGTGTCAGTTGCACAAAGCTGATCATTAGCTCAGATGGAGTTTAAAATTCAATCAGTATTGAAAAAGTCTGTCATGTCAATGAAAATGATGCAAGAAAGCTGCCAAGTAGGAATTTCTCAAAGGGAGTTGAAACTTTTACAGAACCTATCTTTTACTTGTAGAGAGATCCACCACCATCTTTTGAGCATATCACCAGCGTGTCATCTTTTATACATCGCCAAACTTTATTGCCATTTGATAGTCATGCTATTGTGTCCCTTTGTCTGAAATGAGCTCAGAAAGGAAGCGTACCATTAGGTTTATTGTAAGACATTAATCCCCACCCCTCACGTATTGGCGGAGTTTCATAGGAGAATGCATTAATTGTACTCTCTTCCCTTGCAGCTCCCAAACAAAAGAAAAAAAAATTACACCCAGCCAGCAAGTGTAAAGTAGAAACTGGGAGGGTTGATTCATTGCGATCAGGTGGGCTAGACGCAAACTTACGAGCAATAAATCCAGAAATTGAAGTTCGATCCTCCTCCCCACCCCCACAGACCGTAATGAGAAAGAACTCGCGCAGCAAGACAAAACTCAAGTTCAATCCATCCGCAGCCATTTTATTTCATTCTATTTTGTTTTATGTTTCTTGTCAGGAGCAAAAAAGGACCCAAACGAAAAAAATACCTCAATCCTCCCGAGAATTCTGACTCAAAAGATTTGGATGAAAGAGAATACTGAGATAGACTTTTTTTTTCTACCCCACCGCCAGATTCAAGTTTAGTGTTATTTCCCTTGGGTGTCGGTCTTTGCAGAAAGAGTTTTCAGTATCCACATCATTAAAAAGAGAAGTGATTCAGAGGGCTGTCTGTGGACAGGTATCATGAAATATGTCAACAGGGAGGAAAAACTCAACAGATTTTTCTCTCTCTTTTTTTTTTTTTTTCTTCTTCATTTCCGCTTGTGTGGTACGGTAGATGCGAGCATTTTGCCTCTATGCTGCAACAGGCTAGCCAAAGAAAGAGTAACATTAGAATCACTTTGTTCCACAAGGCAGGATTTTTCTTTATCCCTTTTTGTTCATATCTCTCTCCCTGTCTTTCTCATTCTCAACCACACTGTGTATCTTTCTATCTCCTTCTGTCACACAACACACACATCCCTTTCACATTTGCCCCAAATTAACAGTTTTAGACAATCAGTTTTTGCTACGCAACGCAAATATTGTTAATTCTCATTTTTGGACAAAAAAAAAGAAGAGTTAGCTCTCATGATATGCATCGTGATGCCAAAAATCAGTCCAGTTTAATTTTTTTTTTTGAATGCGCAATAATTTGCTAGCATGGTGTGTTTGAATAGCATGCAAAGAAATTATCATTGCTTATTTCAGTTCAATAAATCCAATATATGCCGCATTTTGTAGCCGAGTGATTTTTTATTTTTTTTTAGCCGTGTAAGAACTGTGACAGTGGCAAATAAAATCAATTTTTGCATCGGAGAGAAAGACCAATAATCCTGTTTGTGAATGCGGCTAACACACAACATGCAAAATACGAATGCTCTTATAATTTGTAGTGAGCTGCTCAGAGTTAACCATAATTTTAAACAGGTTCAATATTTGTTTTATAAGTCATATTCTCTTCCTGCATTGTAGCCTTATATTATGACTGAAAGAGAGGATGAGCCTAACCCAATTTATTAGCCCTGGCAGAATTCCCCATGGGGAGAGCTAGATGCTTGGCAAGAGATTTTGAGTTTAATTATTGCAACTTGAGTGGGCCTCAACCGGGGAGTGAAGTGGGCATTTCATTTAATCGAAGACGGGGTATCCCCTTCAGATTATTTTGAGCACCATGTTAACCAGAGCACACACATACCCACACACACACACACACACATACTCACTGATATTTGCTCGAGTTGAGCACCAGTGACGTATATACTTTGAAAGTCCTGCAAGCATCACATGTTCCCTTGCATGAAAAATGAACTACTCGCGCTCCTTTTCATCCTAAGCTTGCACGGAGACGGCATTCCTGAAGACTAACCATCTACGTACTGATTCACTGTAATTTCTGCCATATAATACAGTTTACATGATTTCTTCTTGTTTGTTTGTTTGTTCTTTTTCTAATATTTTGTAAAATGATTTTGGAGTAGGGGCTCAAGGGCTTAGCATCATTTTGTTCACGTTTCTGTAATTTACCTTCAATTTTGTTTAATTTTTTTTTAGGGGGAGTGGGGTACGATAGAATGGATCAACTTGTGTATTAGGCTGCTTGCTATTTTCAGTTTTATGAAGTTTCTTATAAAATGCTCTCTGTATTGTGTTCCAAGTTGTTGATTATCTAAACTCTGCTATCTATCATGTATTGTTTTGCTGAAACATAAGGAAAGAAAATCAAACACAAGCTTTGACTGGATGTTTTGTACATTGAAAGCCAACCATCATCACACAGATATGTAGGACTGTCAGTAGCAAATTCAAGTCCCCCCTCCTCAAGATATGAAGCATTTTTGTGTGGGTATAGTATTGATTGTCCAGCATTCTTTGAAGTTTCATGCATCAACTTTCCTTGCATGCTTGTTATATGATGTCATAGGATGTGCAATCTATAGCCTACAATCTTTTAGACTTTTAGTTAATTCCATGTTCTCTCCTTTCTAAACTGAAAGTCTGCTGTCGTGTGATTTCAAAGTAGTAGATAACATTATAAAATATTTTTTATATATATTTTTGTTAACATTACATTAGAAAATGTAGGTAGAAATTCACAAATCCTATTTATCTTTTTCATAAATAGTACACATTCCCTTAACCTATCACTGAGATATTTGTGGTCAAGTAAATATATTACTCTGTCTTTTGAAGCTAAGCAAGTTCAAGTACTCTTTTCTATGTCCAGAAGGAAATGAATATTTGCTCACAGCACTCGATGCTCACTTTATTCCCACTCCCCCCCCCCCCCCCCCCCCGTGACTGTGTGTTTGTAGGTAATTACTTGTTACATGGAGAGAGAATGTGGGCGGAGCTTTCACAATTGCACAACTTGCCTCTGTGGTGAACTCACCATTATCAACGCTCTTGTGGTTTTCAAGGTCCTAAATCAGAACGATAGTCGTGAAATGCGTACACAGCACAACAATGTGGTGCCATCAATCTTAGATAGCCAGGATGGGCAAGATCATAAATACTGAATGAAGCGGGGGGTAAAGAAATTTGTTGTGTACTTGTTGTTCCTGGTTCACCGTGGCGTGTCTAATATTCGGTTTAGCCGAGCGTGTGCTCGTCTTGCCTCCGTGCAAGCGCGGGGTAGGTTATTAACTTCTCCGCTCGCGAGATATGACGAGATCCAATGTGCCATCTCTATTACACGGAGAGCATGCCCCGACCATGTTTGACATGAATGTGGCTGTAATCAAATTTTGCCGTGAAGGCGTGCAATATTCGAAATTTTCCTCGCTCCCTCCGCTCTCCCTCCCTTTTTCCTCGGTGGTCTTCTTTCTCATAAAGCATCCCCATGTAGCTTCTTACAAGGAGGAACAGAAATGTGAATCTAATGAGGGATACTACTATCAAACTATTACTTGTAGGGTAATTTACTGCACATGCCAAATTTGATAGGCTCATATATGAGCAGCCAACTATCTGGGGTCAACTGAGGCTAGATTATTAAAGATATTGCAACAAGCATCAAGGTAAAAAAAAAAAAAAAGAAGATAAAATGTAGATTCATTTTGGTGATGAAATCTCAAAGCATGACAAACTTGTTTGCTAAGAATTGCTATGCTTTGGTCAAGCAGTGTGTGAGGGCATAACCCCATATTTTTTTTTTGTTGAAGGGCAAGAGATAACAAAAATAACATGTTTTTGTTCACGTGGACAACTTTAATGAGAAGAGTAGCTCTTTTGTTTCGAGGGCATACAGGAGTCAGCAGGAAGTTATGGTTCACTCATTGATAGGCGTCTGAAATGACACCCTTGGAGTCATGTCGGCCGCTTCCTTGCTACGAAAATACAAATCTTAGCCGCAAAAACAAAACAAGACACATTAGACACGCTTGCCTGCTCCTAAAGCTGTGTATCTATTGGGATATTGCAAATAAATGAGAGCCAAATATGATATAGAGCAACAACCAAAAAGAAGAAAAAGAAAAAGGGAATGCAATTCCTGGGTCTAGTACAGTAGCAATGCACTCAGACACACAGAAATGTAAGCCATTCGATAAGGGATGTGATGGTTTGGGGGAGGGGGGGGGGGGAGGGAGTTGGGGAGGAAGAGGAGGAGGAGGAGCGCACTAGCTTACGTTCATCAGTCAACTTCAGCCCCCATTGTAAGGATGAGTTCCCAGTTGATGGAATGTCAACATGCCGTGACTCACTGGAGCTGAGGTTGCACCCTGGTGATCTGGAGCTCACAGGGAGAAGTGATGATGCTAGGAAAGAGGTTATGGGGAGGGGGGGGGGGGGGAAGAAGGAGATGGGGGGGAGGTAAGGGAAGAAGATAAGGCAAGGGGAAGCAATGGTTTTCTTGGGTCACGCAGACTGGGAATCAGGAGGGGATTGGCCCAATGGCATTGACACCATTACTTCCATTCAGGTAGGGGCACAAACCAAGTGATCCCAGTCTTCTCGTACAATGGAGGCAGGCGAGGACAGCTGCTGTGATGGCAGAGTGATACAAACCCAGTCTCCAATTTGGATAAAAATAATACTACAAACGATTTGCTCTCCTGCTGGTAAATGTAGGGAAGCTGTCCGCATGGACGCTGAGATATTCGGTCGTATTGCATCGTAGACGGTTTCACCATTTGGTGCGGTGAAGATTCATCGGATTATATCGGCTACCAAGTGCAAATTTTGGTATCTCTTTTTACGTCAACTTTCCACATGTAAAAAAAAAAAAGATAGAGAAGCAAGAGTGTTTTCTCTACAAGACCGTGACAGAGATTAATAAACGATGCACTTCTGTGTGTTGATTGACTGTAGCAGAGAAAATGATAGCGTGATCCTTGTACTGAGGCTAAGTAGCCATATAGCAGTGAACTGTATCTGATGTACATGTGGAAGCTGTGAATGACTTATTACATTTAGCACGGTTATTGGGCTCATTACATATTCATCTATCATGTAGAGATCTCAAACATCTGAAGTAACCGCTGTCCTACTAAATCATATTTGCATTACTTGCAGTGGAATTTTGATTATGAGTAGTCACCTTCCATACATTGCACATAATACATAGGAATGGAAAGTCACATACATTGAAAAGCTATGTTTCATGCTGCCCTCAGAACTGACTGATATTGATATGTTGTAAGGATTTGGGACTTTCATTTGTGTTACGTGATGCAGCTCTGTAGAATTAGTTTAAAAATGAATTAAGCCTTTAAACTATACAGGGACCCCATCTGTATCTCGATGACAAGCTTCAAGTCACAGTGGATAGATTCATCCATGATGCATTCCATGGATAAGGATTTTCTAGAATCAGAGGATAATTATGAGTTTTTATTCCTTTCCCATCCTCCCATATGGTTTAACTTTATGCCAACAGCCCAAACTGTCTAGTTTCACTCCCTTTCCCCAAAGTCCCAAGTCGTGGTATTTATCAGTCAAGTTTAGAGCAATGTTTCAGATGCAGACAGTTGATGCTATTTTTTGTTTTTTCTGCCCACTCCTAGCCATTTACTTCATCTCAATCAGAAACCTGTGACCCTTGACCCCCAGACTAGGAGCCCTACTGTCACTGCCATTGATTTGTTTTATTTGCATTTCCTAGGAGGAAACTACAGCCCTGCATGGTTTTTGTCCATTGCAACCAAAAGGGCTTCTGCATTTTCTGAGTGACCTCAGCCATTAAGAATTTGTTTTGTTTTGTTTGCGTGGGCCACTGATTTGTCGGAAGAGAAAAGAAAGAGAGAACAAACACAAATATGTAGCTGTATGTACTGATCGTAGGTTGCTAGGCATGCTTGATTTGCTTCCATGTAGATTTCGTATTAGTGAAATTTTAATGACACTGTGCATTCTGAGATGTATTTGAGCAAAGAAAAGTGGCAGAATATACAATGTACATTGTACTTTGTCACGGAATTTTTATTTTCATATTTACTGAGGAATATTATTTGTGGTGAATGCAACTTGGAGAGTCAGTAAAAGGCACATCCACACGTATAGGCCCATACTAGTATGCAATGAGTCAAGCAGAGTTACCACTGCAAAGTTTGCATTGTTTGTTTTCATTCATTCATGCGCCTTGAGCACTTTAGCTATGTGGAATTGGCACATTATAAGCACCCTGTGTTGTTATCATTATTATTATTATTATTATTATTATTATTATTATTATTATTATTATTATTATTATTATTATTATTCATATATATATATATTTTTAATAGTATGATCTGCATCACTTACAAATTGTTAACAATATATGATGTAGTACTGTATACTTTGTATTTGTGTTACTCTTATTTTGGATGGAAATGAAGCTCAATTGAATTGAATTGAAGCGGAGTCCATACCAGGCCCATTTGCAATGGCTGAATATACTGCGTGTTTCTTTGTGAAAGGAATTTTCATCAGGAATTTTCATCAAAGAAATGGATTAGCCGTTTTTCTTCCCTTGATCCTAACAGGTCTGTCATGCTGTGTGTACATAGTTTACTCACAGTGTGGCCATATATAATAGAGAAGGTGTTAATGTATGTAATGTATTTTTGTGGCTTTTTTCTCCCTTTTTTTTTTCTTTAAAGTCGCTGGAAACGAACTCCATGGGATGCCAGGCCGTTCATTTCATACCACTTAACCTTTGCTTCTGTTTGTCTGTCTCTTTTTTACTGTGCAATTTCAATGAAATGAGTGTGCAAATATTTTGGAGATACACAGCACACGGGGCACGAGCTTCCCCAACTGCATGCTCCATTTAGAATTTCATCAAAGGAGTGCCAGGTTGTTCCAAAAAAAAAAGGAAGAAAAAATGGTCAAGAAAAGAGAAAAGCAATCATCCATAATTCAAAAATGTAAGGAAAGAAGAACAGGAAGTGGTTCTGCTTTCTGCCCCCCCCTTTTTTTTTTGGTTCTTTTTTTGGAAGTCTCTTGCGGCAGGCATATTTTCTACCATCCTTTGGAGATTCAGGCAAATTATTCAGGACTGCTTCCCCGTCTGGAAGGTCAAGTGGCCGTGGAAGTAGGTCTGAAAGTGGCTGGGGAAAGTGCATGAGACGTGATGAGCCAAGTATGGCTCCATTCACACCAAAAATAAAAAGTACAATAAAGTTATTTTTTTTTAACCGTATCAGTTTTAGATTCAGAAAGAGCCATCTATCTGACATACATGTATATTGTAGTCCTCATGAGACCTGTGGAATCGGCGCGAGTCGGATACGTTTTTGTCTGACGTGAATAGATGATAGATTTCGCCCTCAGAGCTATTCTTGTCATGTTCGCATTGCGTTTGCTCGTACGCTGTTCTTGTGGGAAGTATTTTTGAAAGTGTTCCAGGAGTTCTTGAAATAAACAAATTGAAAAACAGCCTAGCATAGAAATGTTTGACAGACTTGTAGATCCCCCCTCCTAAACAGAACGACATACAGAAACCAAACAAGCTATTTTTGGTATGTCACTCCCTACTACCGAACTGCTTTTATCAGTGACTGTCTTCTTGACGCTTAGTTTTCTTTATTTTTTGCTTTGTTTTGAATGAGCATTAATGTTCTATTTCTGTGCACATGGACCATTTAGCAAACTGGAGCAATCAATTTTTCCTCCTCTCTTCCCAATTTGTTGGACGAGATCGGAATTACATGTTTACATCAAGTTATAGAGGAGGTGCCTTTTTGATTCATCGTATCTAAAATTTTGTATCCATATATGTTCCTTTTTTGTCTATATTTGCCCCTTTTTCATCTCTCTATCTTTTTTTTTTTCTGTCTCTCTTTGTGGTCCTTAGAGGCCCCGACATCAGAAAGCCAGTCACGTAGAAAACTGGGTGTGCTCATATTTTCCAAAACAACCCCAGTAACTCAGGTGACCCACATAGAGATGTTGTCACATCATCTTGCCGCGCAAACCTTAAAATTGTATTTTTTCAAAATATCAAATAAAAGGGGAGGAGAAGGGAAAGTAAAACGCCTGGCTAGAAAATCAACCGCGATGTGTGCTATGTGTTTTCATCATTATTATTATCATTATTATTTGTTTGCTAGTGTGGTTTTAAAGTTTGACCGTGTTCTGTTTGTTGTGGGTTTTTGCAATTTTCTTAGAGCATATTTGTTTGTTTTCGTTGTGTGTGTCTTGTGCTTCTTTATCATAATTTCTTCAGATGTGTACACCCCGGCCTACTTCCAAGTCTGCAGGCCGTGAGAATGGTGGCTTTCTCGCGCAAAATTTGGAACAAAAATATCTTATTAGGGGTTTGATGGATGATTCTTATGTGAGCAAGCATGTAAAAGGCAATTAGAGGCATTAGACCTCCCCCGATCTTTCTACTCCTCTTGATCCATCTCCCTCTTTCCTGATCTCGCCAGAACTCATCGATTCTCTCCGCAAATCACAGTCGATTTCAAGCTCGAATGAGTGACTCGCTTCCATCGAGGCAAACCGCACAAAAGACAGACACACTTTTTTGAAATCCTAATTAAACCTCACAAAAGGAAGGCCTACAGCTAACTTTTTCTCTTTTTTTGATTAGTGGGGAGCCTCAGATGCTGGCAAATTCTCGACTCTCTCGGAAGAAGAAAAGAGGCGAAGAAAAAGACACAAAGTGAAAAAATTTATTGTAGTCTTGAAAGAAGAATCACAATTGAACCCTGGCTTTTTGGTTGGAAAGACAAAACGAGCAAGACTCCTTTGTTTCCACTTAGTGCTAATTCTACCGCAATTTACGAACGAAAAAAAGAAAAGAAAAAAGGGAAGAGAAGGAGGGAAGGGAGCCCTCGTGACAATTCCCTGCATGCCCGCCCGATATTGGCAGCCGCGCTGACGTTATTGAGCGCAAGCTTCGACGTGGCTCTCATTAGAGCAGCTGACGGGATTGGAGACAAAGAGACCTCGCTCTCAAGGATGCGCTCGCTGACCTTGCAAACCCGAAACATTCGAATGCAGATAGAGGTCTAATCTTGTCCCAGTGTACTTTCACTTCATACATAACGTTTTTGAGATGGTGGTGGGGGGCGTATGCTTCACTAGCTGAGTGGATGTCATATCATTATTAAGCTTTGCCCAGATTTTTACACTTGTTTTTCGATATTTTTTTTTTTCCCCTGTCGCTACTGATGCATGTTTGCTTGATGATCTGAGATCCAATGTGTGATCAATGTCGCAAGTGTGAAATCTGCAATTGTCCCACCGGGACCATCTTGATCGAGAAGAAAAGGGGGGCACGACTCCGGAGAAGTTAGGTCGAGTGGTAGAAAGTCTCGCCACAAGAGCTGTTTTGCATTGGCCGTGAAGGGATTCAGCCAAATGCAGGACTCTTTTTTAAAGAGTCCGTGCCGAATCTTTCAATTTGATTTCTGCGTTTTGCTTGCTTTGATTGAAAGGATAGTGGCCGTGACGGGACACAAACGGCGCCATCAAGCAAGCGATAAGGTTTTTACAGGTTTTGTTGCACCTACCACTCTCTAGGGAAAATGAAGTAGTTAATTAGTATAAGAGAGCAAAAGAAGAAAAATAGGAGCCATCTAACAGACAATGAACACCAGGTGTTGAATGTAGCACAGGTTGAATGCTGTTCATTCCATCTGTGCCGATGATGCACAAATGGATAGCCAACCATCTCAAATGTTGACCTTCAAAGTAGTGTGTATGTACTCACTATCTCTACATGGAAGAATTGGAATTTTTGAATATTTCAGTTCAGTTTATTTCACCTTAAATAAACAAAGAGAGATGGAGAACAAACACAGGCAGTAAACAAAAGAACACAACAGCACAGGCAAACATTAAAGGACAAGTTTACCCTTCATAGACATGTGGGTTGAGTGAATGCAGCAATATTAGTAGAGCACATCGTTGAGAGAGTTTGAGGAAAATCGGACAATCCATTCAAAAGTTATGAATTTTTGAAGTTTCTGCTCACTCAAGGCTGGATGAGAAGACTACTATAGCTTGTGATGTCACATGAGTACAACGATATAAAGAAAGAATAAAGAAAATTCAACATATTTTCACTTTTCTCGCATAACAAAAGAACACCTGACTTCTCTCTTTCAGAAGGCAGGGGGAATAATATTACCCTTAATATATGTCAGTAACAAGTCGAAGAAATTTGCACTTTATTCAAAAAGTACATTTTTGTAAAATTCTCATTTTATTTTCTTTATATAGTTGTACGCATATGACATCATACACTTTAGTAGTCTTCTCATCCAGCAGTGACTACGCAGATACTTAAAAAATTCATAACTTTTGAACAGATTGTCCGATTTTCCCCAAACTTTCACTGATGTGTTCTACTAATATTGCTGCATTCACTCAATCCACATGTATATAAAGGTGGACTTGTCCTTTAAATGAATGGTGTGACCCTTGAGAAAAGCCATTACAGCTTAGGACTAAGGCCCATAAAACGGAATAAAACCAAATTGTCTGTACTAAGTAAGATGTAACTTTGATTGCTCATCCATGGCCAGTTGTAGCCCCCTGGAATTATGTCTCTCTCTCTCTCTCTGCACCAGCAGTGTAACATCCCACATACAATTAATGTTTTGACATTCACATGTGTGCGCACTTACACTAATCACCTTAATACATTACACAGACATCGGAGCTCACCTTGAAGTACACATCAGGGAAGAACAGTCTCGGGGAGAGTCTAAGCGGACAGAATTTAAACTGCAAGCATAACGCAGATGAACATTTTTGAGCTCGTCATGTAAAATGCTCATACACGGAACATCTGGCCGAGGGGAATACTTTTATTATGGTCACGTCCAGTCTAAGGAGTTTCAGTTCAGGCCCTTCTGTGTCCCACCCAATATTTTGCCCCCTTTTCTGTTTTCCTCTACGTTTGGCCCCCGTGGCAGTATAGCTAATCTACCCAACATCTCATCAGGGGGTGTGAGTTAAATTTGGGTGGACAGGGTAGGAGCCCCTAAATGGAATAACATTTGGATGGGGACTTAATGACAAAAGGTCGCCCTGACAGACATTTAAAGAAGCTGCTCCTCTTTTTCTCATTGATGTCAAGTTATCTCCTCATCCGTCCATAAAGTCCTCCAGGCTTGCTCTTTAAAGACCGCGTCCTTATGCCCCGGAGGAAATCTAATTAGTTTTGGCAAAATGCTGGAGCGATTAAATCTACGGCTCAAGCAGCTCCAATCGTGCCCAGTGTTGGCAGGGTAATTAATGATCTGAGAGGATTAATTGCCAGTCAGGACGAAGAGGCAGACGAGTGTGCGTTTCATCCTTGGGAGCCATCGTCATGGCGATGAGATGCCCTCTTCCTCGTCGATTTCAGCACCAGCCATGCAAGAGCCCACTGACTTGGAATGGGAGCAACAATGCAGGGGTACAATTTCTATTTGCTGTGAGCAGGAATTTTCAAGATACAATGTCATAGACAGTAATCCAGGGCAATGCGTGTGAATGATTTAGATCGCCTTGTGGCTCGCGTGGACATCAATCAGAATCGGAGTTCAATTTCAGCGGTGGCCGTCATCTTTTGCTGATTGAGAAATCACCCGGCTGCAAGCTGCAGGCTCTCCGTTTTTTACATATATCTACAAAAAGATGTGGGAGCGCACACACGCACAATCTCATCAGCTATATTCCTGATTTATGGGCAAACTAGCAGCTATTGCATTCCGACAATGAGTTGCGCTTGTTGGCGAAACCCCGCTCTGTTTGGGTGCAATAACTGCGAGAATTTGCCAATTATTTCAAAGAATAACAAATTGAGTGGATGTAATGCTGCCTGCCGAGGGGATGCAATGTGCCGACGCTGATTTATTGGTATCAATCGACGAGCTCTCATAGCCCATTTCCAGGCATGGTAGAATATTATGCCTCGATTCAATCGGTTGCATTCGGGGCGCAGTGTAGGCATAAAGCGGCGGAGTTTGATGTGCCCTCCTGGCCGTTCAACAATTTTTTTTTTCAGACATTTCAGATGCAGAGTGGAAACTGTTAAAGCTAAAGCATAGTTCTCAGAAGGACTCAAAATTCATCTTCCACCATCTGGAATGTTCTTGCAATATATCGAAAGGGTCTCCCGAGAAATTTGTCCGGCAGATGCAATTTGCCAGTATAATGTAAGATGTATTGGAGTACTTTGAAATCATAAATGTAAAATAATTTTGATCATAAGTACACAACTTTTATTCCTGAATCACCCTCCCCATTCAATAGCAGGTTGGTTGAATGTTACTGGTACATGATGATCAAATCGTGCCCTAGCAGTAGTATCAAATTGCATGCAGCTCACACGCATGCGATTCACTCTTGCAGGATGGATGGCCGACTCTGACCCGATAAATGTAATTGATGTAATCGATCATAAAACATCACGAGCAACCACGATCGGAATGCTCCGAGACTGCAATACTTCCGATGTGCCTTTCAATGTAATATTTCACGTTTTCATTGTTACCCAACTGAAATTGCGTTATCACAGTACTATATTTCACACACATTTCTTAGGCATATGTCTCCATTTTAGAGCAAAAATTGGCAGTTTATGCAGTCGTATGGGAAGTACGTTTGTACCTTTAAAGTTTGATTTTTTTGGCAAGAATTCATCCCAGCATGTAAAGGTTAATCTTTTCCACAGACCTGAGGTATGAGAATATGTCTTGGAGGCCATGCAAGAAATATGTCACTATTCATCAGAGAATTTAGACTGAGACACTCACATACTCTGCTCCCATTTTCTTTCTTTTTGTATATCTTTATTTAATGCAGGGCTACAATTAATGAAATGGCCTGCAGCAATGAATGCTGCAGTGACTCTTTGGAAATAAAAACATTCACGACGATGATGCATTCAGATTTCCAGTTTTCTTAATTGAAAGAGGCATGATAATGCTCATATCAGTTACTTTGGCTATTTCTTTTTTTTCTCCCCATCTTCAATTATGGGAAAATGAGCGTATATCACTTAGATCGGCTTCACTGCCAACGAAAGTGAAAGGGAATGGTCCGTTGCTTTCGGTCATTGTCATTCTTAGGGAATGGCTGTTGTCGTTGTCGTTTGCTGCTCATCTTTGAATGCATGACGGGAGGAGAGCTTGGTGACTAGAAAAAGCTCGTCACACTCACAATTAGTCACCGCCTGCTAAATAGCGACCTCCGGACGGATGTACTTTCCTTCATCCGAGCAGCATTTCATGGGCTGCCATGTTTCAATGTCCTGCATATAACCTTTGTAGAAGAGGATAATGTTCCTGGTGTCCCCCTCATCCCCCTCCCCCCGGGGCAGCGGAATGTATTCACGTAATAGATTACCCCCCATCAAACGCCCCGCAGTTGATCGAATTGTTGTAAAAAATTTCCTGACCAGAATGATTCAACCAGTATGCCAGCTTTTCATAGGATTTTCCCCTCTGTTTTTCTTTTTTTATTTCTCCAAGCAGTAATGATGAAAAATGAGCAGTACAAACAACAGAAATTTACATTCCTTCCATGAATATGTTTCATTTCTGTGTAATATTTCATGACTCACCAGCTATATATAAAAAAAAAATGAACAGATCGTATCAAATCAAAATAAGTTCAGGGACTGTGGCCTGAAAAAAAAATCTATTTCTCAAATTCACAACCTGAAATCTATTTGAACTTGTTTCTAAGCCCGAGTACCTGGAGATGGCTTATCTCAAGTAAGCCCTTTCGCTTGTCTTAAAATGCACCACGCCAACATGTTGTTGTCAACACTGCGTCTGATAGTTCCAAAGTGTGTACATGTGGGTGTGATATAATTCTCATGAATGATTTTTAAATCGAATCTATAAAAAGAGATGAGTTTATTTACAGGAAAAAAAGGGCATGGAGCTAGCAATGTCCTAAGCATGGTCGCACGATTCTTCAAAAAGGACAGCAGTATTTTGCATGTTATTAAATCCCATGCTACAGTTACAATCCTTTGGTCGAGGCATGTGATAAAACTGCTCTGGCTCCATTCCTGTTTTTGTTTTTGCCCTGTGGAGCTGATTTATAACAAATTTGTCACAAACTGGGGTGGGGGGGGGGGGAGACAAAACAAAACAGAGTGCAAGAGGGATCATTCCCTATTTTCCTTGTCTGGGGTGATGTAGCTTTCCAACATCATGGTATCCATCATGCTCAGGTTGATCAATGTCTTTGGTCTATGTCTTTATCCAGGTGTGTGTTGTGCAAGGCTATTTTTGTGTTTGTTCTAATTTGTCAGTACCACACTGGGGTACAACCTATTTCCCCTCAGATGCAGTAATGCTACACAGCTTGAATTTGCAATTTTTCTTGCCAGTTCCTTTAAAGGGGATGGCTAGTATAACTGATCAGTGGGAATCGATGGGAATGCTGGGGGATGATTGTTCCAATGCTTGTTGGATTCATTTAAGAGTACACTATATATCTATGGTTGTGTAAAAATTATTTGCTTCAGAGTGGTCTCATATTCAAGTAATGTGCAGTTAAATGTTTCCAGGTTAGAATGCCTGTACAGTGACGGGGCGATCATTAACGTTAACGATCTGCACACTACTTGAATATGAGACCATCCTGAAGCAAATAATTTTCACACAACAATAGATATATAATGAACTCTTAAATGAATCCCACAAGGATTGGAACAGTCATCCCCCAGCATTCCCACTGATCAGTTACTAGCCATCCCCTTTAAGCAGTGGGTTTAAAAAATGGGGGGGGGGGTGTGGCTACTAATTCTGACAGTAGAAGCACTCTTTTTCATAGCACAGTCAGGATGTGCTACAATTTGTACCTTCAAGTAAATGCATGGCAGGTACTCATCTATATTCAGACAATGGTCAAGAGGGACATACATGTAGTGGATAAATCATTCACGGGGATACATCATGGATTTGCACTGAGAATCCTCAGTCTCAGTGCTCAGAGCCTTCTCCACTAGATCACAGTGCTCCCACTTCATCTCCATGATTGCAGCTCATCAAGATGAGCTGGAACACCGCAGCAGATTCCCTGGTTTCCATAGTGACAGGCTTAAAGGGGATGGCTAGTAACCGATCAGTGGGAATCAGTGGGAATGCTGAGGGATGATTGTTCCAATCCTAGTGGGATTCATTTAAGAGTACATTTTATACCTACTGTTGTGTGAAAATTATTTGCTTCAGAACGGTCTCATATTCAAGTAATGTGCAGATTAATGCCCCGTCACTGACCAGGGACGCTTACCTGGAAACATTAAACTGCACATTACTTGAATATGAGACCATTCTGAAGCAAATGATTTTCACACAAGAATAGATATATAATGTACTCTTAAATCAATCCCACACAGATTGGAACAATCATCCCTCAGCATTCCCACTGATTCCCACTGATCAGTTACTAGCCATCCCCTTTAAAGGTAGTCTAGAGTGAGCTGACATCCATCTTGCTCCAAGGGAGATGGCGATTTCACACATCGCTGCCCGATTCCCCCTCCCCTTCTCGATGACCTTGGAAACGGAAGAGCGCCACCAGATTCTCTCATTAGCACCACATTATTGGCAGACAATTGGCATTGTATTCAAGTTTGACTGCTGGGGAGGTGCGGAAAAGTCAGCGACCGTATGTCTGCCGAACGCGCAGAACAGCTCTCAGTTTCTGCCTCGCAGGGCAAACCTTTTCTCTTCCCTCTCTTCCCTCCCCCCCCCCCCCCCTCCACTCTCTTGTTGGAGCCATTCTGGAGAACTGATTTATTCAGTCATGCTGTATTGAGTGTCTTCGGCCAGGGGACAGAATCCCCCATGCAAATTGGCAACAAATTAGAAGTGGCCATAACTGGTAGACAGGACATGATCTCTCCCTGGGGGACTTCCCCCATGCAGTATTCATGAGCTGCGGCCACAGTCCCCCACTACTCCTCACTAGATGCAGTCTTGTGAATGGGCCGCTGAAGAAGGGGTGTTGATTAAAAAAATGGCCGCTGAAACAAGTTTAGACGCTGTCCCTGGCTTGCAAGTTTCATCCCTTGCGAAGAGGGCTGGGGGGAGTTGGCACGGTCCAGCAATCAGCATATGGGAGCTTGTTTGCTTGTGTGTGCTTGTTTGTTTGTTTATGTGGATGTTTGTTAAGTTCGTGTGTATGTGTGTCATATGTTTGCTTAAATGTCTCTTGTATGTGTATGTTTGAATCATGATAGGGTTTATGGTTTGGCTTGTGTGGGCATTAGTGCAAGTTGAACAGTTAAGTCAAGTGGTAAGAATTTCATTTGCTGCATACATGTATATGCAGCGATGATTTTGTTCTGCTGTATGGCGGGAAAAAAACAACAAAAAATACATTCAAATTGCTAAAGATGAGCCAGAGGCAAGTAAAAGAAGCATTTGCCTGCCAAATGTGGACACTGATGAGCATTGTGTGCAAGGAAGGCATTACAGTGTCTTCACATCAGCAGTAGATAAGCCCATTTGCACTTGAGGGTCAATCCAAAGGCTTCCAAGATATCTGTAGCTGTCACTTGAGATGTAAGAGGGCGCTAATCCCATTAATTATGTGTGTAGATGTGACTTTTGGGGGGGGGGGGGGTCAGGCAGACATCTTCCTTGCCTCATACCCCCATTGACAAATTTTTGCCGGTAAGCTGTTGGCAGTTGGACCTGATTGTATGTACGTTCATTCATCCTGACATCAGTGTAGAGCTGTGACCATATTCAACATAATGTATACATGTACATGTGTGCATGAATGTACATGTACAAGTGTTTGTATGAGTGTGTGTGTCTGTGTGTGTGTTTGTTTTTTTGCGGCTATGTATTGATGGGTATGACAAGAATAATTTGGGAGTGCGAGGCTTGATAAATTGGAAAACATAGTCTCCACAAAGACTGATCCATTTATTGAATGAGACCAGACATGGGTGGTAGGGCTGAAATCGCCTAAAGTCTGCATGTGTCACTACTAATGCCAGTGCACCTACAACCCACCCTACCCCTCCACTCCCCCACAGGGTCCTCCCCCCCCCCCCCCCCCCCCCCCCGCTATCCTCTTAAATTGTACATTATTCAGACCTTTACTGATGGCAGTGGGAGGTTGTTGTTTTTTTTGGGGGGGGGGGAGATGAGCAAGGTCCATATTTTTCTCAGTTCCTCCCATCTTTCCATTTTATGTTGATTTTAGCCGAGAAGAATACGACACTGATATATTTGATTCCCCACAGGCAACCAGTCTCTGTGACAACATACACGCAGGTATATGATTTGTGGACAACAGCCTGAATTTACACAAGGCACCGAATCCTGAAAGCATTAATGACTCAGGATGTATAGTTCATTCTCCGAGGGTGAATTCATAAGCAGTTCTGAAAATAAAAATGGATGGATGTGCAGGAAAGAGCAAGGGGGGAAAGTATAACAGTTTTCTGTATGTGCTTCAGATTTGAATGAAAGCTCCCAGCTACACTTACGGCAGCGTCTGCGTCCCCATCCCCCACCCCATCCCCTTTAACTTGAACCTCCCTTCCTTCTTTTTTTTTAATCCTCTGTAGTCCATTGAATCAACAATTGACATTTCTGCTGAGCTGGAGCGATGGGTCGTGTTATTTGAAAAGTTGGGGCGCCCTGCCTCCGGGACTAAACCCACTTCCCATTCACTTCCTCTGCCATCTTTCCCTCTAGTCTTTTTAATTCCCGCCGCAGACCCAAACCTTTGCCTCCATGGAGGCATTTTTTTTCCTGTCTTGACAGTTTCGCTCAAGGATCGGAGAGGGCAGCTGAGGGGTGATTAACAATTGTCCGTGTCTGGAAAACGGTCACAGTAAGATGAATGCCCCTCCTTTTATCAGCCGTGCAGAAAGTGAACCGCATTTTACACAACCCAAAGAATTTACCGTTCTGACCCTCATCAATTGCTGCAGCTTCTCCGGACAAGCAACGCTGTTGTCAAACATGAAAAATCAATGGCTGTTCTATCCATTGCCGCTTTGAAATGGTTTTATTTCTATATACACATACCCTCTTCTGCTACGGCCAGATTAAGAAGAAGAGGGGGGGGGGAGGAATTCATCGCATTTAGGAGCGAGATATGACTTTGGGTCGTGTGGATGCTAAAAAGATTTTACAGTGCGAGGTTTGCCAGAAGAGTTGGCAAAAAGAGAGGAAGAGAAGGCGGAACAAATAAAAGGAGCGGGGAAAAACAGGCGAGCAAGAGAATGAAAAGGCCCTTCATTGACCCTAACATATGATGGCTGTTGAGTTTTTACCTTGAAAGTTAATGGCAGTATGGGTCTGATTCTTTGTAGGAAGGGTCAACACCGACATGGCCCCGCGCTCCTGAGTTTAACATGAAGAGTTCAGATTAGTCATAAACTAAAATGTACATTCCAGCCAATCAAATTTGCCGTGGTGGGTGATGGTGGGGGGGGGGGGGGGGGGGGTTCAGGTCGGAGCAGCGAGCCTTACAAAAGGCATCGCCTTGAAATGCTTTTAATCGAAGGTGCGAGTCGATTCATTCTGAGCCGGTGCTGCTTCGACTGTTTGCCTGTTGAGTCTTTTTTTTTTCCATCACATCACAAGCACAATAACTCCTCTCACCACATACACAGAGCAACTACAAGAACAACTAGGAAGAAAATGGAAAATATTACTTGGCCCAGCTCAGTATATTTTTTTTTCTCTCACTCTCTCACGTTCTGTTTGATGTGGGAGAAATGAAAAAAAGAAGAATGTTGCAATTACTGGCAGCAGATACACCACATATTGAGTAACTCTTTTCTATTGATGTCATTTGTTCTTGTCAGCAGAATTCTGTCAAGTCGATGTTGATTCTTATCAAACACTCTGGAAGTAAGTCAAAAGGAGATTTTTATATTGCTCATACGGTGTATGATTGTGGTGTGCAAATGGCCCTGATGTGTCAGGTTTTCGCTGAATCATGCTGAAAAAAATATATAGATTCTGACTCTCACATCTAAGTCGTGGTAAATGGAAGAAAATGATGTGTGTCACTTTTGGCGCTGATGAAAAAAAAAGGGTAGTGCAAGCAAATTTTGTCCATTCTTCTGAAGTTGGATGATTACAAGATGTAAGGCTTCGGCAGGAGTTCTTGCCACTTGCCCGGTCTCTCTCTCTCTCTCTTTCTTTTCCTCTTTCTTTTTCTTTGTCTTTTTCCAGAGGCCAGCTGTCAATCTTAATGTTCTTGCCTTAATAGTTTGATGTGCCTAATACTATTTGCTCGGGATGGCTAGACGGCTGAAGCGAGAAGTGTATATTTCGCTGTTGTCAATGGCAGCACGAGCAGAGAGAACTTTTGAAGGAGGTTATTTCAACACCGAGTCAAGTCACCACTGAAAGTTCCTGCCTCCCCCTCCCCCTGGTGTGTGTGTGTGTGTAATGGCGTGAAGACCACTAGTTTGGTGCTCCTTACCCCAAAATAAACCCCGTCATTGAATTAACCAGGGCCCTTGTCACTCAGCAAACTTTAGACCGATGCTTGGATGCGATAAAGACATACACAGCTTGTGCCATGATATATTTTGGCCCCAATACTGGCTGTTTTTCAGCTAGAGTCGGTCTCATCCGGACACTGCTTCCTATACCTGGAAGTAAAGATTGCGCTCGCTTCTCGCGAGATGTTCATTGTCCCCCACTTTTGGGGCCTGTTTTCTTTGGGGACTGTGGCTCTGGCAGCGGGGGGAGATCATATTGCAATTGAAAAGGTAATTCAGTGTTTATTTACTGTCGCAGGAATGGGGGGGATTTGATGCGGAGAATTATGGAAAGCCACACTGCATTGTCAACAGATTGCACGCCAGCTTAGCTCTGGTGAGAAAAAGGAGAGGGGGAAAAAAAGACCCGAAAGAACGGTTACCATTATTTCATTTCTGACTCGGATGTATTATTGGCTCGACTGCAAAGCCTTTTTTTTTTTAAACTCAAGTTGGTAAGACGATACGGCCGGGATTCAATTATAGGTCTATGATAGCAGCAAAATGAACTGGAAAAGTCAAGTTTTGGTGACAGGCAATGGAAACTCCGCCAAAAGTTTATTCATCGTTGCAACACCGTCTGGAGGTGAAATCGATACATGGAAGCCGGCACTTTCTTTCTGCGAAGATGTCCGTGGAAAGTTTTTTTTCTTTTTTGTGCTTTTCTTTTCTTAGGTCACATCATCACGTTTATTGAATTTTATGGTGGTGGCAAAGAAGAAAAAAAAAAAAGGAGTATTCTTCCCCTTAACTTGTAGATGGGTCAATGTAGAAAGCTGATATGCCATCTCCTGTGTGTGTGTGGGGGGGGGGGGGAGCCTGTTTATGTCCAGCCAAAGAGGGCATAGTCCCACAACAATAAAGAAAATGGAGCTTGTTTCAAGCTCTTTAGGGATGCTAGATGATATTTGGCCTAAGGTATGGCTCTGGGATGGCAAATCTAGCGGAAGCAGCGGAATTGACTTTCCTGCTTGTGCAAGAGAATAGATTTGAAATACCAATCATCGAATCCCATAAGAACAATTATTTTCCTGCTAATGGATTGCATGCTAAAACTATACATGTGTAACCAGTGTTCCTTTTTTTTGTGTGTGTTTTTTTTGTTCGTGGAATAGAAGAAATTTGATGGTACTGTATCCCATAAACAGCAATTGTTGGTTTGGTTAGGGTTTTTTATTTGTTTGGGTTGTTTGTTTGGTTGTTTGTTTGTTGTTTGGTTTGGGGTTTTGTTTTATTTTGTCTTTTTGCTAGTGGATTATACATAGGAATTACAATTCTTGTGTATATCCAGTGTGTAGAACATCACAATTAGAATTCACTAAAATTTACATTAATTGAAGAGGAAGAAAGGCAATGTTGACATGGTTTGTTTTGTTTGTCTGTTTATTTGTTTGTCTGTTTGCTTCTTTTTTTTTTCGTCTAAGATAATTCACATATCGTGAAATGCTGCCATCAGTTAAGTAAAGGAACAACATTACTTGATAAAAAGACGGGAAGGTGATGAAGGGTTATTGCTGGGCATAAGCAAGTATTGATCGCAACAAGCTGAAGAGATTTGCTGTAAGAACAGAAGACTCTCCCTTTTTAGGTTATGCTGTCGACGAGTTTAAGCCAGACCAGCAGCATCTCGCTCAATGCGAGGATTTCGAGACAAGGTCCGGCAAAAGGAACATGGAGGGTGTCATTGTCCGACGCGAGTAGAAGGGGACAACGGTCGCAGCTGCTGCAAGTTCCTGTCGTTAAACTCCCGACCGCGAAACTCCACCCCCGTGAGCCCTGGCGCTGGCAACGAGACGTTTTCTCGTGTTGTTTCATGCCATGAATCTCATCCTTTTTTTTGCAATCCCTGAATATCGATCCGAAATGTGTGCTGAAAGACAGGGACAGCTTCAAATTCCTATGTGCACAGTCAAAATATGGAGTCGGGGGAAAAAATAGGGATCAAGGGCTAATTGCACAGCCTTGTGTGTGTGTGTGTGTGTGTGTTTGTGTGTGTATGTGTGTGTATGTGTGTGTTTTCCGGTGCATTTGTCAAATGTGGAGATGTAAGTTGAAAGACCATAAGTTTGTCTGCCTCAGGGAAGAAAATGTGTTTGCTGATGCATATATTTATGTGCTCATTTATGAGTGTGTGTGTGTGTGTATTTGTGCAGGCATGTTGTTCCAAACTAGATCTTATCATAGATCCACACTAAATGAGCAGATGAATAGTTTTCTGCTCTTTTGTGCTCCATTAAAAAAAAAAAAAAAAAAAAAAAAAAAAAAATACATGAAAAAATGAAATGAAATTGACTGCATAAAATGGTCAGATATGGACAGACCCATGATTGCAGTAATGCTGTCATGTTTACATTTCTTTTGCTTTAAGCATTCAGAAGTGCATTGGCATTCTTTCTTCCCATAGTTTCATTTATGCTGTCTGAGATGAAAACAAATGTTTGAAATGCTCTCATTACAATTTTTTCATGACTGTATGATGTTTGATTTCTGAAATGTTCTCTCCAAGTGGTGCTGTTGTTGTTTCTGTTATAACTTCATTGTTCCAAAGCTGAGAACAGTGAGTGAAAGCTTTCACTACAGTTTACTTGTTCTGAATGGTTTAGAAATTCATTTTGGATGGAAAAAATTTTCTCTCACATCAGCTCCTCAGCTCCGACTTGACGTTTGGCAGAGACTTCCTACACACATTTGGCATCCAGTCATATTCACAGTTTGGGTTGATTTTGCTATGCTCTTGGTTTTCAAATCCACAGGAATCGTTCTCCATTTGTGCATAGGCCAATAATCAGCTGCAAAATGTGCATGAATGGGATAGGGAAGCTGGCTGGCTATGCTTCCAGCATTAAAAGAACACTTGTCTCGGGGTTAGGGTGACAACTGTTCGTAAAAGCATTCGATCTGCAGATGAATAAACAGGGTACATTAGCGACGGAAGGCGGGGTGGGGTCACGCCGGCCGGTTCATGCATCTTGCGCCTTCACACACGTGAATGTTAAGACTATCCTCGGGTCTGTACTTAACACCAAGCTTCCTGTGCATCCGAGCACTGGTACGCCTTTTCTCGGGATCATGTTGCACGTCCCAGGCCAAGAAAACACACTCTTGACTTGTACCTCCCGTACTCCGCCCCCCAAACCCCGGCGATAAGGAGAGGGATTTGAAGAAGCGCACGAAGAAGAGGTGGGAATGAGGAGAATAGTAAGGAGGTGGTGATGTGGACGGAGCAAGGACTGAAGGCAGAAATGCGATGGATCAGGGTCGTGTGTGAAGTCTAATGCAAATAGTACATTCCATTAGGGACTATTTCAATATCCCAAGTAATTTGATCGGCAAGATTTACTTTCGGGGCATTCTCGTCATTGGACGGAGCTGTCACCATCCCCTCCCCTCCCCCTCTCCCTCACTGAACGGGCTGCTCCAACGGTGCCTTCCTCTGTGGACAGTTTACCGCCACAACATTGTCTAATATCATCACCGCCTTGTCCGCAACGTTTGCTTAGAATGCCCAACAGAATGAAACTCTGTCTGCATGCACTTTCTGACAAAAGGGGAGGGGTGTTCTGTAAACACCCTCTCTTTCTTTCCCAGGGTTTAGATTCCTTCGCCCATCTCTTTGTTTGGTCTGCCTGGGAGTCCAAATTGACGTTCATTTACGATTCTAATTCGTCACACGTCTGTTTACAGTTGCGTCCAGACTGTGCGCTCTTGTCCCAGACTGTGAAATGGATGTGACGGTTTTGCGAGAGTGAAGCACACTTTTCTTTTCTTTTCTTTTCTTTTTTTCCCCGCACTGATGGAGGTTGTAATCTGTAAGATGCTTGTCCAGCATGGGCAACTTCCAGAGGAATGCTGTCTCCTAAAACTTTACAACGTCTCCCGAAAAGATACATCAAAGAGGTCACTCTCAGTGCACTGCATCCATGTGACTTTGTGACGAGAGGGGCAGTGTTTGAAAAAAAAAAATCACAAAACATACCTCGCAGCCAGCAGTCTTTATCCCTGTCTCTAAGTTTAACAGATCAGAGTTTTGCTGTGGCTACCTAGGAATTTTTCGAATAAAGAGATGAAACCACCACTGCAGTCGGTGCACCCATTTTGGCAACTTTCCTAACCTTTAGTTGATCCCCCCCCCCCCCCCACCTTCAAAAAACAAGAGAAGTGAAACTTGTATTCTCACACCATAGATTGTCACTGGTACAGATGATAGCATATATATATATCACTTTGTTTTGTCATTCTGCATTATTGCTCAGTCCTGTGCATTCAAATCCATGATGGGTATTCACACAAGGTTATTACCATGTTGAGGTGCACATCATCAAGTCATTGTTCTTTCAATTTTGGTTTTCTTCAATTCCAAGGCCATTCATTTACATCAGGTGTGCCAAGTTTCAAAGTCTGCTTCACAAATAAATCAGGCCTTTAATTTACACTTTCAGGATCCAAAGTAAGTTCAGGTCACCTCTCATTCTCAAATCACAGTTTGTGTAAGTGTTCAAGGAGAAAAAAAAAGATTGGTGTGCAAACTTTAATTAGGTTACTGCGATCATCCGTGCGGACTTGCAAAGCAAATACCGCTCTGTAGAAATCCTCGCGGGTCCTCATCGCCATCGCGAAGTGAGGAGGGGTCTCGAGGTGCTCCTTGCCCCTTCTTTTGAAGGCGCCTGCAGCCCCCCACTTAGCCTGATAGATTATTCTAATCACCCCGCTCATGCACTGTGCAGCCTCTTTCTCCTGATGAATTATACGAAATATAGAAGAGGAAGAAGGGACGAATAAAAGTGGATATCTTGTAAGAAGTCCGTAGGTGGAGGCTTTGTGGCTTCAATCACAAAAAGTCCTGTGTCCTGGCCATCATTCAATAACAGTGATTACAGACATCGGTGAGGTAACCATCCGTAGCCATGGCAACCGGAGAAGACCTCTGTTTTTCAGGCCACAATAATACGTGTACCATATATCCAGCTAAAAAAAGGGTCTTGTGTAGCGATGGAAGTAGAAGAAAAATAAAAACACGGCTAGAAGGCACCAGTGCCAATTTGCATAAGTGCTAGCTTCTGGACAAGTAAAAGCAACAGCTTTTGAGAGTCATCTTCTACACCCCCTTTTTCTTTGTATATCTTTGTGTAAATTAAAGCTGGGATCTTTCATTCGTAACACTGCCCAGGTTCGTAATATTCCAGTTGTTCATGTTCGTTTGATGAGGAAAACAGTGCGATAATGTCTAACTTGATGTTTGATGCATCCCATATCCTTCACGACTGATCCAACTGGTTTTATCACTTTCTTAGAAACCATGGTTTCACTTGGTCCACTTGGCTGTACATGGGTTCATTTTAATGATAAATAGACTTCAAGTGAACAAGTGAGGGAATCGGCTGTTCAGTTAAGCAAAGTTTGGACAACAGATATGCCATAAGTGATGTTCAGGAGTCAGTTATGTGATATTTACTGTGATATTTACCATCTTTCTTGGAGTTGCACAACTCAAGAGCAATTATTGTAGAAAGCTCATGTGAAGGATAAAGAATATTACAGAACGTATACTCTGACAGATACAGGCATGCTGCTGTGTGCGGCCAGTGCGCCGATATTGCAACCGACTTTCATAGTGATTCCCCTTCTTCCTCCCTCTCCCAATTTGAGTTGAAAATTGATTGTCTGTCACTAAGATCTCTCTAGATTTTTTTTTGGTTATTGTTGTTGTTGCTTCTCACTTCATGATTACCTCTTCATATTCATATTCCCATCTTTTCTGCTTCTGGCCTTTCCAGAGCTTTCTTTCTTGACAGAACACCATAGTTTGATTTCTCCGTACCATCTTCCAGTCTTATGAACGAGTTTGCTGTGTCGCTGTATCAGGGTATCTACCCCCCGATGCATCTATCCCTTGAAATTACGTCAATCTTAATTCAGTGTTGCAAATTATGTTCGGGTTATGAAAGCAGAAAGAGCTTGTGGCACCCAAAAACGATTTGATCTCTTGCAAACATGTTGCTACGTGTGATTCATAGGAATAGTTTAATTCTCATTACAAGAGATAGACCCAGTAGACAAGTGGGACATGCGATAGGTATTTGGAATGCTTTCATTCATTTTTTTTTTTTTTTTTGTGGCTGATGACTGCATATGGAGCTGATATTTGGCATGTACTATTTTGATATCCAATTCTACCTTAAGAAGGAAATTGGGAAGACATGCATAGTAACAAACAATTCTGCAAACAAAGTAATTGGCAAAAACAGTGAGCATTCCTCATCTCATACTCCTCCCCCTCCCCCTCCCCCTCTTCCTCCTCCCCCCCCCTTCCTCTTCCTCTTCCTCTTCTTCCTCCTCTTCCTCCTCCTCCTCCTCCTCCTCCTTTCCATAATACCATGTCCCAGTTTACATGCTGCAATTTCTCTAGGAACCACATGTACTGTACATCACTTCCGAGTAAAGCAAATACCAACAGATGTTGTGCATGTGTTTAAAAAAAAGTTACTGTATCTTCATGCCTAGCTTCTCTTTCAAGAATTATGTTTCATGCTTTTTTTTTTCCTTCTAGCACTCACTGTCATTTTCTCTTTAACAAGAGTAAATTGGGAGAATCAAGTTTGCAGCAGGTGTACATACTTGGAAGATATCCAGGGGAAAAAAAATCTGGGTTACTGAATTCGATTATCAACGACACCAGGTATGAGAAATAGATCCAGTGCCTATTAAAGGCAGGCAGAAGGAGTAGCTAGCTCATTGTGAACTTGACAAGAGTTGTCGTCCGAAGTATTTTCATGTGCTGTCGGCAAAGATGTTTATCCGCTTATGTTTCTGAGCACCTCACTTTAATTTGCCATGCTGTCCCATTAGTGTTCGGTTAATCCGTGCAAAAACTTGGGCATGCCCAAAGTCAGACATTTTTTTTTTTGCAGTCCCACATGGAGGCTGCTGCGATGCACTAAAGATGAGCTAATTTGCCTTAATGTTTATTTTCTAGACATCTGACTTTCAGATGTGTTGAGCATCAATAAGAAGAAGGAATTAAAAAGGAAAAAAAACACATACTCACAAATACAGTATGAGTTTTTGGAAACCAATGTTGATCAGACATAGTCTTATGTCTGTGGCGCAACATTGGCATGTCAGGTTTTGCAGCCACGGCGCACCGAAAAGAGAAGCACATCCAGTCGGCTGCCGCCTGCACCAAAGTCGCTTCGTAATCACATGATTAACGCCCGGGTGCTCATTTGACTTGGATGAAGGCGCCCCTGATCCCTTAAATGGTGGCTCATTCACTCTATCAATGCCTGACCCGCTATATTTCCCTTTTAGCCTCTTACGATCGTCATAGTTCTTGTAAATCGGGAGGTTTGGGAGAATTTTTTTTGTTTCTTTCTTTCTCTCTTTACCTCCACGGCAGCATTTCGCCCCCAAGAAGAGTATTGATCCCGGCGTGTATGCACCTGCAGGATACGAAAAAATTAGCAAGTTTTGTGCCGCTAATGTGATCAGGCGGCCATCTTCGACCCCTTTACATCAGCTTTGTGCCATTAGTGCCATTGACACCTGGTTTTTTTTTTCTCTCTCTCTCTCCTCTTCTTTTTTACCCCTTTCTTCGTATTGGTATATATGTGAGACCTTCCTTAGGGGGGTTCTTAATTCCTATCTCTGCGAAATAGAGAGAGACAGGCTCATAGATGTAGGGAGAGAGAGAGAAATGAGCTATTCTTCTTTTGTCAAATTGTTTTTGCATGGTTCACAGGCTACATTCCCCCCTTTTTTCCCCCTTGTATCGCGGATAAAGATTCGCAGCCCCCGATCCGCGGAGAGCCTTGATTTTTCCGTCTCGTTGGGCGCAGCCTTAATGCCGTAGGTCAGGCTATGTTCCCCCGCCCGGTCTTACGACGCAGGTGCTCATAATGTCTGCTTTTGTGCGGCGATAGTTTAAAAAAATGCTCGCACACGCTAACATCGCTACAGTCATCACAAATGTTACAGAGCATGATTAATCCATGGGAGGAGGGGGGGGGGGGGGATGGAGGAGGAAACACTTACAACTTCTGAAAGTTTTTGTCGTCCTCTCCCTTTTTTTCCCCTTTGCCTGTTGATAGTAGGTTTTTTTACCCACTTCAACCAGTACAAGTGAAATCATCTTTAGAAATGCCAAACAGAAAAAAAAAAGAGTCATTGGACTGGAAATAAGCGCTTGCAAACATCGGGGGCATCTTTTCTCGTGATTGGCCTTGGCTTTGTAATTGCTTGCGTGCTTGTGCGTACTCGTAGGTGAAGATGATTATCGGAATGAAAGCGTTCTTTTTATACATCAGTTGATCTTGTCTCTTTTTTTTTTATTTGGTGCACTTGATTTCTTTGGATTTGTTTTTCTGTCACCCAGCAAACAGCCTCTCATTTTTTTCCATATATTTCGTTATACAATCAGGAGTAGATGTGAATGTGGTGGAGATTGAGTGGTCGTAGAGAATTGTTTTTAAGGGCAATCTTGTTTGCCTGACAATATAAATCTCCATCCTCGTTCTCTCTTCCACTTTTTTCTTAATATTTCATCATTTGCTTTTTTTTTTCCCCTGCTAGTTGTAAGATCTTGGTGAAAATATACCTGCAAATCCTTCAGTCCTCTTAATGGTCAAGTTTTAGAGTCTTGAATTTCCTTGGCGACGGGGACGAAATCCCAGCGGATGAAATTGAAGCCGCCATTTTTTCTCCGCGCGCCCCTCTCCATCCCTTCATCCAAAGACGCTCCTTTCAGGGGCTCATCTTTGATGATGGTTGTTGCCACGGTGACGTGGCGGGAGAATGGTCTCACCAGGATAATGTTACAAATTAACAATTGTCCCGGTGCACGGCACGGGTATTCATGAAATTACAGCGAGAAAGGAAAACAAAACTGGTAGTTGTTCGATTCCAGACCGGATTGAATCGGATGGGGCCAGCGTCTGAAATTAACTGCCTATTTCCCGGCTCTTGACTATTTTTTATGAATTCTCTGATCATCTCTTGAAAATGTTACAAAAAATCCATCAATGGTAGATGTTGATGATAGTTTGAATGCGTGGATGAACAAGTAAATATATGTGCAATGGTATTTCCATAAGTGACATTCACTTTATTTATTTTTACATTAGAAATACATTGATTTATTTTGCTTTGCCTGACTTGCTTTTTTTTTTTGGGGGGGGGGGTAAGAACAGGGTATTAAACAACTCTGAAGACTGAAAGAGTCTGTAGAGTTTGAAGACTACCACTCTTAAATGGTCTGTCAGTACGGATTCCAGTCTTGATTCAGAGAAAGGGACCGCTCCGCCAATAAGCTAATGGTGGTCTGTAGCAGCCAGTTCTTCCGCCCCCACCCCCAATGGCTCTTGACTTGAGGAAGGGGGGGGGGGGTCCTCAGGGATCTGACCAGACCTCACTCGAACTACCCACATTTCTCTACTGTTTAAACCTGAGAGTTACCTGTTAAGGGGAGGGCTTGAACAAAGGGGAATTTTATGTTTGTACAGCTTTTTACCCCTCTGTGATAGAGATCCCCCCCCCCCCCCCCCCCCGTTATATGAGGGTTAGGTTTTGAGATAAAATTGGTCGTAGAATACTCACCCCGAGAGCTCTTCTAACCCACTCTCCATCTGCTTGCTGGAAGTGGTGGATGCATCATTTTATTCCTTATTTGGTCAGTCCAGAATTAGTAACAGGCTTTTAATAAGGACAATGAAGAATTCTGAAGTATGTCATGCCTATCCATTGCATTTTGTCAATGTCTTTTCACGCATGCCGCCAAAACCGGCAAGATTTGATACCTTCAGACACACAAACAGGTGCAATAAAGATCACACACAAAGACAACTGATAGCAGAGCTCAACAGTGAAGTCTACAAATGATTCTGGGAGATGGAGAGAAAAATATGATGGTAATATCGTGGTTTTTTTTTTCCTCCTTCAAGTAATCTGTCGGAGATTCTGACTATACATGTCAGTGATTCAATATTGCTGGGCTCAGAAATGACTGCTAAGATTACAGTTTGATCAAATGCTACAAGAAGCAAAAACAAAGAAAGGGAGAGAGAGAGAGAGAGAGCGAGAAATAGATTATTGATTTCAGGGTGAAGCAGTTTCTTCATGAGCGCAAAAGTGTCTGTTCAAGCGCTGTCTAAACGAGCCCTAAGTAAGTCAACTGTTACCCAAGCAGTGTCAACTTTTGGTATTCATGTCACGACCGAGCCTTCTTGTGCCAACAGATATATGTTACGAGACCTGCAAGATATGTCGCCGTGCCAGGAAGGGAGAGGGGAAAAAAAAGAAAAGAAAGAGAAGCTAGCTGAAAAAAAAAAGAAGAGGAATACGCTAGTGGTAGTGCATTGTGCGAGATTCGAATTGTAATGTAATCGCGTCCCCTGTGGGTGCGTTACGGGGGGGATGTCCGGAAAAGTCGGAAATGCGATGCAAAATAACGATTAGGCCTAGAAGGGCAGCTGGGAGAGTGAATGGGACACTGGTAAGGCTCTCCATCTCTTGTCTCCAAAGTCAGAGCCAGAGTAAGAATCGGGAGAAGTTTTCTGTCGCGGAACTTTGGTGCTCGAGAGACGTTTTGAGCATGACACGGCATAGATGCGTATTAAATCGTCAATTACTCTATATATTTTGGGCTCTTGTTCTGCAGACTTGGACCTTAAAAGTATGTTTTGCCCTTGGTGCTTTAGAACACCCATTCCTCTCATGGCCAATTTTTGTATTTTTTCACTCATTTGAGTAATCTTACTGAGTTGTGTCTTGTTCTGTGTTCCTGATTTGTTTGGTTTTTTTTTAGTCAGCTCCTTTTCTTTTTGTGTCACCTTACATCATTGTCAGAACAACACTCCCATCAGAGAAACATGATGAAGACCTAACACCAAAATGCCTTCACAAAACGGGTGTTTGCAATCAGTGCAGTTGCCGTGGCAACAGATATTGAACTGCCCCGTCACCTTTAACAATACTGAAGGTCAGTCTTTTGCCATAGCAACTTAGGTACTTCAACATAATGATTGCAAAATTCTGTATGACACCATAGGCTCAGATGTGATATTGCCACACCCCAGTTACTTGTGGAGGTTGAATTCTGTGTAATGCAAATGCGCTGTGCATTGGGTTGTCAGACTCTTGCTGATCGGAATCTTTAATTTCTTTAATTAAAGTATCAAGTCTCCTTTCGGCCAAATATCTCATCTGGTCGGTTGCTTTCTTCGGCACTGTTACAGCAAGAGAGAGCGAGACAGAAAGCGGTCCGTAATGAGCTCTCTGTTGCTGAAAGTGGCAACAAGTCTTACCGTGTGGCGCGCCACTGCATACAAATCAGGTCCCAGAGGCGAGGAATGAATTGGGAGGGGGGAGGGATGGGTTGGGGGTGTTTTCATGGTCACATTCTAGGCACGTTTACCCCCCTTTGGCTACAAATCTCCACCGATTTCTGGCCGTGGAAGAACGGGGACTGCGTGGCAGTAAGCTGTTTTCTCAAAAGGTCGACTCTTGGCTGATTGCGTCGGGTCAAGTTTCTCTTGCCAAGGCAGGTTCACCGCCATGAATATCTGAATTTGTGGCACCGATAAAGGATGTAAATAATGTTTGGGCTGGTCCTGGTGTTATTCAGCTCTAAAGGGGAGAAAGTCTGCTCAGTCAGTGTGACTGCAACGAGAGTCGTTTGTTCCACAATCTCTCTGGATCTGAGCGATATGAATTGAGCGTTTTCTAGTTGTGATGTAGCAAAGAGAAAATTGATTTTCTTCTCTACTTCGAACTCCCATATGCCTCCCCCTCCCCCCCCCCCCCACATTCTTGCAGTAGGCATCATCTTGTTCATGTTTATGTGTACCTCGCTTGGCATTATAACCAATAAATAATACTCGCTCTTTAAATTTTCACCTCATTATTACTCTGCTTGTGATGCATGGAAAAAGCCTCACAGTGTGAGTGTGTAAAAATGGGGGTTGGTGGGGGCTGATGGTATCATCGTGACTTTGTGGCGGACATATTTCCACTTCACTTTTAACCATACTTTTAAGGTCAATATTCTCTAATGAGAGATTCCTGCAATGTGGCAAATAATGTAGCCCATCTGGCTTTGCGTTCCTGCCTAATCAGAAGTTAAAATGCTCGCCACGTGTTCCTGCAATTCCCACCGAATCATTTCCCTGCAATTCCCTGGAAGAATCGTCGGGCGCTCGGGGGAGTTCACGGGAGTTCCTTCCTCCTTGCGACACATACATGGTGCATTGCCTCCACTACAAGAGAGCATCCTTGCGCAAACAAGATTATGAACAAACCTCCGCTCCTCCTATCCTAACAGAATGTGGAAGAATGTGTGAGTTTCATGTGTGGTCAATTGCAAGTAACTCCTGTATACGCCAAATATTTTGCGAGGTTTTTATTTTCGTGAATTTTGCAAGTCAGGTGCTATTCGCAAAATCAAAGACACGCGAAAATATTGATTCTGATCCCGATATGAAAGTGACGCACACGTAGATTTTTCTCCCTTCAGTTGAGTACTTCACAATAGCAAATCTAACCACTCGCGAAATTGTCGGGAAATCCTCATTCGCGAAAATTTAGACTCGCTAAATATATGGCGTATACAGTACTTCTACGATTGGGACAGTATAGAGAACCAAAGTGGTGATGTCGCAGTCTTACATTCAATCTTGGATCGGAACTAGGTGTGCTCATAAACACTCGGGCAAAGTGAGGTTGGTTTAGAACCAGTTTCCATGACGATAAATGGCTATGACATTGAACTTTGGTACTCTATTCATTTATTTGCACACTATAAGAGGTGCTTAGAAGCGTTTTCTCAGTGATCACGCATCATATTTTGTGTTCATATTTTGTTTACGGAGAAGAGTTGTGCATATGTCAGCTGGCTCAGGAGCTTGCCCATTTAATTCCTATTGTGAGGGACCTCTGCTTAGCAGACTGTGAAACGTTTTATAGTTCTTCTTGAGTTTTTTTTTCCTTTTGTACAATGTACATTGTACCATTTTTGCAATTGTTTATTCTCATAGGATATATCAGATTTGCTCTCTTTTGTGCATACAGTCGGTATATCACAGCGATATTTCAGTATATGTTACAGAAATATCATCTTGAGTATTCCGGTGTATATGATATCTACCAACACTTACGATGTTGTTGTTTAAATGAAAAAGTATAGAGATTTGTAGAAGTCTTATTTCTTCGAGCATGTCCCCGAGAATTCTCGACATTTTTGCAAAATCACTGTACACCTGCATGTCCTTCGTCCAGACAGGATGGTGCTGACCTATGGGAAATAGACAAGGGTAACTCTCCCCCCCCCTCACTTCTTCCACACCTCACCACATCCTTCCCCCAGCTCTTACCAACCCCTCCCCCCTCTCTTTTCTTATTCTGCCCATCTCAGACGGGCGCCTCTTTCTACACGGCCATCATTGATGAATCCAGTTCGACCCATTTTTCCTCCCATAGCATTCAAACTCGAATGCCATTCATACTGTCGTTGAGTGAAGCCTTCCTGTCACACCCAGACATAGGTAGCATCTTTTAATGCCTGCGGGACTCTGTGTGCTTTTTTTTTTTTTAATCCCTCACTGAAATACAATCTATCATATGGAAGACATACTGCAGATGCACAGGAAAGACAAAATGACAAATGATGGAAGAAAGAAATGCAGAAATGTACATGTACTTAAATGTTTGTGCATTTTTTTTTTTCAATTAAAGGGATACGTTATACCTATCAGTACCTTGCTTACTTTGTGGTTCCGTCCTCATTAACCTCTCAACCGGATCTTACATTTCTTAAGAGTGATTTTCCTTCTTACTTTGATGACTTAATCATTGAAGAATCCTTTTGGATAGAATTTCCTCTGTATTTTAGTATTCTAAAAACTGTGTTCATGTATATTTTGTAGTTGTTCCTCAATATTGATCTTTATAATGGCTCTGTCAGTGATATGTACATGTAACGATGCATATTAATTGCAGAGATGTCAAGTACACTGGATTACATATCAATACAGGCAGGGAAGCAACTGATTGACAAATTGTCCTACATCGACTTAAATAAGCACTGAATTGATCAGTGTTTTAGTAGTAGCCATGATAAAAAATCATGGGCGTACATATTCCAGCAGGATTCGAACCTACAAACTCCTGATCTCATTTGTAGTTGTTCCTCAATGTTGATCTTTATAATAGTTCTGTCAGTGATATGTACACATTATGCATTAGTTGGAGAGATGTCAAGTACACTGGATTTCATTATCAAATATAGGCAGGGAAGCAGCATTGCATGTTGCTACTCACTCTGTCTCTCTGGAATTTAGAAGAAATCTCCCCAAAAATTGTTTAAAATTCCACAGATGAGCATATGTATATGTTCAGTGGGGTATATGAGACTGGATAAGAATGAGATATCAGGTGGTATACAGTCGCCGGTTGAATTTTGCTGGAATGAAAGTGAATAGTACTATCGGTGATTGGTCGTTGTTGTTTTTTTATCGAAGGCATAAAAGAGTCTGGAATGGGAGACTAGCCGGTGGAAATGTGTGCAGCAAACTGATGGCAAGCAGGGCAAAGCACACACTTTGCGAGAAGGCAACTGTTTCTAATGTAAACGCCGATGGCACTCTATCCACACTTATTGAGGGGACCCTCCCCGGCCGCGTCCTGTAGCCACAGCATGATGCTGCATTGAGCGCAGAGTGCAGGCCACCCTGTTGTATATAATGTAGCTGGCTGGCTGGCAGCCGACACGTTTTATCCGACACGTGTGTGCATTTCTGTCGAGACGTCGCAATGTTTGAACTGACAGTGCTGTGTTGACCCCAAACTCTGCCGTAAATGGCAATAACCTGGTTTGTGTACTCTCCTTCATTCATCTTCACATTGTCACTATTGGTATTGCTAATAGAACTGCTACTACCATTGCTACTGCTACTACTTCTACTTCTACAACAAGTAGTATCGCTATGATTGCTACTCTTTCAATAGTGCCACTGCTGCTGTCATGGCAACTAAGAAACTCTAAATCTAGTTCTGTTACCACCACTTCTTTCACTTTACCTTGACATCGAAATTCATCACAATTCTTTTATATTCATATATGCATAGTATCTACATGATATCGGTAAACTTGGACTCAACACTAGTGATAGATCACTTTAGAATTGACATTTCTTCATGAATTGACCTCTTGCGTTTTTCAGTGATGTTTCCACATTGACATTTAACTCTGTCTGTCTCACTGGCCACTTGTTTGGATGCGATCTCAGGTAGCATGAGATGGTGGTCCTGGGAGAGTTAATTGGTCATTTCCCTCTGTATACTGTCCTGACATTTCCTTTTGTTCCAGAGGACATTTTCAGATTGCAACACATTGACAACGTGCAAGTCATGTCACATCACGGCTTTAAACTGCGATTTCGGACAAGTCGCAGTCTGGGCGCCGAAGACTAGTCCAATGTCTGGATTTGCATTGCAACGCAAACCAAATTAAAATTCCTAAAATCAGTGCCAGATCGGCACAGATTACCATCAATTAGAAACCGCCCGAGTCCCGGGCGCATTTCTGCGTCTGTCTGGTATATTTGAAGAGACATCTTGAGTTGACGTGTCTCAAATTGACAGGAGATTATTTGTACACGACAGGCTGGGATGCGAGAGCTGCGCTGGGTCTCTGTTCACATCGGGGAAGAACATCGCGACGAGATAAAGATTGTGGAGATTAAATTCCTGTGGGAACAGGTGACCAGTAGAGAATGAGGTGTATGATAACACATGGAAGATTTATCCTTAATACTTTAAAGTGTAGACACTCATTTGTGACTTCCTCAGGAGAAAAGAAAAATAAGTAAAAAGCTGCAAAACCACATTTTCGAAGTGTTACAATTTCAATTGTTTGGCTTATAAGAAAAAAATATATATGTTATACCAATATTTATACCCATATCAGTATTGGAACCTACCATCACAGACTTATTTTTTTGAAAAGAGTTAAAGTTGATGGATGTATTTGTCCACCCTATCAGAAAATATGCTGGAATTTGTATTCTTGCCTGTATAGAATAAAATATGGCAGCTTCCACTCTCGGAATATTGAATGAGAAAAACAGAAATGCTATCATCCCTTCTTCAACACCATAAGATTGAAAATCAGAGGCATTATTCTTTAAAAAGAGAAAGGAGAACATCGCTATGAACCTCTCTCATCGCGGTTTCTCATATGGACCTGATATCCTCCGTCTTCATATTTCTACGCATCCATGAATCGATGTCTTTCGACAGCGCGGAAATGAAAATGATAACCGTCAGTATCATCTTCACCTGTGTTTGATTTCCCCATCTAGGAACCTTGGGTGGTTATTCGTGGCATTAGTTCAACAGTTTGCCAGTGGTTGATTTAGAACTAGTTCTTTCAAAGCCCACTGGTGACATTTTTGTTAAGTTTGTCAGTTTGATTGTTGAACTGACAACGGAAAGCAGATGACTTCCCTGATGTTCCTAACTGTCTTTATACCACATGAGCTATGTATATGTGGTCTCGACTTAGAAAGGGTGTGTACAGTTCTGGTCGAGGTGAGGATTTAGCTTTGAACGTTTTGCAAGATATTCAGAAACCACTCTATGAGATGTCAAAGAGCATGCAATTCTAAGGGGTATCAGAAGTTTATTTGATAAAAATCGGTTTTGAAATGGCGGAGATATCCCAAAACAAGGTGAAACAAAGAGATCCTAATAAAAGGCGTGGCCTGTCGCCTTTTATTATCATTACTTTTTTGAATATCTCAGCCATTTGAAAACCAATTTTCATCAAATAAACATTGAATCCTTCTTAAGATTTCATGCTCTTTCATATTTCATAAGAGGTTTCTCATTTTCTCACTTAGGAATGTTCAAAACATGAATCCCCACCTCAACCAGTACTATACAGTCCCTTTAAAGGGATGGTATAGTTGTTGCTGAAATAGGGCTTCTGGTTTCCAACTTTCTTGTGAGATAGTGAGAAACCTCTTATGAAATCTTAAAGAGCATGTAATTCTAAGAGGGATTCAAAGTTTATTTGATGAAAAGTGGTTTTGAATTGGCTGAGATATCCAAAACAAAAGGATCCTATCAATAAAAGTTGGGACCCAACTTTTATTAGGATCACATTGTTTTACTTTATTTTTGGATATCTCTGCCATTTCAAAACTGATTTTCATCGAATAAACTTTGAATTCCTCTTAGAATTGTTTGCTCTGTTACATATTGTAAGTGATTTCTTAGTATCTTGCAAAAAAGTTAAAAGCTCAATCCTCATCTCAACCAATACTATACCATCCCTTTAAAGTTGTCAGTCTGTCTTAGCAGGTAAGTAGAGATCGGTCTATTGCCCTGTGTAAATTATATGAAGAAAACTGTCCTACCGCCAATCTGCATACTTCCTTTGAGGACTGCTAGAATGAAAGTGGGCCACTCTCTTCAGTTTGATTGGATATTAGAAGAGTTTCGTGATATAGCTAAAATTTGCCAGCAGCATGCAGACTATAGAAGCAGGGATGGGAATATCATTTAGGTATGCATAATCTCAATTACCTCGTAACTTTCAATCTTGACACTTGAGCCATCACATTGTTTGTATTGAGCACGCAAGTCACGAGTAACATTAGTGTTCTTGCACAATTTTGAAGGACAAATGTTTATATATATATATATATATATATATATATATATATGATGGATGGGGCTTTTATTCAAACATTTGCCAATTGTCTTGAGAATGATTCTTAAATGTCTTTTTGCTCATGGCAGAACAAATCTTGATGCTTAAGTTGTTTGTCGACAACTCGAGTGTTTGTTTTTTTTTTGGGGGGGGGGGTTTGGTTTTTTAGGGGGAATAAAAATTGCCATTAAGTGATTACACCCGATTTGCATCTTCTGATATCCTTTGATCAGTGGAAGATATTGGCCATCAGTGAATAGGCAATTTCTAAAAAAGTCCATTTGTAATGCATCAGATTTCAATCTCTGATGTAACAAGCAGTGTCTTTTTACAAGTCTTGCCATGGAGACTACCTCCGCACCGACTCTGGTAACCATCGTTGCCGTCGGCGATGCATCAATTGTTATCCACGCAGACAGAGATGACTTTCTATTCCCTGCACATTTTTATCTTTCCCAAATTGTTCATCTCTTTGTAGTTTTGACAGCAAATTTTAGTTTGTCGTAGACACAGCATAGATGCACACACACACACACACACATACTCACATGCACGCATGCTCATGACAGATTCCGAGTATGCTTTTATGTTATCTTCGATATCTCGCAAAAGTTTTCGTCCTCAATGCAGTCGCGGTTTTTTTTTTTTTCCAAATAGAATGAAGGGACAGTGAGAATAGCAAAAGTTGTGAGCCCCCAGGGAAATGACGTGCGGGCAATTACACTCGGGGTAGAAATGAGATATACCCTGTGCTGTAATTGTATCAGTGACTGTGATTTACTTCAGTCGTGTTTCTATAACTCTCTTTTTTTATCTACCACTTCTTGTTCATATCGAAGAAGAAATCAGAAGCGAAGAGAGGAACTCGTGTCTTTGAGTGTGATACTTTCTAGTGTTGCATTTAAGTTTGCGTGTGATGATGGCCGGAACTTTTTCAGTTAAGTTTCTCCTTAGGTTCCTTTTGCTTTATGTTTCTTTGACACTTTTTTTTTTAGGTGCCTCATTTGCATACATTCTTGATGGTGGAAATGAATTATTGTGAATCCAATTAAATCTTGCCACAAAGTTTTTGGAGTGGGAGGCATTACTGATAGAGGGAGAGCAGGTGAGAGAGAATGATTTTCCTTTTTTGTACATGAAAGAATGTAATCAAACATTTATTGTAGGAGATTGATGGATGGGGTGAAATTTACTTTTAGGTGAGATGTGCAAAAATGGGTCAACAAAGAATATTCAAATTCTTTCAGAGAGAAGAGTTGAGTCTGGCACTCAAGGGAGACAAATTTGAATTTTAATGAAAAATAGCAAAAAAGGGGGGCACAATTCACCAAGCAAAAGAGGAAAAAATGAAACACAGAAAGAAATGTACCATTAGCAGAATCAAGTAATCATGTTAATGCTTATGTTGTAAATGGCCATCCGCGGACCTTTTCCGCCGTGGCAATGATCGTTACGAATCGCATTTGTTTTGTCTCGGTAATGCATCTAATTACACCTGACTCACCGGGGCCAATGTCGGAATTGGCGGGGATTGCCGCTCATTTCATGAGGCAAGACCCGACGGCCAACATTCGTCGCGTGCAGCAATCCTCCAAGAGCATTTATGTGAATGCGATTGGCTTGACGCTTCAAAGCAAGCCAGTACACTTCAAGGGCAGAGAGAGGAGCAGCATACTCTTGAGTACTTGCAAGCAAGAGTGATCTGTCAATACATATGTCCAAGTCATTTGTGCAAATGTTCTTATATCGTAAGTGGATGATTTTTTTTTTCCTGAGGCATTATGGCATTTTTTTTTGGGGGGGGGGGGGGTTCTCTTCTCTCCCTCAAACTTATGGACATGTCATTTTGATCGATGAGCTACGAATGTCAGGTGGAGTGTGGCTTTGGGAGGTAATTCTGTGAGATCATCCCCTGTGACCTCCAGAATTGGCCAGCGCTGGGGTTGCCGTAGAAACGAGAGCTACAGACTGTGTGTAAAAGGATGGAGGGAGAGGAGGGGAGGGGGGATAGGGTGGATTTGGGGGGATGGGGGAGGTCTTGGGAATTAATTAAACCGCATTGAAGGGGGAAGGTTGCTGGGATTGAAAAGGGTTTTGGGGATGTAATCAGGATAATTGGAGATGCATCATTACATTTCATCAAGGCAAGGATGAGGGGGGAAGGCAGCGGTAATGAGAAGGTCACATAGCAGATACCTGGTTTTGTTTTGGTATTGCGTTCTCACATCTGTCTTTTGTTGTTGTTGTTGTTTTTATATTGTATTGACGATGTTCAAAATCAATTTTGATCCTTGTAATTTGTGAGATTGCAATGTTTTACACGCATTGCTGGCCATAGTCACAGGTGAGCGGATTGCTATCAGATGAAACCAATCATTCTTGTTAGCATGTGCCGTACTTACTGCATACGCCTTACCTGATTTCAGTTTGCGTGACTGGTTCAAGCTGGACCGTGTGATCGCTCGTGACGGGCATGAGAAACGGGACTGCAGGATACACACATGGAAAGCTTAATTCTGTGTGTCTCTATGTCGATCTGTTCTTTAAAGGGGATGGCTAGTAACTGATCAGTGGGAATGCAGGGGATGATTATTCCAATCCTTGTGGGATTCATATAAGAGTACATTATATATCTACTGTTGTTTGAAAATCATTTGCTTCAGAACGGTCTCATACTCAAGTAATGTGCAGTTTAAGGCCCCGTCACTGTACAGGCATGCTAACCTGGGAACATAAAACTGCACATTACTTGAATATGATACCATTCTGAAGCAAATAATTTTCACACAACAATAGACACGTACTCTTAAATGAATCCCACAAGGATTGGAACAATCATCCTCCAGCATTCCCACTGATTCCCACTGATCAGTTACTAGCCATCCCCTTTAAAAAAGAGAGAGAGAGAGAGGACGAGAAAGAAGGGAAAAAATAAATGTGCATTTGTGGTTGCATTTATCAACTTTTCCATGTTTGAAATGCATTTCAATACCCACTATCAAAACGCCGTTGCAAACACCTTTCAGATTGGGTTTCTCAAGTTGTTGCGTTTATCATCTCTGTCATGAGTCGATTGGGAGGCTTGTCACTGCACAGATCCATTGCACAGTTTGATCTGAGGAGCGGGAGATGTGTAGGCGGCGGTGACTGTCATGGGCAGGTCCAAGCTATAAACCCTTTTCAAAACGACTTTGCATTAATCATCTCTACAGAAATGCATTTCTGGCTCAAATGCGTTTGCCATCACACTTTTTGGGGGGCCTTACAGAAACGTGTTTCTAACCCCTTAATCAAAACAGCTTTGTGTTTATTATCAGCTGCCCAGCACTCCCAGAAAGCTGTCTGTTGACAAATGCACCCTCTGAAGAAGGCTACAAGGGAATGATTGATTTCAAGCTGTAGAGCAGACAGCCTCAAACTGGAATGTCATATGTGTGTGACCGCTGCACATGCAACATTCAGAAGGGTAGCCATGATGGACTTTGGCTGTAGGACTAAAGCGTAAGAATTTCAGTTACCAGTGGATGAAGGTACTTGTCTCCATTAATGGCGATGTCTGCAAGGAAGTCCAACCTGCCCCACCCATTCGTCCCTGCAACACCTGTAATACAACTGGCTGAAAGACGGGTTGAGTCCCCACCCCCTTTATTTTTCATAAACAGAGCACAATTGGTACTTGATGAATATCCAAGATGAAATCGCATTAGGGCAGGGTTAATGCATGAATTAGATCATCAATTACTGAAATTACAGGCAGGGACCGAGTGTGAGTAGCATTTCCGTGTTCACATTACACTGGCATTGCTTTGCAACAAGACCAGGTTCATGAGCCTAATAGGTTTAGTGATTAAAAGGTGCTTATGTAATCATTCAAATCACTTAAGGGGGGTGTGGCACCTAATTGCCTCCATTTCTCTGGCTGTTTGTTTGTGGCTGCGTTTATCATCTTTCCCCTGTTTGAAACATTTCCAAAGCCCTTTCCAAAGCCGTTTCCAAAGCCCTTTAGAAACAGCTTCCAAAATAGTTGCGTTTATCAACTCATCGCGAACACGAAAATTGGCCTTTGACTGCGCAGCTGCATTGCGCATTTTGACCCGCATGGTTCGTAACCGCAGTACAAAGCCGTTTAAAAACAGCTTTGCGTTTATCTCACTTCAAAGGGCTTCTAGAAACGGGGTTTCTGGAAACCTGTTTCGGAAAGCACAAAGGAAAGCACAAATTTGAGGTTTTCAAAAAGGCTTTCCGAACCCCATTATCAAAACAGCTTTGCGTTAATCATCTCGTAAAAATTCCCTGAAAGCCGTTCTGTTTCTGCTGAGAAAAAGAGTTGATAAACGGACCCATAGTCTCAGCACTGCCTTCATACACACCAGAGAACAACCTATGAGCAGTAGGGGGAGGATGTGTGTCTAGCATATATAACATGGCGTTGCCATCCAAAATGATTCCATCAGCATGGAGAATCGGAGACGAGACAATTTAATATGTCGACATTTGACAGATGAGGAAACAGACAGACATGTATACAGAAAAATAGACAGACAGACAGATGCTTTGCTGATGTCCGGGTGTTACGCTGCACCCGAAGTTGTCAGCGCATTGGTATAATGCCAAACCAGCATCCCTCCACTTCCACCACCACCACCACCACCACTACCAGGGCCCCGCCTTCCATCTCGACACCAGTCCCCCTCCCCTTCCCCCCTCCCTATTCCTCCGCTTTATACTGAGTGATGATGACATCCCACCTAATCACCGCACTTTCAACGCCCCAAGCCCCAATCGCTTTTAACTCAACCGGCTGGCTAATTCCCCCGCAAATTTGCGACCTTGGACTTGCATATACTGTAGTGTGTTCGCGCTGGCTTGGAGAAAATTGAAAATGGGCTTTCCTTTCAATCCACTTGTTGCAACTCATGCTGATAGGCAGGTGTGGAATAGACGAGAAAGAGAGAGATATATTATGTAGAGATAGAGTGAAAGCCAGTGAGATATATATGTAGAGAGAGAGAGAGAGCAAAAAGGAGTAGAGCATTGGCCATGGCCTTGAAATGAATGCTTCATCAAACTCCGAAATGTATGCAATATGTTTCATTTGACACTATGGATGGGAGTTAAAAACCTTCCACAAATCTTGGGCCCGGTCCCCTGCAGCGTACGACGATCAGCAAGGACAGCACTCTCTTGAGGCATGCAGGTGCGCCAAAATCGAGTCCAAATCGAGAGGGACGTTGACAGAGCGAATCCAATATACCAAGTTACAAATTACGGGATGATGGTGTCTGGCCGCAATCGGAGTCGACATGTAATATTGTTTTGGCATTAAACTGCAGCGTGCGCTCGATCTCCCTCAGCCAGGTGAAAAAGACACAGTGCTCGCACCGTGCCATACTTGTCTGCTGGTGAGCCTCCCTCATTTCGTTGAGTTGCATGAATTGGATGGGCTGTGAATTAAACATGCGCTGCACTGTTTTCATTGTCGCCGCCTTGTCGGGTGATGTGATATTTCTCAGGCCCACATGCATTCCTTTCCACGAAGTAAAAGGATCGTTTGAGGGCAATGATTTCACCGTGCCGACACAATGATAGGCATATTTTTTTTTCTCTCTTCTGCTGCCGGCAATGTTTCTCCTCACAAGAAGGATCTTTCCCCTTAGCACACTGTCCTCATTTTCGCTCCCTAGCTCACTCGACAGGATTGTTGTGAAAAAAGAAAACAACAACAACAAATAGAATGAAGTTTTGTCAAGGATGTGTCTATTTACAGGCATGCTGAAAGTCTAACGCCAAAGAAGACACGCACAAAAGCAGTCTATGGATGATTGACTACGTGGAATGGCAAATCAACATAGTTCTTTAACATTTTGTTTGTGCATTTGTGTTTATTTGTTTTTCTATCTTTCTGTTTTCATTGTCTGTTCATTTCAAGAGTCATTGTGTAGACACCTCATACAGAAACTAGTTTTGAGGGGTTTTTTTGTGTGGTATTTTTCAGAAAACATTTGTTTCCTCTTTCTATAGAGACAGTCAGTGTGTGGTGCAATATGCAGAGTGGTGTAGAATAATGATTGAAGGTGCTCCATTAACACACTTCATAGCTGTTCCAGTGCCAGGAGCTGTGTAGTCCCATATGTGTATTCCCGTGTTGCTGGGGAAAAAAAAACAGACCCTGAGGACTCTTGGGGATACCAAAGTGCATTAGGGTTGATAGTAATCTGTTCAGAAGAGGTCTTTGCCTGTAGCTGTGATCTCCCTCACATTGATGAAATGATAAAAGTAGCAGAGGGATCCGCTAAAAAAGCATTGGCCTTAGAAATTAATGCCAAAGGGTTATGAGTGTATACTTATCACACAACAAGCCCCAGCAGCTGCTGTATTGTTAAGTATTAAAATTTTCTGTGATGTATTAACCACACCAGTGCTCCCAGAAAGCTGCAAAGAGCAAGTACCGTGGCAGGTCACCAGTGGATGGAGCATTGATTCCTCCCATCTGCATGCATCGTTGAAACTTAGGAGGCAGTTTGAATCGCTGAAAGAATTGTCCATTCCCACCCACTCCCGCAGCTCTCTCTCTCGCAGCATCACCAGCTGAAACGCATACCCAAAAAAGAGCTGTAATGACCACCAATGAAACGGCACACATTTCCCCCACAAGTGTGGTGAATTTTGGGTCATGTGTCTTTCATTCCACATGGTTCTTTTTTTTTTTAAGTTATATGATGTCTTCCCCCCCCCCCAACCTCTTTTTAACCTGCATGCATTTGCCAGCCAACTCTTGAAGTAGCAGTAACTCGTGACCTGGCAGCAGTGTCGGTGAAATGGGGCATGAAGTCGAGAATTATCGACTGCCCGCTGTAGTTGAGAGAGCGCGCAATTAGTGGCTCTGTCCGGCCGACACTACCCGCCAGTCGTACCTATCAGGTGACGCGTTTTGCATTGCCAAGTAGCAATGTTTGTCTTGACCCGCATCTTGTTATTCTCCTTCTCCCGAAGATAAGAGAAGTGATGCAGACACCCATCCCTCGTCCTCCCAACCTGCTCCCTGCTCCCTCCTCCCTCCCCCCCCCCCCCCCCATCCTCTTCCAACTAGGCTAAAAGATGACACTTTTCATAGAGCGGGAAGTCAGGCGGTTCGGCTGACATAGTTTAGAGATATGGATGTGTGTCAGGGCTTTCGCGAACTTTTCCTTTACAGTTGGCCACGTCCACTTGAAGTTTTGCAAGGATGCCATCCTTGGCATGTGATGGATGCACCACCGAAAGGGGCATCTGTGGTCCCCTGCCAAAAGACCTCTGGTGGAATAGTCGGTGTTCAGATTTTGACATTGTTTCGTTCACCCACACATACAAATTCCGGACATTATCTCCTGAATTTTTAATGAATAGGAATAAACCGGAATTTAAAAGTGTACAGGTGTTGTACGGGTGTTGTAATTTGAGCAGCTATAAGTTCACCTGTTGAGCTCTTTCAACAACTTTATTTCAAGACACACCGTATACTGTAGTTGTTTTTACAAAGTTGCAGCACCTTGCAATCTGTGACGTTGCCATCGAGCGACCATCGCCGCATCCTAAGATTTCAGTTTTACGTGCGAGAAAAATTGTCTGTGAACTCAAAATTATGGAAATGAAGTCTGGACTGTTGGTGCACCTGTAACCATAACAGCATAGCTGGCTGCCGCGTACTCCATTCGTTCGATTCTGTTTTGGCAGCCGGGATTTCGGGTTGCGGCTTTCTAACCCCAAAGACGTGAATGTATTCATGAGCTCTTCCCCTCATGTGTGCCCACACTGTGGTCTGGTCGGTTGCTTGCAACGTTGCACCATCCGTTTTCCAGCATCGCGTCTCTCGGTGTCCATAAATCGTCAACCACGTGCAGTTTTTCCTTTTTATTCTCCAGAAGAAAGGCCCGCTACTGGTAGTCTCTGGTGATATTGATCTGTTGACTATTGGGCCCAACATCCCAGCAAATATCGTCCAGCCGGCCGTCATAATTGATCTGACGCCCGCGTGGAGGAGGGCATCGATTTTCCTCCTCCTTTTTTTTCCTCGTCGATGCGGGGAAGCGTAAGAATCCTTTGCCTCCTCCTCCTCACACATATCAACTCCCAAATCCCAGATTTAATTCTGCTACGGCGGCTACCAGTTTGTCGCGTCCTGTGTTTATGCTTCTCAACGTTTTTTACGCTCCTTGCCATACAGCCTTCTCTCAATTTGAATATTTTTTTTCTCACTCTTCACTAATGCCAGGAGTAGTAACAGGGGCTTCTCCTTCCTTTTTAAACACTCTACTTGCAGAGAAAAAATGTTGATGCATCCGTGCAGCTGGGCCAGACGTTTCATTCCTTTAGCATAAAGTCAATACAGCCCTACAGAGCTGTTCGCAGCTTAAGAGTTATGAATGCATCAAAGCTCAAAGATCCATGTCTCAGAGAGGAGCTTGAGAGAGGAGCGAGTTACTCTTCTTTGCCAGTGGCACGCCAGAACATTTTTTTTTTTTGGTCTCTTGCTGGAATATAGTGGTCCCCGCTAAACACTCCCGACGCGCAGGAATGCGTCACCCACGCGGGCTTTTTGCCTTCCTTTTTGGCTACACACAATAGAGCTCATCATCCGCCAAGTGCCACCCTGCGAGGCATTTTGCTCAATCACAAAGCGCTTGCCTACACATCCATCCATTATGGATTCCTCAAAATCAACGATGCATGGCGCCATGGCGACCGAGCGAGCTTGTACAAGGCGGCACCCTCTCCAAGGGACACCTCAGAAAAAAGAAAGGAGGAGGCGGAAAGAAAAATGTTTTATCATGCTACTTCCAGTGTACCCTTCTCATAGAGAGACACTAGGCTTTAATACTGAGGCAGCTGACCGAAATCGCTCTGCATTATATGCACACTCTGAGCCAGGGTCTACTAGGGTATCACGAACATTAAACATATACAAATAGTCGCCTGGGTAGAGTCAAGTAGAGGATCTTATGGCTCACCTCCACAGCCGTTATAGTTTTTATATGTCTGCTAAGTATATAAGTCTTTATATGTGACATTGTACCATTTATTGCCATAGAGGACATCTCATTTCTGTGTGTGACTTTACTGGACAGCTCATTTTCAATTAATGTAATCATTTCGATCATTTTTGCCCAAAATTCCGTGGAAGGGCTAGCTACTGCAGATGTGAATGTTGCTCATTTGCAGTGTACGGCAGTGAATGGAAATGGACTATGAAGAACAAAAGTACGATGTAGTAAATAAAATTCTAAATGAAATGAGTCACTGTGATAATCTGCTGCGCTCAGGTTGATTTTCCACTTAGCATCCTTTATCATGAGTATTCCTTTTATAAGAAAAGTATCAATGTAAAAAGCGTGATAGAGACGTCTTGCAAATGCCTGTAGCCCAAGATTTTGTAGCTTGTAATTCGATCGCAGTGTTCTCCCACCGTACATATCTTGGACACCATTGTTCGTTCTCTGCATGACTGCGTCATGTATGCAGTGCGCACCAGAGTGAAGACGACTTCACGCATGCAATTTCTTCACCGACCATGTTGTAGCCTCTTTACAGACTAATCGTGACTCCAATTATTTGCCGCACCTTCGGACCTTGTGTGTGTGTCTAGCCAGACGCCCAAAAGTAGAAAGATATGCCCAAATTAGCGATCAAAATCATGCAAAACTCTTCAGATTGATTCCCCCTCCTTTTCTATTCTTCTCTCTCACTCTTTTTCCCTCTCTCCTCTCACTTCATCTCCCATCCCCCATCCCCCTACCCCCTTTCAGCCCATCAGTCAATCAGTAAATGATGAGGATTCTCTCCACTTCTTTCTCCTCCTTTTCTTGCTGTTTCCTTCTCCTTCACCTCTTCCTCCCATTTTCTCATTGTCTTCGTTTTCCTGTTCTCTATTGCTGTTCCAGTTTCTAGCGAGGGGTGGACTGAGGGGGGAGGGGGGTCTGTCCGCGATTGCTGGCGGTGCATCCCTTCCGCCCTTCATTAGCAATCGCAAATGGAGATGTAACGAGATTGCGCGAATGATATTTCATGACCGTCCGTGGCCTGCATGTTTGATGAGTTTTTCATGTGGATTGCCCTTGCGTCGGTGGACGAGAGGGCGCACGGTAGGAGAAAAAAACACCTCAGCGTCTCTTGGTGTCCCGATGCTGTCACGGATTGGAATCTTTATCATAGCAACCATCGCGTCGACGCCAGATTCGCATGAATATATTTTTTTAAACGCTTCCTCCAACCTTCTCCATGCATGAGATGCTTAATGGGCTGTGAATTGAATATCATTCTCTAAAACCTTGTTTATCTCCTCGGCTCATCGCGGAGAGAAAAAAAAAATCTCCCCATGTGTTTTTGTTGGTGTTGTTGTCGTTGTGTGCATATGTTTTGTGCGTGTCAAAATACCTTGTAAAGTAAAGGAAACTTTGAACCGGCAAATTTTTCAGATCATTGTGATACAATCTGTGGAGAAATACACTGCGTCGTCGCGAGTTTCTCTGATGCAGGTATCAGATCGGGGGTGTTGTTGCCTTTCTGTGAGATTTTGCCGTGGAAAAATAATCTTGCTGATGCATCGTGGATAAAACCCTGAATTAGGAAAGAGTTGAATCATTTTCAGATCTGAATCTGAGACACACCACGGAGTCCATGAATTCTGATACATGATTTTATTGAGAAAGCTTTGCATGCCGAATGAAGGGTGACGGATTCTGGTGCTCTGGTACTCAAGAAATGATATTTGATCGCCACATATTAGTCACGAGCACAAATGAAAGTTCGAATTGTTCGATACATGGAACATTTTTTGTTGTTGAAATGATGTTGTTGCCGCAAATACGTATAAAGTTTTTTATCTGTTTGATATTGCATACAAGTAGGAGGAATTGGGACAAAATGGACATGACTTATGGGGTGTATTTCATCAACCATGATAGAATAATTTTGTATTATTAGGACACAATGTTTTTTTGAACAGAGGAAAAATTTATCCACCTGTTGTATGCTTTGCCTACCTCTGCCTTTCTGTTCATGTTTCTTGTCTTTCGCTCTTTCTTTAGTCCCACATGCTCACAATTTCTGCTGCTTCCCCTATCCTTGCTATATCCAATTCCAATTAATCTTCCAGCGAGTTGAAGCAAGTAATGTTTTTGATGTGAAGTGAATGTTAGTGTATTTTCAAATCTAAGTTTTGAATGTCCCCTTATACCCTAAGGTGCTATGCAGTTCACTTTTTTATTTATTGTGTGTGTGAATAAGTTATTAAATCATCTTTTCATTTAACGACTTTATGGCCAGTATCTCAATATGTCATGGATATTACATGCAATCTGGTCACCAGAGGTAATGACAGGCTTAATGTGTGTTGCGTCAGAGCGCTGATGATGAAAGTGCTCCAGCCGAAAGTGGGTTAAGGGTGCTTCCTCCCCCTCTCCGTCCGTCCCCGATCTCATTGTCTCCCGTGCCCCGCCCGCGCACTTGTTTCCTTCTCGGAGCATCTTCCTTTGTTTGACGAGAACTTGTGCAGGCGTCAAGAAGTTGTTTTATGGCACAATTAGAAAGGATTGTCTGAAGCACTCCCGCGGTGCGAGCCGAAATGACGTAAATCGAGAGGGGACATTAGCGCAGAATGTTCCACGGGTGAAGGATTCTCTCCCTCTTTATTTTTTTGCCTCCACTTAAAACAGAAAAGGTGCCATTTTTGACTCTTCACACAAGCCCCTGACATCTTATCTTCTTTAGAACCAGCTTCTTTTTTTTTCTTGATATTGTTGCTGAAATGGTTTGAAGCTGGTGGGATGGCTAAGCCGCGACTCGGATCCCAACGGTACATTTGCTCCTCGCCTGCTCCATCTCGCGGAGACGGCAAACAACGCGGAGGCCTGTCAAGGAGTGAAGCGCAAAGTGGAAGGACCCCAGGGGTGCACCTGTTAGATGAGCCTGTGCGATAACGCCCGACGAAACATCAAAAGATGCCTTCTTGTGGCGCGGCATTGTTCTGCGAAAGATGACGGCAAGTGCACTGTCCAGCCGTGAACCTCTCCCCGGTGAATTCACCTTGCAGGTACAGGGAGGGTTGTGACATTTACCGTGCATAACTTTGATGGGAGACGGGGGGGGGGGGGGGGGAGAACCAGCAGACATAGAAGGCAGTGAGGAGTGGAGATCAGGTGGGGGTGTCACATGACTGCAACCTTGTCCCGAGCCAGGCTTGACTGGGTAGCGAGCTCGTAGCGTGAAATCTGGCAGCAGTGGAGAAAACAACAACAACAGAAAAACTTGCAAACCCCGCAGCCTGCATTCTGCCACACGTCACCATACACTGGGGTGCGACGCGCTGCTAATCACATCACCTCCCCACAAGCAAAAACTTGTTTGGCTCACAAGCGTTTCTCAGTCGCCATTCAGCGAGCAGATGACGGCAGGTTCGTATTACCTCCGGTGCCGGTCGTTAACGTGAAGACTAGAAAAGTAATGTGTTTTACAAGGAAGGAAGTGACATCAACAGCTTTTGTATGATTCAGGAATGTTTCATCAAGATCAAAGAAGGTTGTTGAACCCCTTTCCATCAAGAGAATGAAATCCTTATCAACTCGAGGAGTAGGACCATTCAGGGGTCTAGTACTTCAAGGATTAGGAGGGAAGTAACTAAACATTCAAGTGTACAAATACCCTGGAAATCAAATTTGTGCACAGCTAGAATACTCAAAAAACAGCCATAATTCCCCTGTGATAGCCCTTGAAAGTACAATACATATATTGATAAATCAGATCATATCTCTATAACAATTTGACACTTGTACTCCCCGCATTTAAGTTTTGCTCCTTAAGCGCCAGTACTGATGTGTGTGTGTTCTAGCTATATGCATACATTTTTATGAATAATGTTGAAATTCCATGTCGATCGGTTAGCTGATAGCACACACTCAATGCATATCACTGTCGTTCAAGACATATTTGAAGAAAAAAAGATAACGATAGCGCAATAGTTCAGTTGAAAGAATCGGGTGATCGACCAGTCTATTCAAGTCATTTTTGTTTTTGTACACTCCTTATCAAAACATTCTAATATTTTGCTGAGGGCATGTCTCAAGTATATTCTACGAACATAGCAAACATGATGCTAGGGGTCTTAATACACTTTAAGTCCACCTGTTACATTGCCAAGGATATACCTTAGTATATCTGTGACTGTGTCATATTGAGAGACAGAATAAAAAAAGGGGGGAAGAAAAAAACATAAAAAGGCACCTGTGTGCAGACATTTTTGCCTGAGTTCATCCACAGCCACATCAAGCGTAAAAAGGGCCAGACAAGAGCTGGCGCCCTGAACTCCATAGCTGATGTCCGCTTGGGGCAAGCCGGAACACGCAGAAGGGCATGAGGAACAATGGCTTTGGGGAAAATGTATGGGGGAAGGAACTGACAGCAGGGGGGGGCTGCTGACGTAGGGGACTTGCCTAATTTTCAGCTGGTTACACACGGCAGGACGAAAACAAGCTGTCCGCGTGTTGATTTTAGAGTTTGATACAGGGTGCGCGTGTTACTCGGGGGCTTGGTTGCATATTTCCCTGTCGCAGTATTTTGACGGATGGTGTGTCGCGTGCGCCCCTACGAATTCTGCCGCACGCAAGGCTGCCGTGCAGTCTGGGGTTACCGCGGGGACACAGTGTTGGGCTCGATCAAAAGGTTATCTTCGGCAATCCGCAATCCTTTTTTGAGCATCTGATTGAGCTTCCGTGATGCATCATGCGATACATGAGCACCCTCTGCACCCAAATGCCCCGGTTATGCATGACAAAAGTTGCAACGGCGATGAAAGGTTGACAAACACCTCCATCGCGGTGGAGAACTTTTAATGTCCGACAGGATGATTTACAGAAGTTTAACGCTGAAGATGTGCAGCTGCTCCTCTTCTCCTTCTCTGCTCCTCTTACCAATAAAAGTCCGTCACATTTCTTGTTGATGCAATCTGCAGCTTTCTCACTTGACCTTTTTCACGAGGAGATCATGCTCCATCCACTTTATTTCACTTGCTATAAAATTTTGTGCCCCTCTTCATCTAGATTGATGGTAGAAACCATACATCGAGTCTCTTTGAGAGCAGTAATATGTCATGCATTTTTTACAGGATTTATTATTTTTTTTTTACAATTCATATTTCCCTCCTTCACATAAAAGAGTTTCACAGATTTTGAAACTCTTCAATTACAAGTTTTGAAGGTTAATATGCTTAAGAGTCCTTTTTTTTTTCCTCACCAGAGTTCCAAGTTTTCCAGACGGGCAGAGTTTCTTTCCCCTTATGGTTGAGACAACTCTGCAATTGGAGCAAGAGCATTAAGGGCAATCATCCATGAAGTCGACAGAATCGTCTGTGACACGGTTACAGCAACTGCTCAAATTAATGGGGGGCAAATTCTCACGTGGCATTTCAAAGTACACGTACATTTCCGCAATCCTTGGATTGGGCAAAGCAGTCCTCTTTTTCGCGCTCTTTTCAGCGGGAAAAAGAGAAAATGCGACTGCCGGCAATCACACACTCAATCTGTTCTCCTTGTCGCAGCCACTTGGCTAATTCCTCCATTGGTTCCTTTACGGCATGAGCTGTGATGGTGTAGAAACTTGTGGTGTTTGTAGTGCAGGTCAACCACTGTGATAGAGAGCTAGTGTAAAATGGTCAGGGATTCCGCTTTTGAGCCATCCGATATACCTTGGAGACCTCCTAAATACTTAAGTGGTATTAATTAAGTAATACGGGGGAGCGTGGAGCTCGCAGTAAGTCTCCTGAGAGAAGTTTTTTGTTGTTGTTTTGGTGCTTCTTTACTCCGTGCCATGAAGACGAGCGAGCGAGACTTGAGAATAGAATTGTTTGGTAGTTGTGTCATTGAGCAAACCACATGAAATATAAAGAGCTCGAGTAGTCGGTATCTGTTACTGCGCGAGAATGAAGAGTCGCCATGGCTACCGTTGCCTCGCCATGCAAGGTCGAGTCTCAGTTTGGGTTGCCATTTCCCTTGTCCCACATACTTCTCATCGCGTCATGGTTTTTCCCTGCCCTCCAGCGGCATGTTTTTATTACACGCTCTGCTGGTGCATCTCTTTGATCTAGCTTCGACCTGTTACTAATTAAGGCATTTTCTCCTCCACTTTTTGTTGCATGACTCTCTTTTCTGCATTTCGTCCCTCTCTTGGTCCTCTCTCTAACCCTCTCTCTCTCTCTCTCGAATCGTGTTCACGTACAATTTTTATCATAATTGTTTGGTGGAGTAGAGCATTATCCTAAATTTCTCTATTTCTGCCTCCTCCAGATATGCACCTCATCATTCCGTCTTAGCATCTCTTTCTCTGAAAACGGCTCAGTGTCCTCTTAATACGGCTGCCCTCCTCCTTCTCTGTTGTCCTTTTTCTTTCTTTTTTTCACTCTCGCTCTTTCTTTCTCCCTCTTTTTAACACTGCTTGTCTCTCTGTCTCACTATCTCTCCATCTATGTATGTTCCGTTTCGTTCCCTCTCGTCCCGTCTCTAATTTGTACACTATAAAATTTTGACATTTCTTCCTCTATTCTTGTCTCGCTCATCACCATTCTCCCATGTCCCTTCCAGTAATCTTGCTATCCATCACTGGTTCTCTGTGTCCCCCCCAATGGGAAATGGCATCGTTTGACATTTAGTACTGGCGTATTTTCAGGTATCATAAGTGTTTACGGTGCCAAACGGGAACGAAACCCATCCAGGAAGCCTTGTGCCGTTGTGTTGCGTCGTGTTGTTTTTGCGAGCCGTTTACCGATGCTTATCCACTCCTGTAAGGCATGTATAATTCAGGGAAAGTAGTCAGCGGCTGAGCCGAGCGCTGGGCCACGCAACCCTTTCGTCCTTGTAATCAGTAGAGCTTTTGAAAAGATACTTAGGAAGAATTCGTCATAGATAGGCGAGCAGCCGTCAGGGATACGGGGTGTTGAGACACGTCACGTGGGATCGTGGTCGTAACCTTTTATTTTTCAGTAACTGCAGCCACTCCTGGTGGCCCCGATCCCGACCGGGGCAATCTTGCCTTCCAATCTGTAAATTGCTCGTCATGGTATCGTACCAATAACAATCTGAGAGGGGGATAAAAGGGAGTGCCGTGGGTGTTAACGATATTGAAGCATCTCACTTCTCTCTCAATGAAGGAAAAAATCAACCTTTACGCATATCCTGGCTCCTCGGAAGAAAAGATGAGTGATGCTTTGAACACAAAGAATCAGATCGTGACAAGAATTAAGAACGAGAGGATTTTAGGCAACCTGCAGCTGTCTGATACTCACGTAGAAACTTTACTGGACCATACCCTCCCCCACCTTCCTGATATTTGGTAGTATGCATTTGTGTAGTTATGTTGTGTGTGTTTTTTATTTCCATTTTTTTTTTTTTTTGATGGGGGAGGGGAGGGAGGGATTTATGTGTAAGTTTAGGTGTTGGTTTCACAAACACTGAAGGATGACTTGAAGTATTCCAGACCCAGGTTACTACAAATCTAGATGTACACTGAGGGAACGAGATAGAGCATGCAGTGAAAGACTTTTGTCGCTATTTTGTTCATCATATGAAAGGATGTTGTTCGATAAAGGATAATTTACAGCAAAAGAAGCAGATTATTACAATGCCAGATATGAAGTCACCATATAAATAAATGCATGAATTCTAGTCTGTGGAAATAAGAACTCGTTATCATAGAGAAAAAAAGAGAAATGGCCATATACCATCCGGAAGAACTTCATATCTTCAGTAGATAGTAAATGTAGCCAGACCATTAGGCCTATGTAATCATAAGATATTGATACCTCAGGGCCATTTTGGATCAGACGTGGCTGCTTGTTGTCAGAATATGAAACCTATATCCAGGGTCACCGATGGGAAAAGTGAAACACTGCTGCTAATAATTTCAAGATAGAGATGGTCCAAGAAGAATAGGAGATCTTTTATTTCAATCATTTTTGGCGACCTGGAAACACCATATTATGGATATTTATGGAATATTGAGGGTTAAGCTCAAAGGAATAGGCAAGCACACCATCTCCCTCCACATCCCCTCCCCCCCACCCCACCAACCCAACCGCCAGGGGGTTTATTTATCGGCCCCTCGCTCGGACATACCTGTTGGCGAGGGAGTGTTCGCATTTGTAATGGGGGAGCAGCCACTCCGAGCATCGCAGGCGAGTGCACTCGTGTGGGGACTAATGCTCGTGAAATAATTCATGCGCAATGTTCTCGCATGCACGACCGATAAGGAGCCGGAGGATGAGCGTCCCCTTCGTACGTATTTCCTCTTTCTTTCTCTCTCTCTCTCTCGCTCATTCTGTCCCTCTCGGCTGAAGACGAGAGAGTATAGAAAGAGAGAGATTGTTAAAGTTTGGCTTCATGCGACTGTTTTACTATTCCAGTTAAGTAAATAAGCATAAATGTTGAGAAAACAGTACTCCAACAGATCTAGCTTTTGTGTTGGCTCCATCTTCAGATATCTCTTCGGTTATCCCAGCGTTGTGCTCACTCGGCATTCTCTGCGGTCCTCAAAAGCATCTTCGTGGCTTCCACGAATGTCTGCCGGTACCTCCTTTTCCACGCTTGACTGTCCCTCGGCAAACCAGTACTCTCCCACTTGCAACTCATTCAACTTTCTCTTTGTTTTCAACTTTATCACTCTCAGCCCGCTGTTTTGCCAAACATGTGTCCCTCTGTTTAACTTGCCACTCCAGATTTTTCGCTTTTTCTTGTTTTTCCATCTGTCTCTTTCTGTCTTTATCTGCGTTTTTATTAATCCATTTTCTCTTTTGTCTTACATGCAATTTTTTTTTTATCTGTCTAAATGCCTCTTTTAAATCGAAATCCCATCTAAGATGATGTTTGCATATCTTTTTTTTTAAAGCCGTGCCGCCATCAACATTTTCATCATTCTCTCCCCATTTCTTTTCACTACTTTTTCTCATCTCTCATATCTTCTCTTCCTCTCTAACTCTCTCCCTCTCTCTCTCTCTCCCTCCTACTCACATGCGTATACTTTCTCTCTCGCTCTCGTTACCGAGCAGCTCTGCCGTTCCTTGCCGCTCTTCCTCGCGTGGCGTGCTTTAAGACGTCTCCGCCTCATGCACTCCAGAAAGGCATCCCTGCTCTTTGCTCTGTTTTGTTTCAACTCCATCCCTCATGGGATACCCACTTACCGCTTCAGCAAGCACGTCATCGGAAAGGTTGTGAAAATATTTTTGAAAAAATATATATGTACATATAGAGAGAGGGAAAGAAAAAAAAAAAGATGCAGCACAATGCCCTGGAGTTATCTAGGGGTTAAAATTCCCTGCAAAAAAAAGAGGAGAAAAATAGAGAGATAAGAAAAAGGAAATTGCAACGAAGAAAAAAGCGAGACAAAAGTTAACTGCTAGCTTTCATTGTAGTAACACCTGTCCTATTTTTCGCTCGGGCTGCGGCGTGAAAGGGCAGAGGCAGAAATACAGATCTCAATTAGCCTTACCCGTGAAATTCTCTCTCGCTCCGAAGAGAGAAAGAGCGAGAGAGAGATAGAGAGATTAAAAAAATATAATAAAAAAAAGGAAAGGAAGAAGAAAAGAGCGAGAAAAGAAAGAGAAAAGTAAGAAGCTGTAAAAGCCGTGCCTCTTGCGGATGCAGAGAAGCGAATTAGTCGTGTCAGTGAACTGTAATGACCACGTAATGGCAGACAGTTCGGGGCGTAAATGCACGTCAATCTTGTCCGTAATTAGACTAGTGCCAGCACTTCCGAATCTCTGAACTTACCGAAGCAGAAGATACCTAGTGGGCTTCCTTTTCTTTATTCACTTTTTTTTTAGGACACAAATCATTTCAAATCTGGTGCGTTGTTGCAATATGCTTACAATGCAAAAACGTTGTATGATGTTGTAACTCACAAGCACTGATTTACATTTCCCAATGAAGATGTAGGAGTTTTTACATCTAATACTAGTTTTACATACGCTGTAGAAATGCAAGACAATTATTTAAGTGTAGGACTAGATAATGTAAACGTGCAAAATTTCAAATCTGGTGCGTTGTTGCAATATGCTTACAATGCAAAAACGTTGTATGATGTTGTAACTCACAAGCACTGATTTACATTTCCCAATGAAGATGTAGGAGTTTTTACATCTAATACTAGTTTTACATACGCTGTAGAAATGCAAGACAATTATTTAAGTGTAGGACTAGATTATGTAAATGTACAAAATCGAATCATTGCATCTGGGCGTAATACTGTTTTTAATTCTGAGAACGGTTTCACGTCTGATCCTGGACACTTTTCTCGGAATTAAAAACAGTACCAGTAAGTCCAGATACAATGTTTTAATTTTGTACCTTTATTTAATGTTACCTTAATGAATCAGAAATTACATCAATTGACTAGATTACCAGTTTTATTTTTATTAGTAGTGAGTAGCCTTGATTTCACTTGATAACAGATCATCAAATTTAAACCTAAGGGCTTGTGGGTAGTGGTCATCATTAGCAATCGGAAGTACAGACTAGAGTATTGTCAAAGGTTTATTGAGATTTTGCCTTCACCCTGTTGTAGATGTTCAATTTTTGTTCAAATTTGTGAGTTGAGGCTTACAGTTGTATTTCAGCTCAAATTCAGATTTCAGGCAAGAATCAGGGTGATATTACAAACGTACAGAAACCTAAGAATACACACAGTACCAGCACCCCATTGTCTCTAGTACCAATGAGACAATTTACTTCAACAGTAGTCTTGTTTTCTCAATGGATATGGAAGAATATGTTGAGGGAAATCCATAGAATGCTTGGCCTTTGAGCCGTGAAATACAGGTGCGGATTGAGCTAAACTACTATTGATGCTGTTCTCGTCCAAAACAGCACTTGTCAGACATCATTCGATGAAGAAAATGTGAAAGCCATTCCACCAGACTAGCTGTGACATGTTACTCATGTATGTGTCTGTTAGCGCAAATTAAGATCGTGTTAACAGTCTCGAACATTTTGAGTGAACCATTTCAGCCGCCAATCAGGAATCATCTGTGCGGAGCATGTTCCTGTTTTCCACGCTCAGTTAGCTGCACAAACTTCAACAGAGCAGTGACGGTTTCAGTCGCTTGTGGCTACAATCGACGGTGAAATGCAGTGCAATCGCAAGCAAGCGTAGAAGTAGGCCACAAAAATATTGGAAGATTTGGGAGTCATCAGCGAGGTTGCTGGGGAAAAGGCAGAATGAAGACATCAAGGCAGCCATATTTATTTGCATGATGTAAGGAACTGACCCAGAATTTTTTTTGCCGGATGCAATGATATTATGCTAACGTATTTTGCGACTCTATCGAGCGTAATTTATAGTCAATCATCCCCCGTCTGCACCTGAACGGGGTGGTAACCATCCATTTTCCCCCGGCAGGGGGAAGGATCGTGTAGTCTGCATCGCCAGATCCAACCAGACTCCTGTGTGTGCCTCAGCAATGGCCTCAGTGTGTGAGCAAGCATTGTTGTGAAATCATTGAACCCTTCTGATACAGGTAGATTGAGTGCTAGACAATATTCACTAGTAGTAGCCCTGTAGCCGAAAGATGGCATGCCAAACTGTTAAAGTAGACATGCCGCAACATTTACTTCGCGATTACAGTGAAGCGGTTACGCACTCTTGCCGAATCGTCATCTTTATCTGTACGTCTGTGCGTGTGTTTTCGTCAAAGGGCAATCAGAACAATTTATGCCTCAAGCAATTTAAAGTTGATATGTATGTAAGAGGACAGAAATAGCCTCTAGAAATTGTCCAATGCATTTGCCAAAGCAACCACTGCCAAACTTGACCCACAATATTCATGGAAAACTGGCAAATCTGCAAATGGAAATTGCATAGGAATATTACAGGCCTTGACAAAAATGTAGCTGCAGGATTCCATGGTTATTCCATCTTACAAGCTGCTGTCAACTTAGATTAGTCTGTTTGCGATGATATATTGCAACTGAGACATAACCGTTTAGGTAGCGCTCAATAAATATGAGGTCATCGTAAGTGGTGAGAAGTTGGGGCATTGCCTAAAAAATTTAGAATCTCATTATCGTGGTCCAATATATCATAGTCCATATATTGGACCACGATAATTATGTACTTCCATGTGAAATGAAGCTAGAAAGACGATGAAAATGACATGGTCTCATTTCCGACTCATGAACCACGTTTGACCTTTCTCTTTTGCATTCTTTGGAGGTGGTTTGTTTTCACAGACTATCATGCACTGTGCGATCGTCTGCTTGCTCTTTCGTTGCGCATCACTTATTTACGGCTTCAGGTTATGGGCAACGTGTCGACAAGACAAAACTCCCAAATTGCTTTTGGGAGTGTGAATTGTGCGTTTGCCTCCCGAGTAACCTTTCTCATGAAAAAAACAAAAACAAAAAACGTTTGTGCTTGTGTGGAGACAGAGAAGTGAGAGAAGGAGAAAAATTGCTTAATTTGTTCTATTTTTTGTTTGTTTGTTAAGCCATGGTTTTAATCTCTTGATGATGTTATCAGAGTCAAGCGATGAATAGAGATGTGCATTGGTGATGGTGACATGCATGTGCAGAATTCCAAACTCTGGCCGCTGCTCTCTCTCTCTACGTCCTTGTTTTGTTCAATCTCGTAATCGCGCCGCGAAGGGATCGCTCGCTTTGATGAATGATGATCGCCATGTGGTGAGAAGGAGTAAAAATTGCAGTGCATCATAATTCAACGGGAAGGGGGGAGCCATCCCTAGTACCAACAGTTTTTCCACCCAATCCCCGGGTTTTATGGCGCATTATTCCGCGAGGTGACTGACACGTTCCTGTCCTCTCGACTCGGCTGTTACCAGAGCCCTAAGAGGCCCATCAATTTCATTGCCCTCGCAAAACAGGCAGGAAGCAAATCGGCATCTTGATTTGTTAGTATGGAAATGTGTTGCACCGAGGGGGCCCCCCCAGCTCAGCTCGCCGCGAGTGGAGCGCCAGCTAAGTGCGACAGATAAAGAGCTGTGATGAATGGGAGTGTGTGTTAGAATTGATCAATAGATTTTTGTTTCCATATTCCCTTGCAGATATTGCTTTTGATCTCCATACATATCTGCCGTTTCACGCAACACCTCCGTATCTGTCATCTTCAACAGAGATACAGAGCATGCTTGAAAACGGAAATGGATGCCACCTCACTATCTTTAGGGGCTGAAATTCCCCACAGTTCTTTGGAAGTGTAACAACACACACACCGTAATACATCTAGGCACAAACTACAGTTATACTTTTTTTTTCCTGTCTTTCTTTCAACCGCTGTCTCTGACTTAGGATTGTGACCGAAAAAAAATCGATGGAACTGTAAACTGGGGATGGAGGCTGGTTTAATGGAACACCGGGGACCTCTATAGGAGATAACTATCAGATGGAGAAGTGGGGGGATGTACACTTTGCACTGATGTGTTCTCTCGCGAGCTGCCAGTTTGTGTGCTGAGGGAGAGAGAAAGAGATATATATATATATTTCACATGTATTTAGAACAGAAGCACTCCCATGGAGATAGAGCATGTGGGAATGGATGGAAATAAATGTGCTGATATGTCAAGGGGGGGGGGGGGGACTAAAACCCAAAGAAGACAGAGAAATTTTAACGGGCGCTTTGAGTGAGAAAAAACTTTTAATCAGTTTGTCAAATCTCTGTGTCACCGAGATAGAAATGCTGTGCTTGGCAGCCTCTGTTCTCTGGGGAGCCATTGAGAGTGTATAATTCCCCCAGATGTCAGTCAGCCCTAATGCACTGTGGCTATCAAGGGGTTTTGTCTGTTTGTGTGCAGTTTCTTGTATTTGTTTGTTTGTTTGTTTGCTTTATGAAGGAGACTTTGCAATATCTTTCCGGAGAGATCAAAGTTTGCATACTAGTGGTTTTGAAGAAGTTTTCTGGCAAAGTTGCCAAGGGAAGTTTGCCTTATTGTTCTGGTGGCTGCTGATCTCTGTCTTTTTTGTGTTTGTTGTGCTAGTTCTTTTTCGGGGGGGGGGGTACATTTTGAGTTCAGAGAAAGATAAAGGAGTGACTGAGATTCAATATGGTGATAGTGAAGTGTCTGGATTCACTACAGTTTCATTAGTATCATCTAGTTCTTATATGAGGTGAAATTAGCAGTATTTCAAAAAGGTATTGGTGGTAGTGGTTGTTCTTGTTGTTGTTCTTGTTGTCATAGTTGTTCTTGTTGTTGTTTTCGTTGTTGTTGTTGTTTTTGCTGTTGTTGTCGTTGTTGTTGTTGTTAGGTCAGAACCAATCATGGAATTGAGACTGAAAACTGGCGGGCCTTCATTTCGTTGAATGTCTGACTCACCATTTTTAAATTCAAAGTGAAATGCAGCTTGAACTGGTATCTAAGCTTAAAGCTCACAATGTATCCCATGACTTGGAATAATGAGTTATTAACCTTACCACACTGACATATCCTGTAACATAGTACTCTCATAAATACCTACTTTATCTCAGTCTTTTTTAATTGTCATCCATAAAGATTAGGATTGGAGACGTCTGAGCAGATGCTGGGTCATTGTTCTGTACAAATGTTCATGCCCCTTACTGATTAAGGAAAGTCATACCTTAGTACTCCATGAAATGTTAAAGAGTAGGCACAGAAGATCAGTCTTTCCTGACCTTTGACACTCATTGCCCATGTTGACCATGGTTATGTTTACCAACAGGTGTACCCCCCCCCCCCCAATGCAATTTTTGTTCACATGCATATCCATGGTATGAAATTGTCTTAAGAGTTTTGTCATAGGAACAGTTAGAAGAGAAATGTACAAGGAAAGTTCTTGGCAGTATGGGCACTGCATGAAATTGCTACAAGTTATGTACATTTTTTTAAATCACAAATAGTTGGTGCTGATGCTGCCATCCTATACTTGAAAATGTCCTATTCCTTTGTTTAGCAGGTTCATTGATTTGTAGGGGGGTTATGGATTGATTGTTTCGAGTGTGTACTAAATAGATATTTGTTTTGTTTCTCCTCCCCATCCCCCTATTTGAATCTTTTCAGGTGCACAAGGTGGGACAATTCAGTTTGCAGCGGCTCGGCGGACCTCACCACGCGACGCTGGCTGGGCTGGAGGGACCAGTGCATATCCATCAGGGATGTCGATCCCCCTAGCACACCTATTGACACATCCATTGAGGTGAGGAAACGTTTGTAATCCCTGCCCCCCCCCCCCCCCCCCCACACACACACACACAGTTACTCACTTATAATGTATTTCTCTGGGTGCCATTTCAAGATTTCACGGTGTGTGTTTGTGTGTGTGTGTCGTATTGATTTGAGAGGACATTTTGATTCTGCTCACACTGAAAGATCAACCCTCATGTTGCACAAGAGTCAACATGCACACAGCAGGGACCCATCATCAATTACTTGATGTTTAAAAAAAAAAATAGCTGAGAGTGATGCTGCGAGACTTGCCAGTGGTGATTGGTCTTGTCTTTGGTTTGTAGTGGATATGTAGAGATCACAAATGTGTGATTATAGGCACAATTCATGCAACTCTTTATCAAGTACAGACATCAAAACTGAGTGGGGTTAGGAATAGGTATACTTACAGTATTGATTACTAGGCAGTTTATTGTGTGATTAAGTGAAGTCTACAGGCCTTTTGTCTGCTGTAAGTGCGACCAGATTAAGAATAATGGTACCAAAGAAACAAAATGGATATAGCATTCTTTACATATGAAGTGGCACAGAGAGTGTGTTGAATACGTAGTTGTGTAAAATGTGTTTGTGTTTTGATTCTTCAGGAAGAGATGGGTGCTTTATCCCCAAAATAGCAAAGGAATCCCAACAACAGATGCTGACCTTTATGTCTATTTCTATCCTCAAACCACCTCCTACTGTAGCTCACGCTTAACGTGACCAGTCTGCCGCGCCTGACGCCTGGCGAGTACTACGACTGCGTCATCGGCGAATTTGATCCCGAACTGGCAACCGTGACGTACAGCCCCGACTCCTCCCTGCTCCACTGCAACACACCGCCAGTCAACAGCATCCCCAGCAATGAGCATGGTAAGAACATTGCGAGGGATTGATGATGATAAAAGCCCCATTCCTACACACCCACCAAGATCAAATTTTATTGTTTGTTTTAATACAATTTTTGCAACGCAATGCAAATACCGTTGATTCTTCTGTGTGGACACGCACAAAATTTTTAAACCGTGCTATGCGCATCAGGTTGCAAAAATCAGTCCAAATTTTCTTTTTAACTCTCACAATGATTTGCTCTGTATGGCATGTGAGAATGGCTTGCAAAGAAACCAGAGATGTTTTAATCCCATAACGCAACTTGTCACACAAGGATCCACACACTCGGGTGCCCAAGGTCGCTCTCCAACCATGGTTCAAGCATGCGCAGTCTTGAGATTCTAGGTGCTTCATATGCAGCTGAGTGATTCTTTTAGGCATGTGTGAACGGTGGCAAATGAAATCATTTTTTGGCATTGCGATGCAAAAACTAATAACTTCTCCGTGTGAATACTAATAGTAATAACAATGATAATAATAAGGTCTTCTTTATCCAGGGCAGCCTCTTTGGTGTTCCCACTGTTCTACCAGAGGGCCCTGCCATTATCATTACCCTAGCATTGCCAGGTACCCATTTATACATAACCTGGGTAGAGAGGGACATTGTGGGTAAAAACTTCTTGTCCAAGGACGTCAGCACTTGGCGGGAATCGAATTCGGGTCCTCTGATCGGGAGTCGGGAGTCGCATCCACTATGCCACAGTGCCTCCAATGTGGATAAAGAGTAGAGGATGAACGAAATCTAGAAAGACAACAGAGGAGGAGGAGGAGGACAAAGAATAGAAGAAGAAAACGATAGAAGAAAAAGAAAAGAAGATGAGGATGACTGAAGATGATTTGGGTGATCTTCCAGAGGTCCCAGTCGTTGATATATTACCTACATGTACCCCCCGTATTGCCAGCTTTACATCTTCACACTTGAGCTTATTGACAGGATAATTGACATGTTAACAAATTGTTCACATACTTCAAAACAATGATGATCTTGCTCTTTATGTGGCCAATTATCTAGGCTAACTTGTCAAGGAATTGACTTTGGCATTCTGGTTCAGGGCCCCCCTACCTCCCTCCCCCCCCCCAAAAAAAAAGCAACAACACAACAATAATAAACAAACAACTTAGGACATCATTTGAATAAGATAGACCACTTAGATATGACAACTCAACAGACCCACATAAAGGCAATGTTGCTGCTAAAGAGATTGATATGTTAGTGGTACATCCCCATTCATAGACAGATGGTTTGGTGAAGAAAGCATTCGAACAGATGTGTCGATCAATTGGGAGGAATCCAATTCGAAAAATTATATAACCTTAACCAAAGGACTCACTTGGTTTCAACTCTCTTAATTTTGCTGTCAGGGGTAAGAAAAGGGGAAAAAAAGATGAACCTAGTAAAAAGAGTACACTGTGCTCAGTTTTTGTTTATGTTCGTGTTTATCGTTCTTTCATTTTCTGCCGCCAGGATCCCAGCAAGTCAAGCTGGCGCTGCGTGCCTCCGAAACGGGCCTGGAGATCGCCGAAACCGAGTTTGTCTTCTACAAGTGCTCGGCGTTCTCGAGCTGCATGGAGTGCGTGGACAACCACTTCGACTGCGAGTGGTGCGTCTTCGACAACGTGTGCAAGAGCAGGACGGACTCGTGTGGCAGCAAGGAGATCGCAGGCAACAAAGTGGTGAGAGCAAGCTCAACAAATACTTCAGTGACTTCATTCTCTGTTCTTAGTCCTGTTTCTTGTCTTTGACCCACTCAGAACCAGCATCTTTGCATACTGTCGACAGTGTATTCAGCCTTTCTGCCCACGACAGTGAGAGACTTATATAAAACACCCTTGAAAATATGTTCTCCATGTCATCAAGATGCTGTGTATTCGCTGCGAGATGGTTTATGTCACAAACGGTACACTTTTTCGGGTAACCATAAATGTTGCACAGTAAAACGTTCAAGTACGAATCATTAACACAAGCACATATCCAAGATCCAATATTCAAGATGAGATTTTGAATTTGCATTCAGAGATATCCTTACAGGTGGCGTGGAGGCATGAAAACAGACATGAGATGTATTTCTCTTGGCTTTTTTTTTTTCCTCTCTCACGTCTCTCCCTCGATACCACTTCAGTATGCAGCTCGCTGCAAATTTAAGGCATTGTGTATCCAAAATAGAATCTTAGCGATACAATATGAAAGGGGGGAAAGAAGATGGATAGAATATCACAGGTTGGGGATGAAAATAAACTAATTGACGCATTCCCCACTCGTTTCAGACACGGAAAGAGAAGTCGCTTGGTAATTCGAATGGATTTCTCAGCTTGGATGACGGAATACCTGTGTATTTTGTACCTATAAAAGACCTGACTCCTGTCAATTTTTTTTCTCTCTCTGTGTCTGTCTGTCTGTCTGTTTGTTTGTTTGTCTGTCTGTCTGTCTGTCTTTCTCTCTCTCTCTCTCTCTTTTCATTTGAAGGGGTGGGGCATATTTTTTTTTCCAAAAGCAGCAACCCTTTGTCATTTTGGAATTACTTACGAATTCTTTGTGCAGTGACACTATCGTCATAACTCTGTATAGCCTTAACTTTTTCCTCCACTGAATATTTGAGGAAAAAACAAAATCTCCCCTTGATTTATGAGTTATTTCAGACTTGAGTATTGCAGACTAGGTATGTACCTTCATGTTAGTTCACCGAAAATTTAAAAAAAAAACAGAAGCTAGCTTACTTGCTGCATAATTTCCAGCCACTCCTATCACATTTGGCTTTCCTTCCGACAGCAAGGTGAAGTCCTTGGCTATAAAAGAAAAAATAAGAAAAGAAAGGTCTTTGGTCTGCTATCATGCTCAACATGCTGTAGGAGTCCTCGCGCTTGGCATGTAGTTCGTTTGTCTTGGCAGGAAGGAAATAATGAAGGAAGGGAATGATGAGATTTTTTTTGAAGTGATTGGCAGTGTTTTCTGTCAAAATGGGAAGTGGGTACTTAAGTTTGTTGTGTTTTCTTTCTTTTCTTTTTTGGGGGGGGGGGTTGGCAATGTTTTGGCTCTGTCGTAAGATTGCAGTTATGCGGCGGTAGCAGCGGTTTGCAGTGATGCTTTGAATCTTTTCCAGCACAGTAGCAGATGCTGGGCATTGGACGACGGCTGTTTTCACAAAGTCGATCATGATGTTTACCCCAGAATCTTTTGTCCGAGCTTCAGAAACTACTCAAAAGTATACTGGCATAGTCACTCAGTCCAGCAAAATACACCCACACAACACCTGTTTTGCAATCGCTTCACCGGGCTCCCTGTTTAATGATTGCATTGTTTTTAAAATTTTGTTGCTTGCTTTTCATTGTGTTCGTGGTTCTGCTTCCCATTACAATACCTCGCTAATTCAAAGTTACACTCCCACAAGATTATGTCGATCATCCGCTTCTGGTTCCCTTGTTGTCCTTAAAAGTCACTGAATCACGGGGGAAAAGATCATTTACTTTACTCATGCATGCCCCAAACTCTTAAATAGCCCTCCTGATGACATCAAAGTGTGTATGACATGCGACTCCTTCTAAAAACAGTGAAACACTTTTTTTGTTTTTGTCTTTAATTTTGCTCAGTGTTTATGTGCCTTGAGTACTCTACAGAGTGGATTTGGCACAATATAAGTTATATATATTTTTTATAATTATATGAAAGGATCACAAATATCACCTTACCTCACCCCCTTTTCCGCATACATGCATTCACACATGCAATATCACAAGGCATAGGAAGACCTTTTGTAACAGAGATTTACAAGTACAGAAGAAGGGAAAAAACATTATTTGAAATGGCGTGCATGCAACCACTGTTAATAAAAAGAAAAGTGCAAAATTTATTATTGATGGTAAATCTTTGAATCATGCTGACCAAAATGCTGCAATAGTATCCCATTATTAGAAATCATATCAATTTCTTCTACCATGTCTGTTCCATTGCAAACATCATTTGTAACTTTTTCTCACCGCATAAGAGAGTATGTGCAAATTTTATGGTATATTTCTTTGCTCTACACAAATCTTGTTACTCGTACTCATGTCATCCGAAGAACGAATCTGCATCCACAGTTCTGCTCTTGTAGATGCCGATCCCTGCCAATTTCCTTTCTTGCTCGGACTGGGAAATTCGGTGGCGGCAAAACATCGAGAAATGAGTGACAAACAACATCTTTGTTGATGTTGTCTGCTTGTTTTGTTGGCAGCCGCATCTTACTGTTAGGAGGCCGATGCTGTCAGAGTGAATGACAACTTTGCAGCGTTTTGGAAGCCGGATGGTTTGGGATTGGGGATATGAGTGTCTCTGAAATTGGGAATCCCGCAAACTTTATGGCAAGAGGAGCGAGTAGCTACATCAATATTGACACGTCCAAAGGAAGCGTAGAACATTCATGCAGACTTGTTTGTTGTTGTGTGGGTGGTTTATTTTTTTGTTTTGTTTGTTTGTTTGTTTGTTTGTTTGTTCATTGTTTTGGGGGTTTTTTTCGCATGCACTGCGTTGCAGAGGGAGTCTCACACATACCATTGTGTTACGGAGGGAAAGGTGTAGAAACAAATTATTCCGTCTTGTCGTTGGGGTTTGCAGAAACACATGGATGATATTACTGCATTATTTTGGTGAGGAATCATTTTTTCACATTCGCCGTGAATGGAATCTCAAATGCACTCGCAGAAGACATTCAGTTCCAGTGGGGAGAGTCTTCTTCCATTTACTAGTCTAGGTACATGTATAGGATGCATAATGGCGCATCCAATAACGCCACCACATTTTCAGTCACCATTTATATTTTTGCTGTATCATTGCTCATGTTATAATTTTTTGAAGTTAGTGTTTTTGTTGTTTTTTATGGGATATAGGAGAAGAGGGTTGGCAGGAAATTGTGTCCATTTCATTTTTTTTTCAAAAGCAAAATCCCAAGGAAGGTCATGGTGCTGAATGGAAAGGCAGTTTTCATTTACTTATCTTTTTTTCCCCACTTTCCTTGGTTTTTTTTTTTTTTTTACTCTCTCTCTCTTCTAAAAGATGCATTTTCAGAGAGATGAGAAGGAGGAGATAGTTGTTATCTGTCACCAGCTCACTCCCCCGATCTCAAGCCAACTATAGATCCATCAGTCAGACCCAATCAGAGTTATGTTTTTAATCAAAACAGCAGATGAAACAGTGGACAATAGCCCCGGGACACAGAATGGCGATATTTTTCCTTTATCCGTCCGCTGGTTACATCTTTTCCCATAACTCCCCCCTTCAACCCACACCCCCCCCCCCCCATTCTTCATTCCCTGATCTTACATCTCGCCACCCACCCCCCCCCCCCCCACACCAGCGAGCCAATCTCCCACTGGGGTCCTTTCGTGTCTGCGCTCGCTGTCTTCCGTTCGCTCTTTTGTGTCCAAATTGGACTGGCTCTGAATGATAACGTGACAGCAACGAGTCAAGGCTTTCCCCCCATAGACTCAACTCATGATTCATCCCCACACAATTAGCCATCGGGTTTATTTTAAAGGCCTGTCTCTTTTTCTTCTTCCTCTCTCTCTTTTCATCATATTAGTATGAATCGAAGTTTTGAGGGAAAGCGTATCGCATGTCGCATATTGTAGATACGGCACACCGAAAATAAACATATGTGCGATGTGATTCCGTCGTGACAGACAATGTCATTTACCGTATTGCGCGAAGGTGAAACTGCAAAGTCCGAGGGGAGGAAATTCTCCCCCTTTTGACATTTTCATAGACTTGCCTGAAGGAAGTTTTGACATGCATATCTCATATTCCCACGTGCATGTCTGTCAATTTTGCCGTAGTAATTGAAGAAAAATATTCCTCGATATTCTTGGAGGTGTAAATCTGCAGTTTTCGGGGGCATCCTGGGGTGTGATATCATTACTGGAGGGCATTGCTGTGGCTGATTGGTTCATTTGCTGCGCAACCAGTATTCATAATTCAAAATTTGGACGAGCAGTGAATGCATCGAAAGCAGGCCCGTCTTATCACAACACTTGGGCAATGGATGAAGTTACTCTTCACAATAAACACATGGGGTTCAACTTTCCATCACTATATTCTTTCTTTCCACCACCCTCCCCCCCCCCCCCTCCCCATCATTCACATGATGTCTACCCAAATATGATTTGGTATGAAGAATAAACACATGCAGTCCAATTTTGCATCATCCTAATATCATTTTTTTTCCCCCAATCATTTGATGTCTACTCAAAATGAGACATGAGCCAAAGATCACTTGCATAATTTCTATTCCCACACCATCTTGTGGCTTTGATGAGTTTGGTCATTAAAGTGCAGCAACTCATGTGCCAACCTTCTTCATACAGAATAGAAAGGCTGGGATGCATTAAGACCTGTAAACAGATAGAGTGCAATATATACATATCAGCAATGATATATTCCTGCCATGGTATATTAGAATTGTAGACATGTATTTCACATAAAAGTGGCTGCATTCTTAGACCACATGATATAGCGTTGGGAGTACACATATCTTTCAGTGCCTTTCTTTGTAAGCAACACCAAACCTTTGTGCTGTATGTTTTTTACATAGGACCAATGCCAATGAACTTTGTGTGTTTTATTGCAGACGAGAGTGTTTCTTCCTCTGCATATATTTCAGCATCTTATGAAGACCTTCATTTGTCTATGATAATGTGTTTATGAGCATCACAAAGTTTTGCACATTTACAGTAACAGTTTGCTATCTCAGTATCTAGATATTTCCATTCAGGAAGAAAGTCATCTGTAGGGAAGCTGACTGGACCTTTAAGATTAAATGCTTTTCCCGTGGTGTTGTTGCTGCGTCTCGCTCTAAATAGCCTGAGCCTGTTCAAGTGGATACATTATTAGCGGCTTCATCGTGACATTGACTGGTTGGGGGGTGGGGGGGGGGGGGGGGGGGGGGGGGGGGTGTTCAATGTGCTAGCAAACTATAGTACTCTGTGTCATAATTATTCTTAGTCATGTCATGGCAGTATCCCTGGTTGTCAAACTCCATTAGAGTTTAACAACCAGGAATGATAATTTTAGGGGCTGGAAAGTTTGTGGGGCTCTTTTTATCCATTCTCTTCCAGTGTACATGATTTCGCCCTGGTCCTAACTTCAGACACGCATTTCATCTGTCAATCCATTCATCTGTCTAGCAGTCTGTTCATACATCTTCCAATCCTACTCTAGCTGTTTTACTATCTATCTATCTATCTATCTATCTATCTGTCTATCTGTCTGTCTGTCAGTCATGTTATCAATATACGTGTAGCTGTCTATTTATAATTATGTCTATCAGTCAATCTTTTTACCTATTTCTCACTCAAGGGCTATTTGTTGTTCCCCCTTTGCCCATTTCCTTTCATTGTATGAGTAGAATCGTCTATACATTCTTATCCCACCATATATATATATTTTTTTTTGGGGGGGGGGGATGGGGGAAGTCTGTAGGTAGACTTACAAATCACTATAGGCAATGATAAAGATTGCAAACACTGTTCAGAAAGGTGGTGTGGACCGTCCAGAGCATCAAGGAAAATTCTGGGGGATTGCTGCCAAGTTCAGTTGGGGTCAGAGGTCGTTTGCCGATTACAAGGCAGCTGGCTGGAGTTACGTACTTTGACGTTCAATAACGCCAGAAAGTATTACTCAAAGCACACCCACCCACCCCGTCCCATGTGTACACACACAATATTGTGTTTTCCATGTCATATTGCTAAGATATGCTCATGATTCGAAATTGTAAATTACTATGTTTTGTGAAATTTCACTCTAATTGTAAGCTACATTGTACACAAATGTACAGTATGTATTTCTAATGCCACAGAAAAAGGGTTTGAGGTCATTTCTGTAATTTCTGTTAGTATAGATTATCCATGCAATATGCACAATGAAAAAAAAAGTCTGCATAATATGCCCATTAGGACTCAAAGTCATTCTTCCAAACTGATGCATGTCGACAAGATGTGATTCCAGCCATAATTAGAGGTGGCAGTGTTTAGATGGAGTGACCCTTAACGGAAGGGGAGGGGGGGAGGAGGGGTGTGGAAAATGTATAGTCGGGAACATCATTTCAACAGCTGAACATGAGTGGATTAGAAGGTAATTAGATTCAGGACAAACAGGATAAAAATGGCAGCACTGTGACATGATACAGCACCTTATTTGGAGAATTTTTTTTTTTTTTAAACTGAAGTTGGGGGGGGGGTCCTCTTCCGTCTGAAGGTTTATGTATGTATATTTGTTCTGTTGGGAGTCATGACTGAGCAACCTAAACCTGTATCTTTCCTATCCTTCCTCCCTTGTAACATCAAAGAGGAAGTGTGTCAGTCTGTCTGTGTAGAGATGACAATGGATTCTGCCATGCCTGTTTTTTAGAATTGGTGCGTATTCACGACGGTAGCATCATTTGTGGATCCCGCACGTCTGTTTCGTCATCAGGCAGCCAGGTTAACACCTTGTGTTGCTCGTCAAAAGTAACCAGAAACCCTGTGTGAAAAAGAGCATTATAAATTCCTTGGTGTCAGACGACTGGTAAGCCATTTGTCCCCTCTCCCCCTCTCCCCCCCCCCCCCCCGATCTCAACCTCCCAAAATGCTGTTTGCCCCGTCAAATTCATATCACATATTTCGTCGATGATGTCCCCCTCTTTTATCGCCGTCATTGTTCGCCACCACACCACACAACAAGGAGAGCGCCATCTGAAATTGGACGCTCGAAACGACGATGACATGAATATCCATTCTGGATTTCCTTACCGCAATGGCTCCCGGCACACTGGGTGAGGTAATTGGGACTAATCTCGGGGGAACCAGAGGACTTGTCATTGGTATGCCAACCGCGGACATCCCCCACTCCAGAAGCTGGCTTTTCCTTCATCCCCTCTTCTTCCTCCTCCTCCTCCTTCTTATTTTCCACCTCTTCCCTCTCTCCCTCTCTCTCTTTTCATCAATCACTCCCTACGTTCTCTCCATCCAGGCCCGTAGTAGTGACACGCTTTAATTGAATACCCCTGGAGGACGGAAAACATGATGCGGGGGTTAAGATGAACGACAAAATAAGAGGCAGAATTACCAAGATAAAACACCAGGATGGAGATTGGAGGAGGGTGGGGTTGGGGGGGGGGGGGTCGACTTGGGACAAGAACAACCCATCACTGTCCATTTACACACGAGGGTTTCCATGTTTGTGACGTTCTTACAGCTCTGAAAGTGTCGTGACTTGAAAGTCAAACTCAATGACTGCTTCCATCTTCTTTTCTCTCCCTCCCTATCTCTCCCACACACACTCTCTCTCTTTCTCTGTTGGTGATAGCTTGTTGAGTGTTGGCTACAGCCATGTCAGATGTAATCATATAATGCAGCCTAGTGGTGGCCCGAGGCCGTGCATGTATGGGTGGAGAAAAATGGATTTCCAAAAGAGGGAACGGAGAATTGGAAAGGGGGTGAACAAAAAAGAAAAAAAATGCTTTAACCCCCAAATGATACAGGTGGCAGAATGACTGATTCTTGCAGCACGCTCTGACGCGGCTTTGGTTTCAGACAGACAGCCCGTGTACCAAGGATAACAGTCGTGCCACATTAGCTTAATGCGTGTATCTGTCAAGATGCATCGTACGGGCTCAGTGAAAGAAACGGCAGGGAATATTTGATCATCCTTTCGTGGTAAACCCAGCCCTTCACTCCTTTTCCTCTCTCCTCAGCCTCCAAACGCGAACGTTTTGCTTCAAAAAGTCTCGATTACTCTTCGCAAATATCATCTTCTACATACACTGGGAAGGCATCCTGTCACAGTAAACTCTTGTGCCTTCAGCCTTTGTATTAAATTCCTACAAGAACTTAGTATTGATTTCCCCAACCTCAATGCACACCTCTTTACATTCTGCAAGATACACTCATTAATCAATTTCAGACGTGCCAGTCACTAGGGGGGTTGAAGATTCCTTGCGTACATATATGCATTTGGTTTGCGGAGTTTTCTCTAAACAATCGTTTCTTTGCCTCAACTTCTTAGAAGTCTATGGTGTCTTTCACAAGTAAAATCCTGCGCATCACATTTAAATGATAAGCTGATCAAAATGGTAAGGAGTGTTTTACGAACATGCTTTCCAGTCACAAACGCTGAATGCGTTTATCTTAAAAATATATATATTTGAGGCAGAATCATGATCATAAATGCATTTGAGGCATTGTAGGCATCGGATTAATGCAACCATGTGTTCAAACACGTTTTAAAATGCCATTCAAAGGGCGTTTTGAAACGTTTTTGAGACCACGATTGCTTTTCTGCAAGTAGATAAACGCAATGCTGTTTTGAAACATGTAACTCCGAGCTGCCAAGGTCAACTTCCAGTATACTTTACATGCCGTCAGTTACAAAAAAAGCATGCGCCTCAGTTGACTTCTACTTCCCGGGTCGAACGGCGCAAAGCAGCTTCACAGTGGCAACACTAGAATTGCCTGTTACATGATGTTTAGATAAACATGGCACCCCGAGAATCGTGTTTCAAACCATGTTCGTTAGTGTTGTATATTGGATTATCGTGACGTAACGCGTCTGTTTTATGTTGTGACGCATTAGGCTTTGTGAATGTTACCATGAGTTACTATGTTGCACAAAATTGTTATGCGTGACATTGAGTTGTTAGCAAGCTAAGGTGCAACAATTAAAAGTAACATTAGCTTAGTTTGAAAGAAAAGAAAGGAGAGTTGAAGGAGAACCAGCTTGGTGACAAGACCATAATAACCTGTCTGAAATACAGAAGGGATGGATTTAGCTGCAATTAAATGACCGCATCCATCAAAGAGACTGTGTGCGTGTGTAATATGTGTAGCGTGACTCCCTTATAATCAGCTTACAACATTAGCACCATTTAAAATGCGTTTTGAAATGTGATTCTCTCTCTCTCGATAGATAAACACAGCCTCTGTTATGATAACTAGATGGTTAAAGGGGAATTTACCCCATATGTATATCAGTATGATATTGGTTTGGTTAATGGTATTCAGGGAGGAAAGAGAATTCTAGACCCTGTTTTCTTTTCTGTGTGTATAGCATTTGAGCTTTTTTTAAAGTCATGATTTGTACACAAGCTATCCACAACTGCATATCATCTTCAGAAACGATTTGAAGGAAACTTTGGAGAAACGGCCGTTTGGGACTCTGGTGTCTTTCGCACGGTGATTCATCACATGGGTGCTATTAATTTTCCAACAGTCATTGCATTACAACACAAAGAAATGCTTTGGGGAAAATTAAGTACCTGAAGACATGTGTGTCTTGCAGTCCTGACTTGCGGGCGCAACTTCTTAAAAATGCAATACATCACACTGTGGAAAATCTCTCTCCAGAGATTTAGAAAGTTTCGCGATTTGCACCGTTCTGAGTCATTTTTTTGTCACCCCCAAGTAATGAGCAGTCCACATGAGTGAAATCACTGAACCGCCCTGCTCGTTGGAATTGCAGAGGCGCATTTCTCATGAAACACGGACATTGTTTCAACAACCAATTACTAGCCTCCGTCATATCCCCTCATTTGTTCACGCATCATTCGCTGAAAAAACTCTTTTTCATTGAAAAAAAAAACACCTGAGAAAAAAAAAAAGTTGAGTCATGGTAGTCATTACCTTCACCCTCCAGAGAGAGAGAAAAAAAAAATCACCGAAAATACATGCTTGTTCTCCACGCTATAGTGCCTATGCTGTGGCTGCTGGTTCGGTTCCGTGGGGAGAAAAAGAGACCAAATTTAGCATGCCACCGATCAGGGAAAGTATTTGGCAGGAAAGTGTAAATCAATTGTTGCCATATGGCTGACCCGATGACAGTTAATCAGACAAAACCACACTACACTGCTTTGTTTGGGAGGAAACGGAGAAAGTAGAGGGGTGAAGATACCAAACCCCCCTCCCCTCCCCTGCCCCCCATCGCCAGAGCTTCTTCGCTAAACGTGCATAAACTTATCTAATTGGATGTTCCCATGGAAATTGTCTATTTGTGGAATACTTTTTGGCCCATCTCTGCCGCAATTATTCCAGGCAGGAAGTGGTGGACGGTGACAGAAGTCTGTTTGAAAGGAAATGAGTAATGAAAAGACACTGCAAGCCCATTTTTTCTTAGCTGTCTTTTCTTAAAGTGGTGAAGCATTTGTATTTATCATTTTCATTGCCATGGTACATCTTGTACTTTGGTAAATCTTCAGGTATCTACAAAGTGTACTTAAGCCTTGAAATCTATTAAATAATGAATGTGTTCTCTTGTGATTATCATGTCTTTATCACAACAATAGAAGAAATGTAAAAAAAAAAAAAACCTCTTTCTTCTAACACCACCCATTGCCCTTTCCTGGGCATGTGATACAGTACATGTGGGTGGTATACACAATGTTGAGTAAGATTACCGCATTCTGTTAGCCAAGCAACAGTGGATTTCACGATGATGTCTTCTTTTTGTGGATTTTGATTACTACCCAATAATGCTGATATTATATAACAAAATAAAAAGATGCCTAGAAGTGAAAGTGTCACTGTTATAAAGGCAGAATGCGATAGATCATTCAGTTTTTGCATTTCAGTCAGAACAATGTATCGTGCTGTTTTTAATGTAAGAAATCTTTGAAGATAGTAATGTTGTGGCTATTGAGAGTAGCTGTGAAATCTGACTGTAGTACCACACTAATGATGTATCCTCCAAAGTGTATCAGTATAATCATTATCCCTGAGGTGACGAGAGCTCATGTCTCAATTGGCATATATTCAAAAACCTCCTGACTCAATTTTGATGTAAAAGAATAGTGACTTGAGTTTTGAAACATTACAATAATTAATGTAATCCAAACCAATGTTTCTGCATCATTTGACATCAACAGTGATGCTGTTTGTGAAGATGTTCTGAAAATGAAAAAAAATAACGTACCCCGAAATGATTTTTGAAATACGAGGCCTTGGTCACACCCAGGAACAAAACTATATTTATGTCATACTCATTTGATACCGTATCAAATAATCATTTACTATGTAACTAGCTATTATTACCTTGTAATTATTGTGATACATATAATCTAAAGAGAAATGAAGCATACAGCAGCTGCGCTGTGACACCACTTATCATTGGTAAGAATGCTATACAAATGTAATTATTGAATTGTATCTACACAACTTGAATAGCGTTGTGACACAACTTTAAGTTGGTAGGAATGCATTACACCTGTAATTATTGTATTGTAACAACTTAGCATTGTGACTAGACACAACTTTAAGTCAGCAAGAATGCTATACAAATGGAATTATTGTATTGTATTGTAAGAAAAAGATAGGATCTATAGCTTTTTGACGATCTATTTTATCATATCTAATGATTATCTCACTCTGTTTTTTGTCTTTCCACAGACAAACCCAGATACGTGCCCACGGATCTACAACGACACGGAGGTTCTCATCCCAGTCGGGGTGGAGCGAAGCTACACCATCAAGGCTGCGAATCTACCCGGTGGAGGGGTGAGTCGAAACCGTTTTTTTCTCGGCAAACTTGATGTCATTGCAGCCCCGAGGATATTATTCCTCTGATTATTATATCAGGGATGCCACAAAATAGGTCAATTGCCAGAATGGTGGCGAATAAAAAGAACCGAGGCAGTTAGAGTCGAAGCCCCCCAAAATGTGTTGTTGCATTATTGATCGATGTTATCATATTGGGATTGCCTTGCTCCAGAGGAACTAGTGAAACGGGAAAGAAATGAGAGAAAATCTACAATTCAGAATGAATGTTTCGTGCCGTAATTTTCTGCAAGCGAGGTTCATTATGACATCCACTTACAGTGTACACAAGGCTAAAACGAAAATGTTTATTTGCAAGTCAGTGTGATGGGTGAGGGGGTAGTTGTGTGTGTGTGTATGTGTAATGTTATCATTTTGATACATTTTTAAAGCACAACTCGGTGGTGGATTATGAATAGGGGGATATATAATGTGAGGATTTAACCACATGTGCAGCATTTGTGCCCTTTCAAATTTACACCGTTAAGGACTGCTTGGGGCTGCTCTCTAAAATTTATAGTGTGAATGGAACAAGTATGTATCACATGTCTCCATGTTGCTGTGAAATATCACATACATTGGTACTGAAACATTCTGAGTTCTTCATTATTGTGTCTGTTGTGCTCAATTATTGATCATCAAAAATCAGCCAGGTTAACCTGTTCCATACTGAATTCTGAAACCCCTGTAGACTTGATGCGCAAGCCACCAGGTTCCCGTATGGAACGGGTTAAAACGAAGCTTATAAGCTTTCAGTTAAAGTCTGGGTTCACTAAATTTCAAGTCCTGCACGATGATTTTTCTTCTTTTTTTTTTTGGGGGGGGGGGGTATTCTTGATAAATTTTCTTGCACAGTCAAGTAAATGTAGACATCATGTGACAATTGTTTGTACATTTTGAGGTTTGGACAAAAGTTACCATGGCACTTCAGAGCCAAATTGTCTAAAGTCATCCGAAACGTCATCTTCCCCAATGAAAAAAAAAAATATGGATGTTCTTCATGAAGTAAAATTTCAGTATAGCAACAGCATTTATGCTTTCATTGTTGCTTGGAGCTATAAAAAAAAAACGAAATCGTCCCGATTCCACTGCAAAGAAAGGAGATGCCTCGTGAAAAAGGTGGACACACGTGCATCAATTTCCCATTTCCTCTGACAAGTAGTCGAGGGCGCTGGGCACGCGGTATTGATGACTTCCTCGAACGGTGGATTGGCCTTCGGTGGAAGGAAAACCTGGTGGATGGAGAAAAAAAAAATACTCTCTGGCTAGCATCATTGAGGGTGCCATTATGCCAGCTTGAATTAACGTTTCAATCCATCAGTCTAAAGCGTGATGACTTTAGTCCTCCCACTTTAGATGACGCCTTTAAAAAAGACAACAACAACTCCAGAAAATGCACATAAGATATTTCCATGCGGTCTTCTCATTGATCTTTGACCGATTTAGCTAAAAGTTCCTCACTGACTTTGCTGTTCTGTGGGGGTAGATCAAGACGGTCCGTTTTGACAGTTTATCAGCCATGGAAATATTTCAGTTTAGAAATTTCTGCATAGGAGGCTAAGGAATGGACAGGAGGAACCAGCTGCAGGACATCATAACCTCAAAACCTCACTGAGGTCTTTAGCAGAGACAGATTTCAAGTAAAAACCTAAAGCAAAATTAAGACTTTAAATGTTAGTTGAGCTGTTGGACATGATGTAGCTCAGTGTAGATAGTACCGTATAGAATCTCAGTCGCGAGGCCCCTGGCCTGAGTCTGCTTACGGCAGTGGTTGTGCCCCAAGGCATGGCACTTAATGTTCATTACCTATTACTTCGAAGGGGACATAAAGCTGTTCTCTGTGTCCCGGTAGCTTCATCATACACTACATGCTTCCTTCCCCATAGTGGCCACATAAAATAAATCCAAACAAATGACACAAACAAGCACGTCGACATTCAATCGTGGACTTAAATGTTCCTTTAAAGGTGTATTATCTGTATAGATGAAGTTTTGTTCAGTTTTCTGGGGGGTTGAACTTGAGAGCTTTTACCCCAAGCGCCTAATGAGTTGAACATCTCAAATATTTTTTAGGTATGGCCATGATACATGAAGCAATCAGTGGGTCAGGCGATGTTGGGTGATTGCAATGTTGTGCACAGTTTACCACCCTTCATTAATTGACGATCTCAGTCGCCAAAGCTGGCACCCCGCATAATGTTTTAACCATCAGGGGCACTCGAGCGTCTGATCGGCCCCGTGCAGCCCTTTTCGAGAGAGGGCAAATGTTCAGGGTTCGCTGGCAGACCGTGTGGGATGGTGTGAGAACACGAGTCTAAATATTCCATACCGGCTAGTGGGGCCATCAGTGAGAGATTGCTGTAGTTCTGTGTTCTGGGCCCTGTTTTATGAAGAGTTAAAATTGATTATATAGTCAATTTCAACTTTAAGTCTATGGCAGCCTGTGTGTTAAGGAAATTTAAAATTGATTTTATCTTTTGATAAAACGGGGCCCAGGAGTTTTGGCCACACCCTTGGAAGATGCATTCTCTTTGATATCTCTTTCACACTTCCTTTCTCTTCCCTCTAGGTCTCTCCTTCTGTATCTGTTTCATTTCCTCATACTCATCCATTTGTCCTGCTTGTCTTTTCATATTTTCTACCCCTTTTTTTCCTTTTGCTCCTTTTTCTCCCTTAGTTCTCTTTTTCCTGTAGTGCAAAATGATGGTGCTCCTAAATCGTAGTCCAGCAACCATATCTGTGCAAGAGATTTGTGCTCTACTCACAACACTCAAAACCTGCTTTCAAATCAAGTTCTTGCCAGCTCACACCATTCGAAATATATGGGACTTCAGAGAAGTGTAGTATTCGCCCATTCTGAGCAGGAATTGGATGGAGAGGGTTTTCAGTTTGTTTGTTTGGTTGTTTGTCTTTTCAGGATATGTCATTTGAAAAATAATGCTGGGATTGGAGCAATCTTGTCTAACAGCCTCTTTCTTTTTTTCTCTCTCTCTCTCTCTCTGATCACTCTGTCCTCAGGAACAAACGACCGAAATATCCTACAAGTGTGTGTTGGACTATGAAGGCCGCGAGATGTCTGTACCAGCCGTACGGGTCAGCGACTCAGTATTACAGTGCCAGCCAGCCATCGTAAGTTTCCAATCTGAAATTTGTGCATCATCGCTCCTTGTTTTGACGCCTACTTGTAACCATGGCCCGTTGTCAACAGGGTTTTGATATTTCACCCCCTCCAATTAAAGTTTGAAGGGGGTTGGTCAGTCAGACAGTCTGTTGCAAATGTTGTGGATCAAACTACTTCTCCAGTTTTAAAGCGATTCAAGAGAAAATTTGCACTCATGCTGAGCTCAGTGTAAAGTTGTGCAAGACACAGTTGTCCATAGTAGCGGAAAGTGCATTTCCATGGCAATAGCACATTATGACCCCCCAAATGAGGTCAAAGACTTGTAGATCATACTACGCCGGTTTTCAGGAATTCACAAGAAAATTGGTACTTGTGGAAAGTGCGATGTGAAGTTGTGCAAAACACATCTTTTAAGAGGTAGTGCATTGCCATGGTAAAAGTGCATTCTGGCCTCTATATCACGAAAAGTCTTTGAAGATTCAAGTTCTTCCTCAGTTGGTAAACAATTCACAAGATATTTGGTACTTGTGGGAGTGTGATGTAAAGTTGTGCAAGATTCAAGAGTAGCTGAAAGTATGTTGCCGTGGTAACAGCACATCACTTACTGTTCATTATTCTCAGCGGTATACTAGTACAGAAGTGTTTGGTACGGGTAGTAATCACCTTCAGTGAATATTTCTAGTGTTGAAAGATGAGAATAGATATCATGAGACCAAAAAAAAATGATCGTCACTTCATGTGGCTATTAAAATTTCTCTGCTTCAAGTTTTCTAGTAATGATGATATTAATAATGTTGATGTGAAAATATCCTCCAGTCCAAATATTTTCAATTGTGCATTATCATGACTATCATCAGCATGCAGATTATGACTGTAAAACCTGCTAAAAGATATGTGTTTTCAGTAGCATATTCAAAGTTTCAGCATAATAAATTGTCTTATATTATGTGAGGTATTACTCCAAAGAATTAGCACGGAAAATATCTCGAAAGAAAATGGTCCAAGTATGAATTTTGTAATGTTGCGTAGTTGCTATATGTGTAACTGACCTTCTGATCTCCTGCATCAGCCAAAAAGGTTGATATCCAGCAGAAATCATTGTGCTCATTGCAGAATGTTGTTAGCGCACTTCCCTGCGCATGGCAGAATGTTGTTAACCCTATGCACACTCCCACAGCTTAGCGATAATCTGCCATGCGCAGGCAAGCTTGTTAACGACAATCTGCCATGCGCACGACAAAATGTAAGGATTGTCATCCGCAGAGGTTTAGCAGTGCAAGTTTTGTTCTTGTGTTGAAAGCAATTGAGCAGGTACTTGGATGATGGTAATTACAAGACTTTGTGTAACTTGAAGACTTCAGAGAAGAGCTGCTACGGGAAAAGTTTATTGCCATCTACTTTCTTGTCTGTACTTGTTTTTTTTTTTTTGTGAGGGAAGGAGGGGATGGGAGGTGTCAAAATAGCATCAAGAGATGCAAGACCCGACATGGATGTGTCGGCACTTGATTCTTCTGGCTATGTTCTAATGTCCCCGGTCTAAAACAATGTCGCTAAGGAGCTATTTACAGCGGGGTTAACGGATGGCTATTGACCATGAAATATGTATCCCCTATCCATCTCCGTAATGGCCTTCATGCATACTGCATGAGACTTGTAGAACAGCCACCAAGCCCTGCCCTTGATCACCACCACACTATCTCTCTCTCTCTCTCCCTCTCCCTATCTCTTCTCTCTCTCTCCCTATCTATCTCTCTTTCTTGTATCTCTCAATATCTCTCAATATTCATCTCTTTAATAGGCTTTCCCACATTGTCTTCGCCATGATAGATGGGAAACATTTGTTCATATTTTTGCCTCTTTGTGCTTATATTGTATATTTACATTTTACAGTCACGCTTGCTGAAGTCGATCTGGCATAAGTCAAATAATCGCCCAAGTCGAAGCTATTTCTTCAGTCAAAATAGATTCAGCTTGGGCGAGGTTGACTGTATGTACACATGTACATGCATATCTTCCGATGAATGATATTGAAAAAATTATATGTCATGTTCATTTACTGGGAAAGTGTGTGCATATACATACATACATGTATATCTAGCCCACACTTATGAATTGTATTAATCCTTCCTGGAGTTTCATGTATTCCTCCTTTTTTTTTTTTTTTTGGTCATTCTACTTTCTGCATTTAATAATAATGATGATTATGATTATAACAATAATCATAATAATGATAATAATAATAGATAACACTTACTGTAAAACATGATATATTCGCGGCATGAATTTTCCGCGAATTGGAACCGGCAGCCTTTTTCGTGGCATGAAATTTTCGCGAAGTGCCACTGGCGTTCAATGCATAATAGTGTAAACAAGGACTTTCGCGTGCATTTTAATTTTGCGAATCTTGGCGCTCGCGAAATTCGCGAAATTAAAGTGCACGCGAAAATTCCTCGTTTTACAGTATGTAGTGCTTAATACTGACGTTTCTGAGTGCATTAATATGGAAAAATATTACATTAAAATACAGCATAATGTACATTGTATAACAACAACAAAAATTAGAATGAGTAAATAAGTTTTGAGCAATGATTTAAACTTATCTACACTTTCAGCATTTCGAAGATTCTTCCCATTAAGTTTTGCCCCCCCCCCCCCCCCCCGCTTTTTTTTTTTTTGTCTGGGTTTGAATATTTTTTTATACCACCACAAATTGGAGTATTGAAGATCAAGAGCCTCAATCCAGAAGTCTGCAATGTATTGTATTCTGATCTAACAAATGCAAACAGAAAAACTGACCAGAAATGAATATTATTCATCAGTGGAAAATTGAGTAAAGAAAATGGGATTCCATCCATTTCCTTTGCTCAATTTTCCACTAATAAATATCATTCTGATCTAGACAAGTTAACAACTGCGATAGCCATTCTCCAGGGACTTTGTGCAACATCTAGAATCAGCGGTGTGCAATTAAAGGCTTTGTGCGTTCATAAATCGTCCGTCTTACACAGCGTGTGTATGTCGCGCTGTAAAGCTCAATTTTTCGCATATGAGACTATGGAAGAGAGCCATGCATGTTTACAGCAGTTTTCTCCCCTTTTTTGGTACATTTCTCAAATTTCCCCTCCTCATTCCAAGTTTGCATGCATGTATAAGACATGTGGGAGAAGACTGGATGATAGATGATATATTCCAATTTTGAAGCCGGAATATATCTCTCTCTCTCTTTCTTTCGTTCTTCTTTTGCTTAGAGTAGTACTTTTCATTCTTTTTCTTCTCCTCAACTGGGCCACTTTCTCTACCTCTGCCGGTGTTCTTGAATGTCCATATAAAGTGTCTCTGCTTCTCACCTCTTGTCCTGGGGATCAGATCCCTGCTCCCATTAGATGTACTCATCAATTTTCCCCCATTTTCCTAACACCATTTTTTCGAGGTTAATCCCGCCACAGATACAGAGTTTTCAACCTGCACCTTATATTCCCAGGGCATGATGTTCACACCTTTATGGACAGCAGTGCTTCATATGGAATCTGTCACCCTAATTTTTTTTCCTCTTTCCATACTTTTGTTTCTTCTTTCTTTATCTGTTTTGTGTTTGTGTGTGTGTGTGTGTGTGTGTGTGTGAGAGAGAGTGGTGTGTGTGTCTTACTCAAGTGTTTGTATCTATTGCTCCTATCTCTTCAAACATCTATTCCTTCAACCCCCCCCCCCCCTCCCCTTCACATGCCCCGACCCCATCAAAGACAAGGAGCATTCGCAGTCAGTGAGAGTGCGATAGGCCAACCACTGATTGTCACATGACTGTGAATTGAACATAAAATGTCTCCTTTTTTTTTGCCAAGATTTTTAGTGCGTAAACACCTGCCTTTGTCTGGTTTCATGTTTTTTTCTCTCTCGCTGGTTTGTATTACTCACCAAAGGTATTTGGATGCAGGTCTTTTAGATTCCGGTTGACCAGAATTGATTTCCCAAAGTGAGATTTATTTGACAACTCCAGTGTGACTTTCTCTTTACGATGTTTAAAGAACCATCCATCCTCTACTCGGCCAACAGAAATCCTTCTTCCACCCCTTCATGAAATCAACCTGTATCATTCGAACGTTTGCCACATCCAATCCAGGCTGCACCATGAATCTAATCTAGTCATCCCTTGCGAGTCTTATTCATCCACCTACCCCCCCCCCCTCTATTATTTGGGCAGCCCTCCTCCCTTGCAGGCACTAATGACCCCCTCCTCCACCCCCTTTTTCTTATTAACGCTCCGTGAGGAAGTCGCATTGCATCACCTGCCGGTTAAACTCCAGCAGACTGGCAAGTCCTCCGCCCTAAACACATTACCACAAGAGCTAATTGACTTTCCCCAGGGTTTTCTCTCTCTCTCTCCTCCTCGAGAAATCTCAAAGTCCACAAAAGATTTAATTATCCCCTTCCCCCACCCACACCCTGGTCTTGAATAGACTTCTCGCGTGTCCGAGGACACATAAAATGAATACCGTGTCCCTTTCTTGTACATTCAAGCAATGGAGGGAGTGGTCTCAGCAGAAGATGTTTTGGGGGGGTTTTGGGGGGGGGGGTTTTTTTTTTGGTTGTTTTTTTTTTTTGGGGGGGGGGGGGGGGGGGTTCCATTGTATTCTTGATATTGTCCAAGAGTGTTTTTGCTCCAGAAGCCTCATCTGTTGAAGGACAGAAGAGGCCGTCTCAGCAATCAGCTATGCGTGCTTCATCTCCATTTATGCATCTCAAGTTCCGTGTCCTCCTCCTCCTCCTCTTCCTCCTCCTCCTCCTCCTCCTCCTCCTCTTCCTCCTCTTCCCCCTCCCCACCCCTTCCTCTTCTCCTTACCCCCCCCCCCTTCCCCCATTAACTTTCTTTACGTTCTGTTCTTATGAACTCATTCCTTCTTTCTCTGCCTTCTGATTATGTTTCATTTCTCTCATGGGAAATTTGTGCGTTTGTTTTGAAGATTCCATTCTATCTCCCTCTCTCTCACTCTCAATGTACACACATTCTTAAGTTAATGCATTTTTTTCCAACACATCTCACCATCTTATCTCTCTCTCTCTCTCTCTCTCTCTCTCTCTCTGCCCTCTATTCTAACTGTCCTGCATGTGAAGTCAAGCAACTTGAGGCTCTTATGCTTGATGCTTTTATCTCCCCTCCCTAAAAGCTGCAATTTCTCAACTTTCAGCTCTGCTTGTGGTCCAGGATGTTCCTCCTTTTAACTTGGCTTTCCATGTTTTGATTTGTTATAGAGCTTCCTTTAACTCCCACACATCTGGTATTGTTGTTCCTGAAGCTAACCTGCAGAATCTCACCGATGTTCTTGTGTATTTGTGTGTTTCTTCCAGTACAATTACGAGACAGATGCGGACGTTCTCCCGGTGGTGCTCAGCGTCCAGTGGAACAACAACTTCAAGATTGACAATCCATCGGGCTTTACAGGTAGATACGTCTTTCTGATTTGCATTTTTTCTAATATTTGATTTGCTTTTGTCTTTCACAAAGAAGTGGCTCATGCATTACTTAGTAGGTGAATACCTGGAAATGAAAAGTTGTACAGAAGCATTTCAATTTTGGTAAAATTCAGTCAAACTCGAAGACATCAAGATTGGATGAGATTTGGCCTGTCGGTCTTATTTTTTTCGGGGGGGGGGGGGGCAAGTTGTAGATATTTACCTTGAGTTATGAATGTAAGCTTTTGATAGAACATTCAAACAGGAGGGTTTCTCACCTAATGTTATTACACTTTGGATCTTTACATTCATTAATTCTGACATTTCACAAGTTTAGCAATCACAATAAAAGATTGTGCTATGTTTGCTGCGAAAGGAAGACAAGCTTTTAGTGTATGAGCAGTGATGAAGATCAGATGTAGAATGGGATGTTGAACTGTCCAATGTGTTCTGAAGGCAGCATTCCATCACAGCAATGTTTCATATTGCATTTTCCGGGGGGGGGAGGGGGGGTGGGGGAGACCCTTGATAATGATGGAAAAAATGTGTGGTTCCTTTGAGGTCTTGTGTTCCTCACAAGTTTTCCACCCCCGTGGATGCCTAACTGACAGCTATCGATTGCTTGCCTTTCAAACTCGCCCCGCTTTGACAGTGAACCTCTTCAAGTGCAACGTGAACCGCCCCAACTGCGGCGTGTGCATCAGTGCGGACACCAAGTACGAGTGCGGCTGGTGCGAAAGCACCCAGCAGTGCTCCATCGACGACAGGTGCTCGGACTGGTACTCCTCGGGGGATCTCTGTCCCACCCCGAGCATCATCAGCGTGAGTGCATCACCTAAAATTCCTGACCGCTTTAGGAATGAAGTTTAGAACCCTTTTAAAGCCAGGCTAGAAGTAGAAAATGTGTTGACTGTCCATCTTTGTTCCTGTGAGCTGTTTGGGAAAAAAAAAAACTCTCATCATTTTGAAGGAGTGACCATTTATTATGGGTTGTGAAGGCCACAGTACTGCACTCTGTTCCAGAAATGATATATTGGATGGTAACTGGTCATTGTAATAAACTTATATCCCCTAAAGATAATCAATAATGCCACCACGCTAAGAAGATGGCTTGTTATAGCTTGGTACAGGTTCAAAATTGAAGTGATTTCATTTAAGTTCAGCTGTATCTTCAGTTTTGCAGTAAAAAGAGATCATTGCTGTTGTCATGGCGATTTGTTTGGCAGGGGTGTGTAACCATCTCTTTCTGTTCATTTCGGGTAGTTTTCCCCCAGGGCTGGTCCCGTGGAGGGCAGGACCAACTTGACCATCCAGGGAATCAACTTGGGTCAGTCTACTGCCAACATCCACAATGTGACCGTGGCCGGACATCACTGCGAGATGTTCCCCGAGAGATACGTCACTGCCACAGAGTGAGTGGGGGACACGCCCTTGTTGGGGGGGGGGGGGGGGGGGGGGGGTGGGGATCACATACATCTTCTACACTTGTTTCCTTGGCAACTGAACTGCCACCTCTGGTTCCCAACTTCTCCCCCTGCCCCCTTTCTTTCTTTTACTCAGCCACTTTCTACCCCCATACCTCCCATATTTCTACCCAAATGTCCCCCTTTCTGGAACCAAGTAACCTCTGCCCTCAACTACCATCCCTCCTTCTCAGTATCCTCCCCCTCCTATCATAAAACCCTCATCCTCCCCACCCCATATTATCCACTCTTGTTTTCTCCAGCCTTCTGCCTCTTTCTCTTTGATACCAAACGCTCTCCATCCGTCTCTCCACATTCTCTTTAGTTTTCTCTCTATTGATAATGAATGCACTCATGATTTATTTTCAAATGTGTGAAGAACTTTGAAAAACTAAGTCCGCACCGTGTCATGTTGCAAGTTTTGGGTTGTCGTTTTTTTAGGAGCGTGCCACGGCAATAAACTCAGCATTCCTCGGTTCAATGTTTTTCGTGTCGGATAAAAATCCCCTTCAGAGGGAGAGAGAGAGAAACAAAATATTGCTGGCAATCACAACAGTTTCTCCTCCCTTCGTTGCATTTATATCTCTTGGCAACTCATCCAGAGATATATCAAGTAAGATTACGTTGATCACGCGCATATACACCATCGCTGGCTTGTGTGTTGTTAAGAGATTTATGTAGATGGCTGGATATGGAGACAGAGGTAGATTACAGACTGCTATGTCCCTAAACGCATCCATTTCTTTTGTCTGTACTAACTTTACACGATGCACAATTCAGATTCAGATTCAGATTCATTTTATTGTCCATATAGGAACAAAGTAAGAGTTGCAACGTTTACATCAAATTTCTCGCACACAGCGGAATGCTTACCAGTGGAAATGTTCTATGGCAGTTTTTAGGATGTAAAGTAATTAGAAAAGCACTCGCAGAACACAGACCTCCACCAAGCAGCTCATTTTCACCCTTTCCAACCTTACATTCATGCCGAAAATTGCCCACTTTCCCAATACAGAAGCCTGTTTACGTCTTCAGCTTCCAGCTATGTAGCGCCTTGCCCGAGCAGAGCACGCGCTTTAGAGCGCATATGCAAACCCGAAATATGCCCAGCTTGAATTCCCAAGTTCATTGACCCTTTCTCCCAAAAGAACAAAAATTCTTCCCTTCAAAAATCCATAGATATTCCCGGATCACTACCAAAATTTAATCATCTATTCCTTGTGCCATTATCGACTTCTCCTGCAAGGTGTATTCAAATCTGTTCACAAATATTGGGGTTATTTTTTCATATAGACGAACCAATACCGATGATCACTTAACCTCCTCCTACCTTGGCAGAAGTAATAATATCAGTGTTACACATAGTACTCTCCTGGAAAAGTTCAGGTTTTACATACCTAATGTGTCTCATCCAGGTCAGCTGTCTCACAGGTAGCTAAACTGCATATTTCACTAGTGATCAGATCAAACTCCATATTTCACAGATAATCACAGTTCCATATCACCATATTTATATCACCATATTTCTTTCTTCTCTGTCGTTTTTCTTTTCCTGTCTGGATAACAGGATTGTGTGTATGATCCAAGGCGTCTCTAGTCCCACCAGCGGGCCGATCATCGTTAAGCTGATGAGCGGGAATAAGACGGAGGAGGGGCAGACGGAGGAGGATTTCCGATTTGTCGTAAGTGAGGCTGCGATGGCAGCATTTTTATTTTGCTGATCGGAGCTGGGTCGGGGTCTTTGCACAGAGAGGTGTTCCCTGACAAAGCATTGTGTGATAACATCAATACTTTATTGTTCTTGAGACTAAGATGAGTCGATGAATGCTGAGACGTCGTGCATGATGAGGGATGCTTGTATAACTACATCTTATATAATGAGGGTGCACTTCTAGGATCTTTGCACTTTTTCAATACTTTTAAAAAAAAAAAACATTTATTCATGTTTGGGTAAGTTGTTATGTAGCTTAAATGCCCTGTCCAGGGAAGATGAAATATGATGTCATTGCTCACACGATGCGATGTGTGTTTGTAGGGGCGTGGGCTCCCACTGTGGGATAGGGGAATGGGGGAGATAGAGGGGGTATCATTTTATTAAGGAATGTTTAGCGGTTAGTCATCAAGTTCTTTTGTGGCTGCGGAGGGGGGGTTGGAATTTTCCTGTGACTTAGCACTCCTTATACACGTGTAATGAATGTGCCACGTCCTTCCGGGAAATATGCATATGCTGCGTTGTCGAGGGGAAAATGACATTCATGCATTGCATCAATAGTTATGAGGGGAACCATGACAATGGATGAGCAACTCATCTTTACTCTCACTTTAAGATCATTCTTCGGGGAGTGAGCGCATACGTTGTCTATCAGGACCCATTAGGGAGCCACCCAGTAATTGTTTGCCCTGACCTTTCGTGGCAGGCATGCCATTAAAATCGGGAGCCATTAACCCAGTAAAAACTAATCACATTTCCTGCAGGTACTAGCTTGTTACAACTTTTTGAGTAACATGACCGACCAGATGGTGTAATTGCACACAGGTTCAGATTTAGATTCGAAACAGAATGCTCAAATTTGATTTGAGACGTAAAAGGGTTTTTCAAAAGAAAAAGAGCTTGGACATGCTCTTACACTAGTGGCATTAGTTAGATTTGCCCCAACAAATTCTATTCAGAGCATATGTCTACCATTGGTACATGGCTAGCTCCATTTGAAGTGAATCTGAACCTCACCTGGTAATATCAGGCTGCTCAACTGGTATGAGCTTGCTCATCTGTAATGCATTGTCCTACGTATCCTCAGAATGTTAACTTTTTAATTCTATCTCTTTTTCTCTTCCCTTGTAGTTTACCTTTTGAAGAGATATTTTGACTGTTCAATGAATGTTAGTCATATATTTATATACATTATACACAGTTTTACAGCATGATCTCCTAGTTTAGAAATCATTTTTATATTGATTCACGTCTACCTGCAGTTAGATAAAGAAATAACTGGAATTTTGTATCTGATGCCTTTAAAAACAAGACAATTCATTTTACTAGGATTTGTTGTTTTCATTCTCAACCTTTGAAATGCTGTGAAGCTGTGGATATTTTCTTTCATAGACTAGTGCAGCATGTAGCTAGCTGTTTGATTATCCCAGGGAGGTGGAAACTCTCATTCCACCTCCCTGATTACCCTGTGAACAAACAGCTAATTAAAGCCAACAAGGATTCCCGGGCCACGTTCCCTCTCACCTCCGGTGTCAATGTTCGTCGACATTTTTTGGTTTTTTTTGCAGGTTCCCAAGATCATCTCCCACGAACCGAACATGGGCCCCGCCTCGGGCGGCACGCGGGTGACGATCTCCGGCCACGACCTCGACGCGGCCAGCTCCATCACAGCCATGCTGGCCCAGCACGAATGCATCGTGGAGAGGTGCGAAAACTCATTACCCCGGACCTCATATTTTCCTCACCTGTGGTGTGATGCTGCCCTTCCCCCCCCCCCCCCCCCACCCTTCCTCCTCCTCCTCCCTGTACAGTCAAAGTCAACTCTTCTCCTTCTGCGTAAAAATATGCTTCGAGCCTCCGGGCAATTATGCCATTTTAGATGATGAATGGTTCTATTGTGTGAAGTGACGACCCTCTCTCACCTTTCTCCTTCTAAGTATCTTGTGATAACATTTTTTGTTTGAAGGGGAGAGGAAGGAAGGGGGAAGGATTTTTTGTAGATTTGATGAATGATCATGTCAGCTTGGGGTGGGCATGTTCACTTTTCATTTCACACAGGATGTGGGTGCATATGAAGAAAAAAATATACTATGCTTTCCTCATCTGTGTAATCTCCGAACATCGACCCTTCTCTCCCTCACCCTCTCCTCTCTCTCTCCCCCTATCTTTCTCCCCCCCCCCCTTTCTCTTCGCACTGTTAGCCTTTTTTTTTTAAACCCGTAATGTGCCAAGTTCACTGATTAGCATGCACGCTAGGGTGCTTTCCTCTGCGATCGGCCCAGATGTATGGAAACCACATGCCAACGAGAGGAGATTACCCTACCTAATCCCCCTGACCTCTATTGTGTTACCATGGCCTCCCTGTCGGACTGAGGCACATTCCGACTCCTGAGTGGGCTTCCTAACTTTACAACTGGGTCAAGTTTAGAGGGATTAATGAATGCTTATGAAAAAAATGATAATAATAATTTGGCAAATTAAGTTAAGTGCCATGGCACCTAGGAAAGCTCTAGGGAATATCAAGAGACAGTAGGTTCATATTCATACAACATTATTTACCAAGAGTGCTATATTATGTTTACATATTCCAAGATGAGATGAATATTCAAGAGTTTTAGAGTGGCATAGGCAGAGATATGATCATGGGGTCACTATTCTTGCCAAAGCATAGGATACCAAAGTGTGATGTCATAGCCATCCATAGCCAGTCAGTTTCTGATTTTCATATTAAAGTCCAAATTTTACCCGCCTCATCGGGCAAGCAACTGTCAGCATTTTTATATTTGCACTTGCCCAATATGTACAGTTTTACTTGTCCTGGGTGAGCTGGCAAGTGCCCCTGTTATGTAAAGACATGAATAGCTTGGAAATTCCATAATTCATGATGGTAGATGAAACTTCTCGTATTAAGTTTGGCATATTTTACTTTTATTAAAGAGGCTCTTCACTTATAGGGGAATGAAGTCTCAATATATATGTGGATTGAGTGAATGCAGCACAGTAGAATGCAGTAGAACACATAAGTGAAGTTTGGGGAAAATGGCACAATCCATTAAAAAAAGTTATGAATTTTTAAAGTTTCGGTACAGCCACCGCTGGAAGAGAAGACCACTACAGTTGGTGACGTCAACAAAAGTATTAAAATTCATAGTATTTAAGTGGATTGTCCAATCTTCCTCAGACTTACTGATGTGTTTTACCAATATTGCTGTATTCCTGCTATTCACATATACATGTACATAAGGTGTTTAAGTCTATTTCCCTTTGAGTTTTGTTTTGTTTTGATTTTTTAGTTGCTCTAATGTGTAGAAACTCCTTGAGTAGTATGCGTCATCTGTGCAAGAAACTTAAATTCTGTTTCTATCATCCTTTGCCCTCTGTGGAAACTGCAGTATCTCCCAGGAGGCGGTCATCTGCCAAACCACACCAGCCCCCGTGGGGGAGCGCGGGTACGCCGGGATGCGGTTTGACGGGCGCTACGTGGAGGGGACGCTCTTCTACACGTACAATCCAGATCCGGTCATCACTGGGATCAAGAGGTTCAAATCCATCAAGAGGTTTGTTTGTCCCGGAATCTTCCATCCCTATCTTTTATTTTTTGTTCGCTTATTTGATATTTTTGCAGTCGCTTTTATCTCAAGGGGTATCGAGGCCATATATTCTGTGGTTGCAGAATAATTTATTGCACCCATTCCATCTAAAAGCACTTGTGATATATCTAGTGAAACCACAAGCTTTATTTTTATGCAAAAGGGTAGCTGTGTTGAAATGTATTATCTCCTTGGACACTTTTTGGACACTTTGTATGCGGTCTTCAAAAATTGGAGGTTGAGTGGGCATTGCATTGAGGCAATCGTATGTTGGATGCTGTTGTCAGATGATAGCTGTTGATAACTAGTAGAGTAGTAGATTTGTATTTCCTCTTGAAAATAGTTGGCATATGATTTGTATTTCCTCATGAAAGGGTACTACAAAAAAGTGTTATATGAGTACACGTCTACACTTAAAGAATAAAAATTTTTACATGTGCATACAGGGCACTTCTTCTGATATGCAATTCCTTATCGGAGCACTGTACATGTCCGGCATGGGTGTTTCAAAACTTTGATAATCTCTGTAGTACAAGAGTTTAAGACCATTCAGTGCCCTCTATATGGCAGTGTGTTTTGTGACAAGTAACATTGTTATTTCGAGGGGGAAAGAGTATCGATCACATATTGATTAATGATCAACTCTGTGCGTGGAGGGATCCCATTCTCAGAAATGATACAAAAATAGAGACACTGCATGTCTTGTCTTGTTAGTGCTCTAATTTAGTTGCTTTTTGATGACAAAGTGTTCACTTACCTTGCAAGGTTCTTAACCCCCCCCCCCCATCCTTTTTTTTTTTTTTTTTGCTCTCATCTAGTGGTGGCCTGCCTGTCACAGTGGAGGGAACCAACCTCAATGTCATCCAGTCCCCCAAGATGGTCTTCAGGCTCCCCACCAGAACTGTCACATCGGTAAGCCTCATCAAATTGGCAACATCTGTTTGGGGTCACAGATGCTCTCACCCAGCCATGGTGCAAAATCTCAATCCCAAATTCGATTTGTCATTTAACCAAAACTGTGATGCTTTTAGAAATATATCCAGTGAATCAAGAGTGAAAATCCAGTGTGCTTGTTTGAGGGGTATCTACATGTGCAACACAAATCATTGTATACAATCAAATTTTGTGTTTTTGTTTTCTTATTAGATTGTGTGAAAATGTGCAGACAGATCATCATGGCTGATGATGAGAAATCAAAAAATGCACCCTTTTTGCTTTAAGTAAGAAAGTAAAGTATCTGGCCCATATGCAGCATTTGAATGTAAGTAAGTGCCTTGTGTTTTATTCACTTTCATCGCATCATCCATAAGTAATGTGCTGAGTATATGAATTGTCATCATATAACCACCTGATGAAACAAACTGCTGACATTTTATTTCTTTTCGCTAACAGAACTGCACGGTTACGAGTTCCGAGACCATGATCTGCCTCACGCCGAACATATCCGACGTGCGAGTGCTGCCCGAGATGAAGAGGGAGCACTACGGATTCATCCTGGACGGCGTGCAGAATTTCACCAGCCTCAAGCAGATGTCGGGCGTGCAGCCATTCGAGTTCGTCTCCGACCCGTACTACCAGAAGTTCCATGAGCCCGATCACATCAGGAAGTTCATGTACGGACAGCAAAAGCTGCTGACGATTCAGGTAAAAAGAAACAACAAGGATCTCCACCTGAACATGCTTTTGTTGTCACAGTCAAGTTGTGCAGTCATCTGTGTTTAATGAATCAATCTTCTGAAGCACTGATTTTTTACTTTTTTGTTAAAAAACCAGCCGTGTTTATAGAACACCGCAGTAATTTGTAATTCAGGATGTGCACCACTGTAGTTGTACCACCTCCCCAAAGTTGGGGTCGTCCTTCCCTCTCTTCTCGCATGTATATATGTCCATCTGCCGCACATTTTTTCGTAAGTGGTTGAAGATTCGTCATTGGCATTTAGCAACGTGCCATGTTCTACAAGGAATTCTGTCGTACTTTAACCCTAATCAGGCTGGGGGGGGCGGAATCCGCCCCCCCCTCGACGTTTCGCGCAATATCTTCGCAACGCGATAAGCTCCCGCCGCGATGTTTCATGACTTTTTTCTTTCAAGTATCGCGCAACTTTTGAGACCCAAATTGTTGCGCCCGCGCATACCGTTTTGACACGACGCCCGTTCGAAAAAAATTTGTCAACCCCAAAATTGCTCCAAAACGTGATTTTGTGTACAAATCCAATGCAAATTGTGTTTTTTCAATTAATTCACATAAAAATTCATATCTTCACTTAGAATGGCCAAAATTAATTTATTTTAGCATAATAATGCTTCGAAAAATGTCTGTGACAAATTTTGGCCAAAAAACAAAGAAATACATAAGAAATTAAAAAAACAGTAAAATACATAAGAAATTAATTTCGATACAGATTTTTTTTTATCCTATGTCTCAGAAGAATGATATAAGAAACATTTTTAAAAAGAAATTAGCTTAATTGGAGCATTAATAAGTGATTTAGAGCCCAAAACTGATTTTATGCATAAATTACAATAATTAATTAATATAAAATATAAGAAAAATTTTTCGGAGAAAGCAACCATACATTTTGATAGAATACGTCGCGGGCGTCGCGTGTGCCGATTTTCGGCGCGATGGCGCGTTCCATAGGCGAGATCTGAAGGGGGGGCAGAATCCGCCCCCCCCCCCCAGATATAGCATAGCCAAAAAAGCCCAGCCTGATTAGGGTTAATCCACTCTCTTTCTCTCCTGTCATTCCTATGTCACGCAGGGGGAAAATCTAACTCTAGCTTACGAGGAGAATGACGTTGAGGTTTACATCGGCGAATCTCTCTGCAGGAAGATCCTGCTGGCGGCGTCCAAGCTGTCGTGCGAGGCTCCTGACGAGCAACCCAAGAGCACCAAGGGGGACCTGTACCCATCAGTCATTGTGAGTTGAATGAATTGCTGGTACTAGAGTCTTTGTTTTGTGTTCAATCACAGCATCGTAGAAAGGTAACCTTGTAGTTCATGTATGAATGCCATTTGTTTATGTAAGACTTGCGTTTGGTTTGTTAACATTATCTGTAGCTGATTTAGGAAGGACATTGCATATTTTGACTGACTGGAAGTCTTCTGCTTTTAGCAAGAAAGTTCATTATTCATCAGACTTAAAGTTTGTTTTGCGATACTCACATAACTCTGAACCTATGCAGATCCTGTTTTGTCTCCAAGCCAAGAAGGTGGTAGACAAAGGCGATATTATTTTAATAAAAAAAGCAAAGCAGTTTATTAGAGGAGTGTATGATCAATGTATGTCATTGATGATAGGGAAAAGAATGAAATTATCCATGGCAAGATTAACCCTAATCAGGCTGGGGGGGGGAATCCGCCCCCCCTCGACGTTTCGCGTAATATCTTCGCAGCGCGATAAGCTCCTGCCTCGATGTTGCATGACTTTTCTCTTTCAAGTATCGCGCAACTTTTGAGACCAAAATTGTTGCGCCCGCGCATACCGTTTTGACGCGACGCCCGTTCAAAAAAAATTTGTCAACCCCAAAATTGCTCCAAAACGTGATTTTGTGTACAAATCCAATGCAAATTGTGTTTTTTCAATTAATTCACATAAAAATTCATATCTTGACTTAGAATGGACGAAATTAATTTATTTTAGCATAATAAAGCTTCGAAAGATGTCTGTGACAAATTTTGGCCAAAAAACAAACAAAAACAAAAGGTCGAAAAACAAATAAATACATAAGAAATTCAAAAAACAATCAAAAACATAAGAAATTAATTTCGATACAGATTTTTTTTTATCCTATGTCTCAGGAGAATGATACAAGAAACATTTTTAAAAAGAAATTAGCTTAATTAGAGCATCAATAAGTGATTTAGAGCCCCAAACTGATTTTATGCATAAATTTCAATAATTAATTAATATAAAATATAAGAAAAAATTTTCGGAGAAAGTAACCATACATTTTGATGGTATACGTCGTGGGCGTCGCGTGTGCCGATTTTCGGCGCGATCACGCGTTCCATAGGCGAGATCTGAAGGGGGGGCGGAATCCGCCCCCCCCAGATATACAACCATAGCATAGCCAAAAAAGCCCAGCCTGATTAGGGTTAAGAGACAAAGGAAAAATGTTACTTTATATCTGACACTACATCTCATACCTTGCTATGATTTCAAAGTTGTGATAGTCGGATGAGGTGGTACATATTTGTTCTGATTTCCTGTAAAATTAGTGATCTCCTCTTCCTACTCCTTTTCGTAGGTGAAACACGGTAACCTGGAGTTCAATGTGGGCAAGCTCCACTACGAGCCCAAGGAGATACCCTGGATCCTGATCATCGGGGCTGCAGCGGGATCCCTGCTGGCCATCATCATCTTCATGATGACCCTGGTCGTCTACTGCCGCAAGGCCAACGCCAACGAGCGGCTGGTGAAACAGCTGGAGCAGCAGCGGGACACCCTGGAGCTGAGGGTAGCCAAGGAGTGCAAAGAGGGTAAGCTAGGGGCTTAGACTTGTCTCTTGGATGAATGATGGGGCACAGTTGCCATGGTAACATAAAGATTGTGGATAAGGTTTTTGTTGGGATCCTTAAGTGGATGAGAGACAAGAATGTTGGTGGTCACACCTTGTGTCTGAGGCAGAATGTGGATCAGGTTTTGCTTTGGTCTTGAGGTTAGTGAGAGACTAGAATGTGGATGGTCGCACCTCGTGTCCAAGGGGTGGATCATGCAAGGTGTTAGACTGTTGTGGTGTTGGAGCTCCTGAAATATGAAAGATACCTCGTTGAAAGCAGAGTGGAATGTGTGGCTCGGAAGGAGAAGAGATGGTAGGATGCTCCCACAAAGATTATAGGAAACATCTTGAAAATTAAGATAGCTTGGAGTACCTGAAAAATTGTAGTTATTATGGAAAGGTTAAGTGGAAAGTTAAACTACAGGAGTGTTCACGGGAAAGAGAACAGGGTGTTTCTTTTGACTTAGGCCTTGGACAGATCTGACAGATGCTCTGAAGAACTCAAAAGACACTTCCAGAATAATTACGCCAAGATCAGAATTAGAGAGCACATTTTATTAGAACGAAATGAAACTTGATTTTTGCCCTGAATGTAACTGGCCGAATTTCTGTTTTATCCTTTCCAGCCTTTGCAGAGTTGCAGACGAGTGTGAACACGGTGACCAGCGACCTCGGCTGCGGCATCCCCTTTCACTCCTACCACATCTACGCCATGAAGACCATGTTCCCAGACCAACCCAACCACCCGGTGTTACGAGAACTTCCTGTGAGTGTATATTTAGCAGCACAAACCCTCATCCCATATCTTCATCGAGATGTGCATTTGATATATCTCTGTCCCACATTTTCAATCCTCCATTTGATGTAATGCCAGTGGAGGATTGAAGACTTCCTAGTTGAGTTGTTTTAGTCCTTCATAAAGATGACAACCTACTGTAAAACCAGATATTTTTGCATGCATGAAACTCGTGAATTTCGTGAGAAGCTGAGATTTGCAAAAGTAAAATGCCCACGAAAGTGTTTGTCTACACAATGCATCTGATGCCAGCGGCAATTCGTGAAAGTTTCATGCCACAAAAAACATCGTCGGCTCCAATTCGCAAAAGTGTCATATGCTGCGATTTTTTCTGGTTTTACTGTATTACACGTGTATATTTAAAATCCTTTGTCTGAAAATGTCCATTAGTTTCGTTGATGGTAGATAAGGGTTACAATTCTTCTTACCTCTTTATGTGCAGCTGCCGAATGACCGCAAGACGAACACAGAGCGCGGCCTGCAGATGCTGAGCCAGCTGATCGACAACAAGACCTTCCTCCTCTGCCTGATCACCACGCTGGAGGAGCAGCGCAACTTCAAGCTGCGGGACGTCAGCGCCCTCGCCTCGCTGCTCATGGTGGTGCTCCAGAGCAAGATGGACTACGCCACCGACATCATGAAGGTGCTGCTGGAGCGGCTCATCGAGAAGCACCTGGAGAAGGACCGGGCGCGGCTGCTGATGCGGAGGTAAGGAGACTACCAACATCCGGATGCTCCATCTGTCATCCTCAAATGGACTCTTTAACTAGCCCTGAACACATTGATTGAGCTTATGCTCTTTTTCGCTAAGTTGGTTTGGTTAATCTATACAAATGTAGGGATATTTTTGGCCAAAAAACTTAGTAAAGGCCCTCTTTTAATTTCGCCTGGCCCAGCTAAATAAATTTCGATACTTTTTAATCCACGTAACATGCATTCAATGTTGTTGTATCAGACACATCTTGAAGCAAAACTCTGAATGTTCATTTGGAAGCCAGTCTATATATCTGCAGTTCATCAAAGAGTAAAGTACGACCTGTAATTAGTGTACTGCCATTATCGTCTTTTGTGTGTGATAAAATGGAGACAGAATGTTTCTTGTAATCACAGTCGTATAGATAAGATGAATTTTGTGAAGTACAATGTGTAGGTGCCCATCAAATGCCAAATGACACGGCAGTCACTGATTTTCAAAAGGCCAGAGCTGTATTAGAATTTAGTCAGCTTCACCAAAATTCATTAAGCTTGCTTTGAGTATTTTTCAGCCTTTAAAGGCTGCAAGTGGTCACATGAAATTTCACCACTGAGCTGTAATGCACCTATAACTTGTTTCACCGTCTGAACAGAAATGAGTCGGTGGCAGAGAAGATGGTCAGTAACTGGCTGTCGTTCCTGCTCTACAATTTCCTGGTGGAGAGTGCGGGGGAGCCCCTCTTCACGCTCTTCTTCGGCATCAAGCAGCAGGTGGAGATGGGTCCCATAGACTCCATCACGGGCGAGGCGCGCTACGGACTGAGCGAGGTCAAGATCATCCGCCAGACCATCGACAACAAAACCCTTGTAAGTGTGTGGCCCTGCCGAACGCTGTTGTTCACTTTCTACCTGTGTGTCTTATGTATGCATGAGCCTTTTAGGACTTTTGAGGTGTCTTATTTCATGTCATTTTTATTGGACATACTATTCAGAAAGTCTCAAGGATAAGCAACCCTAACATAACTCTGCCATGAAGAGTAGCTTGATGTGACATTTGAAACCTGGAAATCGATTTTACTGGATATCCTTGGCCCGTGATACGAATGCATTTAAACAGACGTTACATGTCAACAAGCGGGGCTACCACTCATAAGAGGCTCTGCCCCCCCCCCCCCCCCCCAATTGTGGCAAGAGTCATAGTTGTCAAGAACTTGCTAAAGATAGAATGACCTGCCCTTGAAAATGAATCCTTGGGGCTGTCTTTCACAAGCAAATTGTCACATTGGCAACACCTAGAGTTGCCATGGCAGCAGGTAGGAAACAACCAATCAGCTGCCAGCATTTCAGGGTGTTGCTAAAAATAGTGTAATCATTTGCAACTTCATGGTAAATCCAAATCTCCTCATGAAATATAGCCTAATGCTTCTACATCACAGCTTTAATCATCATCAATTTAAGATACTTGAAAGTTCCAGAACAGTCACACTTGCCTATTAAAGAGCAACCGCCTGTCTACAATGTATAGCGGCCACCTGTTATATGCATCCACTGACAAAAAATGTGCCCCGATAGAAAAGCCATGTAATCCTTTGTTGTTAAGATAGAACCAGTCGGAGAATTAGTCTGTTGAATGAAATAGCTAATCTATTTGTTCTCTTTTGATCCACCTCATCCCGTACACAGACCATCTACGCCATGGGCCTCGACAAGGATGCCGACCCCATACAGGTCAAAGTTCACACGTGCGACTCTATCTCCCAGGTCAAAGAGAAGATTCTGGATGCCATCTATAAGACCACGCCTTACAGCCACAGACCTCCAAAAGAAGAACTAGATTTAGGTGAGTGACCACTCTGTAGTATACAGATCAACATATGCTATGTAAGAATAGAAATGTTCCATCAATATTAAACATTAATATGTGTACATGTACATAAAATCAGCAGCTTTAATGTTTTTGTAGTGACTGCTGATTTAGAACGATATGTTACTTTATGGTCTTTGCCAAAAGCACAGAAAGATTGAAGCCATCAGATTTGTTCTCAGATATGTTTGATTTCAATTTTAAGTGCGTGTGAACCAGATGCAGCTGGTCGTTTGCTATGCTTGTGTTGTTGTTCTAATCTTTTATGAATTTCTGTCTCTGAAAGACTTAAATTGATTACAAGAGATAGATAAATGAAAAGGGCATTGGACTGACTTGGATGGTAGCCACCATTTAAAAGTCAGAGATCGATGAAAGTGCAGGCAGTTACTCTGTGGAGTAAATCTGCTTTCGATTTCTGAGGACCCCCTTCAAACGTTCTGCATGCTTTTTTTAAACATCTTTTCTCTGCTTCATTTCTCTGTAGAATGGAGGTGTGGCCTGTCGGGGAGGAAGGTGTTAGCAGAGGACAGTGGGGCGGTGGACGGAGAGTGGAAGAGGCTGACCATGCTGTCCGATGAACAGGTTTGTCTGCCCCTTTGCCACTCACCTCACTCATTGTAACGATTTACGGACTGCCAGATATGCTGTCTTTACGTCAAGTGCCAATGGTCATCCAGATTTGTATTAATTGAAAGAGCTCCCCCCCCCCCCACAAAAAAAAAAAAGAAGAAGAGAATAATGGTCTCTACTTTGGAAAATGGGTTATGCACCATCACACATTCTTAGTGATGTTAAATGGTACTGATAAGATACTTTTCTGTATATTTGATTCAATTCAATTCAATTCAATTCAACTGTTATTTTATTTCCAGCCAATGAAAAGTGTAAATAAAATACAAAGCATTCATTAAACAAATTATTGTTCTGATCATTTTGTAAGAAATATATAATGTGAAGTAAAGTTCTCTCCCTACTTTCTTTATTTCAAAAAAAAAAGATTATGTGAACTTCTGATTTATATTAATTGCTGTGTCACATGTCTGCACATTTAAACCACCAAAAGTGTGGATAATCCAAGAAGTGACTGGTGCAATAAATGAGCCAAAATGTCTTCAAGTATATCAGTGGCATAGCCAGTAATCGCCCCAATCATGTGTTGCTGCAATACTGAAATCCATCCTTCCCTCCTTTACGTGCTTTGGTGGGGAGACATTTGATGATGTCATTACTTTACTGTGACCATGTGGTGTTTCATTTCTTTCACTCATAGGTGCGGGATGGAGATACGATAGCTCTAGTACCAAAGCAGGGCTTCACCATGTCTGCCTTCACAACATCCACAACGGGAAGATACAGTGAGTGATGCGTTACCACGGCAACAGCAGATTCAGTCTTCCTTCATTGACTCTTGCCTATTTAATTCCTTTATGATCTGTAGAGGTTTGAATAGATTTTGAATTTTTCTCGGTTAAAACTGGTAAGGATCTCAAGAATTGTATGCATGAGAGGTCTTCATGGGAAAAGAGAATTGAACATTTAGAATCCTCTTGGAATCACTTTTTACTAGGGAGTAAAAGCATAGAATGTTAAAGATGGTGGTGTTTTTGTGGTCACCCCATCAGTAAACAGTTTGTCAGAAACATGCGGCAAGAATCTAGAAACTATTGCTCTGTCAATCAAATGAATACAGCAGTCAGATGAGATATGACAGGGGTGTATATGATGTTTAAATCTACCAATATCATATAAGCATTTCTTATAATTTTTGTCATTCTGCTGCATAAACCCAAAGTCACAAACTTGATGTTAAAGTTAAAACAGTTATACATTTTAGTGATGTATGCGTAGTTTATCACACTGGTACTCAGTTAGAATATGAGTAAAGGAAGTTGCCAGGATTACCTGGTCTTATTCCAGATTTGAGATTGAATGACCTCCGTGAAAGAAGCTGTCAAAGATTTACATTATCGAGAGAAATTTGATACGAGTAGTTGTGAAAGCCATTGTTATTACGTTCTGTCCCATCGTCGGTCGTCTCGCCTCCTCTACAGCAGCCAGTCCGTGTCGATCGACCACGCCCATGCTCGGGTCTTCGGACGTCGAGAACGGCCTCAAGCTGTGGCACCTGGTCAAGCAGAGTGACCACGACAACAACATCAAGGGCAACAACGAGAAGGACCACAAGATGATGGCCGAGATCTACCTGCCCAGGCTACTCACAACGAAGGTATGTTTTGCTTCCTTTCTATCATTCTTTTCTTTCATTCTTTCGTATCATTCTTTTCTTTCATTCTTTCCAATCATTCTTCTTCTTTTCTTTTTTTTGACTTTAAGCTTTACGAGAATGTCTCTCGTGACTTTTGTTTTAGGAATTATGTGTTTTGCCTTGAAAAGCCTTCCCAGACTGATGTTCATGCATTTTGTTTGGTTTTAGTTTTGCATGCACTGGCTGTTACATCAACCACACCAAGCCAAGAAATTTGAGAAATGAGCCGTACATATATTTCAAGGCCTTTTTCCTATACAGTCTATGGGCATTATATTCATCATCAGCAATAAATGTAGCTTTAGATTGGAATGACACTGTCTTTATCAAATATGTTCATTTTTATTTTTAGGTATAATGGCAAAATCATATATCAGTAGACACTTTTCTCAATGCAATTTCATTGCCAGAAGTTTCTGATAATATTATTTTTTTTTAAAGGAATACCAAGGTATTTGTGATAATGTGTAAAATTCATTCATTGCTGGCTGGTGATGTGGAGACAATGTCCTTTAATACCAAGACTTCCACTGGATGTGTGTTTGTGTGTGTACACCTTATGATTAAGATCAGTTACAATGGTGTCGTACAGCAAAACGAGCTAACAAAAAAAAAAAAATTGTGTTACCGATGAAGCTAGATTTCTCTGTATAATGACAAAGTTATCATTGGTGACACGAGTATCACGAGCTCACCTTTACTTCTCCACCCAACAGGTGACGTTACAGAAGTTTGTCGACGATCTCTTCGAGACGATATTCAGCGTCAACTACCGCAGTAACACCCTACCCCGTGCCATCAAGTATCTCTTCGACTTCTTTGACGACCAGGCCAAGCAGCAGGGCGTCACGAATCCTGAGGTGGTGCATTCGTGGAAGAGCAATAGGTGAGGACTGGTCCTGCTGTATCTCTTCCTATCAAAGGACATTGGGTCCGAGGACAATGTCACTTTGATAGGACTGTAAATGTGATAATTTGTTTTTGTGTCATAGTATGTCACTTTGAAAAGTGTAAGATAAAGCAATCTTGTGTTTTTCTCTTGGTTGTTGGAGCTTATGGTAACATATTTTTTCCAAAAATCCCAAATGAGTGGATCATCTCCTAAAGGCCAGACGATGTGTCCTTTCCAGTAACATACAATCATACAAGAAACATCTTGTTTTGGGGTATCTAGAAAATGTTTGTCCAATTGAGAATAGACCATCTTCTACATGTTGAGCTACTCTGAGTTTACTTTTGTTCGAAACCTTTTTTTTAACCTGTTTAGGACGGGCTGATTTTGCTATAGCATGCATTTCCCATAGACATTTGCCCGAGTATACTCGAGACTCATCGTCAACGGGTTAATGCGGGCCAAGTTGACAGATCAGTGGCCTGTAAGAACCTGCTTAGAGTAAAAATGTGAGAGTCACAGGCGTGAAATGTACTCATCTGCATATCTCCCTCTCTCAACTTTGACCCTGGCAGCCTTCCGCTGCGATTCTGGGTGAACCTCATCAAGAACCCGGACCACATCTTTGACATCTACAAGTCGGACACGGTGGACGCCTGCCTGTCCATCGTCGGTCAGTGCCTCATGGATGCCTGCTCGGTGTCAGAGCACCAGCTGACCAAGGACTCGCCGTCCAGCAAGTTGCTCTATGCCAAGGACATCCCCAAATATAAGGAGTGGGTAGCAAGGTCAGTATCACCTCTCAAAGTTATCATCACATATGAAAAGAGAAAAAAAAAATGGAACACATTGTTCAGGAAGGCTTCATAATCTAGTTCTTTTTTAGAGAGTCTTCTGAAAACATTACCAAAAAAAAAAGACATACAAGAATTCCCAAATTGGTTCAGTTCTCCCAATACATGCATGGTGGTTTTGGTAGGGTAAGGCCTTGGCCTGTACTGTGAGAGCCCTCGTGAGTAAGTAATGAGCCTGCTGGGATTACCCTATGGGCATTTTCCTTAATTACTGGTTAACTGGGGAGTAAGATCAGGCACCTGTCCCCTGTAGTTTTCAAGCTGTTCACAAGGCCTCCTCCGTTTGTTTTCCCACACTCATACATTTTTATTTATTTATTCTGTTGTGCAGACTTGTATAGTAGATCGATATGTTTTTATGGATTTGATGATTATTATTCAAATTGTTTAGGAGGATGCAGCAATGTAGCATTAAAGGGACAGTATAGATTTGTTTTAGGTGAGGCTTCAGGTTTTCAACTTTTTGTGTGAGATAACAAGAGACCTCTCATGAAATATGAAAGAGCATACAATTCTTCGTTTTGCTTTGTTTTTGGATATCTCGGCCATTTCACAACCAATTTTCATCAAATAAACTTTAAATACCTTTAATAATAGTTTGCTCTTAAATATTTCATAAGTGTTTTTTTTAATTATCTCACAAAAAGTTAAAATCTGAATCCGCAATTCCCACCAAAACTTGACCATCCCTTTAAGGAGCTCTTGCAGCATAGCTGAATATTTAGATATATATTCTGCACTCAGCAAAAATGATTTATTGTTATTATTATCATTATCTCATCTGAAGGTACTATGAGGACATAAAGAACATGCCTCCCATCAGCGATCAGGACATGAACGCCGTGCTGGCCGAACATTCCAACAGCCACCAGTACGACTTCCACACCCTGTCGGCGCTCAACGAGCTCTACCACTCCTACGCCAAAAAGTACAGCGAACAGGTGGGTCCCTCCTCAAAATGGCACCCTCCAAACAAAACAAAACAGAAACTTTTCCATTACTAAAGGAACTATGCAGTGCAAATGCATTTTGATTTGTATTGATTCATTATACAGTTCGACATCGTTTATGTGGCTAAATGAATATCTACATGTAAATATGTGACATATGTTTTATAATGATATTTCTACTAATTTTCTTTATGTTCCTTGGATATGCCCACAAAAAAATCTTCCAACCCAAGTTTCTGCCATTGACATCATTTGTCAATCATTAGACTCTCATATGAATAACAAAAGACATTGGAATGCTCCTTTCCCTAGACTTAGCATAACTTGCGAGTTTCCATGTTTGATAAAAGACATTGCAATGTTCACTCAAAGTGAGTTCAAATTTTGTTTAAAGTGAACTGCTGATTATGACGAATTCCTGCAAAAAAAGACCAATATTATTTGGAGAAACCTAAACACAACTCATGGAAAAATATTGCTACCTGACAAAATTGATCCATTTCGTGTCACCTTTGTTTTTTCGGAGTGTTTAGAGTGATGTTTGCAACAATTATATTCTTAAATCATTGATCGTAAGCTCATAATGCATTCTATGTGTTTTACCATGGGACAGATCTCCGAGTCGTTACAGCGGGACGAATTTGCCCTCAAGTACAAGTTGGCAGAGAAGTTTGCGCACGTAGAGCAGCTCATGGTGGACAGTGAGACGATATGACGGCGAACTGTGAGGACGCCGCCAGACATCTGACGAGCAATTCTTCGCTATTTTTGCTGCTTTACTGTACTTGATGCGAAATTTCAGTGTTTTTGTTGGTTTTTTGTTTTTTTGCAATATGTAAAGTGGGAAGTCCTTTTCTCGATGGACTGTTACTGATGAGAAACTGGCATATGTGTTCGATAACGATGTTACGGCATACTTACGACAGCCTCGTCAATCCGTGTCCTCGTGGGTCGGCTCCCGTCTATAAGTTATCAACTCTCGTCAGATTACGTCACGTCTCGCGTCACGAGGAAGTGAATACATTGTTTCACAGACTGCAATTATTCAAGCTTGCCTTTGAAATATATTTGACTGTTTTATGGAAGAAGATGATATCCGATCACGCAGCCAGATATTTTTGGTTTATGGTTGTTACGGTTTTTTTGTCTGCATGTCTTCAATAGTTTGTGTCACAAGTTTGTGGTCTGTGTTCTGTTTTAATCGTCAAAGGGGATCAGGACTGAAAACGATTTTTGTTTTTTTTTAAGATGATACAGAGCATAAAAATGGTTGTATGGGCACGGGGGAACCATCTCCTTTATGAAGAGACTACACTTGCAAAGAAGCACGCACAAGAGTGAAGAGACTTTATTTTGTCTGTTTCTTTACAAACAAGGGGATGAGACAAAAAAGCTTGCAGCAATGAAGTTGTCCAAAGGAGGAAGAAATACTGTATAAGCGGTTATTTTCGCGAGGGTTTAATTTTCGCGAATTTCGCGAATCACGGTTGGGTCGTGAATTTAACAACACACGAAAATGTTGCCCTGCACCAGGGTAACAGTGCATGTAAGATAGCGTCAGCGTCAATCTGCGAAAACAACACCTCGCAAAAATGTCTGTGACCTTCTAATTCGCGAAAATACCTGTATGCGAAAATAACAGCTTATACAGTAGTTTACACTGAATCCTGCTGTAGTGTAGAGAGAGAACGGAACCACGTAATGGAGTTCATATCGAGATATTTTGATGGTAATACGCATTCGTTCATACCGTGCTTGAGAATGTTTGAACAGTGGTATGTTTTGGTCCTGTTCGCAGAGAGACTTCTGTTGTTCCAAGTTGGTCTGAACATTGATGACATTTTTTCATGAGTTGATTTACACAACTGTGTGCTGAGAATGTAATGTCTTGTTTCGTGAATCGCTGAGACCTTTTTTTGTGTGTGTGGATTCAGTGGAACAATCAGAAATAATGACCAATCAGTTCTCCAGAATCCTGCCGCTAGTTTGACTCACTTTGACGATATTCCATGGTTTTCTCTCTCCTTTTATTTTTTTTATTCCATCAGAGTAATAAATAGTGTTGATAAGTTACTGCGTGAGTGTAGAGTATGATTTTCGCAGGCACTGACAAGCAATAGATCAAAATAAATTTCTCTACTTTGCTGATGTATTCCACTTTAAAATAAGGCCCTATATTTTCTTTCTTATTCAATTTCATTTGGTCCTGTCATCCTTTGTTTTCAATGATTTTTTTTTTTAGTGCTTTCATTTTTACTAGTCTTCTAGACATCAAATACCCGTACGGACTTTCATTGATTTCTTGGCACAACTTTTGAGCTTGAGAAAGCCTTTTAAGTCACTCTTTTCGTCTGCACGTATGATTAGACAAGGGTTGCTGTCAGCATTTTCTCCTGTTTCTCTTTCTTTTTAACATGGGTGAGTTTGTAATGTCGACTTCTGCTAATCTTAATCACAAAGTGACCTTGCTCACATGTGCTATGGCAAAGTTTAAAATGCTGGCAAAATGGCACAATTTTTTTTTCTTTCCTCCCTTTCGTTTCTGTTGTCACTGACGAAACAGGTTCTCGTGTATTGTCAGCCATTTTGACCAACACTTTATTTGCAATTTCAGTGAATGACAATGTGGAAATTGTTGCTTTTTGATGGTGCTTTTTTAAACTTGTATGGAATATTCATTCTGAAATATGTGATGAGTCAGCTCGTGTTTTAGTAGGTTTATTATGTGGACCATCCTACACATATATACTAGTTCATCATGTCTAATGAGAGATTTTAGCTCAAATCCTATGAAAAGAAAAAGTTCGCTGAAGCAAGTCTTGTTTTGTGTCAGTGTTTGTCTTCATTTAGTCACCATGAGGTCTGTTTTTTACTAAATGTGATTATTTGCAAAAGGAACAGGGTGCAATGTTATGTAAATTTCACATTTTTATGAAGAGTTGCAAAGTGAAAAACCCATGGCTTTTGTGTCAACACATTCGTGTTTCTTCTGTCAATCCTGTTGATTAGCAGTTTACCTTTCATGCATTGCTTTGATATTTAGCAGCAACAGAAAAAAAGAAAATTAAACAAAGCCAAAAGCAAGTGTAGATATAATTGAAATTTCATCACCAATTTCAGTGTCTGTCTGCAAGTGTAATCAATCCCAGATTTCTAATAGTAATTTCAATGTATGGGACTGCTGAAATGCCATAATGCAATTCATGATTACTTCACGTAAATGCTAATGTTACAATTCTCTGCATTCTTAATTACAGGCATGGGCTTACATGCTGTAAAATGTCATTAAATAGATTTCAGGCCAAGTGAGGGTTTGGCTGGACTTTATCATGTTTCAAAGAAAGTTATAACCAGGATGTGTCAGTTTTTTGTGTATTCTAAATTTGTCCCTCTGCTGGGCACACATATGCCAGGCAGTTTTGAACGTGATGAAGTCATGGCATCACTGTAATCATAGCATGTCATGTCACATAATGCTTCTTGAATATCAAGACTTTTTTAAGTGTAAAACCTGCAATATAGTATTCTCATAAATTAATCCTTGTTGATACCTATCGTATTTCATGCAAAGTATGTAAAAGCTATGTTGGATATACATGTATTGCACATTTGATATAGCACAAAACATACCGGTAGTTGTCAAATGATTGTACTTTATCAAAAATGCAACAGTTTCTGCGCCAACCATTCTGCGCTACATTGTGTTGAAAGCTACACCAGTTACCCTTGCTATACTTTCCTATACATCATAGGGTTACTCACATTTGAGAAGCAAATAAAGTCAGATCCATCCAAAATTCTTCAAAGTATTTTCATTCTGCTTCAAAATCGACTTCGGGCAGATGTCTGATCATTTAGTAGCATGTGCTGATCAAGAATTTCTCTATTTCCTAAGAATTTATATTTATTCTGTTTCCAAAATGGAAATTCAATCTTAGGTTCACGGCCAATAAAAGTGGGCCCCATCGCATAAGAGACAAAACAATTATAGTAGCTTGTTATATAGCTGGTATCATAGCAACAGCCAATCAGTGTTCATGACTTGTGCTTGTTGCCATGGTAATTGCTATGATATTCATTATCAAGGCAAGTCTTGCAGCAGCATGACCACAGTTTTCAGATAAATGCTCAACACTTCTTTCCCCTTTTCCAAAGGAGCATCATTTCATATGAAAAAAAAAAGTATGAATTCTTGCTAAGAAGCCAAGAACTTGTATTCATTTTCGTATGTCCACGTATGATGATTTACAGTGAGCAAAAGCATGAGAATGTGAAAGTGCTGGTTGTACTCATGCCAATACCCAGTCGAAACATATCAAAGGTGCATGTTAGCAGTTTGAATGCTCCTTGTGAATACCAGTATATTTATATTTTAATAAAGTTATTCTATGATAAGACATTATATTTCAAACTCTTTCATTTGTTAAGACAGAAAAGAGGCAGATATGGGTTTAGCGAGTCTCTCATGTCGCTTCATGAGACTAACGTCAAATATTAATCCTTCACTCTGGCTTCACACCTGGCAAAATATTGATAGAGAAAGTTTAGTAAAAGTAGAAGGGCCACATACACTTTGTTTGCTTCTAATAATTCCAGTAGCTTTGTTGCAGATAACTGTAGCCGATAAGTTATCGTTGTTTGGCCATATCTTTCTCTGTCCATTCAATGGCATAGCATTAAATGTATTTATTGAAAACAAAATGAGAAAAAAAAATACGCTATTTTTGCTACCAAAGATAAAATGCATTTTGAATTTGTCTCTTGCACAGTCTAATATTGTCTTGAGGATGTGATGTCTGGTGTTTAATTGAAGTCTCACGTATTAGTTCATCCTAGGTACATTAAGACATAATTTATGTAAACATAAGTAATTTGATGTAAGTGTAGATTAGCGTCGTCTGTTACGTTAATTGAGGCATAAATCTTGTGCCAAATGTTTTTTCGCAGGTTCATATTGACTGGACTCTTAAATTAGCTAGCCGTGCAGAAGACCAGAAATCAGTGATTTTCATCTCTATTAACTGCTACACGTTTAGTTTAACAAGAGTCGGATATTTGTTTGTCATAGAGAGATTGTGATTTCAAAACCAAAGCTATCGTGCAGAAATCATTTTTTCGAATGTCAAGTGTGTGTGAAAAACCAAGATCGTCGTTTCTCACGCAAGTGCTCAATCTAAGACAGCGTCGGTCTTCATTGGTGCAAGCAAGAAGTAGTTACCACCCTGAATCATTACTAAAGATTCTTTATACCATGCTTATACATGCATTGTAATATTTGATGAACTCAAAACATTTTTATCTCACACTACTCTACACTTAATTTCCTGGTACTCAATGCAATATCCTATTATTGCTGTCATAAACAAAATATCCTGAGTTTTTTGTCAATGTACGGGGCAAAAAATTTCGTACAACACAAGTGCATTATGAATTCAACAAAAGGAGGTGAGGCAAGGTATATGTGCTGCATTGATAAGCTCAAAGAATTATGTGAGAAGATTCTCTCTATGTTTCCATTCGATTATGAATTTCATATAGCAGGGTAGATGTTGGTGTCAATTTTTCCGACATGATCAATCTTTTGCAATGTAAGTCAGGCATGCATATCTGTAAACAGTAAAAGGAGAGAAGAAGTTTTTCTGTATATCTTTTTAATTGCAATGAAAATCATCTCAAAACTGGGATATTTATCTTTTAATACGACTTTTTCATATATAAGGATTCAGTCCAGAATTTATAGGGAGCATTATATCAGAACATGTCAGAGGAGTCTGACAACGGAGATGTATTCAATTCGTGACATTTTTTGAAGAAGTCGTGGGGCGGAGTTGTTTTAGGTGAATGTGGCTTGGTTTCGTGGCCACGTCGTGGGGTTGGTCGATATTTTTCATGAATCAAGAAGTGATCTTAAGAGTCGTGTCTGTTCACACTGCTGCTTCTAATGATAAGACGATGTACACTCAAAAATGCAATGCCTACTGAACATAGTTATCCAGTGTTGAGTCTTTTTTCGAAGCTTAAAGCTATTTTTATGGCTGAGGCATTACATGATGGATTTCAATATTTTCAATGTGGTGACAAGTGTCAGAGAGGAAGATGTTCATATCAAGAAATATTATCGAATGTTATATCTGTATGAATGTATTTTTTTCTTGGGCCTCAACTAAAAAAAAAAGAAGAAAAAATGTTAATTGAGGATCCTAAATATTGTAAATGAATCAATGAATAATATGAAAATGTTTCATAGAAAATATATATTGCTCTCTTCTGTCATTTCTTTTGTGCATTGGCTTCTGAAATGCGGATGAATTTGAATGTGAATTGATACACCTATAAAATTTTTTCGTTCCTTTTGCAAGCCTGAAAATTCTCGGTATCACCAATGCGCAGCAAACTTCTGCGCATGCTAAAAAGCCCTGTCACAGATGCACTGTGGGATTCCTCGGTGCCATTGTCGTTTCCAGTTGTCATGCACATGTCTTAGTTCCCATGCAAATCAATGCAATTTTCGTCTTTTTTTTTTTTCGTTGCTGCTTTTTTCTTCACGTGGAATTCAACTGAAAAAGAGTTTAAAATTTCAAAATTTTTACTGATTTGCGGTCACTAGAGCCGTGGTTCACTACTGCAAGGCTTCAATGTGCTGGTCACATGATGGAAAGCAAAGAAATCTTTTAACAAAGATTACCCCTGGATAAAGATTGAACGTGACCTAATAAGTGCATGTGCAGCCAAAACCGAGCAAGTTTGTCTCGTGAGCTATCCCATAATGCATCTAAAACGCTGCTCTGCACGAGGCACCTAGGTATTGGCGATACCGAGAATTAGGTTTCTTTTATAAGCTGGTACAATGTATATTGTATAGGTAGGTAATTCAGGTATTTCTACCGAATAATGAAACTGGATACTTCTTTATGATGGAGGGGGAAACAATACACAGATTTCCAGTGAATTTAATCAGACTCCCAAAAAAATCCAACTGCTATACTTGGTTCAAAAGGGGAACATATCTTCAAGTGACTTGGGGTTAGTTTTCCACTTCTTTTTTAAATGCTCTGAGGTGTATTACTGTAAGATTTCATGCATGGTGTTGGGAGACATTATTCTTCAAGCATGCAAATATCGTGACATTTGCAAAAGGGATATATCGTTACTTCAGAACCAGAAAGGCACAATCACGTTCTAAGATTTGAACATAAATGAAAATGAAACAATACATTTTCATGGAATAAGTATTTTTTTTTTAATCAAAAGTGGATACATTCATGAGCATTGTTTGAAATATCAGGAAAAAATAGCACCCTTGTGGTTTTGATTTTGAACATTTTACTGAAAATGAAAATGATTTAAAATTGACACCCTAATGTAGAGGAAATCAAGCTCTGTGTGATACCAACAATCAATACCTACCTCAAAAAAACAAAAAACAAAATTGTAACACCCTTCTAGTTCTCAGCCAATGATATGACTTTTAAGTAACCACTAAAGAAGCAATGAATGCGTAAACAACCACTTGACCAGTGGCTTAAAGGGGAAAATCTGGGACAAAATAAAGTTAGATTAAAAAGAAAGAGTAAGATCTTACAAGCAAGCACAACAGTGAACGTTTAATTAAAATTGAGGAAGTTATGAAACTGGGAAGTTTCACTAATTCTCATGTAACAGTTGATGAACAGTCAGTATGAAGTATGCAAATTCTGTAGTGAATCAATGATGTCATCCCCTCACAATCTGCCATATAGTATGCACATAAAATCATGGAATTTCTAGTTTTTTATCAAATGCAATTATGTCCTAGTCTCAAATCCTGATATATCTGACTGATCATTATTATGATGTTTTTCTACCAGGAATAACATTATGTTTTATACTTTTAGACAATAAAACATTAAATTTTCATATTTTTTTTACACAAGCAATGGAAAATTGTGAGGTAATGACATCATCAGCTCACTCATTTACGTATTCATATCAGCTGTTCAAAATTTGTTGTACGAAAATAAGCGAATTTGTGAAATTGCACAACTTCCTTGCTTTTAATCTGATTTTGATCAAGGTTATGCTGTTGTGCTTATTTTACTCTTTCTTCTGAGACTAACTTTCAGCTGATCTCGAATTCTCCTTTAGAGGGATGGTATAGTATTGGTTGAGGTGGGGATTAAGTTTTTAACTTTTTGCAAGATACTAAGCTACTTTTGAAATGTTAAAGAGCTTACAATTCTAAGAGGATTTCAGTTGATTTAATTAGAACTGGTTTTGAAATGGCTGAGATATCCATAAACAAAATAAAACAAAGTAATCCTAAGAAATGGTGAGTCCCACCTTTTGTTACGATTACTTTGTTTCAAATATCTCAGCCATTTCAAAACCAATTTTCATCAAATAAAATTTGAATTCCTCTCCGGCAGAATCATATGCTCTTTTATATTCCATAAGAGGTTTCTCATTATCTCACTAAAAGAGTTGGAAACCTGAAACCCCATCTCAACCAAAACTATATCACCCTTTTAAAGTCCCCTCTGGAGGAGGTATGGGTAGGGAGGAAAAAATAAAGTACCTTGCCTATAACTGGGAGCACAACCGTTGCAGCCAGTGGATTCACATCAGGATCTCTGCGATTCATAGACAGTGGTCTTCTCCACTGTAAGGCACAAACAACTCCTCCTAGATTGATACCAGGGTGTGTCCATATTATGTTGCAGCATCTACATCTAGCTTAGATGTGGGAATATTTGCAAAAATTATTTTTGAAAAAGGATGATAATGAAAAAATTATGATCGCTGAAAAAGAGAAGAAGAACTGAGGTAGCACAAATGCAGGTGAGAAGGCACATGGAATTTATAGGATCAAGATGACAAAAATACACAGAAAAATACCAGTCCTGCTTATTGTTAATAACGTGTTGATTTTGACAGATCAAATACTCATTGAAGCATATATTTTTTTTTTTTATATTTAGACATCATTTTATTCGTCCATTCAGTGATAATAGAACATGATAAGTCAAGACCTTTGTAAGGAAAACGACTAGCTTCTCAGATGGAAATTGATACTGATGTCAAATACACGAATAAAATGGTTTCATCAGATTCCCCTATAACCAAAGCTACATGTACATACCGGAATATAGGTATAAATCATGTCTATCACACAAAGAATAACATCTGGGCAAACAGTCAGTGATAATTATGAACTTTTTGACATTTGAAGAAAATTTCATTCAACTTAGACCAGCATGGGTTTATCCATAAAAGTAGCTAATATTTACTGCCGCGTGTCTTTAACTTGCGTTTTTTATTGATTCCTCGATTCAAATCTCATCGCACAAAATTTTTCCTACATTTGCAATTGGCCACACGATCAACCAATCAAAGCAATTATCAACATGTCGGGCAAAGTCTTGCAATCGCTAACCCTCCAAAATCCATAACACGGGCGTGCGTCGTCCGTTGCGTCTTTTCTGTCATAGGTCGTCTGCTAGCATCTGTTCTAGACGAGTCTTCCTTCGATAATTATTCGTCGTTGAACATCCGTCTTGCCCTGCCCGTGACGGGTCGTCGTCCCATGTTCAAGTGTGAGTCGTAGCCATTCGTCGTTCAGTGTCGTCAGTGCACGCGTCGTCTGTCGTCCGTTGGCGTCTTTAGTTCGTCTTCTCTCCTGCGCACGTAATCCACTATGCGTTATCCCTTGCGCGCAATCATGACAGTAACGTGTTTTCCCTAGCGTCACATTCTAGTTTCAGTACTTGACTCTCAATCATCATCCCTCGAGCATAGAATGTGCAATGATGGGTGGACTTTTCACATTGTTTTCGTCCTGTCCTTGACAATACAAGGGCGTTTCCGCACCTTCGGGGAGGACAAAATTTCCGCGTCCAAATTTTGGTCTCAACCAAAATTTGGACGCGGAAATTAACGTCCTGGGTACTTTCTACAACATGTCTGCATTGTCGAGTGGACATCGCCAGAACATCCCGCCTTCCTGAACACTTCCTCCTTTTCCGCTCAAATGCACCTGAATGCACAGGCCCAAAATCGAGGATAGATGGACACACGATATAGGTAATGTTCAAATTCGGCTCTGATCGAATAAATTTTGGGTGATTCATGAGGGCATCTTAAGCCATCGTAATATGACCGCCGATGGAGTTTGTCGGGATCCGGAAGTAACTTCGTGACTGGCGGCAAAATCTTTGCCAAGCCAAAATATTAATAGGCCTAGCCTGAAGATCTTGCGAATGTGCATTTTATAACAGAGATTCACATTTTAGTGTAGCCTTCTGGTGTTGTTCGGGTGTCGTCGTGTGACTTTTTGTATAGGCATCGTGGCTGGCGTCACACTGTCCCGATACTGACACAAGATGGTCATACAAACATGGAATTTTCAATTTCGCACGAAGTTAGCCCCGAACTTGGTAAAAACTCAAACACACAAACAAAAAGCATCAAAAGCCCAAACAAATACGATCTTTTGATAGCAGCCTGAGAAAATGTACCGACGGTCAAGCGATGGCTTAAAGATGCCCTCACCAATAACCTGGTGTTTATACGATCAGAGCCGAAGTAGAACAGTTCCTTTATCATGTGTCCATCTTTGCTCAATGTAGGGTTCGTGGCAGTGTGACTCCCGCTTTAGGGCTGGCATTTACGAGAGCCCCGACAAGATTAGGAAAAGTTCTGAAAGCATCTCGGCATTCTTTCTGCGTCAAACGCGGACAAAAGAAAAAAATGTGCGAATCATTGTTTCCTGGGACATTACTCTCAATCTCTACGTATTGACTGCAGATATACTTGGAAATGTCCCAAGAAATAAATCAGGAAGGGCGCAAAATGCTGCTGAAAATACTGAACGTAGCAGGACAGCGCGACCACATACCATCTCTACGATCACGTGAAGGGTCTCTTTAATATAAAACTTTTTACTTAAGAAAACTCAGGTTATTTAGTTTTACAGTCTTTTCCAGCGTTAGTGTCAATGGAAGAATACTACCAATTCGAATTTTCAGTTCTTACTGGAGTTTCTTTGTTTGTTTGTTTGTTTGTTGTTGTTGTTGTTTGTTTGTTTTTTTCAGGTAAAAAGTTTTATGCAACAGGCCCCAGGAGTGGTAAAACCATGGTCCAACGCCTCCTCCTCTGACTCCTGGGAGCTGCTACGTTATACCAGCCGCCTCGGACGAATCAGGCATCGAGACATCCGCCACCTCCACGTAACCGCCCTGTTCGCAGTCATCAGTGTTGCTGGTTGCGGTGTCTCAGCAGCGCGACTTTAGATGTCATATAGCATAATGATTAATTTTACAAACGTGAAACAAATAAAACGATTTCTATAGAGCAGATTATCTTAAAAATATCTTATCATACATAGATAAAATAAACTTATCACTGAAATATCAGGAGGAGTCTGCTTCCTTTTCCTTGTGGAAACTGCATTTTTGAAGGTGGAGGTTTGCATGGTGGTGTCGATGACGAAGATCGAGTTTGCGGTTCACCATGTGGTAGTCCTGAAAAGGACTGTTGGAAGAGGAGATAGTAGATCATTATGTCAAGAGGGAGAAGTGAGAAAAGGAGAGGCGAGAGCTAGGGAGAGTGAGCGAGAGTAGATGTTTTCTTTCTTGAAATTGTGTGAGTCCTGAAAAGGCCCATGAACCAGCATTAGAGAGGGAGTTGAAGAGAGAAGGCTCGACGTTCCGGACAGCTTGACTGTCCGTCCTCATACAACAAACTACATTGGAGAATCTACGATCTTCGGCTTTGCCTTCGTCCTATAGGGACCTGTGAACTGTTGACATTCATTGGTTCATTGTCAGAGGAAGATCAAGAGATGGTTGTCTGCAGGATGGGATCCTTCACTGCAAAGAGTCCGGTGTTAAATATGAAACACCGAGCTGGTGTTAAATTTCCGGTGCTCATTCATGGTGTTAGATTAACACCTCCGGATGTCATTTCGAAATACAGTGTATAAAATTGCTTTTTGAATAGTTTCTTAGTTACTGCACTTCTTGTTAATTTTGAACTTCAACAAGACGATAAAGAATTTTTCCGGTAAAGTACTTGATTTTTGAAAAAATGTGTAAATACATTTACACCACAGTAACACCAGTTGGTGTGGTTTCCTATTGAAGCTGGACGGGTGTTATACCATTAAAATTAACACCACCAATATCAAATCAACACCGTGCGGTGTCATTATTGAATTAACTCTAGCGCAGTGTCAAAAATATCACCAGCTACAGTGTCAAATTAACACCACGAAGTGCCAGGTGAACACTTTTTAACACTGTCACAATACATTTTCTACACCTGTGGGTGTGGTCCTCTATTGAAGCTTGATCGGTGTCAGATTGAACACCCATGGTGTTAAATCTAACACCGATGTTTTTACAGTGTTGCCTCTCTTGTTTGACTTCTTGTATTTTATTGACATATCTAAAAGATGAATTGAATTTAGAGGTTAAAACCCTACACATTGCAACAGTAAACCCTTCATGTCGTGACCGCACATGTCGCAGCCGCCTCGCCCTCTAACAGGCGTCCACAAGGGCGCATGCACGACGCGGAACGCGAGATCGTAATACGTGTACGTAAATTAAAGAGGAAATCCACCCCAACAATAAATAAACTTCAAAAGAAAGAGAAAAATAATCAATACAGAACGATACAAAAATGACAGAAGTCGGACAAGAAATAGGGAAAATATGACATTTTGAAATTTCACATTTTTTCGAAAGATATTTCTTGACCTGTCCTTATGAATATTCAAATGAGCAAGTTGATGATGTCATAATCTCACAATTTTTCATGTATGTTATAATATGAAATTGGGAAAATTTGCTATTTTTAGCTAATATAAGTAAAAGCATGTTCTCATAACAAGATATATTAGAGTTAACATTTGTTTGTTTGTTTTGGGATTTTTTTAGGTGGTTTTAAGACAAGCTTTATAGTCATACAGCTGAAATGTGAGATTTTCGTCATTTCTGTGTATGAAATTAATAAGAAATTGTGAGAGCATGACATCGTCAACTTGCTCATTTGAATATTCATAAGGACTGGTTAACAAATGTTTTCCGAAAAAAAAAATGAAATTTTAAAATGACATGTCTTCCTTATCCGATTTTAGTCATTATTGTATCGTTCTGTAGGGAATAATTATATCTTTATTTTGAAGTGTATTTATTTTTGGGGTAGATTTCCTCTTTGATAAGGGCATTAAAGTACCATCCAGTGACCGGTCGAAAACTGGTGACGAAAAAATATGGAATATTGCGTGGAAATAACGTTTCCAGTCTGCTATCCTAGCTGCCAATAAAAATGAATGAAATTTCAATATCCTATTTTCATCTGAACATGAAACACAAGATATTTGATTTGCTATAAAATCCTGTTTTTCAGTGTTTCATTGTGATGAAATGTCAAAAAATTACTCAAAATCCTACGTTTATTTCTTTCACATTTCAAAAAAAAAATAGAAGTAAAAAATGGAAAATAGGATATGGGTAATATATTCGTGTTTCCATATTCATTTGGAATGAGCAATATGTGAAATACAGCGACTGAACGGAGTTTGTAAGCACCCCCCTCCATTCCCACAACACTTTGGGATCTTAAAAATCAATCGAAAAATTAAACCAAATAAAAAATGCAGAAAACCCATGACTTTCTGGTTTTGTCCTGAGATTCTTCCAATCGAATGGGGGGGGGGGATGGGGCGAAGAAGTATTGCCCCTTTGACCAACCACGAGCACTATGTCCCATGTCATCTCCACCACCACCACCATCACACACCCACTAAAAATAAACAAACAAAACAAACCACAAGAAAAAAAAATGTTCCTAGTGTGTCTATTGACCGATTCTGTGACGCGCTATGTGTATTTTTAGCATAGGCGCAGCCATACTGGGTGTATCAGCAGACCCCCCCCCCCCCCCCTCCGCACTCCCCCACCCCTCTCCCTACATTAGCACGCGCGCAGAATGAAAAACTGCTTTAGCCAATGGACGTCTCGTACTGAGTGCGCGAATGCTTGCTTAGTGCGCGAACCTTTGTTACAAGTGCGTGATAAACATGTTGCCCCGGGGTGGGGGAGAGCAGGGGGGGTCGGCTGATACACACCATGGCTGCGCCCTGTGCCGTAAAATGTCTGCTGCCCTCAACGAACCCGAATCGGTCAATACAAAAAAGTGACCACAGGATACAGAGAATGAAATACTAGTAGACTTCAAATCAAGTCGACCATTCGGTATCCCCCTTTCCTCACCTTACCACCAGAGAGCGCTGTTCAGCTAACTGATTCGTTGTTCTAACCGCGCTCTTCACGACAGAGACAACTACACGTATAGCCTCAGATGGAGGAATGTCAAATTGTAAGTGGCCTATTTTGCACCCATGCGTACTCTTATATTTTTGTATTAAGTTGTGAGGATAAACCAGGAGACGGCTTAATGAGGATTATGTTATCAAATAATGAACAAAAGCCATTGTAATGCAAGTTGATTGTGACAACCAAAAACACTTGAAAAAAAAAAACGAATTCACTCCATTCTTGTAAATCTGAGATATTTGCTATCAAACCTGCTATTAAAAAAAGGAAGAAGATATTCAATATATTCAATCATAACTTTAAGAATACTCTTTGTTCTGCAACAAGTGAGGCATATTATTGGAACGGTTTTATTTCATTCTAAATCTAGAGATGTGCTCAGCTCGTTTGCGATCAAACTATTCACTTGCCCAGTAGGCTCACCAGATATGATATGTACACAAAAATTTGATTCAAAGTTTCAAGTGAATTTGATCAGAGCCAGTAAATATTGAGTGAATGTTTAGCACTAGTGATCACGATTACAACAGCCACATAACAATCCTTTTTATCTAAGTTTATTTTGATAAACACAATGACAAAATTCTCTGTGATTCAGCTTTATCATTGTTTGGAATTCTATCCACGCTGACATAAGTTTAATGCACATACTTACGATTAGAGGAAAAAAACAAACCTCGATTGCTTCTGATTATCTTATTATCTCCTCCAAAATTTCGTGATTTGATGTGTGGTCTGGTGTGTGTGTGTGTGCGTGTGTGTGTGTGTTATTGTATAATTGTTGTATTCCTTGTTACTGTGCAAGAGGAATGTTGTATGCACAAGGTCTCAGACCCTTTTTTAGCTTAAGTTCCCTGTTCATTTCACATTAGTTTCAACCAAAGACTTAACCTTTAAATCATTTGAAAATTATGCTGAAGCATTGTGCAGGCATATTGAATTCGTTGCATTATATCATGTGATGCGGAGTGAATAAAAACAAAAAAAAACGAACGTTAAACTGCAGGACAATACGAGCTCCTCAATAAAAGAAAGTATATGATATATTATATATGTATATATATATATATATATATATATATATATATATATATATATATATAAGCAAAGTAATGAGTCGAATCATCACTCCTGTCATACTTAATCACATTAAGTATTAAAGTACAGATCATTTTTCACATTTATACAATCAACTGTAATTATCATCATCTAAAAATCAAAGTGTATTAGTAACCCTACCGAAAGTGGCGCCAGTTACAGTATATAAAATACTCACACTGATCTTTACAAAGATCAGTGCATTCTCATTCATAGTTGACTGCGTGTATAATAATCTTATTTATAACGGTTATAGATTCGGGGTAATTTGTGCGTCGTAAGATATCGCCACTAGTCATTACATGGATCGCAGCAGAAGCAAAACTTTGGTAATTAATTCATGCATATGGGGAAAAGATGAAATCAAGCTTCCGAAGGCAGTTTCTGTGGCACATGATGTAACTCGAGATCGTCATGGCAACTTATTTTGTCTTGTGATGATTTAATGCCGTAAAGGTGCCTTGAAAACAAATAAACAAGCAAACAGCATTGCTCCCATGAACGCAGTAAAATCAAAATTCTTTCATTCAAAATATCCCAGTCCAGCTGGGAATTTAAGTGTTTGTCTCACAATTTGTAGCTAGCCCGGTTAAACGGTGGACAGAATTTGCCCCAATTCCGTGACAGAATTCGACAGGTGTCTTATAAGGTAACAGCCAATAGAGGGCGACTGCCTGTTACTTATTACATACGTGACGACGATACTGTTTGATTCTGACAGAAGTTCATACGGCGAGTAGACGATTTATTCACGCTCTGTTATTTATTGCAGCTCGTCTAAGTACATGTATGTAGGTACTTTGTTGCGGACCAAAAAGAAAAGAAGATTATTTTGTTTGAGAGGAAGTTTCTCTCCATGTTGAGTTAAACTTCGGTGACAAGAGTAAAGTAAAACAAAAGGGAGTGTATTAGCTTGTCTAATTCGGACGAGTAAGAGAGTTGTTGATTTGTTGATATCAAAGTTTCACTCTTCTGTTTGTTTAGAGTTTGCTCTGTTTTGTCCAAAGTCAACTTAAACACGGAAATGTTTTGTACTTTCGCCGATGCGCCATATCGTGTCTGGACAACATGGGCCTTTGAGACTCGACGATTATTGCAATGTCGCCCTTCTATTTTCTGGCCCTAATCAATGCGTGGATCTTGGGAAGTTTTATTAGTATTAAGTTAATGTGTGCATGGCCTTCTCATCCCGCATACAAGGCACAGGAACGAATTTTGACAAGATGCCTTCTGGCATTATGTTTAATTTTCCATGGAATCCGTTGTAAACATTACAAAACATTAATAGATGAAAAGATAGATAGACAGACATACAGATAGATAGACAGACATACAGATAGATAGATAGATAGATAGATAGATAGATAGATAGATAGACAGATAGATAGATAGATGGGTAGGTATATGTGATATATATAGGTAGGTAGGTAGGTAGGTAGACAGATAGGTAAGTAGGTGGATAGTAATGTACCCCTTTGCTAGTTCTTCTTATAGGCTATAAGAGTCCCCGGAAAGTTTCAGATTCGTCAGTTGGGGAGTGGTTGTGGAAACGAGCTTTCCTAAAGTGCAAAGCGGCTCCGTTGATATTCAGAGTGACTCTACCACTATACCTATAGCAAATCTATAAATACCGGCAAAATGGTAGCATACAGTTTAAGCAAAATCAGAGGTAAAAGTATAAAAGATTTCGTAACTTTTTAAAGCGTCACAGACGAAACTGGGATACTTATTGGTTTCAAGTATTATACATATTATGCAAATTAGATATAAGGAGATGATGACATCACCTCACAAAACTCAAATAGGTTTATACACCAAGATGTTTTAAAAGATAATTATTTTTGGTCAAAACTAAACAACTAAATCACACTTTTGCTCAATAACTTACAATTAACCCCTCCACCACGAAAGTATAATAGTCGTTGGGTAATTGTGATACAATTAACATTGACTAACATAAAAAAATACAACTTTATCTTCATGATTTTTAAGTAGGACTCAATTTGATTAAGCTTTGTGCAGAACTGCACTTTTCAATATCTTAAAGGGGCTGTACAGTACTGGTTGAATAATAAATCTTTGAAATTGAATGACAAAAGTGCGAAAATGGATGGGAAAACCTATAGTAACTTTCAACGGGCCGCAGAATCTGTAACGCACCTTCGGGCGTGCGTCGGCCGTTGGCGTCTTTTGTTCGTCTTCTCTCCTGCGCACGTAATCCACCATGCATGCGTTGTCCATTCGCGCAATCATGACAGTAATGTGTTTTCCCTAGCGTCACATTCTTAGTTTGAGTACTTGACTCTCAATCATCATCCCTTGATTATAGAATGTGCAATGATGGGTGGACTTTTCACATTGTTTTCGTCCTGTCTTTGACAATGCAAGGGCGTTTCCGCACCTTCGGGGAGGACGAAATTTCCGAGACCACACCTTTGACAACTCAGTCTGCATTGTCGAGTGGACATCGTCAGAACATCCCGCCTTTCTGTAACATTTCCTCCTTTTCAGCTCAAATGCACCTGAATGCACCGTCCCAAAATCGAGAATAGATGGACACACAATATAGGAAATGTTCAAATTTGGCTCTGATCGAATGAACTTTGGGTGATTCATGAGGGCATCTTAAGCCATCGTAATATGACCGCCGATGGAGTTTGTCGGGATCCGGAAGTAACTTCGTGACTGGCGGCAAAATCTTTGCCAAGAAGATCTTGCGAATGTGCATTTTATAACAGAGATTCACATCTTAGTGTAGCCTTCTGGTGTTGTTCAGGTGTCGTCGTGTGACTTTTTTTATAGGCATCGTATTTACTTCGGATGTTGATTGGCTGTGGCTGGCGTCACACTGTCCCGATACTGACACAAAATGGTCATGCAAACATGGAATTTTTAATTTCGCACGAAGTTAGCCCCGAACTTGGTAAAAACCCAAACACACAAACAAAAAGCATCAAAAGCCCAAATAAATACGATCTTTTGATAGCAGCCTGAGAAAATGTACCGACGGTCACAAGCGATGGCTTAAAGATGCCCTCACGAATAACCTGGTGTTTATACGATCAGAGCCGAAGTAGAACAGTTCCTTTATCATGTGTCCATCTTTGCTCAATGTAGGGTTCGTGGCAGTGTGACTCCTGCATTAGGGCTGACATTTACGAGAGCCCCGACAAGATTAGGAAAAGTTCTGGAAGCAAATTATTATTGTTTTCATCTCGGCATTCTTTCTGCGTCAAACGCGGAGAAAAGAAAACAAGTGCGAATTATTGTTTCCTGGGACATTACTTTGAATCTCTACGTATTGACTGCAGATATACTTGGAAATGACCCAAGAAATAAATCAGGAAGGGCGCAAAATGCTGCGGAAAATACTGAACGTAGCAGGACAGCGCTACCACATCTACCATCTCTATGATCACGTGAAGGGTCTCTTGTATAAAACTTTTTACTTAAGAAAACTCAGGTTATTTAGTTTAATAGTCTTTTCCAGTGTTAAAGTCAATGGAAGAATAATACTAATTTGAATTTTCAGTTCTTACTGGAGTTTGTTTGTTTGTTTGTTTGTTTTTTGTTTGTTTGTTTTTTTAGGTAAAAAGTTTTATGCAACAGGCCCAAGGAGTGGTAAAACCATGGTCCCCCGCCTCCTCCCTTGACTCCTGGGAGCTGCTACGTTATACCAGCCTCGGACGAATCAGACATCGGGGAATCCGTCACCTCCACCTAACGACCCGTTCGCAATCATCAGTGTTGCTGGTTGCGGTGTCTCAGCAGCGCGACTTTAGATGTATATAGCACATTGATTAATTTTACAAACGTGAAACAAATAAAACGATGTGTATAGAGCCGATTATCTTTAAAAATATCTTATTATACATAGATAAAATAAACTTATCACTGAAATATCAGGAGGAGTCTGCTTCCTGTTCCTTGTGGAAACTATATTTTTGAAGGTGGAGGTTTGCATGGTGGTGTCGATGACGAAGATTGAGTTTGCGGTTCACCATGTGGTAGTCCTGAAAAGGACTGTTGGAAGAGGAGATAGTAGATCATTATGTCAAGAGGGAGAAGTGAGAAAAGGAGAGGCGAGAGCTAGGGAGAGTAAGCGAGAGTAGACGTATTCTTTCTTGAAAGTGTGTGAGTCCTGAAAAGGCCCGTGAACCAGCATTAGAGAGGGAGAAGAGAGAAGGCTCGACGTTCCGGCCAGCTTGACTGTCCGTCCTCATACAACAAACTACATTGGAGAATCTACGATCTTCGGCTTTGCCTTCGTCCTATAGGGACCTGTGAACTGTTGACATTCATTGGTTCATTGTCAGAGGAAGATCAAGAGATGGTTGTCTGCAGGATGGGATCCTTCACTGCAAAGAGTCCGGTGTTAAATATGAAACACCGAGCTGGTGTTAAATTTCCGGTGCTCATTCATGGTGTTAGATTAACACCTCCGGATGTCATTTCGAAATACAGTGTATAAAATTGCTTTTTGAATAGTTTCTTAGTTACTGCACTTCTTGTTAATTTTGAACTTCAACAAGACGATAAAGAATTTTTCCGATAAAGTACTTGATTTTTGAAAAAATGTGTAAATACATTTACACCACAGTAACACCAGTTGGTGTGGTTTCCTATTGAAGCTGGACGGGTGTTATACCATTAAAATTAACACCACCAATATCAAATCAACACCGTGCGGTGTCATTATTGAATTAACTCTAGCGCAGTGTCAAAAATATCACCAGCTACAGTGTCAAATTAACACCACGAAGTGCCAGGTGAACACTTTTTAACACCGTCACAATACATTTTCTACACCTGTGGGTGTGGTCCTCTATTGAAGCTTGATCGGTGTCAGATTGAACACCCATGGTGTTAAATCTAACACCGATGTTTTTACAGTGTTGCCTCTCTTGTTTGACTTCTTGTATTTTATTGACATATCTAAAAGATGAACTGAATTTAGAGGTTAAAACCCTATACATTGCAACAGTAAACTCTTCATGTCGTGACCGCAAATGTCGCATCCGCCTCGCCCTCTCACAGGCGTCCCCAAGCTAGGGGCGCATACACGACGCGGAACGCGAGATCGTAATACGTGTACGTAAATTAAACAGGAAATCCATCCCAGAAATAAATAAACTTCAAAAGAAAGAGAAAAATAATCCCTGCAGAACGACACAAAAATGACAGAAGTCGGACTAGAAATAGGGAAAATACGACATTTTGAAATTTCACATTTTTGCGAAAGACATTTCTTGGCCTGTCCTTATGAATATTCAAATGAGCGAGTTGATGATGTCATAACCTCATAATTCTTCATGTATGTTATATATGAAATTTGGGAAAATTTGCTATTTTTAGCTAATATAAGTAAAAGCATGTTCTCATACCAAGATATATTAGAGTTAACATTTGTTTGTTTGTTTGTTGTTTTTGGGGGGGTGGTTTTAAGACAAGCTTTATAGTCATACAGCTGAAATGCGAGATTTTCGTCATATCTGTATACATGAAATTTATAAGAAATTGTGAGAGCATGACATCGTGAACTTGCTCATTTTAATATTCATAAGGACTGGTTAACAAATGTTTTCCGAAAAAAATGTGAAATTTTAAAATGTCATATCTTCCTTATTTCTTCTCCGATTTTAGTCATTATTGTATCGTTCTGTAGGGAATATTTTTATCTTTCTTTTGAAGTGTATTCATTTTTTGGGGTAGATTTCCTCTTTGATAAGGGCATTAAAGTACCATCCAGTGACCGATCGGAAACTGGTGACGAGAAAATATGGAATATTGCGTGGAAATAACGTTTCCCGTCTGCTATTCTAGCTGCCAATGAAAATGAATGAAATTTCAATATCCTATTTTCAACTGAACATGAAACACAAGATATTTGATTTGCTCTAAAATCCCGTTTTTCAGTGTTTCATTGTGATGAAATGTCGAAAAATTACTCAAAATCCTACGTTTATTTCTTTCACATTTCAAAAAAAAAAGAAGTAGAAAATGGAAAATAGGATATGGGTAATATATTCGATTTTCCGTATTCATTTGCAATGAGCAATATGTGAAATACAGCGACTGAACGGAGTTTGCATGCACCCCTCCCCCCCCCCCCCCCGCCATTCCCACAAACACTTTGGGATCTTAAAAATTAATCGAAAAATTAAACCAAATAAAAAATCCAGAAAACCCATGACTTTCTGGTTTCGTCCCGAGATTCTTCCAATGGAAGGGGGGGTGGGGCGAAGAAATATTGCCCCTTTGACCAAACACGAGCACTATATTCCCTGACATCTCCACCACCACCACCATCACACACCCACTAAAAACAAGCAAACAAAACAAATCACAAGAAAAAAAAATGTTCCTTGTGTGTCTATACAAAAAGTGGCCACAGGATACAGAGAATGAAATACTAGTAGACTTCAAATAAAGTCGACCATTCGGTATCCCCCTTTCCTCACTTTACCACCAGAGAGCGCTGTTCAGCTAACTGATTCGTTGTTCTAACCGCGCGTTTCACGACAGAGACAAGTGGGGGAATGTCAAATTGTAAGTGGCCTATTTTGCACCCATGCGTACTCTTATATTTTTGTATTAAGTTGTGAGGATAAACCAGGAGACGGCTTAATGAGGATTATGTTATCAAATAATGAACAAAAGCCATTGTAATGCAAGTTGATTGTGACAACCAAAAACACTTGAAAAAAACGAATTCACTCCATTCTTGTCAATCTGAGATATTTGCTATCAAACCTGCTATTAAAAAAAAGGAAGAAGATATTTAATATATTCAATCATAACTTTAAGAATACTCTTTGTTATGCAACAAGTGAGGCATATTATTGGAATGGTTTTATTTTATTCTAAATCTAGAGATGTGCTCAGCTCGTTTGCGATCAAACTATTCACTTGTCCAGTAGGCTCACCAGATATGATATGTACACAAACATTTGATTCAAAGTTTAAAGTGAATTTGATCAGAGCCGGTAAATATTGAGTGAATGTTTAGCACTAGTTATCACGATTACAACAGCCACATAATAATCCTTTTCATCTAAGTTTATGTTGATAAACACAATGACAAAATTCTCTGTGATTCAGCTTTATCATTGTTTGGAATTCTATCCACGCTGACATAAGTTTAATGCAAATACTTACGATTAGAGGAAAAAAACAAGCCTCGATTGCTTCTGATTATCTTATTACCTCCTCCAAAATTTCGTGATTTGATGTGTGGTCTGGTGTGTGTGTGTGTGTGCATGTGTGTGTGTGTGTGCCACGGGTGTGTGTGTGTGTGTTATTGTATCACTGTTGTATTCCTTGTTACTGTGCAAGAGGAATGTTGTATGCACAAGGTCTCAGACCCTTTTTTAACTTAAGTTCCCTGTTCATTTCACATTAGTTTCAACCAAAGACGTAACCTTTAGATCATTAAATTTTGAAAATTATGCTGAAGCATTGTGCAGGCATTGAATTCGTTGCATTATATCCATGTGATGCGGAGTGAATTAAAAAAAAACAACGAACGTTAAACTGCAGGACAATACGAGCTCCTCAATAAAAGAAAGTATAATCACAATGATAATGAAGGGTTTGTTCGCAAAAACCGAGAAGTCCATTTTTGAAGATTTTGAAATACGGTCTCTGTCATAAAGTATAAAATAATACCTTTTAAATGATATATCAGTCACTATACATATAAAGGTACATTTTGGAAGTTATGGTCAAAAGAAGCAAAAATTTTCTTATTATTCTTTGTATTTTTCTTTACTTTTAATTGCAAATATCTCCATCTGGCAAATATGAACCTATCGGTTTTTGCGAACAAACTCTTATATATATATATATATATATATATATATATATATATATATATATATCATATAATATGAGTACACAATCAACTGCATTATTATCATCTAAAAATCAAAGTGTATAGTAACCCTACCAAAAGTGGCGCCAGTTATTATATATACTCACACTGATCTTTACAAAGATCAGTGCATTTTCATTTATAGTTGACTGCGTGTATATAATCTTATTTATAACGGTTATAAATTCGGGGTAATTTGCGCGTCGTAAAATATCGCCACTAGTCATTACATGGACGGCAGCAGAAGCAAAACTTTGGTAATTAATTCATGCATGTGGGGAAAAGATAAAATCAAGCTTCCGAAGGCAGTTTCTGTGGCACAATACTAGTATGTAACTCGAGATCGTCATGGCAACTTATTTTGGCTTGTGATGCTTTAATGCCGTAAAGGTGCCTTGAAAACAAACAAACAAACAAGCAAACAGCATTGCTCCCATCAACGCAGTAAAATCAAAATTCTTTCATTCAAAATATCCCAGTCCAGCTGGGAATTTAAGTGTTTGTCTCACAATTTGTAGCTAGCCCGGTTAAACGGTGGACAGAATTTGCCCCTGCAATTCGGTGACAGAATTCGACAGGTGTCTTATAAGGTAACAGCCAATAGAGGGCGACTGCCTGTTACTTATACGTGACGACGATACTGTTTGATTCTGACAGAAGCTCATACGGCGAGTAGACGATTTATTCACGCTCCGTGATTTATTGCAGCTCGTCTAGTACATGTATGTAGGTACTTTGTTGCGGACCAAAAAGAAAAGAAGATTATTTTGTTTGAGAGGAAGTTTCTCTCCATGTTGAGTTAAACTTCGGTGACAAGAGTAAAGTAAAACAAAAGGGAGTGTATTAGCTTGTCTAATTCGGACGAGTAAGAGAGTTGTTGATTTGTTGATATCAAAGTTTCACTCTTCTGTTTGTTTAGAGTTTGCTCTGTTTTGTCCAAAGTCAACTTAAACACGGAAATGTTTTGTACTTTCGCCGATGCGCCATATCGTGTCTGGACAACATGGGCCTTTGAGACTCGACGATTATTGCAATGTCGCCCTTCTATGGCCCTAATCAATACGTGCATCTTGAGAAGTTTTATTAGTATAAGTCATTGTGAGCATGGTCTTCTCATCCCATACAAGGCACAGGAACGAATTTTGACGAGATGCCTTCTGGCAACATGTGTGATTTTCCATGGAATCCGTTGTAAACATTACAAAACATTAATAGATGAAAAGATAGATAGACAGATAGATAGATAGATAGATAGATAGATAGATAGATAGATAGATAGATAGATAGATAGATAGATAGATATGAGATAGGTAGGTAGGTAGGTAGACAGATAGGTAAGTAGGTAGATAATAATGTACCCCTTTGCTAGTTCTTCTTATAGGCTATAAGAGTCCCCGGAAAGTTTCAGATTCGTCAGTGGGGAACTGGTTGTGGAAACGAGCTTATAAAGCGCAAAGCGGCTCCGTTGATATTCAGAGTGACTCTAACACTATACCTATAGCAAATCTACCAGCAAAATGGAAGCATACAGTTTAAGCAAAATCAGAGGTAAAAGTATAAAAGATTTCGTAACTTTTTAAAGCGTCACAGACGAAACTGGGATACTTATTGGTTTCAAGTATTATACATATTATGCAAATTAGATATAAGGAGATGATGACATCACCTCACAAAACTCAAATAGGTTTATACACCAAGATGTTTAAAAAGATAATTATTTTTGGTCAAAACTAAACAACTAAATCACACTTTTGCTCAATAACTTACAATTAACCCCTCCACCACGAAAGTATGATAGTCGTTGGGTAATTGCGATACAATTAACATTGACTAACATAAAAAAATGCAACTTTATCTTCATGATTTTTAAGTAGGACTCAATTTGATTAAGCTTTGTGCAGAACTGCACTTTTCAATATCTTAAAGGGGCTGTACAGTACTGGTTGAGGTGGGGATTCATGTGTTTTACATTCCTAAGTGAGATAATGAGAAACCTCTTATGAAATATGAAAGAGCATGTAATTTTAATAACGTTTATTTGATGAAAATTGGTTTTCAAATGGCTGAGATATCCAAAAAAAGTGATAATAATAAAAGACTACAGGCCACAACTTTATTAGGATCTCTTTGCTTTACCTTGTTTTTGATATCTCGGCCACTTCAAAATCGATTTTCATCAAATAAACTTTTGATACCCCTTAGAATTGCATGCTCTTTGACATCATAGAGTGGTTTCTGAATATCTCGCAAAATGTTAAAAGCTAAATCCTCACCTCGACCAGAACTGTACACACCCTTTAAAGGTGAAACAAGATGAAACAAAGAGATCCCAATAAAAGGGGTGGCCTGTCGCCTTTTATTATTATCACTTTTTTTGATATCACAGCCATTTGAAAATCAATTTTCATCAAATAAACGTTGAATCCTTCTTAAAATTACATGCTCTTTCATACTTCATAAGAGGTTTCTCATTATCTCACTAAGGAATGTTATAAACCTGAATCCCCACCTCAACCAGTACTGTACAGTCCCTTTAATGTAAATGTATATAAAAAGGCATCTCTTATCTCTATGATAATTATTGTCTCCACTCTAGCCATCGTAGAGACGAATGTGTTCGATGAAATGTAGGGCCTATGCTAACCTCCCTGGCCAATGATGGCCGACGCCATACAACATTGCCATCGGACGCCAACGTCATTACCAAAGTAAAATGGAGAGCGCTTGTCTGGGACGTTTTATAACAATTATGTCCGAATTTTGATGTCCATGATTCATCGTTGTTAACGTTACAGAGTGTTCTTTAATGAGTTTTTTATTATTATTACTATTATTATACAATGATTTAATCCGCGGTGTATACCTGAACAATCGTGATAATGAGGTTGTTCATTATCATAAAAGGTCAGTGTGAACTTACATGCTGATCGAAGATAATAATCTTTGTTTTCTCTTGCCGATTTAAGAAAACAATTTTGGCATCATCAATGTTGACGGAGATGATATTAAGAGTATATTGCATGAAGATATTGCTGATACTTGAAGCATTACTGTCTTTTTCTTCTTGTTTTTTTTCTCGTGTGTCTCAAGTATAGTCCAGGATTAGATTTCTTCATGTAAACTTCATAAAGATAAGACAACATGTCCTCTACAAATTACATAAGTTGCAACGCTCAACAATGAGGACATTTTGCCATTCGACATCAGCTGATGAGAAGGTTTTTACTTTGCTCAACGTGCAAGTGACTCCCTCTGTAGAGCAAAAGAAGAAGATAATGGGAGGGGGACAAAAAAGAGATGATGATGATGATGATGATGATGATGCTGATGATGATGACGATGATCATTACTGTTACTCTCAATATTATTGTTATTATTGTTATTATTATTATTATTATTATTCATTATCATGACTACTAACTTTATAACATTCGCCATCGCCATTACCAGTTGCACTTGAAGTATAGTCGTGGTAGGTTAGTATAGAAGTACATAGAATTAAGTAGTATAGCAAAGTAGCAAAGGTATTTCAAAAAGAGGTATTTTTACCCGGAATATAATGAACTTTCAAGGTCGCACTGAGACTGATTTGAATTTATTATGATCCCTTTTACATGGTCTTTAACTATACAAATAAGAAATACATGTCTGCCTTAAGAGACTGATATCAATAATATTGTACGTCGCACACATCAAAAGCGTAAACCTGATGAACTTTTCAAAAGAAATGAGAAAGAGAACATAGCATCGCCATCTGTTGTATTTATAGCAAGGCTTCCCCCCCCCCCCCCAAATTGTTATCTGTCAAGCAGCGGTATAATTATCTAATATACCATAAGGCATTAAAAGGAGAAAGTGCATCAACCTAACCTTCCACACTCCTCTTACGGGACACCACACTGAGAGATAGTCGCACCTTGATATCAGAGGACATTAAACAGCAGCGGCACGCCAACACATTGATAGAGCGAAACTTCATCACTCGACCACGTCCAAGTCAACTGACTTTAGTTAACAGAGTCCCGTGATACAAACAGAGTAATGAATGTTTCATTCAGATAGGACTATATACATGTATATGGAAGAGAAACGGTGGGATCTTATAAGATTGGTCACTTTCGTCAGAACAATATGATACCTGACACAGACCATTAATGTGCAAATGTATAAAATAATGACGACGATGATATCATATGGTTGCAGAAATCTCCTTTTCGAAATCGTTATTATACCTTTCCTATATTATGTATTGTTATTATAATTGTATTATTATTATTATCATTATCAAAACTATTATTGTTATTATTATTATTAGTAGTAGTAGTAGTATAGTAGTAGTAGTATAAAGTAGTAGCAGTAGTGGTAGTAGTAGTAGTTGTAGTAATAATTATTATCAGTATTATCTTTTTTTATCATTTCTATTAATGATATATAGAACATGGGATAAAGAGGCAACTGTATCATCGCCTTTTAAAGTCATCATGAGTATATCGTTATTTCACACGGAAAATGCTAAACTTTTATAAGATTCCATATAAACAATAACGTTGGCACTTTATTTCTGACTTAATATTCTTATTTTTCATTGTCTCATATTTTGTCTAATCTTACTGTCTTCACGTATTGACCTTTTAAAAAGGGAGTTCTCCTTTAACATTGTAATACTTCCCACACGCTGTTTGTTTTGTCACCATAGGTGATGCGACTATAACGAGTTACTCATTGTTCATTCCTCCACTGTGTTATAGTGCAATGCAACTTTTTGCGAGTGTTGGCAGGCCATGAGAGTGCCGATTAACATGAATAAAAGTACACTTTAAGGTCTCAAGTCACTATGTATTTTGTATAATGTATGCCCCCCCCCCCCCACACACACACATAATCCACACAACGTATAGGACTATCGCGAAAAAGTGTGTTTATAATCGTGATGTCATGGGCACATGCAAGGACTTCAATAGTGCACCTGAATCTCACTTGAATGTGTGTGTGTGTGTATATGTGTGTGTGTGTTCCTTTTGGAGCTTGATTTTAAGTGGAGAACTGCACCCCACTTCAAACTGGCTATATTCAATTCAATTCAATTCAATAGTTTATTTATTTCCATCATCACAAAGAAAAGAAAAGAAAAAGTTGACATAATCCAAAGTGATACAATTTTTTTTTTCATTTCTCTTACACTCGTCTGATAAAGGATTTTTTCAATACAATTTAAAGTATATTATACACGAATGATGTCGTAAAAAAGAAACAATGCACTTTGCCATGGCAACAAAAATAGTAAATAATCACAATGATGGAAAACAGTGTTCCACTAAAAAAAGCCAAGCTTGTAAGACGTGGAACACTGGAACAAAACAACAACAGCACCAATTTGTTATACCAATAAGACATATTCATTTTAAATTCTTCTATATACTATTATACATTTTACTCATTGATATATGATGCTGATACTATGAACAATACTTGTAACGCAAACGTATAAACTATGTAACATATCACATTTGTGGCACAGACACAATGGGGCCAGGTGTGCCAGGAAAATTGAACGGAAAGGAAGATATGCAATCGGCCACAAAAAACATAACGACGACAACAACAACAATAACACAATACACAGAAATAACAGAATTTGAGGAAATGCACTCAGACAGATACTGGACAACGAAGAACGAGGAAAAAATGATCAGGGAAGAATAGAGAAGGAAAAGGAGAGGGAAAAGGAGAGGGATGGAAAAGGTCTGTGGACACACTACAAAATCTCAAGGAAAAGTGAAACATGACGGGTTTTTTCATTGAACAAAATTAACTGGTATATTTAGAAAACAAATATTGTTAGATGGAATATGCCAAAGGAAGCATCTATCAATAGGCCTACTTGATGTTTCAATAAAACCAGACATGCGATGACAATGCACACACACACACACATATATATATATATATATATATATATATATATATATATATATATATATATATAAATATATATACATACATATAAATATATATATACATACATATAAATATATATATATAATACATATTTTCATCATATCAATGTAATGATATAATTGAATATAATATGTATTTATAAATCATATGTATACTGCTAAGTATAGATCCCTTTGGGTGAAATATACTAATGATGATATTAGGCACAATTTACTTTTTTGTTTTTTTTTTGTTTTTGTTTTTGTTTTTTTTTTGTACTGTGACCACCTCAATATCACAGTAATACAAAAGACAGAATAAAGAAATCCAGTCGTTGTTGATGAATCGGGCATTCGATGTGAATGAATTATTAGGCGTTTGCTCGTTAAGATTTCAGCAGAGAAAATAGAAAATGGTGAGAAGTGCCATCGTGAAAACAAAACAAAAAAAAAATTTTGACGGTTGAGAGCAAAATAATCATGAATACAACAATCAATTAACATAATGATGACTCATCTGGCTGATATCCATAATATTCATGATTTATTCGTAACTTTTTTACAACACTATATACCAACCCACCCTAAACGGGCGAATTACAGTATGCCGACCCCTATATTATGGTTCGCCCCAGGTGATGAGCGATAGTCAGCAAACGATATTAACCAGGCACAGGATTGTGCCATACGCTTGAATGAATGAACAACACTGTAACTTTTGTTTAAAAACTTTCTTTTCATTCACAACTTTCCGAACCATCTTCCGTAAAAATAGAAGTAATTTATGCCTTTAGGCCCTTTTTATACCCTCACAGAATAGGAAAAGGAAGAAAGAACAAGAAGAACAAGAACAAGAAAAGGAAGAAGAAAGGGGAAAAACGAAAACTGAGAGAAAAAAAGAAGACGTGTTGAAGGACAGAATTGATCCTAATTATGTCAGATTTACTAAGTGTAGATAAACTTTATGAACGTCATATCTATATCTAAAGTCATTCAGAATAACTTCAGATGCACAAGGGCCCCATATCACGCTGCAGAACAGGGTCAATGATAAATACTTGAAGAGTGCGATATGCAGTTCGGAAACTTGTCGAGCTGTGAAGTGATGTCACTGATACGAAGTGTAGCCAAATAATTTGTGAAGGATTTAGAGAACTGTTACGGAGATGGTTTTTAACGGAGCTTGCGAGACAGTAAAGCTGAGCTAAAGCATGATGTTCTAACAATATTTGACAGTTCGGAATAGGATAACATGAGATGAGAAATAGCTCCCAAGAAATCCAACCAGCTATCACAGGTCACGTGATTTAGGAGTTCTCCGATGAGAGACAAAATGGCGACCTGGAGCAGCAGCAGTGGGTATTCTGCTGGACCGTTCGTAACCGAAAGTCCCAGCTGTGACAACGGCCACACTGACTACATGAAATTCACCATGGAGGACAGTACGAAAACAGATCAAGTAAGTACCTCATGATCTTTAAATGTCTGCTTTTGCCGTCCTCGATTGCAATAATTTAGCAGGTGTCGTTGTGTTTTTCTTCGCCATCCTTCCCTTCGCTTCGACGGCTGTATACACCGCACCGGGCTTGTAAGAATGGATGGGTTCACGCACTGCACTGCTGTCTTGCGCACCGAACCGGCCCAGTTCACAGGAGGGATACTGTAGCCGAAGTTTTACATGGATTGTTATCGTCCCATAGTAGTATCACATCGCACTAAGGCTTGGGACCTGTTCAGCCTAAGCCCTATATTCTTTGTTAACGATATGGCATGTTAGCTGTCGAATGAATGACGCTGGGGAAATTCAGATGGTCGTTCAGATTTTGACATGCCACATGGATGCATATTATTATTAGTAGACTTATCAAGACCTTCTCTGGAGTTTCACTTCAATAGACCGAAGCGCCAAGTTCCTAGGGTTCTAGATGCTCTCTGGGCAAAATCGTGAAATAGGCCCCACCGCAGTGCGCGTGCACCCGTGCGATGCTATGCTGTGGAAATCGGCCCCACCGCCGTATGTATCTCGCGTAAACCCCGTTTGGTGGGGCCGTATTCACGAGTATTATACTGTGGAAGAAAGCCCCACCGCCGTGCTTATCTACCGATGAACGCCACACGGTGGGGCTGAATTCACGAGTATAAACAGGCGAGCCGCCGTAGTATTTATACGGATACGCAGTGGTGGGGCCTATTTCACGAGTATGCCGCTCTCTGGTGCTATCTAACGTTAAGGCTTATTTTTTCAACATACAGTAGCAATATTGAATAAGTAAGAAATCCTTTCCAAGGGCAGACACAGAGCCAGGGCGGGAGAAATTAAATCTCAAGTGGGAGAATGGGAGATTTTGCAAAAATGGGTTTTCGGCGGGAGATCTCCCGTCGAAAACGGGAGAGTTGGAGTCTCTGATAGACTAGCGTCTAGACTAGCCTAGACTAGTAGACAAGCGTGACATTGTCATTGATTGAACCATCAATCAATGAATGACACCCATATAATTTGTATAAAACTGTTCTATAATCTAACGTTAGACGTTCTAGATCTAGAGGTTCTCTAGTCCATGTCTAAATTTATTTCATGTTGATCGATATCCCAGAGCAGAGTCTAGATCTAATCCATGTCATTGGAGCATCATTCGAAGAAGTAATCATTGTTGAGGGTCCATCACATGAGTACGGTGACACCACAACATTTGATGATTTGCTCCTGCGACAATTGCTCCGATGTTATATTCTCCAAGGACTAATATAGCCAATGTAGGGTTAGGGTTAAGGTTGTGTTAGTTTTTTTTTAGGTTAAGTGTGATGTGAGGATTAGGGTAAGGGTAATGTTTGTGGGAAGAATTTATGTTTGGCCTAGCGTGCGTGCAGATATTTTATAGGAGCAATTGTCGCATGAGCAAATGTCGTGGAACCATTGACTACACAGTGAATGTGACCACCATTGACAAAATGTGATGTTAAGTCATCTCTGAGAAACACAGTCATACATGGGAGATTCATTCAACATCAAAGGAGCACAATCTTGCATTAGCAGCTAAGTTTTATTTTTTTTAAATTGTTTTTATTTATTTATTTTTATTTTTTCACTGGAGTCATTTTACTCCTTTGGTTTGCCACTGTTGGATAAGCAGTTCTCAGCAGCTTTAAAAAAAAAAAAAACTTTTAGGATCTCCGGAGGAGACAGACGGAAGCATATGAATGTGATCATCGCTGTGGGGGGATGCATAACCACTGTCCCCATACATATGGAAGAAAGGATGAGGTACAAGTAGTACCTTACCCTCCTCAATTACGTCTAATTCTCTGTCCTAGATAGGCAAATTTAAGCTCAAATAGTGAAATTAACATCTCATAAATACAATGTTCTCACCAGCTGTTTGAAGATTTGGATGAAATTTTCATGGAAAAAGACTCAGCTACCAGCTTGTTGACACGCTAATTACACACTACAATTGTAACACACAGCACTTGCACTTTGTGCGCTTCTATACACTCTTTGGTGATAACTGATCACCGATGAATAGGTTTCCATGCTAAAGCATCCCCCTACAGTATGATGTATGACCAGGGCTGCACACTAACCCATTTTTTTCAATGGTCCGATCTGTCCATCGGACCAGTAGGTACCCAGTTTTTGCATGTTCTACTGGTCGATTCCGTAAAAAGTTACTGGTCTGACAGTAATTTTTACTGGTCAGGTACCGTCGGACCAGTGCCATTGTGCAGCATTGATGTATCACAGCCTTCTGTCTGTATAGGAGGGGATTCCATGGAGCCAGACGCAGTCTCCACGGAGCATATCCCCAACGATAAATACAGACTGATCTTTTGGTCTATATCTTGCATAGGTCCTATGTGAAGTGCTATTTATCACACTGTACAGGCTTTTAAAAGCAGAACTTTTCTGCAGCATGATACCAACAGTCCTCCACTGATTATTTCCATTTTCATGTTTAAAAAAAAAAAAATAAAAATATAGGTTCTGTTTGTTGCCCCAAATTTTGGTGAACAAAGTTGCATGCATGCACTGTGTCTTTTGCAAGCTGTAACTTCGGAATGAAAATGTCAATGAGTCACAGGCTTAGTAGTGAGATTTCAGTGGAAAAAAAAAAATCCCTCCCTCTCCACCTGCAACTTCACAGTATAAAATTATTAAAAAAAAACTATTCATGCAATGATTTTGACTGCCATCCATAATTTTACATAAATGATTACAATTTTTGTTACAAATCTTATTTACAATGTACTTCATTGTAATTGGAATGACAGTTATGTAATTTACATTTCAAAATAATCCTGTGCATCATTTGTTTTATAAAATGGGTCGAAAACTAACAGCATTTTTCACGTACCTTTGTTGGTCAATACCAGTCAGCTACATGTAGCACTCGCTCAAGAGTCAAGATGTCCGAAGATGTTCGTCCCAAACATTTACGCACGTCGCACTCGGAAATCCCGCACATATAAGTACTGTACGTATATGGAGTGTACGTACGCCACATATGTACATGTTATGCACAAGAAAGGCCGGCCGGCAGCCCGAACTAGAAGTTGTTTACAGGATTGACAGTGCTTATAGTAGCGCGCGACGCTTTTGTAACAACTGATTGAGTGCGCACTGCTAGTGTAAACATTGTGACGTCAGGCCGTGCATGTTAGTGAGAAATTAATGCATGCACACGTGACTCATTTCAGCGCTTCCAATTGGCTACATTCTTGAACCCATTTTATAAATGTAATTAATGTCATTTCTCGATTATATACACTTCTGTTACTGTTAGTCATCCAGAATAAGGTATCACAAATTATACAAAGTAAAATCCTGACAACCCAATGCAGATTTGATTGGTTAGGCAACCTTCAGTAGTTCAGGAAACATCTGTTTATACAAATGTAAAATAATTATTATAATTCATGTCTACAAAGACAATCTACAGATGAGCAGCAACACTTGTATGAAGTGATCACCTACAGTAGAAACCAGGGCTATACTCAATTTACAAAAAGAAATTGGAAATAAAGAGGTGAAAGTGTATAATTGGTGCAAGTAAAAGGTGATCACAAAAAGAAATTGGAAATAAAGAGGTGAAAGTGTATTTTTTTTTTCTTTTCTTGCTGTTCCAGTTGTGAATATGAAACCTGATACCAATTAAACCTAGTGCAGAAATAGCTTTAATTGTATAAATGGTGAGAATACACATTATTTTGTGACAATGTGCCAGCATACTGTATTTAACAGTATTCCTTGACACATTAACTTGCTATAGATACCGGTAGCAGGCAAGGTTAGGCACTTAACACAGTATAAACTATCATAAAAACTTGGGTAATATGTACCGATACATTGTACATAATATCTATATTACTACTGATTTTCCTTTTCTTGTATGAAGCTTATATCATAATAGATACTGGAAAAAGCTTGGGCTTAGATGAATGATACAGGGAGTGGTGAATGTAACATTTTGGTTTCCATAACAACAGTTAGTGGATTACCCTAACAAAGGATTGTGTCGACCCTGATAAAGGATTGTGTTGTCATCACAATCTTTCACCTTTTTGAAGTAAAGATGTTAATACATAATGAATACTTACAATGTAAATCACAATTTTCCTCATTCCACGACCTTAAGAATGCCAACTAGTGCCAAACATGGAGTATCCATGAATTTATTTCATTAAAACTTATTTTTCATAAAAGACACCGCATGCATGTGTGGTACTGTACATCGTACAATGTACATACTGCCCAATATGCACTAATCATGTACATACAATTGTAGTACACCAGCTTAGTACTTGAGATGACTGTGTGCACTTGGTATTCAGCTATAGCTCATCCAGCTGGCCAGGTTGTCATTGTTACCCTATAGTGTCTTCTGTTTTTATTTATTGCGGATGTGATTTGATAATACAATGTAGGTAAGATGAATGAATAGCAAATTGTTTTCACTTTACAAACAGGAGTTGATCAATCTGCATTATACATCACTGCTTTTACATTAAGTACACATGTAGAGTACATGTACAGTGTATGTATGCCATAAGTCCCAGAAAGGTATTTATATGGATCATGCAAAAGTTATTAATCTTTTTATTTTTACTTGTTTACAAATCTTTACTGTTTTTTTTTTTTTTTGGGGGGGGGGGGGGTGGAGGGAGAGGGATCTGTATGGACCCTATTGTGTTTGAGGCACTCCCTATCAACTGTCACTTCATTATTTGTCGTTGTTTCTCTTAAAGCACTAATTGAAATATTAAATATTAGGGATTAGATAATGTTTTGAAACATGTTGGTAATGGGTATGACACAGGTCATGGTCTACATTTGTAGTTTTACAAATTCCTCTTATGGCTAGTCTGGTGTAGACTAGGAATGCATTCTGCATTTGTCAGCAAAGAATTTGAATTGTCTGGATGCATTGTTGGCAGTGACAGTATCATTCATACTATGGATTAATGGAAAAGCTGTGATTGTGCCTATATGGAGCACTCCTGTTATAACGAATGTATGATGAAATTGTCGTTTAATACAACAAAGTCAAAATTCAGGTCGCGAAATTATCATCATATCTTTGCATGCGCAGCTCTCCTTTACCATTCAGCTACAAAAAATCTTTGATATTTATAAAGAAAGAAATGTGCCAGTCCTGGGGACATTGCTGTAACTGGAGTTGCCTGTTCATTTTATAGTACAGTGAAAGATAGTGAGATGAAAGATTTGGGATGAGACAAAAAGTTATATTCAAGAGTATGCTACATTGTATGTCCCTCTAATCATAGTACATTGTCCAAGTTCACTCTGAACGATGTTGACCCTGTCAATCACCTGTAACAGCAGCCTCTCTCCCAAGGTCTAGTAACACGAGTCAGTGAGTAAATGTGTTCTGTATAGTAGTCATCCTAAACACAGAGTCAACCAATGTATGATGTATTGTGGGAACACAGAGCTTTCATGGCTGAGCAGCTTGTAGTCAGTGGTGCCTTTTTTTTTCCCCTTTTTTTTTTCAGGCCTGAGTAGATACAAGTTCACATGATGGCTTTATCTAGCCATAAGTTATGGATACTGAGCCAAATAAACTTAATTTATTTTAAGTGGCATGTTTTTATTGATATGAAATATCCTGCAAGCACATTTAGGAGACAAAAATAAATAAATAAATGAAAATCATAGTGCCTTGATGGACTTGTAGTGAGAAGGGAAACAGTGCGAGGATTCATTTACGGGGGAAAAAAAAGGAAAGGGAGGGAGAGAGAGAGAGATACAGTAGAATATGTGAAATATAGGCTGATATGAGGGAAGTTGTTGGTAAAACACCCAAAACTGCATGTTCATTATTAGTGGTTTGAAAGCAAATATTTCATGAGGGGTGTGTAGTAGGACTAGTAGTGGCATTTGGAAGCCATTCTAATTATACTATAGTAGACCTGTTCTTTGTTCTGCTATCACATGGGTATGATGTGGAGTACCATTCACTCCAGCAAGAGGCGGTGGCTTTGTCCCCTCTCTGTTTCAAAGTTGTACTTTCATTTTCAACCCTTTGTATGCCGGTCGAGAAGCGAAGTATGCACGCCCGGTGACTCACACCTTGTCCCCAAAAAAGCTGCATTTTGGGGGTTTGTCCTCAGATTAGGCTGTAGTGTGTTTTGACAGCAGCTGGAATGTGGTTTCAACTTGGGGTCTACTGCCAAAAAGAGCTACAAAGACCTGCTGGTTTGTGGTTTTATGTTCAGAAATCCAGTGGCCATGTTTTCTTCTTTCCTTGTGTTGTTGTCATTTTTTTGTGAAGTTTTTAAGCCTGACAGTTCCATTTCTACCCATTTCTGAAACATGAGAATGATGTTGCATTTGGAGCTGACAGCCTTTTTCGCGGCATGAAATTTTCGCGAAACTGGCGTTCACTGTGTCACTGACCAAATACACCTATCATGTTGGTTCACACTCTGTCAGTTCCATACATGAATAGTTGGGAATTTAAACTTTTTTCCCTTGATGGCAACCCTTGTAATGTTATTGGTCACTAACCCTAATTATCACCTCCTCCAAATAAAATTGATCAAATTCGACAGTTTTATTGAAATAGATCTGCAGGTGAACATGTGACTTACAAATGAAAAACGATATGTTAAAAGACAGCTCTGTAGTTCGTGATTTCAAATATTCCTAGGGCAGGACATCCATAACTCCTGTGTTACTTGGTAGTTGAACAATGGACAAGGAAGCAAGTGGAAATCATTAAATAAACTATCTAGAGAATGGAGGGAGATTTCAAGAAAAATCTGAATACAATTGGTTGGCAGGTACCTCGGGATCGATTCCAACGAACACCATAAATCTGTTATAGCAATGGACCCTGCTCCAACCTGTTACTGTGATAAGAACTGGAGTACTCATTTCCTGCTGGAAATGCTGCCACCTTTCCAATTGGCACGATGAATGCAGGTACATTGTACATGTATAGACTGGCCCATTCACCAAAAGGAAAAAAATTAAAGAGAACATTACTGGTCATGTGTAGACTGGCCCATTCACCAAAAGAATAAAAATTAAAGAGAACATTACTGGTCATGGATTGTTATCACTGTGTGTTTTCAAGTAGTCCTGTGAAGCTTGAATGCATTAGAATCAAGGTTATGTCTTTTAAAAGACAAATGCCTATAGATACATTTGTACTTGTATCATGATCACAGGTATAAAATACCGTCAATGACATTTCTGTGATGTGTCTTTGAATATTTGCACTTTATTTGAATGTTGGCTTGCTTCAACAGGGCTCGACACTAACTAACATTTTTGTCTGGTGGCACGTTTGGGCCACTACCAGGGATCTCGCCAGCGTATATCACCCTTGTCGGCCCCGACAAGCGTGCGGTTTGAAGAAGCAATTGCCGACAAGGGTAAAACTTGCCGACAAGGGTAACACCACGCGTGAACTTGCCGACAAGGGTAACTTGCTTGACGAGCTAAGTTCGGACCAATTTCTCGCCTTTTTCAGTTTTTATTATCTGGCTAGAAAAGAAGCTAGATGTTGAAAGCAGCAGCAGTTTACATACTTCCACAAGCGCAAAAATTTACCCACGCAGTCACCGCACCGATCACAACAACGCGGCTCAACAGAGCGACGTACTACCTGATACCAGGGAGGTCTCACCTCCCTGCTGATACACACCACATCACACACTTGCTCACTCACATGCGCTCTGATTTGGGATCCACACACACATGCACAAGCACCCAGCCGGCCACTTACCTAGCCGCCTGCGTGTACAACGGTACAGTGTATTGTGAGAGGGAGAGAGAGGACGGAGGCTGAGGAAGGTTGACATGTGCTCGCTTGTTGTCACGCTTGTTGTCGGGTTACGCAAAAACAAACGATATGAAATGCATGCCCCCCTCCGCCAAAGGTTGTATTTTTTTTTTTTTTTTTTTTTTTGGGGGGGGGGGGCTGCTTTGGTTTGTTTGTTAGTTTGTCTGCCTGTCTGTCTCTCTATTCGCAAAATAAGTCAAAATTTGGGAATAGATTTGGATGAAATTTTCAGGAACAGTTGGTTGGTAAAATGGCGCAAGGAACAGATGATTAAATTTTGATAGTGAGCAGGATTTATAATACCACCGAAATTCACTGCCAGGATCCAGGATCTTTGGACTTTGTTTCGTATATTTGAAAGGATTCGTATCAATTCTTTAAGAAGCTGGCCATCGGCAATGACGCAAAATTAGATGCGTTCAAAGCATTGCCGCAGAGAGAAAATTAACTCCATTTTTCGTTAAAAAAAGAAAAGAAAAAAGAACGTGCGATGGAGTAAGCAAATGCAAATTGTTATTTAGGTTTTGGTAGTTTCAATGGGTTATTTTTTTTTTAAATCTAAAAAGCCATGCGTTCCATTTTAACCTTTTCAATTTCTACGGATTTGTAAACGTCATTCGTGAATATTCCATTTTCCTTTTCCGGGCCGAAATTTATAGTAATTCTGTCATGATGGTCTTTCAAGTTCAACGTATACGTAATGCTCCACGTGCTTCTGGCTTGGTTTGTTAAAAGGTGGGTTAGGGGGCCTTCACGGGCAGAAAATAAATGATGATCATTCATCAATGTTCCCAGTTGGTTTACATGCTATGTACACGCTGTTTACGACCACTGAAGCAAGGTGGCAGTATTAATACGCGCGACATTCTTTATCTGACACCTGGCTTTCGTGGAAATTTCATGGAAATTTCCACAAGCCATGATATCAAGTTTCCCCACTGCTTGAGGTCGTGCTTTTTTTATTCTTCATTACGAAAATCAATTTGTTCAACTTGAAAAGTGTAGATAATTCGCTTTGAAGACGTGTTTCTTTCTTTTTTCTTTCATTGCAGCATCGGTAACATTTTGCTTTGTTCATCGTCCCTGCATGGCAGGGGTTCATGGGAGGAGAACGATAGGAATGACTGGGGAGAAAATAAACTGAAAGAAGGAAGCATCTTTTGAGCGAGCTGTCTTTGTTTTTCTCTACACCAGCATCAGTTATCGCCACCAAGATTCATTTTTTTTTCGTTACTCCGACAGATTAATGATAAAATGATGCTAGATTCTTTATTCTGAAGGTTCGTTAATCCAAAAATGATTAAGAAAAAATGTCCGTTCATTTCACGACGAAATCAGTTTTGTTATTTCGAACGTTCTGCCAGTGAAATTTCGGAATAAAACGACGGTACAAAACAGCGTGTTTTCGTACTCTAACGGTCTGTTATTCCGACAGAAGTAGTAATGATGAAATAATAAATTGTAGATTCTTTATTCTGAAGGTTCGTTAACCGAAAATTGAATACAGAAAAATGTCCGTAAATTTCAAAACGAAATCAGTGCGTCATTTCAAACGTTTTGCCAGTGAAATTTTGGAATAAAACGACTGCCCCAAAACCGTTGCAGTTTTCTTACTCTGAGGGTTCGTTACTCCGACAGATTAATGATAAAATAATGCTAGATTCCCTATTCTGAAGGTTCGTTAATCCAAAAAATGATTAAGAAAAAATGTCCGTTCATTTCACAACGAAATCAGTTTTGTTATTTCGAAAGTTTCTGTCAGTGAAATTTCGGAATAAAACGACGGCACAAAACAGCGTGTTTTCGTACTCTATAAGGGTCTGTTATTCCGACAGAAGTAGTAATGATGAAATAACAATAGATTCTTTATTCTGAAGGTTCGTTAACCGAAAATTGAATAAAGAAAAATGTCCGTAAATTTCAAAACGAAATCAGTGCGTCATTTCGAACGTTTTGCCAGTGAAATTTAACTTGGAATAAAACTGCCCCCAAAACAGTTGCACTTTTCTTACTCTTAGGGTTCGTTACTCCGACAGATTAATGAAAAAAATAATGCTATATTCCTTATTCTGAAGGTTCGTTAATCCAAAAATGATTTTTAAAAATGTCCGTTCATTTCACAACGAAATCAGTTTTGTTATTTCGAACGTTTCCGTCAGTGAAATTCCAAAACGGTTACAGTTTTCTTTTACTCTGAAGGTTCGTTACTGCGAAAGAATAACGATATAATACTTTAGATTCTTAATTCTGAACGATCGTTAATCGGAAAACGATAAAGAAGAAATGAAAACGGTTACAGTTTTCTTACCCTCAGGGTTCGTTACTCCGAAAGAATAATGGCAAAATAATACTCTACATTCTTAATTCTGAATGATCGTTAATAGAAAAATTATAAAGGAGAAAATATTCGTTTATATCCAAACGAAATCAGTTTTGTTATTTCGAATGTTCTGCCAGTATAATTTCGGAATACAACAACGGCCCCAAAAGGGTGTTTTCTTATTCAGAAGGTTTGTTATTCTGAAGCAATAACGATGATAGATGATAGATTCCTTTCTGAAGGTTCGTTGATCGGAAAATAATAAAGAAAAAATGCTTGTTAATCTTCGAACGAAATCAGTTTTATTTTGAACATTCATCTGTAGTACCGACCTTTGGTGTTGTTGTTGTTTTCGATTACAAACCTTCGAAGTACTCAGTAATGAATCGTTTCATTTTATGATTAAATAAACCTTCGGAATAATGACCATCATTACATTTTTGTATGATATCTCTTTGATGTCACGGCCAAACTACCGCAGTATACCCAGAAAGGAAAGTGCAACGATGTTCTGAAAGTTCTCGCTCATCTGCATGCAATAGGCCTACCACGTGGTCGAGCAGACAGCGAGAAAGCAACACGGCGCGCGTTGTTGCGATGCAGAGGCGGCTAATTATTGCAACAGTGAAACAGGAAAGGCCTAAAAGAAATCGGAACCTCCACCATCGGCACCTACTTCTCTTTCATTTATCATTTAGGAACTGCCGCTAACAAAAGGTATGGAGTTTCTGCATTGTTTCTGTGAGAATATGCCCCTCACAACGTTCATTACATCTCCGTGAAAATGTCGCATTTAGTGGCATTTTAGCGGCGATTTATCTGTGTTGTATTGAGCATTAGCGAAGGCTTCCGTACCCACCCCCAGAACAACGCGCATAAATGCCGACAAGCGTGAAGAAATTCCTGGCGAGAACCCTGAGTAGTAATCTTTAAATCTGAAATTTTGGTGGCCTGAAAAAGGGGGTCTGGGGCAATTACCCCCTGGGCAATTACCCCAGACCCTTCCCCTGGCCCTGATCCTAATCCTAATACTGAACCTGATCCTAATCCTAACCCAAACTCCTAGCCCTAACCCTAACCGTAATCTTTGCTCTAACCTTACCACTAACCAGTATTTAGCCGGGGGGGGGAGGGGGGGGGGGAGGGGGGGGTAATTGCCCTGATACGCTGAAAAAGATATGTAGTGGCCCGAACTAGAAGCAAGAGTAACGGTCAATTTTTAATCTTAGTTGCCCAGTCGGGCCACCAAAAGATAAATTTTTTGACCTTACACCAATCTTTAGTGGCACTGGGCCACCGGGCCACTGGACCATCGCTAATGTCGTGCCCTGGCTGTGTATTCAAAGGACATGAAGAAGTTTCATCCTCTCACTGACTACTGTGTCAGTAGTTTACAATGTTATTGACATCAGATATGATGTACAACATGTATTTGCTAATGGTATGAAAGAGCCAATATATGTAGTAGATTGTTATTCTGAATGGTTGGATCCAATATCAGGTAGAATTTAAAGGATGTTACATGTAGGTCAGATGAAAGTATTTCTGGATAGCACAGTTCGTATACACAACTCTGCCAAGCCAATTTCTTTTGATATGCGTGGATGCACCATGTTCTTGCTTTACAATGTGTATAATCACATCTTTTTTTCACGGAAACAGAACTTGTCTGCTAAGGGCACAAGTACTCTAAATGGCCAGCCCGAATACAGGATGTAAAATGTGGCGATACCCAGCCATACATGATCTGGCGTGAGAGGGGATTCCAGCTACTGAAAGAAAGGAAATTATATTTTGTGGTATGCAGGATGCTGGAGATAGGAGGGAGAGAATGGTGAAGGTCGGATCGTGCCCTGTTTAACACATTCCTCGATGCAAGGAGGGAGATCAATGCGCAGTTTTGTTCATTAGTTTTGTGTGTGCTAGAACGACTGTGTGTGCATGAGGAGGGAAATGTGATTGAAGCATTGTACGTGTGGTCCCAAACGCTACATTCTACAGTACATCTGTCCATTCCATCATCACTGCAGACAATATTGGTGGAGATGTGATACGCTTCGAGTACACACACAGATCTTTATATTGTCTTTGTATTTATCATCAGTCATATCAGCCCCTCTGTAACGAAGATGAATTGAATGAGAATAGAAAAGTGACATCAATCTCTCATTTTCCTCTATGAATACAGAAAATACTGTTTAAAGCTATTATTTTCGTAAGGGTTTAATTTTTGTGAATTTTGCGAATCACTGTTGGACTGCAAATTTAACAATACATGAAAATGTCGCCCGTCTGCTAGTGTAATAGTGCGCTTACAACAGCTTCGTGTCAATTTCTTCTTGCGAAAATGTCAGTGACCCTCTTCGCAAACATACATACTGTATGTCTTGAAATGTACACATGAGTTTGTGATGACCTCTAAACAGTGCGTTTACACGTACATATTCCTATCTATTTGATTTTAATTTATTTTTAATCATAAATCAAAACGTTTTGTTGATATATTCATATAGGCCTGTCTATCTACTCATTTATTTGTTTCTGGTATGGTAACCTATTCACCAGATTAACTACGCTTGCTTTAACACACTTGGACTGTATGGCAAAGGAAAAATGTAGGCCCTACAAACATCACAACATTTTAATATTTTGATATCATATCACGTTCTGTTTCATTTTAAGACAAGATTTCCAGTGTTTTGGGGGTGCACAGTGCACTTGTCCTTAGAGTTTGTGGGGCATACTGTTTTAGACTGTTGAATAAAAGACTACAATATTAGTATAGGCTCTCAGTGGACGTCTTATTAACCCTTTTTGTACCAAGGACTGTGGACAGTATGTACGACTCTATGAGAATTTCTATGCCAGTTGGCACTCTGAGCACTCAAGGAGTTATTGTGGAGACTGAAAATTTAACTTTAAGGCTGGGCTACTGTACCAACCCGAGTTCTTGCTGAAATGTGAGGATGAGTGAGCGAAGGCACCTCACATGTCTAATAATCCTGCTACAGACTGGGCATGCATCTCTCACATCCACGTGAGCCGTTTGATCTCCAAAAGACTTCAGCCGGCCACAACCCTAGAGCTTGCTGTGTATCCCACACTCTTCCGTGTATTAAAATGCATTAGGTCATCCCATAATGAAGTGTCCAGAGCTTCCAGTATTGACAGAGATTTCATTTGTTTTATTTCTTCTTGCCACGGAATAGCACCAGATACACCATGTATCATGTCAGTTTGTCATCGATGCAGAATGAGATAATCTTGTAAAAGTCATCTCTTGCCAAATTGTTGATTTGACTGTTTCTCACAAAAGTCTTGATTGATTCATTGAATTAATGCATTTTCTGTTCAGAATTCCCCAGTAATGCAAATAGGAGCTAATGCTTTTGTGAAAGAAATTTATCGGCTTAGTGGCAGTGGATAAGTGGGTTTGTGGTACTACCATGGAGGTAGCGCCATGGTACTGTTGTTGGCTTGTGAGTAAAGTCTAATCCCCCCCCCCCCAAAAAAAAAAAAAAAAAAAAAAAATATATATATATATATATATGTATATATGCCCATGTTTGTTGACTAGCTTGTTTGTTTATCAAGGTGTAATGAATTTTAATGCTGATTTGTATACATATACGACATTGTATGCCCTTGTGTGCTGTATGAGGGTTTCCACAGCTACTAGAACCCTTGAGGAAAGAGTGGCAGGCACGCTGACCTAGTTGAATTGTAGACCAGATCATATGACCTCTCTGGAATGATGTAGCAAGGGCACATGTATTTACAAAATGTAGTTGTTGAAGGCTAAGGGTCATATGCTGCAGTTTGATCATGGTTGATGATTATTACTATTTGATCAGAATCCCCCCACCCACCCACCATACCACTTTCTTAGTGTTTGCTGTATGACAAGAATGCCCCACCCCCCTCCCGGAAAAAAAGAGAAAAACAAATATAAGATAGATAAGCACAGAAATGGAAATAAATAAAAGGAAAAAAATGGAATGATGTCTTTTATATTTGGATATTTGTGATTCACGAAAATGTTGAGTGTGTAATAATGAATTAATTTGTAACAATTAAGTCCGATATCATGACATTGTTCAGACACTGGCATTGTGTTCATGTAAAGAATTCCAGAGAGGTGTGATTTTGTTTTTAAAAATACTTTCATATTTCTCTCGCATTCTCTGTTTGGAGGTCTCTCTGTAATGTAGAGAAGGCTATAGGGGTAGTGTAGTGCAGGGTCAGGCTTGATTTGCAGTTACAATTCAAGGCAGTGGCAAGGTACTCAGGTTCTAAATCGGTGCAAAGTACATACCTCGGATTCCTTTCCCTGCATTAAGTCGATAACTGCTCATTTTGCTGGACCTCAGTTGAAACTGGTACAGCTCCGTGGCATACCACTGCCAGTACAATCTTTTGTGGAAGTCGTGTATGTAGAAAGGGAAATCAAACTTTGTCTGAATATCTATTCTTTCCTCAAGAGCAAGAAAAAGGTTGAGCTGAGCTATAGTTACACTTCATTGCACTTTATGCAGTTGTTGCACTACAGTACATTATTTTTCTTCCAGCGGTAATATGATCTGTCCATAAGATGATATAGACACTGACCTACATGTAAATATTTAACTTACAGCTTTGTACATTGAAATTATCTATAAACCTTACCATTGCATATGAGTCAGCCTGTAGAATATAGGCCTATTACATAAAGTATTTACAATAAATCAAAGTTGTTGTTGGTTTATTTGCAGTGTGCCACCATGCATCTTCCCTGCACTGTTGAAGTAACTTTTATGTAAGATCCCTGTAAAAATCCCTCTGTTTCTGTTAAATATATGTACAGATAGAACAGGCATGGGAGTGTTCCCACAGCGTATACCAAACCTACTTATTGTGTATTTCATGCCTTGATTTACAGTTTACCTCTATTTACGTTAGATGTACTGTATGTGTCTGCAGATTCAATTTTCACTCCCAAGTAGGGCCTAAACCTTGTTAATTGTTCCCAACCACTATCAACTATAGAAATGCAGTGTATTTCAAAAATACACATGTATACATTTTATTTATGGCATTGCTTTCTGAAACAGTGTACCAAGTTTCCTTGCATACCAAGTACAATGTAGATGTCGAGATTATATTGAAATCTGTTCAAATGACAGACATGCATTTATTTAAAGCATCCAAAGGCACACCAGGCATTAAAATCATACTTGATAAAGAGATATTTAAAAAAAGAAAAGTAGAATAAAAAAAACCCAAGAAGATGAAAGTCATTTTCCGGAGTTGGAAGTACACCCGATGTGGTTACAATATACATGTGAATAGTTTGTAAAGGCTATACAATTGTAGATATCAGGCATGCAATATTTAGCCTGAAGAAGTGTTTACCTTAGCTTTTGACAAGTTGGATTGAAGTGCACTTATACACTGCACACAAATAAAATTACCCAAGAAAAAATTTAATTAAAGAAAGAAATCAGCCAGAGCTAAACATGGAGAATGTGTTTTATGCATCAGGACTCCAATAGAAATATATCATATAGCATATATCACTGGTAGATGGGTACAAGTTAGAACTATTTTTACCCAGAAATACAGATGTGATATACAAGTATTTTGATACTTCGATTGTGAAAGCTTTGAGATAAAGAACTTTTCACTGATTTCTTTACCCCATGGTTTTCATATGTCTTATTCTGCATTTCAATGAAATATGAGTGAAATTTCATCATTGTCCTCTATTGATACCAGGTACCACCCCCATGTTTATGCTGTAGTTTCATGGAAATCCTTGCATGACCTTTAAGGTGACCATATGTAGAGCTGTAAGTGAGAATACCACGCATTCCTCCTAAGCATTCAGTATGCTACTTTTACTGCTCTGTCCTACTCCAGTTGGGCTGTCACCATAACCTCATTCTGCTGGTCTACTCCATCCCAGGTCCCTTGGGATGACCTCCAAAAGGTCGCGGAGTGCAATGAAATCTGCTGCCACCAGAGTTTGTCCTTCTGTATACCTTTGACTTTCCGTGGACACCCTCAGTGGGCTGTACACACCACTTTTCTGCCAGTTCATTGTGTTATCGGTGGAGACGAAACCGTATCTGGCCTCTCTCTCATGTGTGTGATTCGGTAGAATTGTCTCCGTCTCTATCCTAAATCTGTCAGTTGGGATGTTGAGGTCATAGCAGCCACTGCTATGCCATCCTTGGTGCATAGGAAGTGATGCACACATATTACCTTCCTTTTCTCATACAAGGGTTATTTTTTTAAAGGGGTTTCATTGAATATTCAAGATATGATTCAGATGTGTTTACCGCAGTGTATATGAGTGCAAGTGATACAGTCATTGCACAGGGACTACATGTAGAGATTAAGCTTTGCTGTGTGAGCAGTCGCGAACTATGAGCTCGTCACATCCAAGTGAATATGGAGTGTAATGAGGCGAGGCAAAAAAAAAAAGTGAGACTTAATTCTTCTTTGGAACATTTCATTACCCGTAATGTCAGTTACGGCCATGCGGCTGCTGTCAGTTGCGTTGGGAGACGAGTTCACTCATGGTTCTGCGATGCTGCTCATTGCAGCCGAGGCCTGCGTGTATGATGGGGGTCCGCGGGATGGGGCAACTTTGGTGCGTGTAGAAGTGCCAAGCCTGCATCGTCGTCTATGTCATAATCCCCATCTCTGCAATCACGTGCCACCATGTGCAGCCAAGATGTGCCTAGTCATCACTGCGGGTGTGCTGTACGTGCTGTATGTGTGTTGTATGTACCTCAGCCTTCTAGCCTGGCTCCCAGTCTGTTGCATGTGTATTTTACTCTACCTCTCTGTCAGTGAGAGGTGAAGCCCTCTTCTCAGTGCGTTCACCCTCAGTCATGGACTTCTCCAAATGTTGCGTGGGATTGTCTACCTTCAAGACTGATGTACAGGCCCTATGCTTTAGCAGTTACGTAGCTTTAATTCTTGACCTCTTGAATACACTGCATGCAGCCATATCGAACCCTTTCCCAGTCAACCCAATGAAATGATTGTTTTTTCCTCCTATTTCTACAAGTGAAAACTATGCTAACTTTTACCCTTTATACCGGGTGTCCCCAAAAAAGCGGAACGGTGGATTTTCAGTACCTTGCGTTCCAAAAGTGATATATTTTTTGACATCATTAGAAAGAGCATCTTCCACAGAAGACAGTGATACCGAAATCATTAAATTTGTCTCAAAACTTCTTATTCTACACCCAATTCTGTAAATGCAGTTATTTTCAAATTTCGCTGGATTTTTGCGACATATGAGCGAAGAATTTGGGTGCGACTTCCATACGGTGTATCGTATAAGCCCGTTGATCCATGTCAACAAAAGATACAGCTTTCACATTGGGCGCGCACACACACATGCACAGACACACACACACTGTTTTGTTTTGTTTTTCCTGGCCCGCGCCCATTGTGAAAGCTTTATCGTTTGTTGACATGGATCAACGGGTTTTACACAATACACCGTATATGGAACGCGTGTCGCACCCAAATTCTTCGCTCATACGTCGCAAAAATCTAGCAAAATTTGAAAATGACTGCATTTACAGAATTGGGCGTAGAATAAAAAGTTCTGGGCCAAATTTAATGATTTTGGTATCATTGTCTTCTGCGGTAGATGATCTTTCTAATGATGTAAAAAATATATCACATTTAGAATGCAAGGTACTGAAAATCCACCGTTCCACTTTTTGGGGGACACCCGATATAGGCCTACAGAGCATTTCGAGTGTTCCAAGAGTGCTCGTGAAGTGCTCTAAATTCTGTATGAACAGACAATTGGACCCTGAAGTTATACCCCCTCTCAAGGCCATCTCCAGGAGCACTCCTGAAGCGTGCTAAACTCTGTATAAATGGTCGCCAACATTTAGAGTATTTCGGTATGCGGTGCATGCTGTGCATACAGTTTATATTAGAAGTTCCAGCACACGTGAAGGTCGCCATGACAGTTATATGCCCCTTCAGCCACTTCATATGTGGTACACGGTAACTCTCTGTATGAACAAGCTCAAAGGGACACAGGTCGGAGCACTTTTGTGTCCAACTCTGTGTATATATGAGGTATGAATGTTTGAGGTTTATGATACCGAACTGCCAGTTTCTCTACATTAGTGTTTTTCTTTCTTTCTTTTTCTTTGGCTTCTGTTTTCTTTATTGCAGTTTTGATTAAGGTAATGGAGAAAACTGTTGATAGGATGTTAATTGTAGATCAGTAGTGGTTAGCGTTAGCAGTGAAAGTGAAAGTGAGCTCTCCGTGACGATGACAGTGTTTTTCCATCCCATTGCAATGATACATCACACAGAAATATCAAGTTTTTTAAATGCTCTGTGGTTGCTCTCTCATTTGTATAGGGGGATCGAGTAGTAATACAGTAGCATGATGTTATGTATCAGTTCAACCAGGTTTTCCAGTGGGATGTGTTCTTTTATAGATCAGGATTATCTCAGGCAACTCCAAGATGTGCCTGAGCTTTAATAGATATGTAAGCAACATGAATTCCAGTCAAAGAAATGAATCACATCACTTGAACCAGAAACATTCATAAATTTGAATATGGTCATGGACATGTCTTTGAGCTACTGCTACGCCCTGCTGTAGCCTGCTGTAGGCTGCGTTTATCTAACTCGAGAGTGAGAATTGGGTTTGAAAATGCGTTTTGAATGGTGGTTACGTACGTGGTTTGAAATTTGATTCTCTAGGTGCCATGTGTATCATAACATCTTAACCATGATTTTAATGCTGTCACTGTGGAACTGCTTTGAGCCGTTCGACCCTGGAAGTAGAGGTCAACTGAAGCGTGCACTTTTTTGTAACTGACGGCATGTTATATGTAAAGTGGAAGTTGACCGTAAGTAGCACTCAGAGAAACGCAATTCAAAACAGCTTTGCATTTTATCTAATTGCAAAAAGGTGATTGTGGTCTCAAATGCGTATCAAATCACCCTTTGAATGGCATTTGAAATCGGTGTGTCTAAATGCATTTGAAAACACGGTTGCATTTATCTATTGCCTCAAATGCATAGGATTGTAATTCTGCCTTTTTCAAGGAAAATTTTTGGATGAATGCTCCTATAGTCATAAGTTTGATGGAAAGGTTCCTTTTGCTGAGGTTCATATCTTGCAGCATCCCCAACATTTGCCAGAGCCTCAGCCCTACATGTATGACCCCGTTTACAGTGCGAGGCTCGGCTGTGGCCGAGCCGCGGCTGAGCCCGCCTTCACTTCAGTGTAAATGCGCAAAAGGCCAAATGTGGGGCCAAAATTGGCTGCGCCTTTGGCCATGCTCTGGAGGTGGTCTCGGCCGTGGCCGAGCCGCAGCCAAGCCCGGCCTATTCTCAGTGTAAACGTAAACTGGGCCAAATGCGCAGCCAGTTTAGTCTGGCTTCAAAACCCTCTGCCCGTACTATTTCTTTGTTCAGGATATTAACCCCCTCAACGTCGAAAACTAGTATAGTTTGAGGTGGTTTTGTCCTGCAAAGGATTTTTCCTTCGGCAAAGGCCTTTGCCCGAACGGCGACTTCATCACCATGGAATCCACTTGGCAAAGGGTCTGAAAACCTGACCATACCAAATTGCGTTTGTTTACAAGCTGAGCGCCACTACGACAAAATATTGAAAGGTTTGAATTAAAAGCGCGGCCGAGCCCGGCATTGTAAACCGACAAAATTGCGGGGCTCGGCCCTGCAATTGAGGCTGGGCTTGGCCGTGGCTCGGCCCAGCCCCGCACTGTAAACGGGGTCTATGACGGCAAAATGGATTCTTGTGTTAGAAATCAAGGCAGTGGAACCAGAATCAAGTGCACCTGTGATTGCCTACTCCACTATGTTAAACTGGGTGTTGCCAGAGAGCATTGTTAGGTATCCATATACTGTAAAACGAGGAATGTTCACTTGAATTTCAATTTTGCAAATTTCACGAGAGCCAAGATTCGCAAAGTTAAAATGCATGCGAAAGTTCTTGTCTACACAAGTCTTAAAGTTGGTTTTGGTAATAGAATAGAATCTGTTGATTAGCAAGGTAAAAGTGTGTCCACAAATATTAATCATGTTTTTGGTTGATAGACTTGCAACTACATTGTACCACTCTTTTCCCCTCCTTGGAAATTTTGTGAAGATAATTTACAGATAAGTAGGTGACTTAGGAGGTGATGACATCATCACTTAAATTTGCAAATGTGGTTCATCTTGATATCACTGTTTTTTTTAGGAGCGAGTGAAATTTTCCAGCTTTCTTCTGGTAGGTTTAATTTGATGAAACCTCCACCACATCTCTGTTGTTTTATATATCATTAGTAACTTATTTATCAATGCTACTGTAACTTGGCCATAGTTAAGACTTCTTGTCTTGCAAGAAAAATGACAGACATAATTGTTCAGGTTGAAAGCTGGTTTGCATGCACAGAAGTCAGGTGTGATACTGCATTGTTGTCGGAGTAGCCACCATGTTTACATGCACTCTGTGTGCATGTACAGTGTACCTGTACAGTACCGTATAACCAATCGCGTCCTCTGAAGATCATCTCCTACGCCCATGTACGGAAGAGCTGTGTATCACCTGGTAATGCCATGGCATGGCGTGACAGTCAGTGTGTGCTGTGTGTAGAAGGGAGAGGCTGTGTACTAGAATACGGTGTGTGCCTCTACCCACCCAGGAAAGGGGGGATTCCCCAGTTTTATCTCGGGTTCAGAGTTGGTGCTGTGCATTGCTATGTCTCCCTCATGGCAGAAATAGGGAACTGGAGGAAGAAGGTCATTGACCCAGAGATGAAGTGTAGTTTTGTAGTCAATCTTCTTTTGTTTGTTTGTTTGTAGCAAAATTTACAGATATCTATGTCACAATGGGCGTCAGTACTTGGGGTAGAGTAGGCTGAACCATGTGTATCCCTGTTGCCTAGCATGCTATTATATGCAACCCATCACACAGAGAGTTTCATTTCCTAATCAACAACGTTAGGGCGTGCCACTCAGGTGTCAACATATAAATGTGATGACAGATAGGGAACAGTATACAAATAATGACTGCTATGAGGGGCACAGTTAAAATTATGGGCCCAAGGTGATGTGCATACATAATAAATGAGTGATCTATGTGTACGGGGTTGCGACTGTCTCCAAACCTATTTACAGGGCATAGTTGATTCTATGCCCCGGGCTCAGTAAATCATGATGTCATTTTGATAAAAAATGGGGCACAGCTATTTTCATGACTCCACTTTTAACCAATCAGATGAGAGCAATCTATATATGAGGTATATAATATCTGCTATCGATGAATCTAAGCACCCACAACTGTATTTAATAGGCTCCTATGCATTTCTTTAAGCCATACACCTGTAGTTTTGATATCAAAGGAGATTTTGGTTCTGTATCAGAGATAGACTTCAGTCAGAGTAAATACACTGTAATTGCTCTCCCATTGCACACATTTTAGATCCAGCATGTACCAAAGATGGAAACTACGCATGTTTGAATTCAATGAAAGCCTGTTGGGGAAGGTGTGTTTGAGATAACAAGCTTTACAATACCACCACGAGGAGTGGCTCTCTATGGGGATATCAAAATATTTATCATTTATCTCCAGTAGTCATGCTGTGAAACAAATTTTATCTGAGAGAAGGAGGGTGATTGAAACAGACAGACAGACAGACAGACAGACAGATAGAGAGAGAAAATAAATGTTGAATTTAATATTGGACCTTCTGTGATAAGAAACAGAGACACCATACACACATCACCATGAAGTCGCTGTGTTTGATTTATGTTTGGCTGGAAGGGTCTGAAAGGTATGGTACTTGGTAAATGCTGTGTGTACAGTTCATATTAATCTGAAAAGTGGCTATTAGCACAGGAGTGGTGGCAGATAACGACAGTGTTAGCTGTGCGCCAGAGAGGAGTCGTTACGGCCGACTGTAGCTGTTAATTCACTGACCCGAAAGAAGGGAAGATGAACTATTTATGGTTGGTAGATCCTCCCGAGCAACCCCGACCCAGACAGATCCAATTTTAGGCCTGTGCCAGACTCTCGTTGTTCTCACGCTCAGCCACTTCCTCGAGCTTTCTTCGAATTCACCTCTTTGATTCCCCTGCCCGTTTGCTTTCAGTTTGCATGTTTCAAAGGTTTCCAAGATACACTGTGGGTAAATAAAAAGTCGTCACTGAGTTCATTCATGAGTACTTCTGTTTGACAAACTTTCTCATTATCCACAAAACACCTTCATGATAAATATTAAAGTAATTGTGTGCTGTAAATAAAACCAAAAATAAAATACAAAATCACCATGCTCACTCAATTCAGCCAAACGCTGACCTTATGTGAGTCTTTTAATTTAAAATCATAGTAACAAAATGCATTACGTTTGTAGTACTATGAGATGAAAAGCATACAGTTGTACCTTCATCCCAAAGCCCATTATAAAGCAAATATCTTTCAGATAGCAAGCTTTCATATTACTCGCACTTATTGGAATAAAATTCAAGATACGTAAACAAACAAGCTATTTATATTGTAGATGTACACTTTGTACATGTCTCAGTATCAAAGACAGACAGAACAACATTTGTGTGGTGTGGCAGTAAAAAATGAATATTTTTTTTTTTCCAATGATCTCACCATCACTTTTCATGGCATCCTGTCACTGCCTTCTGGAGTTAATCCCAATTAGAAAAACAAATTCTGTGAATTTTATTTGCAGTGAAATGGTATCGACAGAATAGTAGGGGAGGGGGACAAGTTTCTTTAAAACTTCTGTCCATTCAAATTCATTTAAAGCTTGTATATTTATCATCCATAAGTCATTACTTCAGCACAGTGAGAGTTCACGAGAGTTTTCAAGATCAATTCATAGACATGTCTCTGCCAATCCTTGTCTTTTTTTTTGGGGGGGGGGGGGGGAGGGGGAGGAGGGAGAAGGGGTGAGGAGGGGGGAGGGGATGAGAAGTGAGCTGAAGGAATGATTGTCCATACCAGAAAATTTACATATATAAAAAAAAAAACTATTTCTCTTTGATGTTATCATGATTGTTTTCCAATATTGAGTTTGATTCTTCTTCAGTTATTGTTATATAGGCAATGCAGGTAGAACAGGACATTTTGTATTCAACCGTCATTCTCTTTCGTGAGGCCTAAAAAAGAGGCATATCTTTAAAAATTGCTAAATGATTTGAGGCTCCCGCCCATCCCAGCTCTCACTGTTCGAAGGCACTGATGACACCGCAGTTCAGCCTCGGTGATATACCGCAATGAAATGATGTCCACGCTTGTTTTCCTGTTCTATGGCAATGCCGAGTGGTTGACCGTGAACCTCTGGACTGAATTTGGGTCACAGCCGTGAACAGGGCAGGGAGGGAATGCCAACCTCTGCAGCAGCCCCATCCTAGTCCATGAGCAATTAGCCAGGCCTGTCTATGGGAAGCAGCAAAGCAGGCTCTGGCACTCTATCTTGTCTTTGCCCCTCTCCTGTATGCCGCTGACGTCATTGTCAGAATTCATGTTGGTTTGTTTTGTGGCAGTGAGTAGTTCCACAGGGGAGACATGCATAGTATCCTGTGCATAGAATATGTGATTGAGATGTGTAGCCAGGTTCGTTATTGAGCATGGCTATACATGTTTCACCCCCTCCTGTAGATTTGTTATAGTCAATCCTATTTTTCTGTTACCCCGTAAAAAGTCAGAGATCATAAAAGGAAGAAAAATGTGCCTAAAACCAAATTCGGTAATTAAACCTTTACAGTTTTCTAACTTGTAATTAGAAGAAAAAAATTGTTTTCCTTGTAGTGAAGTACAGCATATATCAATTTAAAGCTTAGCATTTGGTAAATTCAGATCTGTCAAAATCCAAAAAAAAAAACTATTTCCCCAATATTGTATGGCTTTTTGTTCTTGACAATTCATGTTACCGTATACACCATATATTTCATGAGGTTTTTATTTTCACCAGTTTCACGAGTCAGGTGCTATGTCGCAAATTTAACAACACGCCAAAATATGAATTCTGATCCCAACAGGAATGCGAAGTGCATGCATACATATCTCTCTTCATTACTGTACTCCCAAATTGTGAATTTAAGCACTCATGAAATTGTGGGAAGTCCCAATTCGCGAAAAATTAGTCCAGTTGATATAGCATTTATACAGTAAGTGATGTTTTGCCATAACTACTTCAACTCATGTGGGTTTGACTGCTAATACAGTATATACAGAAAGCTAAATGGGTCAACTTATCAGAAGTTTTATAGTAACGTTGGTATTATCACTCAGGTTAAGCATAATTCTCATGTGAGCATAATTTTTTGATAGTATTTCTTGCAAGATGAAAAGCCCTTTAAGTTCATTAAGAACATAATTGGATTGTAATGCTGTCATAACTATGATGATTAGAATAGCACTGAGGTCTACTAATCCTGTCTCTACTCTGGTGTCCTATTTCTAATCAAAACTGTTATTATAGGAAGTGTCTGGAAGGTAAATGATTATCTTTGGCAAGTCTTCCCAACAGACTGATCTATTGATGTATATTTTGGTAACTCAGAGGAGTTACACTCAAGAGACAATTTGTAATCCAATGCACACTGTCTTCACTGAATAATTGGGTGAAGACACCTGGTAAATGGGACACTTTTCAAGCGATCTTTATTTCTTTCATATTTAACAAAGAAAAGCTACCAAAAACCAGTACAACTTTACAAAGATTCCAAAGCAGTTGTGGGGAATATACCTATATCAATATGCGTACAATACTTTCGGTATTCTGTTCTACAGTGCCATGTATCTTTTTAGGTAGAATGAGCGCCTTATAAGAGTCTCTCTATTATTATTATTATTACTTGCAAAGCAAGTTTTGGACTAGTCAGTTTCGCGACCTCCATCTAGTAAAACCACTAATTTACATTATTTTATGCTTCTCAAAGAAGCTTCACTGTGTGCACGTGGTGTGCTAACTTGATGAACTTTTGATCAAACATTAACATCACGTGTATTGTACACAGTCAATGTATACACATTCTGGCTAGATCCCCATATTATGTCATATAAAAATGTAAAGTGTTACTAACAAACCTTCAGAATCATGAGCCTTATTTCATTTTTGGATTAACAAATCTTCAGAATAACAAACCTTATCTCATTTTCAGATTTAGTGAACCTTCAGAATAATGAACATTATGTCAGTTTCAAAGTAATGAACCTTGGGAATATCGAATCTTAATTTCATTTCTAGATTAACTAACCTTTGGAAAAAAGAGTTTTCACAATTATATAAGGAACCTTCGTAATAACACACCCTATTTTCATATTAATGAACCTTCGGAATAACCAACTGTAACTGCTATTTGTAACCACATCACCACTTGCTAAAGTGAGCAAAGGTCTGAAACATCGTTCTGCTCGAAATACTCTGTTTTGCCATTAGTATGTGATTTGTAAGTGGTTGTAACCTTTCAAATAATCTGTGTATGAGTGATGATTTTTAGATTTTAAAATACAAAACCAAAGTAACAATGTCCATGATTGCTAGTTTACAGAAATTTATAGATTTGAAACCTTCATTGAGAACTCTGATGTTGAGCTTTGTTCATCCCTGTTTCAAATTTTAAGTACCCAATGCTAGCAGTCCCACACATTATATTTAATGTCTGTTCGCCAGATCTGCCACGATTGCTTAGCGGCATGAACAAAATCAACAATTTACATGGTCTGCCATAATTGTACACATGTTGTAATTGATATTCATACATGTTATACACAGATGAAAGTCTGAGGCAGGACTAATGTGCCGTCAGTTGCATAAACTTTCACATTTTCATCTTGTTTTGAAACCTGTTGGCTGGAATTTGACCAAAATTGGCAGAAACCATCAATGAGGGAAGGGATCTTTAGTTTCTACAAATTGTGGTAGTGTCCCGATGGGACCCAAGTATGCCAAATGAGAGAATTTTCATCATTTATTTAGCCATAGGGGGCCCCCTAGGGTGGGGCACAAGTACCACAAATGAGGTCATTTTGATAATTCTTGAAATTTTTATGTCCAGTTCCATGAGTTAGGAGGGTATTGCCCAGGGGGCCTGCAACAATTCCAGAATCATAAGTTCATTTTAATATTTATTTTTTATTTTTATTCTTTTAATAGTTAGCCTCAGGTAGTATGCCATGAAGGCAAAGTGCAAAGCTCAGGTGAGCGTTAGACCCAATGGCCTTTTGATTTTATTTTGGGAAGGGCCAGTTTGTGAGAGCAAAAGTATTAGATTTGATTGTAATTCTTTGCTAAATGTCAACAGTACACTGCATTTGTGTGTATCAAAATGCTATGCACGTCTGAAACATACAAGATTATTGCCATGACTACCATGAAGCTTTTTATGTGCTTTTTTCCTATTAAAGGTATTTTCAGCTTAGCAACAACTGATTTGCAACTTGTTCCCAGTGCTAGGAGAAAGGCACTCCTTCATTGGTAACAAGGCTCATTGGATCATGGATTTGCCATGTAATTAGGCGAAGAACACCTTCTTTATCGGAGATGTATCAAAAAATGTCTTATCCCCAGCCCTGCACATATATGTCTCTGACGTACTTGCTTTCATCACCACTGAAAAAGAGACAGAAATCGAGGAGGAAGGGAGAGGAAAAGAACCAAAATATGCAATGTCAGTTGCCGGTGTTGGGATGCACGCAGTTGGATTGAACTGAATCCCCAGGGTTGTGCCGAGTGCCATAGCAATGGAGATTTTCTGCTGCCCTGGATCCGTGCCAGAAGCCACACACCAAGCTTTTATACACGCTTGCCATACAGTGTGTGTATACACATACACTCGTGCACGCAGCAGGCACACACATAAAAAAAAAAGGCATACACTAGTTTCATAGTATTCTCTTACATATTGTATAGGTAATGTAACACATAATGAGCACACACACCCACATGCACACACACAACTGCACTTGCACATGAAAACATAATGATGTGCAATGCAACAGAGGCACTGCACTCGTATTTTGAACATTCATACTTTCAGGTTTAATAGTCCCTTGCAATGTCAAGAACAAAGTCATCATTAGCTACACATAAAGGGTCACTTAGATATTCTGGGACTTCTAGACGTCTCTAGCTTGTTTTAGTTTCCTTTTATTTTCATCAGAATTAGCCAAATCATTCATGGTAAAGGAAGTTTTTGCCTCAGTCAAAAAAATGTCTTGAGTAAAAAGCATCAACAGGAAAGCATTATCACAGTGAAAAAAAAGTTAAACTGCTTGAAATCATAAAATCATTACTTGTATGTGAACATTGTTAATTTGCTTTATATGATTTTGTGAAGTTATCCTCGTTCAGTTTGTATGCAGAACACAACAAGAACAACAGCAAACATCCTCAGGCCTATACTCAGTTGTAACATAATCTTGTGACATTGAAATTTGCAACTTTATTTCACACTACCACTGTCATACACACCCCAGATAGCTGCACATTTCATATGTTGCCACAGGGAATGGCATCCTGAAACAGAATGATATTCATGTGACAGGCATTACAAGTTTTCTGTGTTCACACTACATATTGTTAAAAAACAGAAAAGGACTTGATGCAAGTTAGAAAACCATGCTCTTGCCTTGACTTGTTTAGATGTGTATGTCCTTCAAGTGACTTTTGCAGAGATGCTACTTATTAAGACTACTGAAGTACAGTATGTTTCTAGGATATGTAGTATAGTTTTTGTCTTTATTGAAACTAAGAAATTCTTGTTTTTTTGTTTTTTTTTTTAAATGGGAAATATTTTTTTCTAACTTTCAATTTTAGCAAGCACACTTGATATGTGTAATATTCTTATTTTTAGACCAAAATGCATATACACTGTGCGTCATGTTTTTGTTTGTCTGTGTTTCCATCTGAAAGAGATTGGCAGCCCTGCTTTTGGCACAGTTACCTAGTAACTCACTATAAATGTATCAAAATATTTTTCTGTTGTGGTGATTTATTTTTTCACCGTTAATGTGAATTAGCCCTTTACAATTCTTGAATGTCTGTGAACGTTGCCTGCTTGAATGGTGTATGATGACAAGATTTCCATGAATTTGAGAAGAGTCAAGAGGTTTCATTCAATGAAATTCCAATTAGTGATATTTTTATGCGAAAGAAAATCATTTTTGTGAAGCCTTTACGTATGGCAGTAAGTGTCAAATGCTAGAGTAGGCTATTTTAAGACTCCAAGAAAACCATAATTCCTTTCACTTAATGCCATTGAAACCACGTATATTTTCTTTCTTTTTTCTCTTTTCTTTCTAATTTTTGCTAATCTGCTGTGTGTGTATCACTTGCGCTATAAATAGTTTTCTGTTTGAGATGATTTTTTTTTTCTTCTGTAAGGATCCATTGTGGCTCATAGGATAAGATGGTAGACAATATAATTCAGAGGTTCCTGATTCAAGTCTTCTCTCAGCTGCAGTCTGTTAACTCCATCGGCATGCTCTAACTCTGTTCTGCTTCATTAGCCTTCAAGCTGTAGCCGCATTTACAGGCAGCAGTTATCGGTGTTTGCATAGCAATGCATAGATTAATTCATTTGCCACCATTGAAATAATAACAATAATGATAGTAATAATAACAACAATAATTATAAGTATAATAGTAACTCTGCTGCAAATGAACTGTTCTTACTCTCCAGACTGCCCGTGCCCAAACAATGACTAGAAGGTGACTCATTAGAGCCCAAGTGTGTGGACCTAGTGGGGCAAGATGCATTATGGGATTAAACAAAATTAATGGTCTGTGTGTGCAGTTTACGCTACACAGGGCAAATCATTGCAAGAGTTTGAAAAAAAAAATCAGACTTGAATGACTTTTGCATCATGATGTGTATCTCAAGAATTTATAAGCTTTTGTGTCTACACGCAAGAATTTAATGATTTTCGAATCGCATTGCAAAAATCGAGTTTAAAAAACTGCATATTTCAGGTGTGTGGGAAAGGGACTTGTATGTACAGTGTACCTGTCATTGGTGCATTGTGCCATCCTATTACCCCACATTGTCTGGTGAGCTATTTTCGGGTCTTATCAGCAGTGCCTACTGCTACAAGAGTTGGCATAATGAGTTTAAGCACACTACTGGATGGTCATGTGCTTTCGTGGAATATGTTTTGTTTTTATATATCCAAGGAAACCCAGGATGGCCTTTCAATAATTCAGATTTCTATCTCAGTAATTCCACTCTTAATGTTGTCAGTTGGAGGTCACTAACAACCATCCCCTCTCCACTCCCGACAAACACAAAAAGGAGCGAACAATAAATGATTATAATGAAAGAGGAACCCAACAGCTATCATTTCGGCCTCCAAGACCCATCTAGAGATAACATTAGTATCAATTCATGGTGATCATGTATTTTCGCCGTATCTGATATGAACTAAGTTTCATTTTCATGTACTTGCCAGAGTAAATGCACCTATCTGATTGCAGATTGAGCTGAAGCTGCTGTCGAGAGCTTCTTTCAAGGGGAGGAAGGGGAGAGGGAGTTCTTCACCTCTGCTTGGGGGTCCTTAATTGGGTGTTTGCCCCGTTATTTTTTTTTCGCCCCACAATTAATGGCCATTTCCACGCAGCGGGAGTCTCGCTGTCTAGGCCATAATGCCGAGCTAGCCTGGTGTTGCATAACAAAGCCCCTCCAAAAACCGTCGCGGCTACTGTATGTAGCTGTCCTGTCACGGCAAGACAATGACTTAATGGGTAATCCGTCAGAGGTATTTGTATCACGCAGAACATTTGAATCCATGTGTATGCTAAACTTGGTTTTGTGCCAGACGAGTGGAGAGAGGTTTATAGGAAGAAGTGGAGAGGGAGAGAGAGTGAGAGAGAGGCCAGTACCACGAACCACTGCATGTGATACCAATGTGTGCTATTAATGGATGCCATCTGCAGACTGGAGGTATGAGAGTGTGGCATAAATCGAGACCGTGAGCTCGCTGGCCGCTCGAGCCCCGGTCCACTTCTTGGCAAAAGGTCTCGGCATGTTGTGAGCTTCGTGTACACTCGGGATTGTTGTAGCAAGGCACGTGACACGCCATTCAAAGAGAGGCACAGAGAGAGAGCAAGACGAGTAGACGGCTCACTCACACCAAGCCGAACCTAATTGCCCAGGTTAATACCTGGCTTTGGAGCGGAGCAAAAGATTTTGACAGCAGGAGAGGCGGCTGGCTCTCATACATTCATCACGGGGGTTTGAAATACGCGAATACATTTGAGCAATCCGTGGGAGGAGTGGTACCTCTGGTTTCTGGGTATTGAGCTGGAGGGAGAGAGGTCATAGCCTGCGCGGCGAACCAGGAAAAGATGTCACTTCCGCGGAGTAGGAGAAACGAGCAGATACAATGCCGCGCTCAGGACAGGTCAACCCTGGTAAGAAGTGCCAGGCATTGTTGACATTGCTTTGGGCACGCATTAACTCTTTCCTCTATTTTTTTTTTCTCTCTCTTCTCCTCATGCACACTGATGAATTCAGCTGAAATCAGTGCATTTTTGTATTTTACAACTTCTTCATCTTCCCTCTTGTTCCTCTGTGTTTCCCTTGTTTACACCTCTGCACCATTACAGGTGCTCTAGGCATTAAACTATCCCATCTTTTATGCCCACGTTTGTCAGATGTCTAATGCGCACTTTGCTGTCAAGCATAGTAACAGATGAAGTTGCCCAGGGGAGAGAAAAAGAAATATATGATGTCAGATCTTGGCAAGTTACGAATGATTGCAGGGATGAAGAGGTGGGAATAAAGAAATTAGTGTGATATTTGACACATTGAAATAATAACAAGTAGTCAAGGGTACTAATAGTGTGCTTTTAGGGGGGATGTTGTGATGTTGATTTGAATTTGTACCAGCTAGGACGTGCTATCACCAGAACATGATGATATGGGGAAACTAGGAGAAGCAAAAGAACTAACATATATGTTAATATTATTTTCTTGTGAAATACTGAGGGATGTTGTTGTTGGCAGTTATATTTTTGTTGTTTGTTTTTTTCTCCCACAACATTGCATATTTTACTGGTAGTTGACCGACATTTCTCCAGAGACTATAGTTCTGTGCACCCTGATTGAAGGGGAATTCCAAACCAGTTTTTAGTTAGTCTGAAAGAAAGAGAAGAAACATTTTATAAGCACAACAATGAACATATGATCAAAATCAGATTTAAAAAAAAGATAGGGAAGTTATGAAATGTATCAAAATAATGAAAAGCTTTGCTAATTTTTGCAAAACAGTGTTTGAACAGTTGCTGTGAATATGCATATGGTATAGGCTGATGATATCATCAGCTCACAATTTTCCATTGATTGTGGAAGAAAAAAAAAACCCTGATCGAAATTAAATCTTTCTGCAATAAAAATGTTAAAGACAATATCGTTCCTGGCTGAAAAAAACTTAGAAATAATGATCAGGTCAGAGATGCTAGGATTTGAGACTAGGGCATAATAGCATTTGAACACAATAACTGGAAATTTAAAGATTTTGTGTACAAAGTATTTGGCAAGTTGAGAGGCGAAAACATCATCAATGCACCATTTCCGTATTCATATTGACTGTTCAAGAAGCCTTTTGTGACAATTAATAACAATTCTTAATTTCATAACTTCATTGATTTTTATCCGACTTTGATGAAGTTTTCACTGTTGTGCTTTTACTGTTTTAATCTTTCTTTAATCAAAGTAACTTTTAACAGTCTCTGTCATATCTGCAAAGTTAAAGGCATAATTTACCACTTGCAGATGAAACAAAAACCCAGCATCAGTGCTTTAAAATAGTTTTAGAATGTGAGTTAGGGATGGACACAACCAATGTAAAAATTTGAATCTGTGTAATCAATGTTAAATGTTGTTAAATACACAAAATGTGAACAACAGTCATAATAAAAATGTTTCCAGACTTAACCGTCTACAGTTACGGTTTATTGAGAAAAACACCGATATCTCCTTATATTTTAGGCTTTATTGTGAAGATTTTATATGAAAGGATGTTTTGTGATACAGCAGACCTACACATCATATGCATCAAATGTGATATTTTGAACATTTTTGAAATCACTGCTCCCACAGGTAAACAGTATCTTTAAGTTATTCTGAATGTCTAGATTTGATGATTTTTGCATGAAATATATTTCTAGACGAGTTGTCCCACAATGGTAATGTCACACATACAGTAAATAGTAATTTTCCCTCAAGATAAGTTATTGGAACTATTAAAGTGCAGTACGAAGTTAAGTTGCCTGCCAAGACATTCTGCTGCGGGGGGAAAATCCCTTCGAATTACCCTTCCCGTAAATGAATCGTTTGTGCCACGCAAGCTCTCTATAGAGCTGCGATCTCGGGTTTCAATGGCATGGTAGCCCACAGCGCTAAATATGTACACTAATTAGTGTCCATGTTTTGTCTATAAAAACCAGTTCATGTATCACTTTCCAGTTGGCATGCCATCACGCTGCAATTGCCAAGGATTTTGTCATTGACAATGCCCAGTGTTGTCTTTTATTTTTAATAGGACATCCAAGGCTGTGCAAAAAGAAAAAAGAATTAGAATAAACAGGAGATCAAAAATACTAATTGGCACATTTTTAGACATCTGGATAGTATCTTTGGTTGGCCTACACTTGTAGATGCTACTTGCTCCAGTTTTCAAAATAGATTTATAGTAATGGCATTGGAACATGACATACTGTAAAAGTGGAATTTTTTGCAAGGGGTAAATTTTTGTGCGTTTTGTGTAACATGAGACTAGTGCGAAATCAAAGTGCAAAAGTTTTTTACTTGTAAAATGTAATGTTATATTGTATCTTGATTTTTTTTTTTTTAACGTTTCCTAGTCCTCTGACATGCATGAATTTGCATTTGTAATGCAGACCAGTTTCCTGTCTCAAGCCATATTATGTGCTTCCAAAGCTCTTAATCACCATGGCAGCAATGAGTATTAGAAGGGTTTGCTCAGCTGTCATGACAATCCAAGAAATTTGAAATATATAATTTCATCTTTACATGACTGAAAGCGAAAAATCACTCATATGGAAATTTCCACTTTTGCAGTACTGGTTTTGTAATACAATTTGTTCCAAATAGTAAAGCACACGTTAATGTTGCACTTTAGTGACACTTAAGTACTTGATCTTGTATGAAAAACAAAAACAAAAACAAAAAAAAAACATCAGAATTCGATCTAGATATTTTCATGTTTTTTTCCCCCTCCTGGGATGGGAGAATAAGACTTTGTGCGATGAAACATAGATTTTGTAATTGAGCTTCCTATAGCAGGTACAAGTACAACAAAGTCAACACAGCAAAAACTTACATCTATTATTCTGAGGGTTCCATTCCATAGAAAGTTGCTATAGTAACAACTCATGCTGCAATAGCAAGTATCATGGTAATGACAAGAATCCTGGTTCCTCGTTGGCCGTTTCTACAAGACGTTGCTATTTAGCAAGAATTGATATCATTAAACATCTTTTTTTGTAATGAGACCCAGGATGTGAATGCTAATGACAGCGCTGTAGCTGTGTAGTGGAATACCAAACGCACTTTTACTGTTCATCTGTTCATGTGGCAGTTTGTTTGTATTGATAGATAGTCAAATACAACTTCTATACTGAAATATGATCGTGGACAAGTTTCTACTCTACGACTGACTAATGTAAAACAAATCTTTACTTGGAGGGTTTTTGGCACGATACTGTACCTGCTTTGCTGATTAATAGCACACACATGTAGATGGTTCTTTTGAGCGCATCTATCAAGAAAGAGTATTATGAATTGATGTCAAATTCATAGCTGATGGTCACTCACTGTTATATTATTTTGTTATGTCTCCTTTGCTTTGTTCCACAGTTGAGGGCCATCCACATGCACATGGAGCTGACGAAGAAGAATCTAGAAGAGCTGATGGACCGGTTTGGCAAGACCCTTCCTCCACCACCAATATTCCTTGAGGTAAGCAATGATGCCATACTCACACACACACACACATACACAAACAATAATGATAATAATGATGATGGTAATAATAATAATAATAATAATAATGATAATAATAATAATAATAATAATAATAATAATAATAATAATAATAATAATAATAATAATAATAATAATAATAATGATAATGATAATGATAATAATAATAATAATAATAATAATATGATAATAATAATAATAATAAAATAATAATGATAATGATAATGATGATAATAATAATAATAATAATAATAATAATAATAATAATAATAATGATACTAATATTATTATTAATAATAATATTAATATCAATATAATATTAGATAATAATGATAATGATAATAATGATATTTTGGTTTTTATTATCAACGAAGATGTCTCTTCCAAGTGCGTAGGACCTTGATAGGAGAGGACCATACTGAGAATGCAGGGGGTGTTTCACAAAGAGTTCAAGTTGAACTTAAAAATTAAGATCGACTTAAAATTATGGTAGGCCATTTGTTTCTCGTTTCAGTTTTATCTGTTTTCAGAATCCACTTCAAACTGTTATAAAAGTTTACTGATTTATTTTTTTGGCCCTCACTCTATTTTGTTAATTAATGCCTGTATGAATAAGTCTCCAATATGTTCATTCTTATATGAAAGTTAGAATATTATTGAAGTCATACACTGCCTACCATAATTTTAAGTTGATCTGGAAATGATGACATAAATGGTATCCTGGGATACCAAATGAGCCATTTTGTTGAATTATCTATTTTTTTTTAAAAAAAGGTTGTACCCTGGGTTGCCAAAAAGTGGAAATTATTTTGGTGCTGGAGCTAGCGGCGCTAGCCACTACACTGCAGTGCACTGAAGCACACGCTATTGCTAGCACAGCGTGCCGTGCATGCATCGTATAACATGCAGTGGCATGGGAGTGACTATGTAGGCGCACACACAGTGCATGCATTTCTCTGCGGCTGCCCTCGAGTGGACGTGAGGTGGCACTACACAACGCGGTAACCCGGGGTACCGTAGGTAACGTGTGATGCATCAAATTCAGGATTGACTTAAATTCTGTTGTGAAACACCCCATAGCGTTGTACAAACTATTCAAAATTCCTGGCACAGAAGGGGTTTAACAAAGTTGGGGGGGGGGGGAGAACAGTCTTAGTTCTTTTCTTATACCAAAAGCGATACTTTAGTTGAAAGTTTTATGTGACTGCTCAGGAGCTGTTGAACCATTTTTACAATTAATGTCGCCACTCTGCCAATCAGCCAAATGAAGTCAATTTGTCAAAGTTTGTGTGAGCTGTGCAGGGGAGTGAACAAATCATGGATGAACGGTTCAGCGTCATTCAATAAGTCAGTTATTTTTGTGAATGTATGAACGGATAAATCAGTGCATAAATGGGGTGAATGAATACAAAGTGTACATTGCAATAAGATAAAGCAGAAATTAGTATGGCAAGATAAAGAGGATTAATGACTTGGATAATTTTGTAAAAGAGTGATTTTCTAGGACTTCAACTCTTCAATAAACTGATATGTAAATCAATTACAATGTATATTTCATTTGGCACTTATCTGGCATTTGTGCCATGACTTAGTATCAGCTTTTGCAAAATGCACTGTGTGTGCCTCTGTCACTGCATGAAGTGTGATGTAGTAAGGTCAGGCTGGATGAATGGCATCATTTGTCAATTAAAAGTGGGCTGAGGGCTGGTCTGTGTTGTGGGAGATAGGCAAGATGCGTCGCCCGTCGTCGCCAGTGTGCGATCAGTGTGAGTCATGCCCTCGGGTGACCTCGAGTCTCCCATCTATATATCTCTCTGCTTTTCGATTTATCATGTGACAGTCATGGATGTGCACATGTTTTGTTTACATGCTGAGTTGATGTCACTGGGGTAGGAGAGATTGTGTTTTTCTTTGTTAGATGTGACCTCTTAAATAATGAATGACCTTTAACCATATTGCATAATAAAGTTTTTCTGTAATGGATTAAAATTTATGGAAGTTTCTTTTCCTACAGCCTAGTGACAAATCATTTAATTCATCTGCTCCCTTCAATTAGGTTTCTGGGGCAGGATCTCACTTTAGCATTCATTAGTTGTTGGTAGGTAAGGTAAGCATCTGACAAGCTTTATGGTTGTTAAGGCAATCTTTTATGAACGAAGCATGTGTCAAATCTGAATACTCAAGGAGTCCAGTTTGTATACATTAGTTTTTGGCTATTTTTGCCTCGGAAATGTTTTCTGGTTGTCATAAAAGGTCTTTGTTATAAAGGTGTATGCATGAAATGTTTATTAGAAAACCAGTCTATTTTCAGCCATTGCAAGAACAAAATGAGTCAGTGTTTTTTTCAGTTCTACATAATTTTCTAAGGACCTATCTCACTGGAAGAGATGTTGTCACAAATGATCAATCCCCGTGATTCAAACGACTCAAAAGACAAAAAAAAAAAAAAAGGCTTGTGCTAGCAACATGAAGGCAACTCCAGGATGATGCCTGAGATGTCCCCAAGCTACACGATTCACCCAGAAGTCGCGACTGGTGGAGACAATAGCAGTCATAGAAACTTCTCCAAAATGTCTTCTCAGTCCCAGAGACATCTCCGTCCATGGCATCTCAACATAGTCACCAGTAGGTCTCCACAAGGTTGTAGAGACATCTCAGAGATGTTGCAGAGAAGCTCTGAGAACAGCTAGAGACTGGAGAAAGTCTCTGAAAAAATTTGGACATGTTTGATTCTGTCAGGACTTTCTGGAGACCCAGCTACTTTGAGTCTCAAACATCTTTAGGAGATGTTGTGGAAACATTGCTGAGACATCTCCACAGCCAGTAAGACTCAAGTCACCATCAGGTCGCCACATAGTCTCTCAGCCAATGAGATACCTACGTAACATACTTGTCTGTGTGTGGAAATGTAGTCTCGGTCATTTTGTGGCCAATAAAGAAGAATTTACCAGACAAAAGGAATACAGATGAAATAAAGATGAATGAAGGTTCATGTAAAGTGTCAGAAAGTAGGCTTTTATGCATTTCTCATTTAATATACACTTTTCAAAGTTGTTTGAAATTTACTGCCTTTGTTGGTGAAGAGAGGTTGCTAGTGTGAGTAACCTCTAACTTTCGTGGCAGAAAGGGGGTTCAGGACTCCCAATCGTAGATGTGCCCTGTCTTGCAACAGTACAGATGCTTAGCATCTGGAGTGACATTGACTCAAATTCTGATTTTTTTTTACAGCATAGGAAGATCAATACATGACATTAGTGGCTGTTGTCAGTTTGCCTTGTTGTTAGGAGCCCAGGTATGCCAGCCAATCTGGTTGCAGGTATGCCAGTCATGCGAACTGTTCTGATTTGAAGTCAAAGTAAAGCTTGAAATGCCAAGAGGGTAGGGGTAGGGGCAAGAAATAAAGAAGTGGGATCAACAAATAAGAAAATGAACTTAATTGGAGATGAACGGGTGTCTGGTGGGATGGGTGTCATCCATTTGTTTTGTTTTGTTCTGTTTTACTGTCGTTTTTAGTACGTAATTCCCTTTTATTTGCTAAACATCACTCTCATAGCAGAGCTGATTTTAGCTGGCTAAAACTGCTACTCTCTGATACACAAATGATATTGAAAGTATTATAAGATTGCATTGTGCAAATATACATGATGCAGCGTAATGATGTAAGTAGGTGTAGATTCATCTTTTTAAAAAAGCATGTATTCTTTGAAACTTTGGAAAGGATTGTGTTTAGGCGGGGGGGGGGGGGGGCGGTTAAAGTTTTAGAAAATGAGATGTGCATAGCTCTAGCGGAATACGTCACAGCTCCCATCTGTCACGTGGGAACGGCATCACTTGCGTGGCTCGAAGGCCAGGCACGGTGTCACGAGGGTAGAGGGGCATATTGGATTACGTCACTGGCATCGGGTGGATGACGTGATGGAGGTGGGGAGGGGGGGTGGAGGGGGGAGGAGAATGCCCTCCGTAGGGGAACAGTGAGAGAGATGCACAAGGTGATGGTATCCGAGGCTGGACAGGGAGGAGAAATGGGAGTGGGCTTGGCTAGGATCACGTGGAGGAGAAGGAGGATATTGAGAAGGGAAAGGAAAGTCAGGGAGTGTCTAAACCCCCCTGAGAAAGACACTCGATGAAGAAAAGAAGCGAGGATGAATTATGGAAATCAGAGGAAATGAGATTTCATTGGAAATGCAAGTGTGTGGGTAGATGATTCTCAAAGTTAGTATAGCAATTGTCTTTAGGAAAGTGAAAAAGGATATGGGGGATGTTGTCTCGAATTTGCATGGTATACAGAAGTGACAGATTCTCAAACTTTTGACCTTAAGTGAGAGGAAATAGGCTAAAGGGAGAATCTCTTATGTTGGATGTGTACGTGGGAGGAGGGGTGTATTGTATGTGTGTGATTGACCTAAAAGCTGTATGACATGGCATTATTATCATTATTATTATTATTGTTTTATTTCTTCTTCTTCTTCTTCTTATTTCTAATTTTTTTTTTTTTTTTAGATAGACCAGTGTGGTCTTTGTGTCTTTGTCTTTGTGTCAATTGAGCACAATGAGCTATTGATCTGTATGAACTACAAATCGTATGGATATGTTCCAGGCAAACAACTTTGTAGATTTTGAAACACAAGCAGCTACAAAATGTTTTGATGCTGTGGAAATTATAATGTATTATCTCTGTTGGAGTCTTGAATAATGACCATATCACGTTCAAACACGATGTTTTGTAGAGAGTTAATTTCAGGTAAGACATTGATGTCGTTTTGCTAATGACTTTCATTCTTGCTTGTGTCTAAACAGACTGGGCATTGTAGTAAAGAAAAAGAAAAATCTCTTGTCCTGAAATGAGAATATGTTGTTGAACAACTGTGTAAAACTACATTACAGGTATATATGATTTCTAGAAATAAAAATGCCTCCCCTGTCTATACATAGCTCTTGGTATCATTGTAGTTTTCATAGTCTTCAGAATACTTCAGAATAGTTCAGATTCTGTTAAATTTTACAAAGTCACATGATTGAGAACATTTTATTCTAACTTGTGTGTCAAAGTGATCGAGTCTGAAATTTGTTTTTGTCCCAAATTACTCGAGGGTTAAAATAAAATAAAAAAATCAATATCAATCATACCCTGCTTTACCCGTCTCATATCTTTTCATAGGAATATCAAGATTTGACGGAGAAGTTGAACGAGCTGCAGATCCAGGAGCAGAAGATCAACAATGAGATGAGTAATGGACACACCTCCCCCAACCCCCCTTCCACTCCGCCCCCTGAACCGGAGCCCTTCAAGCTGCAGCCGGTGCCGCACAAGGGGGAGGTCACGACAACGACTACGACAGGTCATCCGAGGTCACCGCACAGCCAGCCAGTCAGGGCGCATCTGCCGAACCAACAGAGAACATCGGTGAGAAAAAAAAAGAGGAGATCTCGTTTTTCTTGGAATTCTTGTTTCACTGTGCTGTCAGAAAAGGGGTGGGATGGGGTTGGAGGGATATTCTCATAGGAGAGCAGTGGCTTGTAGAAGACCTTACGTGTCACTTCCTTGTATGGGAGGGAGTGTCTCAAATTCACAAAGCCTTGCGCATTAGGTGCCAGCCCCTATGATAAGTCTATTTCTTGGGGTGTGGCTGTAGAGTGGTCTTGATTTTTCTGGGTGAATGAGATGTTCCACACATTCCTTTTGTGATAACAGAACATAGTCTTTTTTGGGGGGGGGGGGGGTGGTATTTTTCTTTAATTGGTATTAAGTTTTGATTGATCGAGAATGTCACAGTTTTGTTACATTCATTTAAGTAAACACTTGAGATGTCTATTATGCAACGCTGCACACTGGCACTGGTCCGACGGCCCCTGACTAGTAAAAATCACTGTTAGATCAGAACTTTTTGGGCATTGGACCAGTTAAAAAAATGGAAAAAACTGGGTACCTACTGGTCCGACAGACAGGTCAGACCAGTAGAAAAATATAGCTTAGTATGCAACCCTGTGTATTATATCTCTTTCCTGTTCTTGTGGTCATATTTTGAGGTTCACATCATATTCAGTAGACCAGAAGGCAGTACCCATCAGTTGCAGGCTTACTAAGGTCCCAGTTGAATCCCTTGGAACATTCCATAGTATATTCAGATAGGGTGCATAATAGTTTATATGATTGTTTATAGTTCTTCTTATAATTGTTACTCCTGTGTACTGAGAATTAACCATGACACAAATAAAAACATACACAGCAAATGAGGCTCACATCATGCCACAGGGGTGAATTGATCAGAACTCAAAGATGCCAACGTTGATATGATGGAACCCCTGTTTGAAGAGGGGAGTGGATTAGGCTGGCAGAACGGTCCGACCTTGCCCTCGAATCGTGTGGCATTCTTGGTGGCTGCTGAGTTGTAGGTTGATTGAGTCTCTGCCAGGGGAGTCCCTTGCATGTAAAAGAAATGTTTTATATTTCCAGTGTGCTCCCCAAATAATTTGTTACGTTGTTGTCGTAAAGCGGGCTGGCGAGTAAACTGTACGCAACACACGAGAACATCTGTCTGCAGCCAATTGATCCATTTCATTTTGAGATACACCTCGTAGATCAGTGACGTCACTTGCATTATGTGAGGTTCCCTGAAAACTTGTCCATGTTCTTTGAAATGTAATCTATGCCCAGCAATGCTGGACAACACCAACAATGCCTGAAAACTTGTCCATGTTCTAGAAATGTAATTTATGCCCAGCAATGCTGGACAACACCAACAATCCCTGAAAACTTGTCCATGTTCTTAGAAATGTAAAATATGCCCTGCCATGCTGGACTACACCAACAATGCAAACAAAACAAGACATAAGGAGCAGAGAAGAGCATGCTCACGGATATAACTACTGTAAAACCAGAAGCCTTCGCAGTATGAAACCTTCATGAATTCTGGCCCATGGCCATTTTTTTGGCGTGAAACTTTCAGGAATTGGCAACCTAAAAAAAAAAGTTATGCGTTTCCTTCATACTCATATATAAAGTGCAAGTATTATGCAGGGATTTGTTGAGCTTTAGCATGCATTATGCTTCAGTCAATCATGGCTCTTTGCAAAATTTGTGAAAGTTTCTAGCAGGCGAAAGTTTCTGGTTTTACAGTACCATTTTTCTGGGTTTTCAGCTCATACCGTGCATGTCCCAGCCCCCTGTCTCTCTTTGTCTGTCTCTGTCTTGTTTTATCATTTCATTCTTGATTCTATGCCTCCAAGCTGCTTATTACAACCTGTAGAGGTTGAGGTCCTTGTTTGCTTGAGTTTTATGTGGCAGATGTCTGAATTGTGATGACAGTTACATCCATCTACCTTTTACTGTGGTCAAATTCCTTTTTTTTTTTTTTTTAAAGAGAGAGATGATTTTCTTTTGTGGTACAACTATATTCAGTAATGTGTGTATATTCAAACACTGCATTCATCAGTCTCATCAGTCGTCATCCTTGCAATCAAACACAGCATTAAATCTGTCACTCTTATGTCAGTTGGGGGATGCCTGAAGTGGTAGATGAGAAAGAGATCGAGAAAAATCAGAGAACGCAGCCAAAATAAAGCCAACCCATCGAAGAAAAGAGGATATGGGTCAAATGAGAAAACTAATGACAGGATTGTAGGATTTCAAAAGTCGTCTATGAATTAAATTTGTGGCTGTTAAAGGAGAGAAATAGAGAGACAGAGAAAAGAGAGCTGGTAAATCGAGGGCCTCTTCAGTCTTACAATGGTCGAGGCTGTAGTGGTTAATTAGCCAGACTTGAAACATGCTAATATCCACAAGACCCCCACCCCCCCCCCCCCCCCCCCCCAAGATCAACTCCCAAGTGGTTTGATCTATCACGCCGTCGCTCAAAAGCCCACGTGAATGATAATTTCTCAGACCTGGTTATCGGGAATCCTGCGTCCAAGTGAGCGGCATTATGTTCCCAAATGTCAAGCTGTCAATAGGCGTTTGTGATAACGCCTACTTTGATGGCGGGGTGAGGCACGACTCGGTCTGCGCCTGTATTCAAATTTGACGTCTTGAGTCTCGGCACAAAAAAAAAAGAAAGAAAAAAAAACCACGGTCCTTGGAAATACGCTAGAAGCTTGTATGTGACACAATGAGCAGTAGGCAGTGTTTATTAAATGCGTGACTGACACGAATGAGCCAAGTGTTCTTCAAGCTCTTATAACATCCCAGTGAGGGGTAGGTTTGCAAATGAATTCAGCAGTTGATAGTAGAAATGGAATGGATACTGAAGAAGCCAGTAATGAAATTAAGATATAATGAAATTGAAGATATTTAGAAACATACCTCCTAACCAGTCTGTGTAAGGCCTGCGTTAGCTCTGCATCACATTCACCTTAAAATACTGTTATCCCATGCATGGGTAATTGTGTCCTTTTGACAAATCATTACCTGAAAGCAAAACAAAATTCTGAAACGTTTGATGATAAAAAGGAAATAAGGGTAGTATGTACAGTTGTATCTAAAATGTGTAATACGGACTGAATGCAAAGTGCTGCAGTAATGACAGTTTACTGCATTGTCATGCATAGTGCATGAAGTACCTGGTTTATTTCAATAATTTTCCATCTTTGTCACTTTTTATCATGCACTGCACAAAATGTGTCATGTATGATGGATTTCTACGTAGCTGTTTATTTCCCTGATGGCTGAACAGAAGTTCAACTTTGTGTATATATGAAATGCTAACTGGTTTGCTTTGCAAATTGCGTAAATTTTGTTACAAAACTTTGCTATCCATTTCATCGCGATAGGTGAATTGATATCCACAAGAAACAATATAAGTTTCGTAATGGACAAATCTCCTGGCATGCCTTGTGTAAAATTGCAATAGTGGTCCCTGCAGCGCTGTGTGAGCCACGGCAATGTTTGGAGTCTGCCAATAGAAACTAGCCATCCCAGGGTAGCGTGTGTGCGGTGCTAGTGCTTGCCCAGGGCAGTCTCATGAATAATTCAAAAGGCATATTAGCCTGCTTTAAAGCTGTTTCGTTTAGCCGTGCACTAGCGCATGTAGCATACATGGGTGTGTTTGTTTGTGTGTGTGTGTGTGTGTGTGTGTGTGTGTGTGTGTGTGTGTGTGCAGTCAATGAAACAAAGGTAAGCTGGGTGGTGGCAACACTGAAAGGCAGTAAGGTCATGAGTAGTATGTTGAGAGTGGGTACATTAATGATGCCAATTTGCAACTGATAAATATATGCCTGGGCAAAGCTACTTGAGGCTCCTCAAGCTGTAATCAAGCAATGGCCAATGACACTTGAAGAGGAGTGCAAATCTTAAAGTGCATCATTAATTAACATAGCAAAGCAAGGATTTCATAGCAATGAAGCTGATTATGTGCAAGGATTTAATTTCTCCCGGCTGGGATTTCTTTTAATAGTGGTTGGCATTTTTCATGTCGATTTCAAATTTTCTCACAGACTTCAGACCAGTGTCCTTAGAATTTTATGTAATAAGTTTCTTGGCAATAAACCAAACCAAACAAAAGCTGCACAAGAAACTAGAGTAATGTAAATTACTATCATATAATATGCTCTTATCCATGTGACAGATCTCAATGTATTTTAAGAATGTTGTACCTTAATGTTAATACTTTATTTCTGGCTTTTATTGAAAAAAAAAACAGAAGAAAATTAGTAGGTGTTATTATTGTTCTTTTTATTTGTTTTTTTGTTTGTTGTTGTTTTTATTTGCTTGAATAAAGCAATAGAAATGCACTCATTGCAATTTACATGATGTCACAAAAAACAGCCGTGACCCTGTGGTCAGTTTGCTGTGGCGGCTTGATTGAAGTGACATATCTTGCAATATGAAATGATGATGAAAAACTACCCAGGAAGACAAAGGTAAACGGTATCAGGAGCTGAATACCCAGGGAGGCAACAGCATCATGCCTTAGGCATGTGATGAACACAGAACGCACCAGTGTCAAAATATTTATTTACATCCTTCTGTATCTTTTGTTCCTGTTTGTTTGTTTGTCTCTTTGTATATTAGTATTATATATATATATTTATATGTATTACATATATATATGTATGTTGTTGTTGTTGTCATTGGGATAAGCGAGCCTTCACAATAACTGTCCATTTTCCTTGTTGTCAAAGATAATCTTCTTAGAATTTTGGCACACTGCAAATAAAGAGAAGACAACAAAAAATTTAAAGTGAAGGGATATACAATGTAAAAATCTATTCACTGAAGATTTAAATGTAAACTTAAGAAAAACCCAAACAAACAACATGAGCCGTAAGCTGTGCCCGTGTGATAACCATGCAAATTAGAGCTATCGTATGAGGTTTCTCTTTTCCCTCTTTATTACCTGCGTTTTGTGGCGAGTCCCCTCCCTCCCGTAATCGTCCGTGGCCTGGGGATTCTTGGGAGAGAAAAGGGCCGTCGATGTCTGTTGCAATTTACAATGAGAATGTGACAGGGTTTTTTGATGACAACTCGGTTCATTTATGAGTCTTTTCCCTCTCTTCCCCCACTCTCTCTCTCTCTGACTTTTTCTCTCACACTCTCGTCTTTTACTACCCTTGCCTCTGCCAGGGAGGCTAAAAACCGAAACTGCCGTGAAATTCTTTCGTGTGCATCACTGCGCAGCCTTCTTTGGACTCGTCGCATGGCGGTTTCGGGCGTTCAGCCGATTTGTATCTTACTTAATACGTTCCTTGACGGGATAGATTTTGTTACTAGGATTTGACAGTGCCCTGCAAGTAATGTCATTTGAACAGTGCCATGACGGATAACATAATCTACCATGGTTTGTTGACAGTATTCAAAACAAAATTATGAACACTTCAATATCACTACAGGATTTGAAGAGATGCATCATGAGGTGCATTTGTCAACTCTTTTTTTTCGGCAGGAACAGGTTTTCCAAATGGCTTTCAGGGATTTTAGAAAAACACAAAGCTGTTTTGATTATGGGGTTTGGAAAGCCTTTTTGAAATTCGCAAATTTGTGCTTTCCGAAACAGATTTCAGCCAGAAACGTGTTTCTAGAACTAGAAGCAAGAGAAATGCAAAAGCTGTTTTGAAACGACTTTGTACTTTGGTTATGAACCACGTGTTTCCGGTTTCTGAAAAACGTGCACCATGCCAAGTACATGTGTATACATCACACACGGCACAGCGTGTATTAAGCGCACGCGTTATATGACCCCTTCTCCTCGGGTCAAACAACGCAATGCAGCTGTGCAGTGACAAGGCCAGTTTTAGCATTAGCGACGAGTTGATAAACACGGCTTATTTTGGAAGGCGTTTGTAAAGGGGTTTGGAAACAACTTTTGATAGTGGGTATGGAAAGCCGTTTAAAACTAGGGAAAGATGATTAACGCAGCCTAGGATTGCATGATATAGGAGCAATAAGATGGGCAGGCGCAGCCTTCAAGTTTTTGTTACTATATTTCAGTGCAATAAAAAGGGGAACATGATAGTTGATACAACCCCCTCCCTCTGCCTAGAGCAGGTAATGGTATCTGCGTTCAATGGATGACCGTAGTCCTTTATAGTTTGGGCTCACTTTTGGCTCAGATATAGCTAGTCCACACGAGTAGGTATACTTACAAGCCAAATAAACTAACTGAAAGTTTGTAGTTTTATATATAGCTTGCATTCAATGCGTATAGTGTAGATGAGAACTTTTGCGCACATTTTAGTTTCATGAATCTTGGCTCTTTGCGAATTTCTTGAAAATTTCATGCACGCAAATATTTCTGGTTTTACAGTATAAATAAATAAACTAACCAAATAAACTAACTGAAAGTTTCTAGTTTTATATATAGCTTGCATTCAATGCATATAGTGTAGATGAGAACTTTTGCGCGCATTTTAGTTTCATGAATCTTGGCTCTTTGCGAATTTCTTGAAAATTTCATGCACGCAAATATTTCTGGTTTTACAGTACCATCCCATCTTCAGACTTGTGAAAGCTCTTCAACGTTGAATGGAATTAAAATTTGATTAGATCTAGGGATTTACCATGGACATGTGCCATTTCATCTTCTGCTGTGTGAAAGCACTTACTGTACAATAAGTTGAATGGACCTGAAATTGGATAGATAGCAAGAGGGAAAAAGTGACATCATTTTATCAACTTAAAAGGCCAGTATTCAAGAACTTAAAAACATGTAAACAAGACAAGAAATGTTTGGCAATAAGCCAATACATTTTGAGAGTGTATTGTAAATAGTTTGGTTTACATATCTATTTGAATTTGGAATTTTTTTTTTCTGTTTGAGGACCAAAACAAGCTATTCTATCTGCGTATAGATATGCAATGCATTTGGATATTTTGTATGAATAGATTGTTGCTATGTTAGGCAAGCCTCGCGCATGTTTTATTGGTGTTGGGTAACAGTCTATAAAAGCTAGTAAAGTATGCATAAATTTATCTACCTGCCTCCCCTTCTGATTTTTTAAGTAATTATTTTCTGTTGGGATGCATGTAATGCACTAGCACAGTATCTCCCTTATAGTTTATCATATTCTTCCTGAGTTTTGATGCATGCATGTTGGCGGCCCTGGGAACACCTTGTGAGGGAACTTGAATAGAGTGTGAATACCGATCAGAAGAAGAAAAAAAAACGGTCTGTCTTCTACTTGTGACTTAATAGAACAGTTTGTGAAGAAAAGAAAAAGGGAAGGGTGGGACTGTATTTAGTGATTTGTTCATAAATGGTGAACATGAGCCACTCGGCATAACAGCAAGACGGTGGAAAGTGTGTGCAAGAACAGACAGAGAAAAGCAACAACAAAAAAAAGTGCATTGCGCACAGAATGAGTTGCCAAGTAACCTGAGAAGTGTCGGAGCACATACCAGGCATAGCGTGGCAAACATTGACCTCTCATGGGATGACACACATTCCCAGCTCTCCAGCTTTATAGAATGTGAGGGTATGGTGGTATGTAAGCACGATTTGCATTCACGCATGTCTCTTTGAAAAAAAAAAAATCCCGGTCCGTTATTATCGACCCGCAAAAGACGTGCATTCTCCCAAGTATCGGTGCCTTGTGTGAGTAAAGTCTTCTCCAGCCGGGTATTTATAGAGATCAGCATTGCACAATCTCAATTCGCTCCTTACCAGAAAATTGAGTTTTAAAGACAGACTTTGTCATCGAATTGTGCCGCAGGACTTGAAGGTGAATCATAGTGTCTGTGAGATTATTTGGGATATATATCACATATCACTTTCAAAAATATTCTTCTTGTAAAAGAACAAATAATAAGTTTGGTGTCCTTCCCATCTTTCTCTCACCCCTTCATAAAAAAAAGATATTAAAGGGATGGTAAAGTATTGGTGGAGATGAGAATTGGGCTTTTAACTTTTTGCGAGATACCAAGAAAACACTTATAAAATAGTACAGAGCATACCATTTTAAGAGGAATTCAAAGTTTATTTGATTAAAATCGGGTTTGGAATGACTGAAACATCCAAAAGCAAAGTAACACAAAGCGATTGTAATAAAAGGTGGGTCCCACGCTTCATTAGAATCGCTCTGTTTTGGATATCTCAGCCATTTCAAAACCAATTTTCATCAAATAAATGTTAAATTCCTCATGGAATTACATGCTCTTTCATATTTCATAAGAGGTTTCTCATCTCACCCAAAAATGTTAGAAACCTGAAATTAGGTCTCAACCAAAACTATACGATCCCTTTAAAGAATAAACAATATTTGCAAAATACCTATGATTCCAATCATCCGTATAAAGCATGTTTTTAACTGTTGCATTGTGTTTTTTCCTCTTGATATGAAGTAAGATCCAAATATCTTGTATGATGCAAGTGATAAAGAAATGTTTGATGTACTTTCTGGTTAGCCTTTGAATCAGAGATATAGATATGATGTGCAAATAGAGACATTCTTTACTCCTAAGTCCTCCACCCCCATCACACAATTCTCTACAAGCTTTGACCGACCATCACATATTTTGCTCATATTTGGTTGCTCAGTTCTCATGTTTTGATTATCCTGCAAGCTAATTCAGTTATAAGGAGAAACTGCAATCCATTGTAATTGCTTTACTTCCTTTGTTATACAATTCTCAGTGTAATGCAAGGGACATTTTCCTGTCACGTTTTATTATAGTTCCATTGAGGTTGAAAGTCTGACAAGATCATGTAAGCTCGTCATTTATTTTACAGATGGAAATATGGTGTGAGTTGCCTCAACTATCAATTACAGACTTGTAACTCAAATTGTACAATAGATTTGTCATGAAAAATAATGGGAACATAGTTGCAGCATAGTAACAGCCAGGGCCTCTTGATTTGTGTATTGCTCAGGTGATCTACTGTGGAGACGTATAAAATACCATCCAACTTGTGAGAAAAGATGAATTTCTGAATTGGAAAAAAAAAGGAGCTTGATAGATGGGGCAAATATTGCATTGAAATAGAAAACATTTGTAGCCTATAATTTGTTTCTCTTAAAGGTGCATGGTCCCGGTGTTTTAGTCAAATGCGTACGTGGGCGCACGGCGCAAGTTTCCTATAGAGACCTACGCTATCGACTCTTCTTTAGCGCTTATGCTTTGGCCCACTTCCCAGAGTCCGAAGAAGTCCAATTCACTGTAGTCAGTGGTCCGATCACAGTTCGGCTCATGATTCGGCTGAGGGGGATGACAGCTTTAGCAAACTTCTTTTGAGATGTCATAATAAGAAGCACATATCGTCTGTTGAGAATGAGAAGGGCGTTGAATGGTCTTGCACACTATGGGTTTTGTGGCAACTTAATGCCCTTATCATTCTCAACCGACGATATGCACGCACCCTGGCATTACTACAGACTGCGCGATGCGCAGAGAAGACAACGAAGGCAACGTTACTTAGCAACACCTACGCACTTTACTCTTGATGACAGCTCAACTTCGGTAATCTTCGTATCAATTCTAACGGTGATCAGCAGTATCATCAACAGCGCCCTCTACGCTACTAGGACTGTGCACCTTTAATAAAGAAACATTCTTACTTGAGACCCCTGCGGGGGGGGGGGGGGGGGGGGGGGTGATTATGATGTGAGAAAGGAAGACAATGGCCATGAATGAACGATTGGTTTAAACACATAAAGTAAATGTTTATTATGGCCTCTTTCCCTCCTCCTTTTCTTCCTCTTCCTCATCCTCTTCTTCCTCCTCCCTCCTCCTCCCTTCTCCTCCTCCTCCTCTTCCCCTCCTCCTTTTCCCCCTTCTCTTCCTCATCTTTCTTCTTCTCCTCCTTCTCCTCCTCCATCATCACCACCATCACCACCACCACCACCACCATTTTACAGCACCTTGAGTCATTACCATAGCTCCTTTTGTATTATCTCAATCATGTTGCTCTGGACAGGTCCTACCAAAGCCGGGGATGACTCTCAAGGAGGCGCTCTCGAAAGCCATGAAGATGCGGGAGCTGACGTCGGAGATGTGCGTGGTGTACAAGAACAACCCCAGGATGCTGGTCAGTTGGGAGACGGACATGATGTACCTGGCTGGGGAGGAGGTCAGTGTGGCGGTCACCGTCAATCTGTCAATCAAACCGCAGAACTGTACTCTTTTTCACTTCTTCAGGTTTGCTGCAACCGGCATAAAGTTCGAAGAATGCACTGATGGTATTCTGTTTTGTTTTCAAGAGTTTGTTCATAAACTGCCCTGATAGGATGTTTATGCTTTACATGTGAATTCCCGTATTCAGTGAAATTTATTGACTTGCAGAAGATAGAAAAAAAAATGTACATCACGTAAAATGAAAACTTGGCTAGTATAGTGTGAACTCCACTAGCAGGACTGCTGATATCTGAGATTATGTTTACCAAAATGCCTTTTTTCTTTCCATTTTACCACCTTTCTTGCAAGCATACTGTGGTCTTTCATTTCACTTGTAGTTAGATAAGGCTGTCACTTGCATTTCTGTCAGTGTTAATCAATCAATCTCAATCAATCAATCACTCAATCAATCAAATGCATGAATGTGATGCAGAGTCAATCAATCGATCAATCAATCAATCAATCAATCAACCAATCAATCAATCAATCAATCAATCAATCAATCAATCAATCATTCAATCAATCAAATGCATGAATGTGGTGCAGAGTCAATCAATCGATCAATCAATCAATCAATCAATCAATCAATCAATCAATCAATCAATCAATCAATCAACAGTGTGTGATGCATGAATGTGATGCAGAATGATGCATTTGAGCTTACCAGTGATGTGTTTAGAAAGTGCTCTGCAATCATGCCCGTATAGCAAACTGGAATTCACCCATCCTTCTCCTGTGTAGATACCAAAAATCTGATGCTTTTGGTTGCCCAAAAAGTTTGAAGCCCATATGAATGTTTCAAGACATCTTTTACCCAAGGTGCTTGTGCTGGATAAGAGGCAGTGGTCTGGCATGAATTAGGAAGTTGGCTGTACAAAGTATTAATACACAAATCATGTGTCATTTTGTCAAATGCGTTCCTGCTATCTAGAAAAATCATGTTAGGGTGAGATAATGATAGAAACGAAATAATGTCTACCATCAGAGGAGAAGCAACTGTAGCTACATTTTTGATGTGAGTGATCAGAAAGACCTGCCAAAATATGCTTGCAATAGTCTATTTTGATTCATGAAGCTGGTTTCCTTCTATTTGCAAATACATGTACAATTTTCTCTTCCCCCCTCAGATTTCAGTGGAACTGAAGGCGCAGAACTTTCCAGCACCCAGCAGCATATCACATAACTTTGTGAGTACTTCAGTGCCATGCATGGATATAGCATTTCAACATTGTTAGAGTGAATATGGTAGGGGGCTAGACAATGATGCCAAATCACTCATATATGATGTAGATCAAGTCATATGCATTATTAATAGTATATCATGTTCAGACTGAATTATAGTTCATAGGTTTTCTTGTGTGGATACATGTTGTATATTCGCGTAGTTTGGACACTGAAAGACTGCATGCCTTTTTTGCATCATATCACGCTTTAAAAAAGAGGTGAGATTTTGCATTATTTTAGATACTCAAAAACTATATTCTGTCAGATATAATGATTCACCCTTTGTAACTGTATTATTAAAGTTACAATCTTTCAGTTTAGATGTGAGGTGAGGCACTTTGGACCAGGAAAGAGGACTCTCAGGACTTTTATAGTTAGTTCATGCCATTTTTTCCCCTATTTTTTCTATTTTTACTTCTTTCAAGGGGTAAGGAGGTGGTTTTATATCAAGTCTGGTACAATTGGAAACTGACCATCTTACTCCCATAGGCAGATGATGACGATAAAGTAGACATGTCAGTATCTGTCAGAATGGTGCGATTTCATTTTGACTAATAAGTTTAACGGAAGAAGCCAGAGAGCAGCTCGGTGCTGCATTGTAAATTTCAGCCGGGAGGTCTGTTGACACCCGCAGTAGAAATGATAGTCCACCAGTACTTCTTGCCATAAATCATTTTATATCAGTGATTAAGTGAGATAGTTTCTAGCAATGCATACTGTCGTATCGAGAGAGAAGCCGCGTGATCGTAAAGATGTCTCACTGAAACTCCACTCTGTCTTCATAACTCCCGGGGCCGGCCGGGGCGGTTGGTCGATTGAGACCAGTCAGAAATACACACACATCTGACTCTAGATCCTGCTCTGGTCTGTTGGCACCGATCCCACCAGGTCAGGCGAAGAGGAACCAGTGGCCTGGGGGTCATGCAGAGGTCAGGGCAGAAAGAAAACAATCCCTGGGAACTGCAGCACACTGGTGTCTGCTATGCTCTGATCTACCTCGAAACTCGGGCATCATCGGGGCTTTTTGTTTGCATTCTATCGCATTGCGTTGTGTTAGGAGAGAGAGGGGGGAGAGAGAGAGGGAGACAGAACTTACATTTGTTGTTGCACTGTAGTTACAGTATTGACTTGGTTGTTTCACTGTAGTTGTAAGGAAGAGTTAGTAAGAATCAGCTTTGGGTAGCAGCCATATTTGGTGGCAATCGCCCTACAAGGGCTGATGACAGAGACGTACACTTTTTACGAGTGCAGTTGTGTGAACGAGCAGTTGCCAAGGTGTTGCGTATCTATTTTCTCATTCACGCCCTGCTAGGTGTGGGGCGTTATTCAGCGCCGACATTTGCCAGTCATCTGCACTGGGAGTTCACACACTCTGTCAGGAAAGAACTCTGTTGGACATGAATGTTCGTAACAATGTGGCATATTGCCATGACTGTACTACTGCTGTTGTAAATGGTTACCATTCTTACTGTACTTACGACAGTATTAGAGTGATTGCTTCTTATGGAGTTACTCTCCTTTTGTATACTAGTAAGCAAATGGTGTCCATACTTGTGGCACAAAAACTTGTGATATGAGTAAAAACACTCAATTTTATTTGACAAAACAAAATTCATAGAAGCCCAGATTTGTTATGCAGTAGTATACAAATCACCCAGACTCACAGTCTCGATCTTGACTTACAAATTTTATTCTATTTTACAACATGTATCAACCGACTGTGTGACAATTTGTTCAGCCATGCAGTACAGAGTACTTTCTGTGCTTTGGGGATGCATGTGACTTGTAACTGTAAAGCTTGGTCGCTGTATCTTTCTTGATTGAAATTGATGACCAATAAATAGTACAGGGGGAGAAAAAAACTAGCTACAGAAAAAAAACCAAGCAAAACAGCAAAACCAAAACTTATGTTTTCCACATGTGGTGTTGACTTGCTTGGCTCATGACTGGAATGGGTCTGTTACATGCAATCACATTCAATTGTAAAATTCATGTACAACATACAATGTATATAGTAACCTTTGATTTATCAAAACACATTACATGTGACCCAACACCTTGATAACAATAAATAGAATAATGAAGTTGCAGACCTGAAAGACAGAAAAAAATGCACAAGACATGATTTTTATGAAAAAAACAAGTGTTTGGTATCTTATCTCTTGCTCTATTGAATTTTAAAAGTAGAATATTTCGAAATTTGAAATATTGGTTTTTATGATGTATGTTACAGTGGTGTTTTGATTGACATATTGCATTTATGTTCCTGACCTTGTTCATGTTTATCTGCATATATACCTCAAAGCCTGTTTCTTAAATCTGTTTATCCCTTAACCGACTATCTTACCAGTTATATAAGGGTGTTTGGTTTTTCTTTTCCAAATAGAGTGGTATATGTTGAAATTCTGTCGGACAGTGTAAGAGTCTTGTCAGTTTGCAAGAAATACCAGAAAATCAGTGTTTGGTTATTTTGTCCCATTGTCATGGTGACTAATTGCATATATCTGTGTTATGTGTGTGTAAGTTTCATAGAATATACAATGTATATATAGGTTATAGACAGGTTATATTACAATTATTTAGAAATACGAGGTGTTTCAGTCTTTAACAATAGAGTGACACAGTTTTGTTTTCACTTCTGTGGATGAAAAGGAATCTTGCTTAGCGCAAAGACCTTGGACTGATTCCATTGTGCCAACTGTTAAAGGGATGGTACAGTATTGGTGGAGATGAGAATTGGGCTTTTAACTTTTTGCGAGATACCAAGAAAAGTAGTACAGAGCATACCATTTTAAGAGGAATTCAAAGTTTATTTGATGAAAATCGGGTTTGGAATGACTGGAACATCCAAAAACAAAGTAAAACAAAGCGATCGTAATAAAGTGTGGGTCCCACACTTTATTAGAATCGCTCTTTTTTGGATATCTCAGCCATTTCAAAACCAATTTTCATCAAATAAACATTGAATTCCTCATAGATTTACATGCTTTTCATATTTCATAAGAGGTTTCTCATTATTTCACCAAAAAATGTTAGAAACCCGAAATTAGGTCTCAACCAAAACTGTACGATCCCTATCATCATTGACTTGAATATTGAAGTGATGTTCTCTATTTTGTCTCCTCTGTACACAGGTTAGGAAAACCTTCTTCACGTTAGCCTTCTGCGACAGCTGTCAGAAGCTCTTATTCCACGGTTTCCGCTGCCAGACCTGCGGCTACAAGTTCCACCAGCGCTGCGCCAACAAAGTGCCCACGATATGTACCTCCACGACGGGGGATAATCTGTATAAATTGTAAGCTTCGTGGAGCCGCATTGGACCATACCTCTGCCCAGATGTTGGCTTTGTTATTTTTGTTTTATTTTGTTTTATTTTTTGTGGAATGAAAATCTAGATGAAGCCTTGATGTTTGAAGTGTTCCAGCTCCTTAACCCTATTTTAACTGGTCTATTTGAGACCAAGTTTTTACAGGGGGTCAATTTGACCCCCCCCCCCCCCCCAGATCTCGGCTACCAATGGCACGATCCCTGCAAAATTTTGCCCGAACATAAAGCTGGATGTCAACTACAAGATTTATGGTCATACAATAGAAAAATATTGATTTTTCTATTTTTCATAATTTAATTATGCAAATTTATGCCACTCAAAGCGCGCAAAGGCTTTATAAAGGTAGTGGTCCCATGTAACTCAAAAGATTGTGGCTACTGTCTAACAAGAATGGACTTAAGGGAGATTAAAGGTATGAAAAGTAGTTAACAGGGCTACTTTATAGATACACCTGGACTATTCACATACATTCCAGAAAATACAAAGACTGCTTTCATTTCTGGCTGCCAAGTCAGGGAGTCTTTTAGCAAAAGTGGAATTTCGTTGTATGTCACCAGAAGCCACTGCGGAATTAGATTTTGAAGCAACACAAGGGAGAGTGTGCAAATAGATTATTACAGCCTTTAAAGTTCAAGTGGGCAGTTTGGAAAATGTAATTGTGCACCCAACATTAATGCATCATTTCTACTACAGGGTTACAATAGTAGTGTGATGAAGATCATGTTACGGTTTCTAAGCAGAAAATGACATACGTAAGTGGATACCATCACAAAGTCCTGTACGCATCACATTTCATGTGTTGCATTTCAGGATGTGCATGCACATTGGCTATGACTATTAATTCCCGATTGTCCACATTTCCGTTGAAATGATAATAATGATGCTAACAATAACATATCGGATCAATAAAGCGCCAACTCCACTTAAAGTGATGTGGTCAGTGCTCTCTGCTCTCGTGGTAGTGGTGTATCATGTCTGCTGCAACGTGTAGCTGCATTTTAGAGGAATGGTGCAGTGCCCTTTGTTCAGCATGAGATCCTTCAGAAGAGCTTTTCTTGGCAAACCTGTGCACAAGTTTTTTATCAATGCATATGTATCATTCAGTTTTGTCTGGAATCATGATTTTTTTTTTTTTTTTTTGGGGGGGGGGGGGGGGCGGCAGAGCTGCCAAGTCTCCCTGATTCTGCAGGAGTCTCCCTAAAAATGTCAAAATCTGTTCATGTCTGAATAAGAGAATATTTAAATCTCCCTGATTTGGGAATTATTTTCACCCATTGAAATGCATGTAACTCTTAGATATCTCCCTGATTGCTGTGTGGATTCTCCCTGATTTGGATATGGGAATGTTGGCAAACCTGGGGGGGGGGGGGGGGGGGCTCTGACTAGCCATCAGTCCACCAAGTGGTTATTTCTCATCACTTGTGAATGATGCCAGGTGTTTTGATTGAAACGCATTACAATTTCATTTCTGCTTGGCCGTTCGTTTCTGTAAATGTATTGTATATATTTTTTCTGTTTATTCAATGGAAATGGAAATAAAATTGAATTGAATTGAATTGAATTGAATTGAATTCATGGACGGGTCAAAATGAATGGAGTAAAATGAAAATGGGGTCGGGAATTAAGACTAGACATTTGTGGTTTTATTGTTGTTGTTGTTCTGGTCTATTTGGAGATTTACAGGAGTAGAATTAAAATCAAAGAGACACCTGTAGTTTGTTAGTGTGGAACATTAGGTGATGATTCACATTTCACTTCGCTGAGTGGTTATGCTGTATTCATGTATAATCTTGTCACAGTAAGATTTGCAGTACATTATAGTGTCTTTTATGACAGGACACATAATAGAAGTCTCTCTGTTCTGGGGGATGGGAGTGTCTAGAGCTTGAACTTTCTGAATCTACTTTAACCTGTTGAGAACAAGTCCCGAGTATACTCGGGCAAGTGTCTATGGGAAATGCATGTTGTAGCAAAATCAACCTGTCCTCAATAGTTAATGAATACTGGATTTTGTTGTGAAATGCACTTTGCATAGCAACCGAATCTTTCTGATTCTGCAGGAAGTACCATGAAGACTGGAATGTCTCTAAATGTCCAGTTACGAAATTATGAAAGTCATCCTGATTCATGGATAACTTTGCTTTATTGAGATGCATGTAACAGACAGATGTACCTTCCCAACAGCCCGTGGAAACCTTTGCGATATTGATGTGTGACTTTTTGCAGCCCTGACTTTGTTCTGAAGTAGCTCCTCTGTAAAAAACAATGAGTGCTTTTTGGGGCTGTCTTTAGCCATTTGAAAGTGCAAAAGAGAAGAATTAGAATCAGATGGCACACATATGTGTGATCTCTGTTAGCCACCAACTAGAGTCTCTTGAAGGAGTATTGTATTTTATATTTTGTAATATTTTATATTTTGTAATATTTTATATTTTGTTGTATTTTATATTTTCGCAGCATGAAATTTTCGTGAATTGCCACCGGCATTCAAGACATATAGTGTAGACAAGAACTTTGGGGTGTATTTTAATTTTGCGAATCTTGGCTCTCACGAAATTTGCGAAATTGAAATGCACGCGGACATTTTTGGTTTTACAGTATACTCTCCAGAAGAACTTGCCTGTTTTGGCGAGTGACTTTTCTTGCCTCTTACCAACATGTAGTGACTCAAGTAAGGAGTTTACTCCCCAAATCAGTTAATCAGATGATACCTCTATGCCTGTTCCGAGATGCCTTTGAAACTTTTTTGAATGCATGTTGAAAAAAAAAAAAAAGAGAGAGAAAAAAAGTGCCATTTTATTTGAACATTTTTCCTCTCACAATCTTTGTACTTCTTTTGCTCATGATAGATTACTGGCTCTAAGAAAGGACGATGAGTATGCAGACCCGTTCCCGGAACCGGAGTCGCCATCCTCACCGGAAGACCAGGACTTTCCCAGAAACCCATTGCCAAGGGAACGGTCCACGTCGGCGCCCAACATCTGTCAGAATGCGGTCAATGTTCCCGGACAGCAATATGACGTGAGTGATGCTCGGTTTTTTTGCTTGTTTCCTTCGAGGTCAGTTTCAGAGACATGCCAACCTGCTATTCCTTGTTTGTATTTGCCATGTTGTTTCAGAGCAACAAGAAGAAAATGTGCATACATGTATGTGTTGCTTTCGGCGTAAAGTTGGTATTTTTTGGATATGAAGTTTCAAAGATAATAAGATGCTTCCTGTCATCAGGAGTATCAGAGGTTTAAGTGGAAATGCTCTGTTTATATGCCACCACACCACCAGGAGTGCTACTTAACTTTGCTCACCCTGGTCAGGTCTATTTACCTTTTTTTTTCTGATTTCCTTCTTCATTCTTATTTAGCTCTATCTATATACTTTCATCTATTGTCTACATATTTGTTTGTCTGTCAATGGAATATATCTTTGTATTTTCTATTCATCTATTTTCTCCCTATATGTCTTATCAATCTCCATCTAAACTGTATCTATCTGTCTGTCTAACTAGGTACAACTGTACCCTTTATCTCTTTATTTATCACTCTGTCTATGTATCTATCCATCTTTTTATCAGTCTGTCTGTCTGTCCGTCTGTCTATGTAACTGATTACCTATCATTTATACTATCTATTTATCTCCCCTCTTTGATATTGGTGAACTTTGTGTTGCTCAGGACGGATCAGGTACAAGATTTCCATTCCCCAGACCGTCACTCAATCCAGGTAAGACTGCTTGCATGTGTCATGTATTTTATCATAGCATATACGTCCCAGTTGACTATCTAGCATATATTTCACTGATGAGTCAGATGATTCTTTGCTGGGTCAATTCATTTTTTGTTGTTGTAAATACTAAAAATGAAAACTTCTTTATGAAGGGAATATGAAGACAAAGGTGTAGAATTATTGAAACTATTGGGTTAGATGAAATATAGCTATACAGTTGTAGTGATGCTAATATACTTTTCATACTTTTGTGTCAGCTGCGGGCATTTTTCTGAAAGCCAGAAGAGTGTAGTAGACGTATGTATGGCACATATGTACAATGATTATGATATGCCAGTGAACATATTTTGCTGCTGTAAGTTCTGCATGTTTGCAACACTTGTTTGAAGGGAGAGACAACTCCAAAACACCACTGGTAAATCATAAAACTAAATGTGACTCTGCGCTTCAGGTAAATGTTATCAAAGTGCATTGTGATCTGTGGTTTCAATTTAGCCAGCAGATGCAGATCCTTTTTGTTGTATGGGTGTACTTATTCTCAAAAGAACACTTTCATCCTAGCCATTTCAAACATCGAAAATTATCCTCAAAGCAGTCTTGACCATAGCCAACAGAATGGGTATCCCACACACACACACACACATACATACATAAACCACAACCTAACCAGAGAACAAATTGCTCAATAATATGTAGTAGTGTTTTCTTGTTGTAAGTTTTTGTTGTTGTTGATTGGTTTTTTTTTTTTTTGGGGGGGGGTCTGTCATTCTCTGCATTCTAGAACATCTGTAACCATCAAAATTTTGTATTTGTTAGGAATTGCATTATGTGCCTGGCAGAACGTATTATTCTTATTGAATCTGATTGATTTACTGACAGAAAGAACAGATCTGTTCACTTTTTGGAATGCGTGGTATGGTGATGGTGCATGATAAAGAAATAATGTACTTCCCACGGATCAAATCACAAAGTGTTGTATGTAATACATAGATATCAGGGTATTGTCCTTTTAGTTTGGAAGTACATGCATGCTTTCTTTGTCGCATGGGGTGTCAGTATTTTGTGTGTATCTGAAAATTGGTGATGTACTGAGTTAAGTTTGTTGGTAAAAAAGGTGGTAACTAGAGGAAGATACTGAAGAATCACAGAGTTAACATTTTGCAGACTCCCACTAAAGTATCAACAGATTATGAAAGGATGCTTTCAGGGCTAATAAGTCACTTTTTTTATTATGTAGCTGGCCGTAGTAAATATTGCCACATGGAATCTATCACTGTAAGATAGTGCAAGTCCTTTGTTTTTGAAGACTCGCAAGTGCCCGACTCGCATGGGGGAGAATGCTGAATGAACGGGGGCATGTGTTGGGGGCATGATGTAACTGTTTTGATCATTTAATACTATGCGTTGAGCATGGAAAGTATGGTGTGATGTGTATCAGTGGCTTTCATTGTGCGATGCTCAGTATCCCAGGGAGGGACTGTGCGTGGATTTTGTCCAAGTTCCTCGACCCCAGTCCATCCCAAACTTTTTGAAGGTACATGTATTGACTTTCACATTTGGTGGTACTTTTCTGTCATATTTTCATCCCCACCCCATTTTAAAGAATGTTGTTTTACTAATGCATTGTCACCCTGTGGTTCTATATCTGTAATAAGGGGTTACATCATACAATGGAGTACCAAGATAACTTTTTAAACCACTTTTTAAAAAACATTTTTGAACTTAAAAAGAGGTATCATGCAAATGCCGTAGTCCAAACATGACAGCCAGTGATGTAACCGAGGAACTGCGGAGATCTCCAAACTAATCTGGACCGCATCTTTGTATCATCCATCCTCCCTTGATCAAGATGAATTAGAAAACATGCAGAAGATATGATAGCTCTTTGTTCATATGTTCATCTATGCATTTGTCCTCACTGTTGTGTGCTGTTTAAAAACATTCATGCTACACTAACAATTTTTCTTCTTGAAAGATCTATCACTGATGTTTTGTCCATAATTTCTTTTTTTCCCCTCATGCTGTTTTTTTTTTGGAGAGGGGGGGGGGGCATTACCACATTTTGCAGATGAATAATTTTTAGTCCTTTTGTGTCATTTTTTTTAATACCATGTGCATAACTCATACAACTTGCGTCTCTCATATAAAACTTACCCTACTATCATGCAAACTGTATTATTTTTAAAATGTCATGTGTTTTCATTTAATATATCTAACACCTGACGTGTCTTTTGTTACATTATTTTAGCCATAAGGGACATCTCCATCTAAATGAATTATTTTTGCTTCTTTGAAAAATCATTGTGTTGATATAATTTTCCTCGTTTTCTTTCTTCCATGTTTTCCTGTCCGTCTAACCCACACTTTGCTGTGCTGATAACACCTGTCGCACCCTTGAATGTAATCTATAAACTTGTTTTTCATGTATGTTTGTGTCCTGAATCCCACATAACCCCAACATTGTCAATATTCTTGCGATTTTTCTCCCCCCCCCCCCTTTCCATATGCCTCATTCTTCCATTCTCTCTTCACTTTATATAAAATAAAAAATTATATCCCTGTCCGGTGTGTTTCAAATGTTTGGTTGTCTGCATGTCTGTTTCTATGATTTCTTTGTGTTTATATATGCATTTTATATGTGTTTGTTTTCCTTCTTCATTGTGTGTAATTACTTTAATATCTTCTTTGTCCCATTGTTTCCTTTTCCTTAACCTATCCATCTACCCTCGTTCTTCAACCCGCCTAATTTGTTCGTTGTGTATCCATACTTTTGCTGATTCTGGGCATGACTGCATTTGTGTCTTCCTTGCACCCTTCTATCTCTTTCATTTTATCATTGCATGCATGTGTACATTTGCTTGTAAATGTCTACTTTTTTTCTAATCATTGGCACACCTACTCATATGTGCTTAACTTTGTTCTTGCCCCCCCCCCCCCCCCCCCCCTTCTCTCTGTACACACATCTGCCCATGCTTTTATGCTTGTATCCACCTCCTTTTCTTTCTTCCAAAATGTCGCATGAATGTTTTTGTGTTTTTGCCGTTTCCTTGTTGATCAATCTCTTCTGTGACTCTCCTGTCTCTGTTGCTATGGTATCCACCTGTCCATCAATCTTTCTGACTGCTGACCTGTCTTTGTATCTGTCCACCGCTGCCACGCCCCCACTCATCCTGGTATGTAACCCCACTCAGATAACCACTCTATCAGTGCAGCCGTTAACATCACTGGGGCTTACGGCGGACATGGCAAAGTGCTTACCCCGAATAGCGCTGTCCAGGACGCGGTCTTTGATTACGACCCCACTAACATCGCCAATGGTGAGTCGGGGAGGGGTTACCCATCCCCCATCCCCCAATCCTCATCCCACCCCTCCCACCATCCTAACAATCCACTTATTGCCTCCATCCACAAGACTTGAGGAAGATCTCTTTATGTCTGAATATTACCCTTGTCCTCACAACTAATTCGATGTGTTGCACAAAGTTTCTTGGGTTTTCTTGAATGAGTCCTTAAAAGTACACTAATAATATGAAAAGAAGGGGCAAGTTTTCTCTCATTTCTTAACAAATGAGGCAGAATAGATATTACTTGTATTTTCCAACCAAAGGCCAAGCATAGGCAAAATAATCTGATATCATTCCTTTTGGGATTTAGATAGACTGAGATCTAGGTTAGTGGTTAATTTGAGTTTTGTGGCCTCACTGACGTCTAAGAAACAGTTCCCCAAGAGAGTTTGCAGGCCTTGCTTCTCCCACATCAGCATGTAGAGTACTCTCCAGTGGACTCTCCAATCTGACATGACAAAGATAAGATTACTTAGCCCAGTTATTGGCAAGCACTTGCGTGCAATAAAGCGGCACAGTCCCAGTACTTGTGAATATTAGAGTCAAAGGACAAAGCAGCCATGCTGTCTGATTGCAGACCTCCCAACCATTCTGAATCTGGAGGAGAGAATCTGAATTTTTACCAGTCCCAGCTCTTGTTTCAGTAGGAGTTTCCTATATTTCTTTATAATTTTATGGCACGCACGTATGGAAACTGCTCTCCCTTTCCTATTTTTGAACCAAATCATCCCTATTTTTCGGTCAGAAAGTTTGGGAGGTCTGTGATTGTATCACGAAACATGTGCTACATGTATATGTGTATATGCAAAGGTTAATGTCCGCAACATTTTCTCTCTAACATTAGCTTGCCATCAAACCATGCGCTTTCTTCGTTCATAGTAATACTGTTTGATTTCTCATTCATGGTGTGTCAGCCGATGTAATTTCTATCCAAGCATTACAAGCAACTCAACCATCTTTTGTAAGAGGCATATCCTCGAGAGAACCTATACATCCATAGCAGCAACATCAGTCAGACATCGAAATCAGCCACATTATGTCAATCTCTCTGTTTTATCCGACTTCAACTGTTTTGCTTCAATTTCTTTCCCCTCTTGTTCTTGAACCATACTAAGATAATATCCAGTCATAGTAATGGGGCTCATTTGGTTGCAGCTTTCTGATACTAGCAACCAGCTGAGCATCTTGTATATCATTATTAGCTGCATCATTCACACCATCGTGCTGAGCTTGAATTCTGTGCACACGACAAAGCAGGAAGTCATGGGCATGATTGTATAGTGTGCTGCTAGTAGGATACCCTGGCAGAATTCTCGGTATCACAGCCGTATCATTTCCCCGGCTGCAGCTGCTGGTAAAGAATGGAAGTGCACGCTTTGCTGCTCACTTGCCAGAAAACATGCAGAATTTCCAGCTGGCACTGAAGTGCCCAGAAACTCCTTTGCGCGGAAACTCCCTCAAAATGTTTCAGTATAACATGTATTTAGAATTTTAGATCCACTCTTTTCCCCCTTGTCCAAAAAAAAGGAAGATTGAAAATAGTTTTATGTGAGATGCCATTACCATGCTTCAGTCTTTCATAATGCTGATGACAATTCAGTTAAATACAATGTATATTATATTAAAAAGTCCTAATATTACTAGAAACATTTTTTTCATGCAAACTACACTGTTACAAGAGCTAAGGTCTTCTGAATGATTTCAGCCCATGTGATCATGCAGGGCAGTGCAAACACCATTTTGCCTACTTGCAGTAAGTTGAATATGTAGGCAAAGGTCCATCCATACCTCTCTGGCAACTTTACTTAACAGTTGTCCTGGAAAAGCCGGCTGGCCGCACATGTTGTTGTGTCGCCCCCTGCTACACAATGGTTTTAACCCTTCTTTCTTTTATTTTTCCTTTTTTTTTTGGGGGGGGGGGGGGGGCTCTGATCCACTCCTGCATCATGGTCTGGTTTCCTGCGGAGATGTTTCTGTATTGCCTGATCCAAATGTTGACCACTCTGCAGTATGCAACGACACCTGATATAATTCCTGGAGAAGTAGAAAAACAGATACTATCATGCACAAGTCTGACCTAACTATTAATGGTTCAATCCTGGAGACACGGTGGGAGACGCCCCGCCCTTAAGTAGGAACAAAAGCGAGAGTTTTGTGGAATGACAACAGTAATGACAAAGAAAGAGATTTGCCCTAAGTACTAGCCAAATCAGGCAAGGTAATCAGAAAGTAGCACCTTCAATCATGGTCATGAATCTGCTCAATGGTCATCCGATTTCAGACCAACTTTGAATTTTATATTTGCTATGCTTGATTCAGTGTGTCCTTGCTATATCGATCTTTGGTTACAGTTCCTCTCATTTTGTGGAAAGCACAATTGATGTGAAATGAGTCAAAGAAACGCAATCACATTCAACTTTTCCTTGAATATATCAGTGGTGCATTTGCTGAATAAACAGAATCAGATTACACACTCAGACCCCAACCTACAATGATAGTAACATGAGTACTATTGTGACTGTTGTGTTGTAGGCGTGGCACACACATACATGGCTTCCATGGCGGAAAAGGAAATAATTACAAGATAAAGTGAACTCCTACAAGCAACAGTTACTTGAACTACCTAGGGTGATGGCAGAAAATGGTCACTGCAAAGTGTTATGTCGAGACTTGGGGAAAATTGGCTAGTAATTGGCGGCTTTGCTTGAGTGTTGTAATTTACAGAATCCCCCCCCCCCCCCCACCTTGTAATGTGGCTATTCAATTCACCCGTTCCTACGAGATATTGATGTTGGAGATCCACTTTGTGAGCAGCAATCGCTGCTTTGTCAGACGAGTCCCGGGCAAGATTTCTAGTTGTCACAGGCAATTGCTGTTACAAAGGAATGCCCTACATTTGAATCTTTGAATAAATTGGTAAGTCAACCTCTTCATCGTCACATGGCTGTGGAGATCCATTGAAGATGCCAGTGGCAGTTTTTGTCACGGTGGTCTCACGATCACCTTACGTTTTGTCTTGGTTTGCTAGCATTATGAGCATGCAAGGTATGCGCCTTTGCCAATCAGTATGACCAGACATGCATGTTTTGATCAGAAAGCATGGTGGCAAAGAATGCGTTTTATTGTTTTGTTTTGTTTTTCCTGGAGCCTCTGAGACCAGGACCCGGTTACGACAAAGGCTTCTGGTTTATACTCAGTCGTGAGTTTGGTCGAATTTCAGGCTCGGCCGGCGAGTTCTGATTGATGTCGCTCTTGGAGCCAGTCGTAACGCGTTAGGCAGTGCATGCGCTAGATTCTAGGAGGCAAAGATGGCAGGTGGAAGGATGATTATGAGTTTGAGTTGACCGACAGATTGGTCATGTTCTATGAGTTTACATTGACCGACTGATTGTCAGGTTCTATGAGTTTGACTTACCGACTGTTTGGTCCTTTTCTTTCAGAAGCTTTCCCAGAAAGTTTCTTCTCAGTGAAAAAAAAAAAAAAAAAAGAAAAAAAGGAGGATAAAGGAAAAAGGGAAACTTGTGAAGTATTTCATTCAAAGACAATTTTGTGCTTTTGAAAAGAAAAAGAAAACAAGACAGATTGGCCTCAGTTCATCATACCATGCCAAAGAAGTGAATCCAAAATTTGGTTTATTTACCAAAGTATATGAGAAAAGAATGGTGGTATACAGTGTTCAAAGAATATCTTTGTCTGCATCCAGAAAGTACATTTTCCTGTGAGCCACTAGCCCCCAGTGCACATGTACTTTAATTTGCACCACTCGTGAAATAGTGTAACTCCTCAGAGGGTTAACTCTCTTACAGGAATTAAAAAAATAATAATAATAATACCCCAGAACAACTTGCTGAAGTTGCCCTCGCTCTCACCTACCCTTACAGGTCTGGCCTCGAGTCTACCAAACACGTCCAACATGATCCACAGTCCCAACAGGGTCTCGGGGACGCACAGCTCCCAAGCCTCACCGACCAGGGAACCCAAGTGTAGGAATCGCATGAACAACGTGGACGCCAAGGACAACAAGCTAAAATCCATCGTCCCAGGACAAAGGGTTGGTAGTAGTACATGTATAATGTCCTCGGTTTCAACAGTGACCCCAGATTCTTAAGCCAAGAGATCTGACACTAAGGCCCATGGGAGTAGATAAATTCCCATTTCTTTTTCCAAGAGATCAGTCATAACAGTATGCTGCACAAAACATATCAAAGTTAAAAAAAGGGGGGGGGGGACCAATTAGGAGAAACTTCTATGATCTGTAAGTTGATCTTTAAAGGAATGGTATAGTTTTGGTTGAGATAGGAGATTGAAAATTTATCTTTTTGTGAGATAATGAGAAACCACTTATGACATTTAAAAGAGCACACAATTCTAAGTGAAAAGTCAGTTTTGAAATGGATGAGATATCAAAAACAAAGTGAAACAAAGTGAAACAAAGTGGTCCCAATAAAAGGTGGGTCTCACCCTTTATAAGAACGTCTTTGGTTTTGGATATCTCAGCCATTTCAAAACCAATTTTCATCAAATAAACCTTGATTCCTCAAAGAATTGTATGCTCTTTCATAATTCACAAGAGGTTTCTCATTATGTCACAGAATGTTGAAAACCTGAAGCCACACCTCAACCAAAACTATACCATCTCTTAAATCCTAGCACGTAACCATTATTGAAGTATCTCACATTTCTATGCAAAATGAGTGTTACACAATTTCTTGTCCAATCTATCGAGCCTGTGAATGTGTATATATCCATCGACAACATATGATGTTCAGCTCATTTTTTACTTGATGTGAAATATTTAAAAATGTATCGCATGAAGCTGCAGAATGATGATAAAGACGTTAATATGGCATAGCAACAATTAAGTCCATGTTTGCTGTGTTCTTCATTTTCAGTTGAATACAGATCTGAAGTAGAATGTGTTGATTTGAATAATGACAGTAGATAAATGTGACATCATGTAACAATGGTGATATCAAGGTCGCTACTGTATATGCCATATATTTAGCAAGTCTTGATTTCACCCGAATCCGAACTTCCCGCCAATTTCGTGAGTGGATATATTTGTGATCATGGAGTGCAATAATGAACAGAAAAACTCATGTGTGCATGTTGCATTCTTGTCAGAATCAGAGTTGATATTTTTGTGTGTTGATAAAAGTGTGAGTTGCACCTGGTCAGCGAAATCTGCAAGAATCGATACCCTGCAAAATATATGGTATTTACAGTAGATCAGTGTTCAGTCTGAGCGCTTTGTATGCATTGTTTGTTATCACTGCAAGGATCATGAGTCTTTTAATCATTGTTGGAAATGGTGACTTGTCATTTCAGAGGCAGAGAAGAGATTCCAATGATGACTGGGAGATTCCTGCTTCAGAAATCACGCTGGGTCCCAGGATAGGATCAGGTTCGTTTGGGACCGTGTTCAGTGGCCAATGGCATGGTGAGTTTCTTTGCCCATTCATATCAGTACAGTTCACTTTGATTTCATTTCTGCATTTTGCCGCGAAAATCGCACATGAATTATCAGTACATGTACAATGTATATACAAAACGCTACATATTGAATTCACAGCGTAATGATCATGATAATCTTGAAAGTTTTTCAACAAATGCATTGAAATTAAAGAAATCAATGATATACTAATTTCCAGTTTGAGAGATAAACAAATTCTGACATCACACATAGATATGGTCATGCAGAAATGACGACTGTTACACTTTTGCCAAGAATACAACAGATTTCATAAAATTTCTGGTTTCCCTAATGGAATGGCTGCATGTGTCTATTGCAGGACAGGAAAAAAATGATTTGTTTTTTTTGTAAAGATGAAAAGAAAAAAGAAAATGCCTTTTCAACCCTCAAAATACTGCAGTGCTGTCTACAAGGTTTGTATCCGTGGTCATTAAAGGAACATTCTTGACAGTAGAAATTTTGACAATTAATTTTTGCCACTCAGTTGAGGAAGATGACTTTCACATGATATTGGTCTCCTTGACTGAAGACACATTACCGTTCATGGGTTTTTTTTTCACTATGGATAAATATTGCAAGCAAAATGTTTGCATCATGTGATAAGATTCGTATTCATGTCACATAGCGTAATATGCATGTACATACATGTAAATCCATATACTGCTGTTTAACCCATGTTTACAGTTGGTGGTTGATGCATTGCACAACAGTTTATGGAATTGAAATGAGCCTGTGGTGTGTGAAAAGATTAGTGCACCAGCCCATTGCACAATAGTTTCCTTATGTTGTAATTCTATTTTTATTTGCTCTTCACAGGCACAGTAGCAGTCAAGAGGTTGAACGTGACGGACCCCACGCCATCACAACTTCAGGCATTTAAGAATGAGGTTGCAGTGTTGAGGTAAGATCAGACGGTCTAAACAAAAGTCGAAATAAGTCAGCGATCATGGTTCCCAAACAATCACAGCCACAGAACATCTCAGCTGTGCTTTAAGTTATCCTTTGTTTCAATCAACTTATGTTATCTAAATGATGTCTGATTTTGCTGGCATAACAAACCCAGCAAAATAGATGCTCTCTGATATTTTAATTTTTACGAAGAAAAGATTGAATGGACTTAATTGATTGACATGTTGTGCACATTCAACATTGTGTTCATATTCGAAAGAATCCCTGTATGGGGTGGGGGTACTTCAAATTGGCTATTGACATCATAAATCTAGAACACTTTGGGGCATCCAAGTTATGACTCAGTAAAGACGACTCAACATTTCTGAAATGGTGAAATGGAAAGCCACTTAGGCAGGACGTCATTTCCACTTCGGTTTGCCTTCACTGTCATCCACGACATTCAAATTTTATTTCTGTCTTACCTCAAAGTCGATCAAATGACAAACCAGGCTATAATTGAGTTTATTCTTTTGCTCGGTAATGAAATGAGCATTTATATCATACTTTCTTTTGGGTTGCACTGATTATCTTTGAGTCATGTTTTAGTTTAAAATCCAATAGCCTCCCTCCCCGCCCGAAGAATCATGTTAAGAAATGAGACATAATCCACTCTGTGCCAGGGACTTTGAATAAAGTGTGTACAACACAGTAGGGTTTTCTTTGTCAATTCAAATGTTCACAGCTCATAAAGAAAGGGTTTAATCACTTTTGTTTTCCCCCAACCCCTGCACTTTTTTCCAGGAAAACGAGGCACGCGAACATCCTTCTCTTCATGGGCTGCACGTCCAAGCCGCAGCTGGCCATCGTGACGCAGTGGTGCGAGGGCTCCTCTCTCTACAAGCACCTGCATGTCCTGGACACCAAGTTCGGCATGCACCAAGTCATCGACATCTCGCGGCAAACGGCGCAGGGCATGGAGTGAGTTCTCTTTCCCCCTGACCAGTCTGCAGTCAGGGGCTGGGAGTATGAGGATTGTTCGTCGGTGGCAACCAAATTGAGTTTGTGGAGTAGTCTTGATATAAGATACAATGTGTTCCACCCCACGTGCTTGTCAGTGAAATTTCTTTGTTGTTGTTGCTGTTGACATGATTTGGTATCACAACAAAGTTGACAAAGTCGCATACAACATTTTCAAGAAAAGGGAGCAAGATACCAAGCGTGGACAACAGAAGAAGTCATCGGTCTTGTAAAATGTCTAGATCCCAAACATTTTTTGTTACTTGAAGCTGTAACATTGGTGTTATACATAAGATATGTTTGTGATCATTTCTATTTCCTTCAAAACTCCATGAAAATGTTCGAGGCACATTTGTCCTAAGATATAGAGAAACTGTGGTGTATCAAGTTTGTTTTAAGGGCATTTCTGTACATATCAGAAGAGTAAAGTCTTCGAACGCTAAGGCACAGGTCACAAAGGAATGTAGTGATTTGTACTTATGGGAGTATTCTGTGACTATGACCTTGTAGGTCATGAGAGTAAAAACATTTTGTCCAAGGACTTCAGCACTTGGCAGTACTCAAACTTTGGATCTCTGGTTGTGCCCCTACCCAGTGTCCCATGTGAACGTGTGCAATGAGAACAAATCTGAACAAAAAAATTGGGCATGTACAGTGCACTCTCATTATAACGAACGTGGTTATAACGAAATTCTTGTGACAACGAAGTAAAAATTAAGTTCCCTGAATCATTATCTACATGCATATACATCTTTAAGTACTTTACTGTTCAGCTGTAATGAAATTTCAATGTAACGAAAGGAAACTGCTGGTTCCACAGACATCGTTTTGAAGGGGGTTGCCCATATTCATTGTAAAGACTTGGTTTGTTGCTGTAAAACATACTGATTTCTTCCCTTTCTATCCACACAGCTACCTCCATGCCAAGAACATCATTCATAGAGATCTGAAATCCAACAGTATCCTTTTCATATCAATCCCATGTTAGTATGTATGTGTGAACATGATTTAGCGGAAGAAATACATGAGTTCATTCAAGGTGTTTAGTGTGTCACAGGTATGTAGAAACTTACTTTCATGTTTGTCTGAATAGTCAAGATGAATTCATGAAGTAGGGATTTTATGTTGTGTAAAGTGTAAAATTGATGTGAGGCACTTGGTTATCTTGAGATAATGAAAATAGCACTGTTCCATTTTAGCTTCATAGGTGTGTTACTAATCATGTCACACTCGTAGACCAGTTGTGTTTTCTGTAATAAATGGTCATGGTATTGACACCTCATCGTCCTTATGGATAGTGGTCAAAACCAGGCCTTTCAAGTTGTCAGTGCTGGTGAGTGTCTATATAGTTTCCTTGACCCCCAAACCCCCCTGCCAGACATTTTCCTCCATGACGATTTGACGGTCAAGATAGGAGACTTTGGTCTGGCCACGGTCAAGTCGAGGTGGAGTGGTTCGCAGCAGTTTGAGCAGCCTTCAGGATCAATACTCTGGATGGTGAGTGGGAAACGAGGAGAGGGTGAACGAGTGTCGTTAAAGCACGGATGAGATAGGCTGGATCCGCGCTTCTCGACCTTTTTTAACCCGGGGCCCACTCTGGCTCCTGCAATATTTTTTGAGGCCCAGTCAGGTTGAATGCAAATCCTTTTTTTTTTTTCCATTTTTGACCGACATCATGGCTCACCAGTGGGCCTCCGACCACCAATTGAGAAGCGCTGGGCTAGATGGTATCAGGTTGGCTTTTTAAAACGTATTTGCAAAGTTTATTGCAAAACAAACGCATGTATGTACAAATAAAAAACGAGAAACGAAAAGTTGTGTAGAAATTGGCCTTCTCCCCTTCAAGTGATAGTAAATCAGTGAGATCGAGCTGAACATCTTCTTTTCTTCTCTTCGTTACAGCTAGCAAATATGCATGGTAATTTCTTTCTTCCTTTTAACTTCTTGCATTGCTCGTCTTGGGAAAATTGAAATATGGAAATGTGTATCCAACAAAATACTGGATTTTTTTTTTCATTGTTGTTTATCATAATGAGCAGGGACTCTTTAAGTCTGTTCATGTGACTTGATCTTCTACATAAAGGAATAAATGAATTTGAAATCTATCGTGTGCACCTTTCATATAAACTCCATTGCTCATCTCAAAACTATTAGTAACATATTTCACACGTGCGTATTCGAAATTCTGTAGATGTGTAGTATAGCTTCTTGTTCCATACTTGTACTCTATCTGTTCTGCTGTTGCAGATATGGATTTTTATTTTGATATCAGTTGGTGATACCTCTAATTATTCTTCTTTGCCTTTGTACAGGCCCCAGAGGTTATCCGCATGAGGGACCCCAACCCCTACTCATTCCAGTCCGACGTGTATGCCTTTGGCGTGGTGCTCTTTGAGCTGGTGACGGGCTCACTACCCTACCAGAGCATCAGCTACAAAGATCAGGTATGTGATAGGAGATGTGAGCATGTGCGTAATGCCGAAATGATCATCAACACGTAAAGTTCGTTCCATTTCAAGTCATCTTCTGTCTTGCGTTTAGAATTCCAAATTCAGTGAAGTTCGTCACATTTGACACCATTGTAAAGATCATGATGAAAATGATGATGGTGAACAGGGGTCGGAGATTGAACAGGAAATGATATTGAGTGAATGCAGCAATATTAGTAGAACACATCAGTGGAGTTTGAAAAAAAACGGACAGTCCATTCAAAAGAAATTAATTTTCAAAGTTTAAATGCCGCCATCACTGGATGAGAAAATTACAACTGTACATGATGTCACCTATTGGACAATTGTATAGCGAAGATGTAAAGAGAATTCTGAAAATTTTTTTTTTTTTTGATGAAAAGGACGCATTCCCTCAACTTGTTAAAGGGACGCAGTCCTCACAAAATTAAAAAAAAAATATGTTGTTGTTGGTACCTCCAATGAACTACTTTCATCAAAAACAAACTTTCAAATCACCAAATAAGCTCGTACATTTCGGTTAAAAAAGTGTGACTCTGCAAATGAGCAAGTCTTGGCGGAGAGTCATACGTCATCGATGCACAACTCTTTCCAGCGGTGTTCTGCTCATCATCCCATGTTATTTATAAATACATGTTTACTATTTATTTTTATATTAATTGTATATATAAATAAGCTTGAAATAATTTGTTTGAAATAATAAAACCACATATTGTCACATTTTATGAAAAAATCAGATATGATCATTTTGAACACTTAAATTGGTTTTCTGAGGCACGGCTGTCAACTTGAGAGTAGGGCATCAATGACATCGCACCTTTGGCAGGCTCTTACACGATCGCTTGCAGGAATTATTTTTAAAAAATCGCGTACGGAGACAATTTTTGATGTCCACGCGTGTAAATTGGTGAAAGGTTATATTTTTTACTCTTCGTAATTATCAGTACAGTGAAAATCTCAGGACTGCTTCCCTTTAATGAAATATGTTAAGGGTAATATCTTTCCCCCTACATTTTTAAAGAGGTCAAGTTAGGTGCTCTTTCACTATGCTAGAAAAATCAATCATGTTGGGGTTTATATTGGGGCTCATATCCTTGTAAGTTCACTCAGCATTACTTGCATGATTTAACAGAAGGCCTTAATGGTTAAGTATAGAAGAGCAAGAACAAAAGTGCTTGTGCACCATCATCAGGGCAGCTCTGAATGTTGATTTCTCACTCTGATTTCGTCCTCCACCAGATCATATGGATGGTAGGGCGGGGCTACCTTCAGCCGGACCTGAGCAAGGTTAGAAATGACACACCCAAGGCCCTCAAGAGACTCATCACAGACTGCTATGCATTGAACAGAGATGAGAGACCACTCTTCCCAGTGGTAAGAACCCCCCCCCCCCCCCCCTGAAACATTCAAGCCGTTGGTGATGTCATAGTCATTCCCAAATCATGTGACATTTTGATTTGTTCTAAAATGATGTCTGGCAGGTTGATGGACGCTGTTGCCATTAGCTTGGTATTGTGTCATTGGGGAATTGTACGCGCATGCTGAGACGGTGAAAAAAATATGCCTAGATATGTTTATGTTACTGCTGTTTCTTTGTCAATGCTTGAGCAGTTTCATCGCCTCTGTATCAATCCAGAAAAACAGTGAAAACAAGTGCTTAAAAATTTGAGTGTTAATCACAAATGTTTAAATTAGATTATGCATTTATACATTTTCGTGAAAATTGTAGTTACAGTTGTGGTAGTTGGTAGAGGAATGATTTTGACAAATATTTCAATAGGTGAAGTATGGTATAGACAAGTCTTTGAGATGAGTTTCAAGTCTCCAAATCAGTTCTGCAGTACACTTTAAGGACACTCAAAAGAGAAAATACCGAATGTATTGCCCGATTGATTCGGCACTGTTGGTGATTATTACGTAGTCATTCCAATTGAAACTGAGTGTGTGTACATGTAAATTGTTCTTCCGTCACAGATCCTAGCATCACTCGAAAATTTGGCAAGGCAGCTACCCAAGATCCACCGGAGTGCGTCGGAGCCGTCATCGCTGAACCGCGCCCGGTTACACTCGGACGATTTCATGTATTGCCCCTCGCCCAAGACCCCCATACAGAGTCAGTTTGGAGTCTTCCCGTTCGACATGCGACCGTGATGGCCGCGACTGTAAAACAGTGGAGAGCAAATCGGTGCCGAAGCTCGTCTTTTGCCCCCAACCCAAGAGGCAACCAGCAGTGACGAGTTTGTCGTTGGAAGACTGTGTCGCGCGTATCATGTCTCACTGGAGAATGCTAAGAATCTCCTTCTCTTGTTGCCTGTCAGAAAAGGGAGAACAAATGAGAAAAAAAAAAGACTGCAGTAATCTGTGATGATGGCAAACGCATTATCGAAAGAGATTTTTACCCGTGCCGACATTCGCCAAGTGAGAAGATTTAAGTCCAAAGTCACTTGACTGCTAACGGATGCTAATCGCCACATGCATAGACATAAATGTGTCTGACTTGATGCTACAGGCTTCATGACAATGCAAGTTGGTAAATAATGTTCAAGGACTCCTACCATTTTGAGAGAAATTTGACAGTTAAGTTTTTTCGAAGCTCGTGAGACCGATGTTGCGAAACTGGGTAGTATTAGAGCAACAGTCCCAACTGGTGTGATCCACATGTGTAAAAGACTTGTTACGAAAGAGCTCTGTTTTTTCGTGTATAGCAATTTTCAGCAGCCTTTTTGCGCCAACGTGCTCACGCCTGTTCACACTTGGTGTGGCAGCTCTCTGTGTCTTGTCCAACTAGTCGACATCGTGCGCCGAATCTCAAAAGCAACGACGTGTGACGCGTATCGCCAAACGCGCGAAGGCACAGGGCACTCCTCGCACATAGATGTTATTAACTACACGGTCTCATCCGTGAACCTGTATGCACCCACAATGCAGCTCATGGAACTGACTTTCACGGCCTTTCGTACGTTTTAATGGATAACCCTTGATTGTTGCGCCCTTCTGTTGTGTTCCCCCTGTCCGGAGTGAGACCAAGAAGCGCCGTCACGCCAGACTTGTGGACCTGGTTGTACTCTTCTGTATCATTCTCCAGTTTGGAATCGACATCATTACTTTATGATCAGAGTTTAGTGCCATTCCACATAAGATGGTCGGGGGGGGGGGGGGGGGGGGGGAGGGGGCATGGGGGAGAGAGATGGATTAAAGTGCAGAGACTCAAAGAGAGAGAAAGATACAGAGGGAGTGAGAAAGAGAGAGATAGATGGAGACAGATGGAGAGGAGTAATATTTATGTACACAGGTTCAGAGGTCAAGGAGTTGGATATTAAAGTGCATTTGTATTTTGCTTATTGTGAAGGCAAATGCCTCCACTCAGATGGTCATCTGTACTGCATGTGCATTCCTGATTTTTCGCAAAAAGGGGTGTATTTTAGGGGCTCAGTGTGGGGAAAAAATCCTGAAAAATTGCTGATGGAGGGGTTCTTTTTTGCATTTTTCCCCGAAATATCTTTAATAGGGGGTAGTGTTCGAATCTTTTTAGAACAGTCCTAAAAGAGGGTCCCGAAAGGGGTTAGTTTCCAACCCCCGAAAAATTCCGAAATAGGGGTAGAAAAGTGGAGCTTCATGGTGTTTGCCCTGATTTTCCCGATTGTGCTTACTGCACACGTTCTGTTGCTGCAGTGCATGCTGATCTGGCCTCTTTTTCACAGGACATTTCATCAAATGCACTGCATGTATGTCATGCTGTGCTTTGCTAGCTGCCCTTCCAAAAATATGTGATTGGGGGGTAATTTTGGTGGCATCCCTTCCAAAAGCTTGTAATAGGGGGGTCAAATCCTAACCCATTTCTTTCCTTAAAGGGGGTATCTCTCAGAATCTGGAATGGGTTGACCGCCTGAGTGTGTGTGTGGAGAGGGGGGCAAATGTCTGACAGTTCAACCCTGTGATGTTTTTTGATGATGTGTACATTTAAGCAATGTTAAGAATTCAGAAGCTGAAGTGTCGTCGCCCATGAATGAAACTCAGCCTGACTTGGTATGTACATGTTTGTGGGCTGGTCCCAGTAATGTGTCTGCTAAAGTTGACCTTTGACATCAGTCGAATTGGGAAGAGTTCTTGCAGCGTACCATAACTTAAAAGTTGGCATGCAAGTATTGTGTTCTTGTATTTGTGTGTGGCTGTGTGTGTATGCTTTTGTATATGTGTGTGTGTGTGTCTGTCTGTGTGTGTGTTTCTTTTAGTGGACAAACTGAAAGTGAAAGAAATAGCATGAGATATATAATTTGAAGTGTATGTTACTGATCACAGAAATAGCTGCATATACTGAATACATGTCAACTCCTGCTTTCGATCTGCGATTGCAATGTGATTCGCTACGAAGTAAGTAGGTGGTAGGTTGCATAAATATTGTGCTTTTTGGAATGCGGCTATTGGATGGATGTGATTTTTCTGTGTATGATCGTATGAGGGCAGAATAATCTTTTGTGTGTCTGAACACATGCTTTCAACACAGCTATGATGAAGATGTACACACAGTTGAACAGTTCAAGTATTTGATTTTGTTTCATTCAAACCATTCAAATCCAAAGAGTGCCATGTTCAAATAATTGGATGATCACAGCAGCATTTTTTCCCTAATTCTAGTTTTCTGCCGCAGTTGTGTGTGTGCGACAGTCAAGCCTCCACACCTGGACAATAAGTGTAGCTACTGGCCATTTGTAAGAAAAATAATCATAGCCTTGTGATGAAATTTCCTCACGGCAGAGCTTGGAATTTTCTCTGCAAATTTATTCATTGCATGTCTAGCATAAACGTTTCTATAAAAAGTTAATGGCTTTGAAAAACGGAATGATTTCCATAAGAGCTCATGCACTGTGGTGTCGGAATAATATGGCACACAAAGGTTTTTTTGTTTTTTTTTGGGGGGGGGGGTGTTTTCCACCATGGCATAAATGGAGTTTATGACATGGGAGCAGAGAGGAAAAAAGACACATGGATTCTCAGAATTTGCCATCGAGGAGCAATTCATCAGTCAAAAAAAAAAAAAAAAAAAATTAACTGGAAATGATATGTGCCTATATCTGTTTTTACACACTGAAACTCTTGAGCAGTGCTTCTGGGAGAAAACTAGTCTTGTATCCTTGAAACAAAGGAATATGTTTGTACACACACCTCTGATCTGCTCCGACCCCGTGTTCAATCACACAGTTTTCTGTTTCAACAAACTGTCTTGCCTTTGTGTGATGAGCAAATGTTTGCTAGAAGCAAAGTCGGCCCAGTGGAACACGGCGTGTACATCATGGAAAACAGGCTGTTTGTGACATACAGTACAAGTTACCTTTAATGATCTGTGAACTTTTTTCTACCTGTAAAGTGGCTTGGGGAGACTTGAATAAAAGTGAGATGAGATGGACATTAGATGGTATTTCCCCCCAGGAAATAAGTTTTGGTGCGTCAGATAGTTTTACTTCAAAAGTAGGTGTACAGTGCTTGTTGTGAATACCATGTGAATTGAGCTTCAAGACATTAAGCAGGGTAGAATTCTAGCTTCGAATAGTCACCACGATGCCCACGAATACCTGCTTTGTGTAGATGCGAAACATGTGACTTGGCCTTATGGAGCTCACCTAGTACTCAGCGGGTGACAGTGAGGGAGGGGGCGGTGTGTGTGGTGCTATTTTTGTCTGTCTGTTACATCTTAAAACTTATCCTTGCACCAATATGTTTTTTGTGGTGGAGAAAAAAAAAAATTATGTGTTTGTGCATTTCGTTGTGGCCAGTTCAACGTTGCCATTTATAATTGCCAGCAAATTTTGCAGTGATGAGCTACTCTTGCTGATCCATCTCAGTGCAGTGTAGATGTTACACTTCAAATAGTGAGTATAAACTCAGTCGGGGTTATTGCCACTTTGCACCTGTATAATTTGACTACAGTTATAAGAGTTTCGTACATAGATTCGTACATCTCAATTTGATTTCATTTCCATTTTTGAAGAGGATGTCGTTCTTAATATTTATCAATGGGGATGGGGGAATAGGGGTAAGGAGATAATCCCAGATAGAGGGAAACCTACAACTTGGATGTAGCCATTTCCGCTAAGTGCAATCTGTATCTATCTTAGCACCTTTCTAAAGATTGACCCCAAGTGCTAAAAGACTTTCAGTGTGTAGTTTTGTGATACCCGATATAATGTTAATGCATCAAGGAAGAAGTTGTAATTCTCTTTTTTTTTCTCTCACTCTCTCTTTGTTATTATTTTTTTTTCCCCCAGACCCAATAGTAGGATCAGATGTATTTAGCAACTGTGAATTTCCATCAAATTCCTCGTAAGGCTTGTAGCTGGTTTCAGATTAACGTCATGTTCATCATCTGTATAAATTACTAATGAGTCTCGTGATAAGACATTAATATGTTTTGTTTTGTTTTGGTCAAAGCATGCTTTATTTCCAAAGCCACCACAAGATAAAATGTTGTTTTTGCTTGGATGGCAGTTACACCGGTATCATAGATGAAATGTAGTCGCATACTGTAACAGTGGAAATTTTTTGCATTTTCGCATGACCAGAAACCAGCACAAAAAGCACGCAAATATGCTGCTTATGTGCAGCACTATTAATGTTTGAGTCTGTGGAATCAATAACATGCGAAATTCTATCTTTCCTGGCCGAGTGTGACAGTTACTGACGCGAAAAATTCCATTTTTACAGTGTATGATCATTTCAAACTGCCGTGATCTTGTGTATTAATCAAGAGATATCATTTGGTGTTTGGCAACAGGATGCATTCCCTGCAGATTTCATAGTAAAAAAAGAAAAAGAATTGAATTTTACAGATTTTTTTTTCATGGTTAACATTAAATTTGGGGTCGTGCCATTTCTTTCTTTGTCGCGCCAGTTGCCGTCTTTAGACAAAATTTGTTACCAATTTAGACAATGTGTGAGACAACAGAACTGAGGGAAAAAAAAAAAGAGAGCAAAGTTTTGAAGAAGCAAAGCCAGTCAAATACTGCAAGCTGGCCATTGTCACAAAGATTTTCCTCGTGCATTCATTCGCGGTGGGGAACGTTTTCACAAGTAACTATGTTCAGTTTGTTTGTAAAGATGGCGTCTTGTGCTAACAAAGAGCACATTTGTCTCTCTGTGAATTACACGCACACAAAGACACACAATTGATAGTAGTAAAAGTTATAGCTGTGATGAATAAGAATTACATTACTGAATGTGTGCTTGAAGAAGAGGTTTTAAAAATGTTCCATACCACATCTGCCCTCTTTTATTATATATCCTGCGTCAACTTTAAAATGATTACGGTCATTGATGCGTCGTGAAGACAATATTCTGTTTTGGTCCCTTTTCCTCTTTTCTTGCAGAAGACATTTTTACCTTCAAAGCCTTGTTGCCTGAATAGACAAGTTTGAAATGATGAAGTCAAACCACGAGATCAAAATAATGTCAGTCCAAAATATTGGATTTTGATAGATTGGTCAATCATGTATGCAACAGTAGGGAGATCAGTTTCAGTGTGAGTGGTTAAACACAAAGTACATTGTATGTATGACAGACAAGATACTGTTGGCAGAGATACATGATGTATTTAAAGAAACATTTTGCAATTAGCCTTTTCATCTGTCTCAATTGTAGATTAAGCAGCAATTGATTGTGTGTATTGAATTCTGGGTTCTCTTGATATGAGTTGATCTCGTTGTGTCGATCAAATGATTTATGTTATTTCTATGGCTATCAAGACAAGCAAGTCTGCTAGTTGGAAGAAGCAAAATATGTGTACTTATATTGGATGACATGCACTTCTACAGAGAATGTAAATCTTATAGGATGAATACTTCTATTTAAAGATGGCAAAGTAAGTTATATGTTTTTGTTGTCTGAATGTGTATGCATATAAAATGATCAAACAACATTAAATTTATCATATGTAATAACAAAATGAGACCTATTATTATTGATAGTATTTGAGAAATATGTAAAAAAGAAAGAAAAGAAAAAAGAATGATCAGTGTGTGTACAATATTGCTACGTTATAACTATAATGATTATGTGCTCTGTACAGGTTTAATTTTTCGTATAGAGATCGAGACTGTACCCTTGGACTTACGTTTCATTTGTTTCGTCGTGTCTACATTGTAAATTATAAGTAAGAGATTAAAGAAAGGCCTTCTTTTGTATGATTAAGGAAAAAAAGAAAACGTCAGCAATTAATTTTATGGCTCTTGAAAACTGGGCATCAGAATTGTATAGTTTATAATAATGCAAGTATTTTGTCATGGTTGACTTTGATTTTGCAAATTAAATTCTCTGGAAATGTGTAACTGCAACATATGTGTAATTCTGTGTTTTGAATCTTGTCAGTAAAGCTAAGTATATCACGCTTTATAGGGTACCAGTAATAGAAATAGAGTAAGACAAGTGTGTGTGTGTGTGTGTGTGTGTGTGTGTGTGTGTGTGTGTGGGAGGGAGGGGAGGGGTCTTCGCCAGTTTTGAACAATTTTGTTTTCTTATATTTTGTGTGAAACAGACCACCTCAACAAGCGTGTACCCTGCTACTCTGGAGAAATGATATGGAAAGCTTTTCTTGTGTGACTGTGACTCTCACAATGATCATTAAATCATCATTATTTGTATACAAATCATTAACAGCTGAGGAATAGCAACTTATGTTTGGCATTGCAACATAATAAAAGGAATATACCAGGCACTGAGAGGCTCTCAGTGATTAATTATAGATTCTGAGGTGATATTTCTCTCACAAAGAGTCCATAATTTGACTAGTGCATCTAAACAGGGCATGATATACTTGTGCTATATCCCTCCATATCTTAATAGATAATAACAGACCTCCCAACCATTCTGAATTTGGAGGAAGAATCTGAATTTTGACCATTCCCAGCACTTGTTTCAAAAGGAGTTTCCCATTTTTCTTGATAATTTTACTACACACTCTTATGGCAACTGCACTCTCTTTCCTATTATTGAGTTAAATAATCTCTTTTTTACCATGTTTTTTTTTTTTTTTTTTTTTTTTTTTTTAGTCAGAAAGGTTGAGAGGTCTGTAATAATAACATTGATAGAATAAATGTTTCCATATTGCAGCACAGACAACCAGTGTTCTGCAATGGATGTAACTTACACCGTGGTCTATGAGACTGATATACTGACCATGATGACACTTTGCACAAGCTCTGGATTAACAGTTCATTGATCCATAGCATGATATAGTGCACTATACGATGAATGACGTCATGGTATAGGACATTTCCCTCCAATGGCATTTTGCTTCCAACGTAAGCATCATAGCAGTCACAAGTACAAAATGGTGGTTGCACCCCTAGCTAGCCTGGAGGGTGAAGCCAAATTTCATTTATTTCCATTTCCCTTGTCTTATGTTCAGTTTCCCATATCAAGAATAAATGATTTTGATCTAGATAGGGTATCAGAATGTTCCATTCGAATTGATACTGCTACAGTCCTCTCCCGTTTATAACAATCACGGTGATAACAAAATTCCGGTTACAATGAGGTAAAAAATCAGGCCCGAACATTGTCCTCTTTATATATATATGTTTTTTAATTGTTCATTGGTTTGGTTATAACAAAATTTCAATATAATGACAGAAAACTGCCAGTCCCAACGACTTCGTTATCACGGGAGTCAACTGTATTTATAATATAATTATGAAGAGATAGGTTAGATATGGGTTCCATGACATTTGCTCCAGCGACAATTGCTCCCATGAAATATCTGCACGCTAAGCCCAACATAAAACCTACTCAAACACGTAACCCTCACCCTAATCCTAATCCTCACATCAAAATAAACCTGAAACCCTATCACAACCCTACCCCTAATTAACCCTAAGTCCTTGGAGAAAGTAAGACCGGAGCAATTGTCGCAGGAGCAAATGTCGTGTCACCTATGGATGTGCAATGCAAATTTTACTGCTGGACAGCTAAAGAAAACTGATGTTTGCATGTATACTATGTTTGCTATTTTCACTTTTTATCAAGTTATTTTCGTTGAATTTTGAGTAGATTATTCAAGAGGGTGGTTGAAAGCTTTCAAGAACTCGAAACTCAATTTCTTAAGACCTGTTCAAGATTTTTTAAATGATGAAAATCACATCCCTAGACATATTGATGTGTGTGTACGTGAAAGACAGTCGCTTTTTTATTTTATTTTTTTTTCTAAATTTCATTTTGCAAACTGTATTTTTCGGCCATCAGCTACCTGTTAACCACGCATCTATACTTATAAGATAATAAAAAACAACAACACTATCAATTCATTTACATAATTTTCTCTGTAATCTATACAGTTTCCACTTAAGTCGGTTTTGGAATGCCAGTGTGTCTGCATGCTTAGCGGAATGGCCCTCCATCCAACAAAATGATGGCAATACTACCGAAATAACAAGATATAACGGTTTCTTGATTTACAACTTGGACTTTATTTCAACGGTGACATGTCCATAACAGGTTGAGCAAGAAGATCTACCGTGTTTGTCCCGTCAACAACACGGTGTGACTGAAGAGAACGCCCAAGAGAACGGGTCGGTATATATCGAAAGAAAGAAACTCCCATGCCCTGTCAGATAGACTTTTTTTTTTTTAATACCGCCAAAATATTTACAAGCAAAACGTCTCGCCCTAACTTTCATAAATACATCTATAAAAATTCTTGCAAACTCCCATGAAAAGTTCGGGTCTGAGAAAAGTCAAGAGACGCTTTTTCAAAACAACTTCGCTACTCTCAGCCACCATGATTTTTTCTTTTTTTTTTTTGTAATTTGGAATATAGCTCGTGACGACATGGGCAAGTTGCGTTTCCACAAGACTGGCTGAATTGGTCACTGGCCGACAAGGCGTACACGCGCGCCGAAAAAAAGAAAAAAAAGAGACTATTTTTCTTCCATTTGCGACAGACATCATTCAAAACGATTTATCATCGGAACGATGCTGGCGCGACGTAAACACAACTACCTTCGACCAGTCTCGTACATCGTGACCTTTGAACCCAAGAAAGACCCCTGGGTGAGGTCAGGGTTACTACCACAACATGCATAACTTGATTTTTTTTCCCCCGATGGTGTGGTATTTTCATTTAATGTCGAATCGATGCATAAACGTCTTTTTGATATGGCCGCGTGTTCCCACGGGTACGTCTGTCCGCTAGTGCGAACTTAAACTGACATTTACACTGAATGTAAAGTAAGGAATCGCCAGATTAAAAAGAGTGTATTTTGCATTGTCTCTGTTATATTTTGTTTCATGTGTAAGAAAGAACTACTACACCTTGTAATTGCCATTTGATAGTCTGACTAAAAATAAATCATTTACAATAAAATATAAAAAAAAAAACCGCCATCATCAACAACAGCAACATCAAACATCTCTATGTGTCTTAGGTCCCTGAAAATTGTAGGTATGCATGATCGATCGTTTTATTTCACTTTTGCATTGACATTATACAATTGTCTTCATGGTATGACATTTTGACGCACTTTGGGAACTTATTATTACGAACAAAAAAAGCAATACCCATTGTATTGGAGGCTAAACATATAGTTAATTATAGTTCACGCATCACTAAAAGAAAATAAAACGTTCTTATATTGTGCGACTATGGCGGCGCTAAACTCGTGTAACCGCCTTTCATTTTATGAAGTATAGATATGAAATAAAAATACTTCTTGGGAGCATATATTTATATATATATATATATATATATATATATATATATATATATATACATGTATATTATGATGGCAAAAATTCAATTAAAAAGTAAACAAACAAAGGAAAGTATTCGTTTTCATGAACTGAAAAAAAATTTTTTTTCTTAAAGAAAGAGAAATTAAGTACCATATTTGAAGTTATTCATCTCAAAATGATAGGACAATGTTGGAATAAAGGTTAATGATATAAGAATAATTATGTGAGATTAAAACCAACAAGAGAACGTCTGAAATTTATCATTAGTTGTTAAATCGATGGAGTCGCATTAATTCTGATGTCCTACTTTTATCTTTAATCTGCGTTGTCGTAACATAACTGATGCGTGTGGAATACTCAAAGTTGATACAAAATTACGCTCGTAAAATTCATCGTGAAATTATACATCTTTACATTCATTTACGCGTGTGTATTACTCTGCATATTAGTCCGTTGATCGCGCAGAAAATGAAACATCTACACAAAGAATTAGAGAGAATATCAAAACGTTCCCGCCAACGTCATCATTATGAGGAAATATTCCACAATGTTCACCTCATAAGTATAGGTGTGGTGACTGCATATTTTCTCGGTGGATGTAAATCTGCCATCCAGCAAAATTCTCTCGCTGGAGTGATTGAAAAATTGCCATTTTTTGCAAGGTGTGCCCTAAGCCAACAAACAGGAAAGTTTAGTATTACAGGTGTGTTATTGTTCGGTGCAATGAGTATCTATTCGGAATCTCTGATTTTCTCACGACGCGATGAATTATGGCAATAACGGCCTGTCACCCACGAGTGGCTCTTGGACGAAATGTCATCTTTATATTTCATCTCCTTCTGGTACAACAATTGGCTATAAGTCATACCACATGAAATGTGTATCCCTGTTGAGAATTCATGGTTTTGTTGTTATTGTTGCAAGGAGCAGGGAGGTGAGACACCTCCCTGCAAGGAGTGAATAAACTGCTGCAGGATTCAGCGGCGGATCCAGGAATTCCGTAAAAAAAGGGGGACGCAAAGCAAAGGAGCGACTTCCGGGTTTTATCAGCTGACAAACAAACAAACAGAAAAATGTCCGCTGATATCGAGCGATTTAACGCATACTTTTATTTTAAAAAAAGCAACTGAAATAAAACAAAAGGGGGCGCACTCCCGGTGCGCTTTATTTTCTTCTTCTTCTCTTAAGAAATAAATTAAAGGGGGCGCGGGCCCCGGTGACCCCCTGGATCCGCCACTGGGAGCTGAGCACGACTGCTGGCATGCCATCGGCAATCAGAATAATCCGATTGTTTTATTATTCTAAACTCTTCCCCACGAAAGTTTTGCTAATATTTTTGCGTGTACGAGATGTTATATGCTAAAGGTTTGTGCCATCCACAACGAGGGGATCGAAGACTTTGTTTGACATATACGAAAAGTGCACATCCGTGAATATGTCACTTGATATTTGTCACCCTGATCATCACTAATGGAAGGATCTAGAGCCCGGTCCAGAGTTACTGATGACAGTCAATCAAAGTGGGTGCACAATAAAGCATGGCCAGAACTGCGTAATTAGTGATATCAGTACGCATGAAACGTAGCACAATCAGTTTTCCTTATAACCAATTATATTCAAGGGTGGTGGGCCAATGCAGTGTACGTATCTTAGCAGCGGATGCTGTGAAATACGTTCACCCTATAACAACCGGCGTATTGGCTCATATCATGCTCCCTTCAAAAAGAAAAAAAAAATAATGTTGTTTTGAATGATATCAATGTTTGTCAGATATGTTTTTGTTGACTTAAAATTTAAGTCAACAAAATATAATCATGTTTCATTTGTAACTAGGCAACGGAAAACCTCTATAATTCTGTAGCATGTGTCTTTAATTTTTTTTTTTTGTGAAGGCACTTCTTTTTTTCACACTGTTTGAAAGCTTGCAGAAGAAGAATGCCAGTGTAAATTGTTTGTCAGGGTTGTCATTAAAATAAGATATGTAAACTATTAGATATTCATGTGCTATGGGACACAGTCACATAACAACTGACATTATAATATTGTAGACAAACGTGAGCGTGGACAATGGAGGCGCAAATGAAAACAAAAACAAAACAAGACAAAACAACCAAACGTAAAAATGGGCGGAGGGTCATTATTCCGAAGATTCCGAAGGTTCGTATTATAAGAGAACGCACCATCTTTTCATTTCCGGATTATTGAACCTCTTTCGATTTCGGATTAACGAACATTCAGAATAACAGACCATATATTCATTTTCGGAGCAACGAACCTTCGTGTCTGTTTTCTTTGTTCGGAGTGTTTTGTTTTTTTATGAATGAGCTTCGTTTTCATTTCTGATACATTTATGTTGTATCTTATCCGCACGGACCTGCGGAAGAACAGTCTCCGGACTGAAGTATGCATGTGGAATGAAATGAAATGAAATGAAATGAATTAATTTGTATATTCTATTTTCAGATTAACGAACGAAGATTGGGAATTTGTGTATTTCGGAATTAAACGAACTTTCGAAAGAACGAACGTCACCCAAACCAACATTTTTAGGAGTCTTTCCATTTACCAAAGAATTGTTTTCAAGCTTGGTCAAGTGCTTGTGTGTATTTCCTAGCAACGGTCGCTCTGAAAGTAACTCACCCTTGCAACAGACTGTATTATTATTTACTGTTCACCACATAAAGGGTGTGGGCATCAAGTTTCGTGCAGAATCATAAAATTAGTTCCCATCATCGGTAACAAGTAGAATAAACTGCTTGGTCTATGCACTCTTGAGGTCATGTTAATTAATCAATGTTATGAAAGTGAAACAATTGATATTATCAATGAAACTGCTGAATCGTGTGTGTGTGTGGGGGGGGGGGGAGGGGTACATTGTAGTTGTTTCACAGGGTCCAATGAGGAGTTTGCTCTCGATGAAGTGGAAAAAAAATTCTGGTATCGGAATGTGGATTTATAAGAGACTGTCTGCTTTGATTATCTGATTATGTGGCCAGGTCGTTGCACTATATCAACACTTCTTACTCCTCAACACTGAAAGATATAGATACAGACCTGTAGATATTCTACGAGACTCAGCATTGGTACCGTTGCTATACTATATTCATTAAAAAAGATTAAAAAAATATCGGTAACATACTAGTATAGTTAAACATGCCAAATGCTGTTCCATACACCTATTACGCAACTATTACGTAAGGGACACGATTTTCCTACAAAGATTATATACATATATATATATATATTATATATATATATATATATATATATATATATATATATATATATATGTATATATATATACATATGTATATATACATATGTATATATATATATATACATATATATACATAGATATATATTATGCTTTCAACTTCTATAATTATAAGATCGTCATTTTCGTGGCTGTGCATGTAAAAAACGGTCAACACGTACTTTACTTCAGTGAGATGATAATATTTGCAATCAACTGAATATCATATCAAAAAACAGTGTACAATATGTGAAACATCATTGCATCAGGATAGCAATTGTCATACAGAGTCTACTATATGTAAAAGCTCCGAGGTGAAGTAATCTTGATGGGATATGCGGGTTATTCGACTTAGGAATACCTGAGTACAGTAGGTTAATACGTTATTATATGTATAGACACATACATGTAATATTCATCGGGGTGATGTGATGTTTGCTTCTGCAACAATTGCTCCAGCCTTATTTTCTTTAAGGACTTAGGGTTAAAAGATTGGATTGTGATAGGGTTTTAGGTTCTATGAGATGTCAAAGAACATGCAATTCTAAGGGGTATCAAAAATTTATTTGATGAAAATCGGTTTTGATATGGCTGAGATATCCAAAAACAAGGTGAAACAGACAGATCCTAATAAAAGGCGTGGCCTGTCGCCTTTTGTTATAATTATTTTTTTGATATCTCAGCTATTTGAAAACCAATTTTCATCAAATAAACGTTGAATCCTTCTTAAAATTACATGCTCTTTCATATTTCATTTAAGAGGTTTCTCATTATCTCACTTAGGAATGTTCAAAACATTAATACCCACATCAACCTGTACTGTACAGTCCCTTCAAGATTGGATTGTGATCGGGTTTTACGTTTAGTTTTATGTGAGGATTAAGATTAAGGTTAGGATTATGTTTGTGGGGTAGAATCTATGTTTGGCTTAGCGTGGAGATATTTCATGGGAGCAATAATCGACGGAGCAAATGTCGTGGAGCCGTAATCGGACACCGGCATGTGCAAATTGTTGAAGTTGGAAGTAATTAATATCTAGACATTGCTGTAAATCAACTTTATGATACTCAAGAAGCATGGTATCTGAATGATCAGTTTTGATTTTATGTCTGTCCTTCGAATTTGCCGAATCGAAACCCAGAACAAAATTTCGCTGAGGATTATTAAGTATTTATTTTGTTGTATAGAGGAGCTTGCCAACACTCTGTCACGTTTAGAAAGCACTCCGATAGTCTCCAATGTAAAAAGCCCCCCCCCCAAAAAAAAAAAAAGTAAAGTCGTTGTATCCAGATTTCATGCATTTTAGATCCGATTTTGCTGAGACTTTCATCATTCTTTGCGTTTGATTTTGCTCTGAGAGGGAAAGAGCACGCTTCGAATCTCAAGAACAATGGGAGTTGACATCAAATTGTCGTTGCTTTTACTACCATTCGTGCGAAAGTAAACATCACGTCATTTGTTAGAAATTGTAATGTATTTTTGACAAGTCAAATGCGTCCACGTTACACTGATTAGATGATTATTATGTTCAATAAAATCTTAAACAGCTGTAGTCTACGAATGTTGCTCTTACATCGAGAAACGTGAGGGCGTTTCATCTCTGTGGTATTTTCAGGACTACTTGCACTCTCTACATGGAATGAATGAATAGGCCTCCTCACATCAACAAATAAGCAGTAGTCGGCAAAATGTTTCGGAAAGGTTGTTTGCTAAATGTTCTCCGATGAGTTGTTTTATCTTGCAGAATAATGATATGACGCTGATACTAACATGCTGACCGTTATTATTTCTGGTCGAGGAGATTTCCATGTACTTTTCGACAGATGGCGCTATCAATATACAGTATATAGTCATAAATCAGGCGGTGTCATTCCTGCGCGCCGAAGTTTGTATTTTGATTTCCCCTTCTTATTGCCCAACATCCAGCTGATCAGGTGGGGTTTTGATAGTGTGAAAAACTAGACACGTACTAAACTCATGTCCAGAAGAGCTCTACAAAATCACATACAAATCCAAATTAGTTTAGGGAGATGAGTAAAATGTATAAAAATTATTTGATCTGATAGTTTTTATCTTTATTTTACATACAAATTTGTTTTTACATAATTTTGATCGCCACATTTCCTTCTAAAGGACTATATTCAAAGACTAGAAAGCATCAGCGGTCCCGATATCGTCGATCACACCGCAGCATGTGCAGGCAACACACCCACTCTTTGCGCTCTTCCGAACACTGCACAAACTTCTTGTGGCGTGCGGCGAGTGACGTGTATCGTAAAGAGCACTTTTTCCCCCCCTCCACCAGGAGCATTCTGGTATGCCATGCCACCACACCGCTGCTCCGAAGCCGCTAAGTGGTCGAGTACTGTGTTTCGCTCCTGCAGTAGCGAGCTCGAACACCTGTAAGATCGTGTGATCATTATCGTGTGATACGTTTTGAGAAAGAGACGTGGACATCATTAGATGGAATTTACTGTATTGGTGACTTGACGGACTGTTGTTTGACGACTGCTAACGAAGGTAAGTTATACTCTCCATCAACGTCAAAAAAAGTTTTGAAACATCGATGTGCATAATGTGCATGCCGGGTGCAGAGGCGTGGAGTGCGTGTTGACTGTTGGTTCAAACTGTTGCCCGATCGTCGGGCCTAGCTAGGGCCAGGGAAAGTCACCGCACTGCGACCCACCTACAATAGGCTGGTTTCCAGGCCACCTGGTAGATGTTTGACTCTTGATCGTGTTAGAAAGGCAAAGGGATGAAACTACATTAATATTGATGAGTATTGATTGTGTCGATCATGCATCCACTAATAGTGACACTATGCAAGTCTATGTTATATGAATTTTCTTAGAATGTGACAGTGAAGACATGTTCATCAATTTTGTATTATTGTCTTTTTTGTTACTTAAAGAAGGTAGGCCTATGTTGTAAAACTAATGTGAAGTTTCCTCTACTCGACACTCTGGCTTTGATAATGACTCACCTCACGATCAATGGACCGATTGATTGTGAACTGTTGTCATTTGAAAATATGCTATACTATTTTATTAGAGATTCCAAAGAGAGATATTCCTATTTCTCTGCTATTATAGACCCTATCTATCTGATTGACTAAAGTGGTACAACAATGTCAATGATTACATGGAGAGATGATTGCTTTGTATGATAATTAACATAACAAAAAACAAGTGCTGACCACTGACCACTTTAGCACAGCTTTAAATTTTTTGCGAAGTGCCACTGGCATACAATGAATACAAAACAGAGACAAAAATTCACAAAATTCATTAAATTTACATTGTAGGGCCTAAATGATGTGAAAATTTTTGGTTTACAATAATTATGTTGAGTACGTATGCATTATCGTGCAAAATCTCAACATTTTTTTTTAGTAAGGTTTATTGATAAAGCACATGGGCATTCACCTGCTTGATAATTTTTATTCATTTTTGTAAGGACCTTGTCAAATTGCCCGTAACATTGTGATTTAATAGGTGTCATGGAAAGTCCCATTCACTATCTAGATGAAACTCAAAATAATGCAGAATATAATGTGATTTTTTTATTGAGTGACAAATAGATCAGTAGTACCATGCCAGAATACAATGTATAAAACATACTATTTTAATAATTCAGGAACATATTTTATGATATGTGATTGGCATTAGTAGGTTGCAAATCATGAAGTTTTGATCTGCATTGTTTTCCAAACTGTTTCACATCATATTGGGCTTGAAATGTAGCATTTGTTAAATTTCTATTTTCACTAAGACTGGAGAAATATTATATAACTTGAGATGATATTCTCTTTTATTGATTTTATGAACCTCAGTTGTGATATTGTGGATCTAGGTCATGAGGTGTGATCAGCAAAGCAAGTGCAGAACATAACCATCTAATATACAGTATTATAAAACCTGTTCATGTAGGCCTAATGGTTTAAATTTTGTAAATACCTTCCTGTAAAATTTGCTGTAAAATATCACAATTTGCAATCTAGGCTGGTAATCAGTGGACAAAATACACCACAGATATTTTAACAGATATTATGATGCTCCCCTTTAATAATAACATGGTTATCCAAGCCCCACTCTCTATATTGGAGTGAGAAGGAAATTGGCATTTCCCAGAACGTGGCAGGTGATTTCATGCTGATGAGAAGTAGATTGGGGAAAGGGGGAAACCATGGCATTTAAACAGTGTGCTTATCTGTACATGTGGGCCAGTTTTAGCGCCCATTTACACCCCTCTCCTCAGCTCAGCATGCCCTTTTTACCACCACGTGGTCAGGTAGAGAGGCACAGAATGGGGGGGGGGGGGGAGAGCTGCAGCATGGTGTGTTGCAATACCTCTTGTTCTGTACACTTTCACCACCTCCTTGCTTTTTCATCCCCACCTTCAGAAAGGGGGGATTGTCACAAAAAGGACATCTGGTCTAACAGAAAGAGACAGAGAAAAAAGAGAAAGGGGGGGGGGGGGGGGGGGTTAGTGGTTACAATGGAGTAAACTTACCCTAAAGAAAACTAAACAAAACAAAAACAAGAATGGAAATCTGAAGGGTGGAGGGCTTCGCTAATGCTGTGGAATGTTTCCGCCTCATGTCTGGACATGTCTCTGGTTTCTTGAGGGAGAGTGGAGAGTGTTCAAGGATTTCTTCATATCTCGTCAGAATTAAAACTCTTTCAGGTAGTATAATTATAGATAGCTGTCTGTCTGAAGGGATAACAATTTCCTCCCTCTCCAGAAAAGAAAGACAAAAAGAATTTACTTCAATCAATGGGGCATTTATACGCATATAATCCAACACTCACATAGTGATACACACACACACACACACACATACACACACATACACACACACATACACACATACATACATTCACTGTGTCTCTCGAGCAGCTGCTCTTTGCCGAGGTGCCCTGGATTTTGAAAGCAGGGATTGGTGGTCGCTCCTACAGCTTTCAACCCATCCTGTCTGCAACTAAACACCATGGAATTAATGATTTGTGTCATCCGATCAGATTGGACTTTTTCAACTGAAACACCGTGATGCAGACATTGTCTGCTCAGGCAGCATGTAAACTATCAGAGTCAAAGGAGAATGATCCAAAGAAGAGTTGGAAGAGCAGAAGAATTGAAGAATAGCAACCATGTCCTAGATAATCTTTGAATGTTGATCAGTTGTGTCGAGTGAAGGTATAGATAATATTGCATTGAATCTTGCATTGTAAATGCTGGTCACCAGGCTGTGCTGCAGAGTATTATTTCCTGAAGAGCAGCCTTAATATCTTTGTCATAGACAAAACTAATACAAGGTGCTACAAATGTATTGCTTGCTTGCCGTGGGCAAGCAAAACTCATTGCTTGGCAAGTGCAGTGGATGGGCACTTGCTAGTAATTATAACAGTAGCTAATAATAGTGGCAACAAGTAGCCACTATCATTATGATGATGATGATGATGATGATGATGATGATGATCATCATCATTGTTATTATCATTGTTATTATTGTTAATATTATTAAGAGCTAATACTGTTAGAACACACATTTCCCATAGACACACATAGGTTCATACAGCCTTTTACCAAATGGGAGAGCAATCATTTGTATTGAATAGAGATTGTAAAGAGATTGTTTCTAATTCTATTGTATCAAAAGACATTCTACTCCTTCCAAAACTCTTCGTATCACATGGTAAAGCCTGTTGTATCTTCAGACATATGTTTCTGTATCGATTTGCTAAAATGCACTGAAGCTAATTAATGCAAATCACTGTTTGGAGAGTGTATGTACAGAGAATACTAGATGTCATCTGATTTTCAACATAGGAAGGTTGTAACTTTTATGCTCTCTTTGTCTGAAGCCCTTCATCATAGTTTCAGTTGTACTTTTTTAATTGAATTCATTGTCTGTGGTTCTTGGAGCATTGTTTTCAAAAGGAAAAAATTCTTTTGTGAGAGCTAACTCATTGTTTTGTGGTTGTGGATGTGCGTGCTGAATGATGTGATTTTTTGACCCAGTGTAGTAATCTCATCTGTTCGGATGATGTGTGTGTAATGTGTCTGTTTTTTATGTCTGATGAGGATACATGTAGGCTGCTTACTTCCCAATGGTTTTTTTTTTTCTGTGAAGCATACACACTGCACAATGACCTGAAAGCAGAAGAATGGCCATCTAACAACACAGGGGTCGCACTTAACTTTTTTTTTTTACTAGCCAGGCGGACTACTTAATTAGAATCAATTTTAACACTGAAGCAATGTTTTGGCTAGCCAGACGGACTAGTAACTTCAGAATTTTATGATTTTTAGCTAGTCCGACATGATTTTGGGTGGCCAATGGCCAGCGGACCATCGCCAATTTCGAATCCTGCAACATACTTGCTATAATATACTGCTGATGGACCAAATCACATTTCTACAACATCTCTTGTCATCAATAACGTAAATATGGCAGAAGATGATGAGGTGTTAACAATATTTGGGTGATGAACTTCAAGGTCCAGTTTACCTTTGGGAGCAGTGATTTAAAAAATGTTCAAGATATCACACTTGATGCATGTGTAGGTCTGTTGCATCACAAAACATCCTACCAGATACAATTTTTGCAATAAAGCCTAAAATGTCAGGAGATATCAGCATTTTTCTCAATAAACCATAACTGTATACGGTTTAGTCTGGAAGCATTCTTATTATAACTATTGTTCACATTTTGTGTATTTAACAATACTTAACATTGATTACACGGATTCAAATTTTTACAGTGGTTGTTTCTATCCCTAACTCACATTTTATAACTATTTTAAAGCACTAATGTTGGGTTTTTGTTTCATCTGCAAATGGTAAATTATGCCTTTAAGAGTAACATAACAGTAAGGCCAAAAAAAAAAATTGTTGCATTGGCGTAACCCGCCCGACCCTAAAAATTCCGCCGACCCCATGTTTTTTTATTTTTTTTTTTGCTATCGATATCAAATATCTTGTTGATTGCGATCGCGATCGCACAAACCCGGAAGTGGAAACGGCTCTGGGGATATCGGATGTACGAGGGAGAGATCTAGCGCCTCGCATAAGCCTTCCTTGATCAGTACGTCATCTGTTTCCAACACGGACACGTACTCTAACAAGATTTATTCAGTGTATACGTAGCATTCAGACTGCGATGTATTGTGCACAGTTTTGCCATAGGTTTCTTGTGTGGAGAACTTACACGAATCTGTATATGTGGGACTGTAATAGAGATCGCCGTGTGCGATGAAAAGATCGTACATATGGGTCAATTTGCATCTATCTTATCTAAGTCAAACTAGTAAAATATGAAGTGAAAACATTCAGGATAGGGATTTCAACATCTTTAAATTCTGTGAAGGGGTATAATTCCAGTAATATCGGCCTCATAAATGATTTGTAGAATAGATGAACACAGCACATTCGGTGCAGCAGTTGTAACTGTTTACTGAGCTGAGCACGAGTTTTACACGTAAAATGCAGGTAGCAAAAAAAAAAAAAAAAAAAAAAAAAATCCGCCCGACCGACCCTATTTGAAAATCTCATGTTACGCCAATGCAACAATTTTTTTTTTTTGGCCTAAGTGCCTGTCTGAAGCATAGCCACCATTGTAAAGAATGGCTGTAACTTTTATGTTATGGGTTTCTGCAAACACATCAACCTTCAGTTTCTTTTTTTTTCCCATGCCGGATCCTCCATTATGAATACTTGCCCATGATGAAAGGTTGCGCCAAATTATAGAATTTGCGGTTTGAATGAAATCATATCCAGTTTGTCATAATGTAGACTTTAGAGGATGGAATTTGAACTTTGTTGAAGTCCAGTGTAACTGACACCCCTCCACCCAGTGGAAGTCGCTTTGTTCTCAAATAATTGGAAGAATGTGTCATCCCAGTGTGATTTTCCTGCCATTTGTTCGGCCTGTTCTAGTCCAGTGGGTCGTGGGATAATATGAATGGGAGAGAATTATTTTGAGTTTGCCGAGTGAGAAAATTTCATCCGACATTGGAACTGCTCCAAGAGCAGTCATGATTTAGTGCATTTCCAAAGAAAAGTGTTGCAGTGAAAATCTTTAAATTCGTTTGCTTGGGAAGAAGGTTTTGAAGCCTCTCATGCCCTAGTAACTTAGGAACTGATGGCTTCAACTATGGTTTCAATCACATTCACACTGCAGGCATAAGTTTGAAAAAAAAAATGTCTGTGCATGTAAATAAGGAATAACAAAGGAACAAATTTCTGTACTGAATTGACAACTTATGTCAATGTTTAATATCGGTTTGTTCATGACGGTACTTGCCTCCAGTCACAGGAATATTTGCATGATGCATTGGTTCCGTAAAACCTCATAAATGATGGTGTGGTCAAACGTGACGGACATGTTTGTTTTGTGGCTTTAGGAGTACATACTACTGATAAAATGCAGGTAAACCAACTTCCCATAATGAAGCTGGCATTGAAGATGTTATAAAAAAGTACAAGTCATGTAATGAGTAATGGCAATGAGGCAGGACAAGGAGTGAACTTAGAATTTAAGAAACACACAAAACCACTTCTTCCTTGTCTCCAGCTGGGTTTGGTCGCCAACACTACCGGAACTTGTCTGACCTGTTGCTGACTGGAAATCTAGGAAAATCTGTGAAACTTCCCCGGAGTTTTGTTTTGTTTTGTTTTGTTTTGTTTTGTTTTGTTTTGTTTTGTTTTGTTTTGTTTTGCTTTGTTTTTTGTTTTTTGTTTTGTTTTTTCTTGATGTTGGCATTAGAATGGAAAAACTGTATTCTGTGAGTTTTTGGTATCAGTTTAGATCTACAGATATGATAGAACCGTCTGTCTTGGTTTCTCGTGATCTTTAGACCTTGACAAGAAGTCTTTTTTCAGATTGGGGGATGAGGAGCAATAGAGGATTAAAATTTCGTGGCACTCCCTAGAAACTGTGTTTTGTAGATTTATGCAAATAAATTTTACATTGAAATTCACATGAGGAAAAATGCTCTGAGTCAAAGCAGAATTACAGTGTAGAGCAAAAACTCCCGAAACCCATCTGCACATATTTCTGAGGAGAAATCTACGTGTAATTCTTGTGCTGCATTTATCCATGTTGGTGAAACTTTACATTGTAGACAATAGTGTAGCCAAGCAGTTCATTGGATCAAACTCTAACACTGGAGTATTGAGAAAGCTAGTGACAGGCAGATGTTTGTTTGCATTTTTATAGTTTATCTAAATTGTATCGTTTATGAGAGTTAGAATGTTCCAGTACCTAATGTTGTACTAATACTAATTCAAAGAAAGGTTATCATGAAATATTGATAAGTTGCTACAGGGACTTTGGCATGCCGTGCATTTCAATTCTTACTGGGAATCAATGGTACTAGCATTAATGCATAAAACAGTGGATTCATTGAAATATTAAGAATGACACTCATATGGGACATTTTGTCCTGTTAGTTTGTTCTTCTTTTTGATCCATTTCCCATGCTTTCACGGTTATTTTGTCATTGTTGTTGGAAAATGTGATATCTGAGTACCGGTATGTAATAAAGGAATCATGATTTAATGACAGTACCATTATATGCAATACTGTTACACTCAGGAAAAATATTTGGTCTGTTAATTTATAATCTATGAATAATGGGGCATTGAATGCAATGTTGACACATTTGTTTAAACAGTTGCAGCACACAGGTGGTTGACCACACACTGATTTTTATCAAGAGAATTTATTGCAGATATTTCTTTTTGATGAAACATTACAAAAATAGTCTGTGAATCCAAAGGTTAAACTTGAACACCTGACAGTGACTGATAACACCTATCCACATGAGTAAACACATCTTCAAGTTGTGAAATTATCATAAGTATCAGTGCCAAAATGAGATGAGAAAAGTTTTGAAGGAAAAATCATTGATCTCCGGGGAGGGAATGTTTGTTATTCATGATTGTAATCAACGTGTATCACCATCATTATACAAATACTTTGCAAACATTCAAAAGAGGAGAAGTCCCTTCCTGTAGGAGATTATTGACAAATATTTCTCATTTTGTTGTGTTTTGTGAATTATGGAAGTTGAGCTACATAAGTGCAATTGTAGTTGTGTGCCCTTGAGAAGTCATGTTTATTGATATACTGGCATCCGAATTGTCGCAACTTACATTTATCACATGTCTCATTCTGTTAGGAAATAACAAGATATTTTCATTTGTTGCTTATCCCTTTGTTGGAAAGAGCCATTTAACTTTTCAATTCCTCTACTGGTGCATTTTCTTTCACTTTCTACTTCTTGTATTCTATTCTTTATAGCCAAGCATTAAAGGACAAGTTCACCTTCATAAACATAAGGATTGAGAGAATGCAACAATATTAGTAGAACACATCAGTGAAAGTTTGAGGAAAATTGGACAATCGATGCAAAAGTTATGAATTTTTAAAATTTTTGTGTTGGAACCGCTGGATGAGGAGACTACTACAGCTTGTGAGTCATATGCGTACAACAGTATAAAGAAAATGTAAAGAAAATTCAACATATTTTCACTTTTTTCGCATAATAAAAGAGCACTTGACTTGCCTCTTTCTAAAGGCAGGGGGAATGATATTACCCATAACATTTGTCGATAACGAGTCGGGGGAATGTGTACTTTTTTCAAAAGATGAAATTTTGTGAAATTCTCTTTATATTTTCCTTATATTGTTGTACGCATGTGACATCTAAGTTATTCACACATTGCAGTAGTCTTCTCATCCAGCGGTTACTGCACAAAAACTTCAAAAATGCATAACTTTTGAACGGATTGTCCGATTTTCCTCAAACTTTCAATGATGTGTTCTGCTAATATTGCTACATTCTCTCAATCCTTATGTTTATGAAGGTGAACTTGTCCTTTAAGTAGTATATTAGGTGCTTCTGTGCTGTTTGTGACAGTAAGCGACTCATATAGAAAGTCTATGGGCAAAACCAATGTTTAGATGGTGCCCAACCACATGCTTTACCCTGGATGGAGTAAAGCCAATTCTTTTGAGTGACAGACACGATGTGCTGCTTCCATTCCCCTTCCTGATGTTGTAGAAGACTGGCATATATTTTATGAACACACACACCCTACCAGTGAGAGGGCTTGTGCAAATTGCTACCAAATTTGGGATGAAGGTATTGTAGGGCTCCTGGAATAGTGAGGTGCCTTCTGAGGAGTAGCTCCATGGGTACGGGCAGAAAGGCGAGTGTGAGGTGTTGCAGGAACACAATGGGGTGAAGGGCGACCTGCGGGTCGGGGTGTGAATAGTTCAGCATTTGGGCATGCATCAAGCACTGAGAGGAGGGAATCCTTTTGCCCCCTCACCCCCTCTCCCTCCCCCTTTTTTGTTCCTGTAAATGCTTGAGGTAAACTTTCAGCACTACAGTTTGAGAAGGTATATTGTTGGTCATGTTTGAATGAACCTGTGCGGCAACATGTGCAAAGTTCAAACTGTCTTCAGGGACTATAATTTATGGAAGACAGCATGATGTCATTGAGCAAGTTTGCCAAAGACTTAGTGAACGTTGATAGATTGTTGAAGTCATAAAGTGAACTGAATATAAAAGCTGCAAGAATCACTTAGAGGTAGTAATACACCATATAGCTGGAACACAGAATGTGAAGCTGGTATTAAAATGAAAGTGTCAGAAAAGCAAAAAAATTTTTATTACCCCTATATTTGAATCTGCAGTCCAGATTTATAAGCACACCAAACCAGTGTGTTTAACTTTTCAAAGGTCTGTCTGTGTAGACTACATTGGGGTACCATTTTTCATTCCATTGTTACACTGCCACTTCACTTCTGTGACTCAACTGTAGTATTGACATACAGGCTAGCTGAGCACAGGGCAAACTTCGTGTATGCTCGTCTCTCTCCTTTCAACCCTACCCCCCTCTTTCTTTTTCCCTCTCCTTTAGAGGGCCATAAGTTTCTCTGCGTGCTCTACCTCCAGTTGAGCGCTGCTCGAGATTGGGTCATTTTCCCACGGCACCAAGAATATGCCCAGTCCATCAGCCCTTGGACTCTGCAGAAATGTAATGTGTGTGTACCTGTACAATATACAAATATGATGGGGGAGGGCATGTTTGTGTTTGCTTTTAAACTGTGTGAATGGAAATTTATGAAATATTATACTGCTATCAAGATCAAAGAAGATTGTAATCGTGCTTGTTCTTCTATTTACGGTGTTTGCTGAAACCTTTGATTTTTCACAATTTTTGTGTTCTCATGCATGAGATAAAGTCTCAAAAGCATTTCTGTAATATTAATGTATTGTTCACTTTCACGCTCGGTGTATATGAACAAGTGTGTGGTATTTTTTATTCTCAGTGAATTATATGTAAGCAACCTTTCTGTGATATTGAATGCAGAGGTTGCATATTTGTATGATTGATATTGCACGTTTCTGTGCCAACTTTTGCACGATACCATTCTACCAGGTCTTCTCCGTACTTATATTCGTTAATTTGTGCATCAGATGTGCACATGGGAGTATAAGCCACATCAGGGAGGTGAGACGCCCCTCTCTTGGTGCATGCAGTGGCTTTCTGTATATACATATTGTATGTCGCACCCATTCACATTTTCTTGAAATGCAAATAACATGAGAATACTTTCATTTTAAAGCTGGCAAGTTGCAAAGCCTTATTCCAGCCCCATCCCATGTATTTTTTTTTCTAGACATGAATGATGAATGCTATTCAAATTATGCATGCTTGAAACATGAAAACAAAATACTATTATGTGTTATATTTTGCAGTGTTTTTTTTTCTAATAAAACAAGTCGATTATAATAATCACAACATCAGCAGCTCAGAAGAAAAATACCTCCAGTATCACAAGGTAGGATTAGGAAATCACTCATTTTTTTCCTTTTGTCAACATGTGTTCTCTTTTTTTTTCGCAATCTTGAATTCCACTACTCACAGAAATGGTCTTAGGGAATAAGTCCCATTTGCAAAACACTGTTTTCATGAACTGTACAAAATGATGTAAACAGTATGCCTTTCTACACAGGCCTGGCTGTAAGTGAGTGACTATAATAGACATGAGAATGATGTCATTATGTAAGTCCATTGTGGGATCCCAGTTGTAACCAGGAGAAACTGACAGTCACATCATGTACATGTACAACTGTGTATCCTAGTGTTTTTATAGTGATTGAAGCAAGCTGGAATGGAATATTGGCAATATACGTATACCCTACCATTTTTTTTTTTATCAGCAAGTACAGTGGATTCTGCAAAATGAGTTTAGTTGTTTGTTTTCTTTTCTTGTAAGTTTTTCTTTCCCCTTTCCACCAAAATGAGGCAATATTGGTCCAAGGCGGCTATGCCACTATATATCTCCCAGAAAGTGGATGATAAGAGTGAACACATCTGATATTGATCGTGCATTATGTACAGGTGGTACTCAATCAGATTTCAATTTTGACTTCTTTCTGGGTGAGACGGATGTGTCAGTGATAGTTTCCTTGCGTATGAAATACATGTAAACCACAGAATCCCTGATCAAGTTTAGCCCGTTGAGTGCTATGAGTGTTACATTGTAGTTGGCACAGAAAATCCCACAGCATTGTACTCACTGACCATAGTCCCTGGCACAGAAAGGGTTAAAGGTATAGTTTTTGGTTCAGATGGGGAATTCAGATTTTGAATTGTGCAAGATAATTACCAACATTTTATAAAATGAAATACGAAAGAGCATACAATTCTGAGAGGAATTCAAAAATGATTTGTTTAAAATTGGTTTTGAAATGGCCGAGGTATCCAAAAACAAGAGTAAAACAAAGTGATCCTAATAAATGGTAGGTCCCACCTTCATTAGGACCTCTTTGTTTTTGGATATCTCATATTTCAAAACCAATATTCAACAAATCAACTGTGAATTCCTCTTAGAATTGTATGCTCTTTCATATATCATAGGAGGTTTCTCATTACTGCGTATCACACAAAACGAGTTGGAAACTTGAAGTCCAATCTCAACCAAATCTACAGCATTGTATTTCATCCCTTCAAGACCAGTATGTGCAGCCTATCTCTGTATGGACTCTGCAATTTTGGAATGCAATTAAGATGTAATGTGAACTGCAAGACACACAATGTTTTGCCATTTTGTCAATGAGCTGGTATAGTTCATATATTTAATAGTCAACTTGACTGCATGCTTGTCAATCAACATGATTATTATTTTTTTTGAAAGATAAAAATAAACTCTCATAATGGAATAAGCAGAGATGTTTTCATTGTGTTCAGACAGGCTTCTAGGATTCTAGCTGATGAAACCATGATTTTTATCAAATTTGTAGATCGGCATTCTTTTAACTGTTTTTTCTATTTATATCTTTATCCATAATGATTGAGTCATGGCAGATAAACACTTGTCATGAAACAGTGTGGTAATGTTTGTTCAAAATCACACAGCAAATCCATGGGCAACAAGCATATCATTAACTACGTTACCACCCATGTTAGTATTTATACTCGTGACCTGTTGTATCCCCAAAACAGTAATTTTTACAAACCTCAATATAAAGCACATTTTGTCCCTCGAATAGGCAATGGGCTGGGCATGCAGAATAGGAAAAATCATATTTTCTTTGTGATAATAATGAAGAGGTCATGCTGGAGAATGAGACAGGACTGGATGATGTAATCTGTACTAGTCACCACAACTAATCGAATCAAAATTCTGAGAATAATTCCCATTGGATCCAAGTGGGCGGAATTTCACAGTGGGGGTTTATTTGTATCACAGGACTGAATGAAGATCAAGACTTTGTATGTATGTGTGTGTGTGTTTGTGTGTCTCCGTGTGTAGTCATATGATTGTACATTGTGTTTATAAGTAGGCCTATCTGTATATGTTTTTGTCTACATGTTTATGCAATGTAGGAATTCAAAGAAAAAGTATCCTGTAGTCCCAGACACTCATATCAATACATTATAATGTAAATGTACAGCTCTGGTAGTTTGTCAAATGAAGCTCTGTTGTTTCTGTCAAAATGCCCATTTCTGTGTAATCCCACCGCTGACAGCGGAAGATATTCTGTGCTCAGATGTCAGGATTTCCTCATCATTTACTATTCCAGCATTTAAGGAGGAGACAGACAATCCTATTTTTTAACAGTGTCATCTGCCCAGTAGGCCCTATATCACATAATTCAAAATCAAGGCTTGACGGTAGTGGTGGCCCGGTGGCCTGGAGCCACTAAGAATTGGTGTTGGACTACCAAATTTATCTTTTAGTGGCCCAATCAGGCAAATAAGATTCAAAATGGATTGTTAATATATTATATGCAATGTAGGAATTCAAAGAAAAAGTATCCTAAAGTCTCAGACACTCATATAAGATGTATAATGGCTCTGGCAGTTTGTCAAATGAAAATCTGTTGTTTCTGTCAAGATGCCCATTTCTGTGTTTGCAATCCCACCGCTGACGGCGGAAGATATTTTGTGCTCGGATACCAGGATTTCCTCATCATTCACTATTTCAGCATTGAAGAAAGAGACGAACAATCCTATAACAGTGTCATCTGCTTGACAATAGTGGTGGCCTGGTGGCTGAGGCCACTCAAAATTGGTGTTGGGCCACCACAGTAATTTGATTGAAAATAGATTGTTAATTTTTTTGTAGAATTCAGGCCAATACATACCCCTTTTTTTGGGCCACCAAAATTACTAGTTCAAAGAATTTGGTGTCCCAAAGTTGGCCACAAGACAGAAAATTTTGTGTTTAACCCTGCAAAATTGTGATTTTTAGAAAAGTGTTACAGCTAAGAGCTTTGTAATGAACCAGAATTCTCTCTTATTCATTGTCTGTATAGTCTCATGCATTTGTTTCCCTTTTAGGTATTTAAATAGACATGAGTATGATTCTAAGTGAAATGAAAATGTAAATGAAACATGAAATGCGTACATAATAATTACCAGGAAACCACAATTTATTGCCTGTAGCATTCAATTTTTATTTTTAGAATGCTGTATTAACAGACTATATGCTCTTTCAATTTTGTCTGGTGAAACCAGCATTCCACTTTACTTTAGAGTATAATCATCAGTAAAAAGATATGATCTATCACAATTATACAGCAGATTCCCCCATTAACTTCAAGTTATCATTCAATGAATAGATACAACATGGCTGCTCTACATAATCTCACTACTGATAGTGCAAGTTTTATACATGCTGAAGTTTAAAACATTCAGTTTTCTTCCAATGACAACTTCTGACCTTGTAACAATGCAACAGTGATTTATTTATTTCATAATTTAAGAGATGACATGAATTTTTATTTGATTGCTTGTGGTTTACATGTTGATATGGGTAGATGGTAATTTTAATGAGAGAGTGAGAAAAAAAAAACAGAGCTGGGCTTGGGGATCTTGCATTATTGAGGGTAGATACTCTTGGAAAAAGTTATTATGTTAACGATCTTTTCTATGAATTGAAAGCAGAACACGAAAGGGCCCAGAAGAAAGTCAACCAGCATACATGCAGACAATTTTTATTCTCACCATGTAGTTGGAAATCATGAGGCATGCATCATGAGTACATGCAACTCCAGTGCTAACTATATAACAAACATTATTTCAAGTCGTTACTGGTAATTATTTTTACAACGTACTTCAGGGTTGAGGTCTTTGGGAGATAGGCACTGCGTGAATGAAGTTTTTTTTATTTTTTTTATTTAGCCGTTGAGGTTAGAAAAAGAAAAGAAAAGATGGCCCCCCAAAAAAGAAAGAAAGAAAAAGAAACAAGCAGTGGTGACTGAGGCGGCAGAGCCACTACAATGTGAAGACACTGTTACAGCTGAAGAATTCAGATCTTGAGATTGATGTGCGACACTTTGGCTTCGTTTCGTATTCATCCTGGCACATCTTCACCTAGGACTTGCTTCCTGTTTCAGGGGGTGAAAATCTCAAGACTTTGCTAAAGAGGGGAAGAGGGGTAAAAAGGATCCCCCCCCCCCCCACAAAAAAAAAAGGAGAGAAAGAAAGAGAGGGCAGGAGGAAAAGATTGGGAATGAGTGGAGAAAGGTTGTGTATGGCATGGTAATCAGGTACGAAGAGAACAGCGACCAGTTTTGTCTTCTCACAATTTCTGGCGGAGGTCGCCCGGGGTCATCCCATCTCAAGGTCTCTCCTGTCTCACACCACCCTGAAACTCCCCTCCTCATCAGGGAAGCAGACATTCTAGCTCCCAGGCTCTCATCAAATGTGTCAGTAAAATGTAAAATGCATTTCCATGCACAGGAGATGAGGATGGCGGAGGGGGAGGTGTGAGGGGGATGGGGATAGACAACTACTTAGCATTAATTTAAAGGTGGCTCTATAAAGACTTCCACAGTCCTTACCTGGGTATTTATGAGCAAAAATGGATGCTTCTTGGGGTCTTTTCTCATCGACTCAGACTTCTGCAATTTAGTTCCCACAGCCTTTTCAGGCTTGAAAGGGGTGTGGATAATTACTTTCCTCTTGGTACCAGTAAGTTCTGTTGCAACAATCATAGATTTAGCATCATAGGGTGAGTCCATATCACATTTCATTTTTTATTGTTTAGTAGGTGCACTTTTTTCACTGTACAATTTTTCTGGGAAACGTACAACTTCTATTTTTCATTTACAATGATTGCAGTTTATGAAAGCTGCTTCTGATCGTGAGAATATTCAATGTTTATAAATATTCTTGCTCTTCCATGCCATCAAAGGGTATCTTCAGTAGGTGGCTGCAGGGAGGTGATTTCTCTCACCTCACTGGTGGTTGTAGGAAGTCATGGGCCTGCAGTCAGCTCAATGCAGATGATTTTGCCGGCATGGAGATCTTCAGCCACAGGAACTTAAAGGGATGGCACAGTATTAGTGGAGATGAGAATTGGGCTTTTAACTTTTTGCGAGATACCAAGAAAACACTTATGATACAGTACAGAGCATACCATGTTAAGAGGAATTCAAAGTTTATTTGATGAAAATCGGATGTGGAATGACTGAAACATCCAAAAATAAAGTAAAACAAAGCGATCGTGAGAAAGTGTGGGTCCCCTACTTAGTTAGAATCACTCTTTTTTGGATATCTCAGCCATTTCAAAACCAATTTTCATCAAATAAACATTGAATTCCTCATAGAACTACATGCTCTTTCATATTTCATGAGAGGTTTCTCATTATCTCACCAAAAAATGTTAGAAACCTGAAATTAGGTCTCAACCAAAACTGCACGATCCCTTTAAGTTGGCTTACCATCCTTCCGTTCCATTCAGTCCAGTAGATGGAACGGTGCAGACCGCAATCAATTATTCCTGGGCCAGGCATTTACTATAAGAGGATCTTGGTTCCAATTACCAGGTCCCAGTGTAAATCCCCATTGATCCTTCCAATGCCAGTGGTCATGTTCACACTTTGATTTTCTTCATCTTCTTCTTCCTCGTCTTTTTCTTCTTCCCCTTCTTTTTCTTCTTTTTTGATATGTTTCTTTTCTGTTTTGAAGAGATGTCTATAGCAAAAACAAAATACAAAACAAAACAAAACAAATAGAAGAAAAAGAAGAGATTAACCTTGTATATGAGGCAGGCTTGTACATTGTAAATTGAATAATAGAAGTTACAGCTATGAGAGTGTTTGTTATCAAAGTATTACCACACATAGTCCAATTCTTTAGAATGCGTTGTCATGCCGACACTGACAGGATGATTCCTGATCAGGAAGCTACTTCTGTTGTGTTATATACTTCCACCTTCCCCACCTGCGCTCAGCACCACCCTTCACTTTAATGTCCCGATTGAAATCCGATGATTGCATTGCCCAACAGGAATACGAAAGTGGATGCAGATGAAAGTTGATACGTGATGTTTTTCATGTCACCTGTATCTGGGAACATGATACCCTGTTGCTGGAGCTAGAGGTGTGAAAGGAATAGGAATGAGCATGGGGCGTATCAGCTCTGTTGCATATTTTGCTTGGATCGATGAGACTTCAGGAAACTATTTTGACTGATTGACATCCGGTGATTTTAAATGTGTGTCGTGAATATACATGTACGACGATATTTGTAGACCTGGAGACTTGGAGATTTGCTTGTTTGACTGTGTTCAGGACTGGGAACAGTTTTGGAGTATTGCTGTGTTTTGTCTGTCCCACTGGAGATTTTATGATATGTATACCAGCCGGATGTATACACTCAATGTAATCAGATGGCAAAGTATGTGGACTACTGTAAAGGAAGATATATTCACAGCATTAAATTTTCATGAATTGGAGTCAATGGCCTTTCTACAGTTGGTGTACAATTGTAATTCTAAGACTAAGAGTGATGCATTCTGTATTGAGCATTGAAGATAATGTTTGATTGGAATGATATAGTGAATAGATTATTTTAATCTGAGTAGAAAAATAACAAACAACAACCTATACTTGAAGATAGGAATATGTGCCATAAAAAAACAAACAAACAAATATTGTGTTTCTCTGATACAAAGCTTTGCTATTGTGGTCTAACTGTTCTTTCACAGGGAATTGATTGGCCAAGTTGTCTGCAGTGATGAATGTTCCAAGATCAGGCTGCTATCGGTTCCAGTAATGGCACCAGCAGGCACCTCCAATTACCTGACTTCTCCTATTTATCTCCCGGTCCTCTTCTTGGTTGGTAAGAGGACAGAGAACACAACAGCTGGAAGTGGATGAAGGGAAATGAGGATTACAGGGGATGAATCATTGTTCGTTGTTGTGTAACAGGCATACTATGAGCAGCAGCAGGGAAAAGATGAAAGGGGAACCAGCTGGGGATGATTTTTGACAATACAAGAATGCTAAACACAGGATGCAGCCAGCCCTTGTTACAATAAGGCCCTCTTGCTGTAGTAAATGCAAGAGAAGCAGGCAAAGGTGTGATGTGGGAGACAGAGCCACACCATATCCATAAAAGAGGGCATTTTGACTTTGAATACTTGTCTGAATTCCTGAACATTGAATACAGTGTATGTGTCTCAATTTTTGAACTTACACCTTTGAACGGGCTGTGAGGTAGTTCAGTCGGTAGGTCATCTGCCTCGCGATCCAAATGACCCGGTTCGATTCCCAAGTCCCACTGAGCAATGTTGTGTGTAATCATACCATCCCCTCTAGTAAGAGGCAAAGCACTGTCTCTCGGATAGGACATTAAGTGGAGGTCCTATGTGTAAAAGAGTCACAATTCATGCATATAAAAAGATCCCGCTTCATTTATTCATCACAAAGAGCAGGGTGTTTAACCCGGTGAAGTGGTCCCACCTCACATCCAACTGGACCCAATGGAAGACCGGCTATTGCAGCTGAATATGGGCTATCCAGCCATCTTCTCAGATGGAAATAAAACAAACAAACAGACAAACAAACAACAAATTTGGCTACCAGTCTTTGGTGGCCAAAACCACAACCAAACATCATAGATATTGTAAAGACACAAGAGGCAAGCTTATTCTATGATCTTCTCGGCCAGAGGGCAATTTGGCTGCAAGGTGCGATGACAAAATTAATACCATCTTGAACATTGTCTGCGTCAACTTATTTGCCTTTGGACAGAAATTCATGCCGGTTGTTTATAGCATTATGTGCATATATTTCCCCATTCTGCAAAGCATTCCAAATGTCTCCAAGCTTTCCATTCAACGTTCCCATTAAAGTGAAAACATGTGACATGATATATTAAGTAAGAAATGGCTAGGCATTGAAACCAAAACCATTTTGGAGATCACAACCTTATAAAGAGGGTATTTGTTTCAGAGAACAATTTCTTAAATGGTCAGACCATTTGTACAAGCCATTGACCCACATTTTAATGTTCATTTTCAATTTGTCCTCAGCTTCTATTGTTGTTGTTAGTACACATTTGAGACGACAAGTTTGAAAGTGGTTGCTCTAATACTGGAATGTATATTGACATGCTACATTACCTTTGTATCACTTTCAACCACCTTGGCTGTGTGTAGTGCTGCCTGGTTGTTACCTATTGTAGTATAATGATTCATTAAATCTCTTTAGAGTTATTAAATCTCTATAGAGTTCATTATCCCCTTGATTCACTTAGCAAACAGCTTTTGAAAGTCATTGTCTGGAGTAGATAGGACTAGGTTCATTGTTTCCATGAGAGTTTATGGGATTATGGTTTGTAGTGATCCTTGAACTTGCTGGCATGGACTTTCGGTAATCTCAGTGGATCTGGATTTTTTTTTTATTTTTTATTTTTTATTTTATGAAGGGGGGGGGGGGCTTCTTAAAGAAAACAATGTATGACACTACCCTTCCACCAGCATTCACAAAATATGTACTAGCCAACAGACCCATCTGAAGGAATATATCAATCAAGAATATCATACTGAGTAAGCAACTTCTGTATTTCCCCTATATTGGGGCGGGGTGAGGAGTGTGGAAGGGGGTGGGATGGAGTAACAAGGGAAATAGTAGGAAGAGATATAGGAAGATATTGGTATAAGCATATATTGAGTTTGATTTGTTTCGAAATTTGCTGTGTAATACAGAGCCTCTTTCAAAACCAAAGTGAGCAATTTATTATGAGGGACTGCAACATGACCCCACCCTTCAACAAAAGGGATAACTGATGGCTAAACTCATAGGAAATGTCATTACCCAATATACCAGTAGAGGCCCCCAAAAGGATGTAAACCTAATACCACGCTACCTGTATTGCCAATCAGTGAGTCAACAAACTACAAAGCAGAAATTTCACACTCCAGTTTACTTATTTTTGCAGAACTCTCAGGCACAAAGAAGGCGATCTCTGAAATCACAGTTATCAGATATTTAAAGAACACAACTTACGCAGATATTCTGTGCAGTCACTAGTGAGTGGTTCCATTGTCATCATGCATGACAAATGAATGCCAATGAGTTGTTTTCCTGTTATTCATCTTGGATGACAAAATTTTGTTTCATTCAGAAACCTAACAAATAGGATCATATCATGGGGGGAGGGGGTACAAACGAGTTCCAAGTTTATGGATAAGAAAGGCAATAAAAGAAACTAATACAATAAAAACAGCAGATTCTGTTAACATCAAGAGAGAATGAAAGGGGGGGGGGGAGAGGAGGAGCCAGACCATGAAATAAACAGGAATTTTGGGAACGAAAACCCAACGTGCGTCTGTATCACACCATAACACGCTGTCATAGAATTTAGATAATGACCTTGAATTGATGACTAACCCTTGTACCCCTATTGATTTCTCTGAAATGTCCCACTGATTCCATTGTTGCCTCTGACTGGGAAAGGTTGGATATTCTCTGTAAACAAGTTGTTCGAGCTTCAACCTGTGGTCTAACTGTACTGTTTGTGTATGAGATCTGGGTAGAATCAGAGAGGCGTACAACATGATGTTTGTTTGAATTTCGAGTGAATTCTGTTTCTAAGAGCCAGATCCGAGGTGATATTATCGTAGCTTCAGAGCTAGAGCTCATATCTAGTAGCAGCCATACACAGCTGTTAGATATAGCAACCGGCAGTTGCATTGACACTACTTACTGCATTTTGAGTATTGTGAGACAATCAAATTTCCTGCGAAAATATGTGTCATTTTATCCTCTTGGACTTTCAAATTAGATTCCATAGTTTGCTTTGCAGATATCAATAGGCCTATAGCCTCAATTCAACTGATAGATAGAATGATACAACACATACTCAACATTGTTGAAAGTCAGTAAAATTGCAGTTTAGACAGCAGTCACTGTTTTTGTACCTTACACCCATGTAGTTCTCCATCTTGGGCAACACAGTAGCTTTGCCAGGTGAATCGAGGACGATAGATTATGCAACTTTATGATCGTGTGGCCTCTGTGGTCAGTCTCTTGTCAGGTCCAGGGTTTTGTTTATGACCCCATCTTTTTAGTTACCTGGTGTAGTTGCTGATAAAATGATATAGTCAAATGTAATGATATTTGTCTTGGCACAGGAAGTCCAGATGCAGTGGTCAGCGCCTTGGTATCAAAAGTGAGTGACCTCTTGTCCTCTCTTGTCCTGTCCTTTGCCTTAGAATTCTGTGAATGGGTGTAATCGCTTGCTCAAACATTACCATGATTTTGCGATAAGTCAAGGAAGAGTTTGCCACTCAAACTCAGAGAGAGGGAGAGGAAAAGAAGAAAAGAAAACAGAAAGAGTGGGAGAAAAGAGAGAAAGAGGACAGGTAAAAGAAGAAAAAGCTTCCCACCAAATTAACTAGGTGATTAGTCTCAGCTTTAAACCTTAGTTTATGTAACAATGTAAGGTGCTAATACTGTCCACAAGCTTTTACTGAGAAAACCTTTCTTTCTTCTTATGAAAGGGAGGGGTGAGCCGCTATAGATAATGCAGTTGAAGCCTTACCTCATATCATTGTTTGTCCAGTTTTCTAAGATCTTGTACTTTTTCCTGTTTGCTTTTGGCCACTTGTGTACAGGAGTCATTGCCCTAGTTAAATCTCAGCTGTGAATGGTCAGTTAGTTTATGAATGACCTTCATGCATAGAGGTGGCCACAAGTCCTTGTGAATGGGCCACCAGATTGGTCAATTAGTTTGGCCATTGTCAACCACAATAGGGTAATCAGGATATGTTTTATAAAGGGCTGGGGGTGTAAGGCCTTGTCCTGTGTTTGCGGTAGGGAGACCTCAGCTCCAGGAGGAAATCTATTCTGCTTGAGAATGCGTTGAATGAGGGCCTGCCCTGTGCATGTGTGTATTGCCAGATATATCCTGGTAGGGTTAACTAAGAAGTCCTCTTGTATCTAAGTATGCTTGACAAAGATTATTGCCATTCAATCAATACCAGAAAACATTGTTCTTTGACATTAGGGGAAATGGACCTTAGTGTATTGTCCCACTCTCGGTACAACACAGTTTTGCTCTTTGGTATGATTCTCCTATTGGAAATCAATATTCCTTTCAGTTTTATTTTGAATGTTTTGTTTTCTGGTCCTGGATGCTGTAAATAGTACAGAGATTCCTCTCAATAGAATCCGGTCTTGTATCATTTGTGTATGCAAATTGTAAAGATAGGGAACCATGTATTTGATTCTTTATCTGTCTAGCAAATTTTATGCTTTGGGCTGATGTGTGTTATACGGTTCATTTTGAATTTGCCTGTATGAAACTCCCATCACTTTCCCAGAGATAACCTTGCATTATGTGCCAGCCTCTGATAATAATTTTTGTTAGACAATGTTCACTGCTAAAAGCATCCTTTTGCTGAGTTAGCTGAAAGATTTTTCAGTAATTCAGGAGAAAGTTATGTTGTGTGAGACAAACCCATGATGATGAAGCACATTTGAAAGTTTTATGAATGAAGCTGGAAGTATGGGGCCTTGGTGTAGTATGGACTGCTATGGGGGAAATGGTTTCGACATGTGCTTACTGCCACCAGGAGTACCTGTGGATGCACTCCGGTCAAGGTTCAACAAAGAGGAAACAAGGTCCCCCTTGGGAGTCACAGCCCTTGTCTTCCCATTACACTCCCAGAGCAGTGAAAGAGGACCGGTCTTGTGCTGGTCTCTCCCCCTCCACCCCCCCCCCCCCCCCCCCTCCCCTCCGCCTCCCCATTGCTCTTATACCAACTGTCCCCTCTGAGCAGCAGAGTTCGCCCCAGGTCATGGGAACTAAGGATTCCAACCATTCCTCCCTATTAAGATGCCTCCCCCCCACCACCCCACCCTTCTGTCTCTCCCTTACTTCTTTCCTTCCCACTCCTCCCTCTTCTCCAAACAAAATATATTCCTTTCCAGAGTTCCCATTGAGAAAATTCAATTTATCAGTCTTGAAAGATGGCTTGTTATTTGGCGGACATTCTACCCTTGGTCTTCCAGCGGCAACAGTTTCCTTTTTTTTTTTTTTTTGTGCTCACTCTCAGATCAAGTGCGCATCTGGGAGTCAACCTGTCTGGGATTGAGGAGGAAATGCACTTTACAGATGTTCTGGATCACATGTTCTCATCTGCAGTTGAATCTAAAGACAAAAACATGGGAAGAAGACACATAATTGGCTGCAGTTAGTTAGAGCCCATGATAAAATCTACTTCGCAAATGTTTCATTTGGTAATAATGTTGTCAAGGAAAGTTATTGTTGCTTGTTTGTTTTGGTACTTCAAGGGATATAATAAGTTGAGTCAGTAAATTGCTTGAGTAGGCCTACAGTGTATATTCCATATAAAAAGGATCTCCATTTAGAAATCATGAACCCATGTGTCCATCATACAATTCATTACACATTTGAGACCCTATCCTAGACCCCCAATAGCTGCAGGAAAAGCAACAACATTAAATTGTATTCCATCATTCTATTCTCAACAAGCAAGGACAACTTGGCAGAGAAAAAAAAATTAAGAAGAGGAAGAGAGAGTAGAAAGAACAAGGTAGCTAGAGTGGTAAGTCAATGCTTACTGGAGCCAGTCCGATGGTCCCAGACCAGTAAAAATCACCGTCGGGCCAGTAACTTTTCAGGAATTGCCAAATTTACTAGTCTGACATGGCCGGTAAAAAAGAAGAAGAAAAAGACCAGTAAATTTTAGGTTCTGACCAATTAAAAAAAAAGGAAAAACTGGGTATCAAATAGTCCGACAGGGACAGGTCCGACTAGAAGAAAATTGGGTTAGTGTGCAGCCCTGGGTAAGTGGACAAAAAAAAAATGTGTGTGAAACTCATTCCTTGTCATATAAGGTGTTGGTAGTCATGACATATGGTTATGACATTATTTTTCAAAAATGTGCGTGCATGCAAAGAACTTGGCAGAAAAAAAAAGAAGAGGGAGAGGGAGGGAAAGAACACAACCTTGAATCTCAGAAGATGGCCGAAATGGAATGTTTTTCATGGAAAATTGTTTCGCAGTGACACATGAGGGGAAGAGAAAAAAAACATTGGCACTTGCGGAAGACGCTGCGATGGTGATAACATGCGGTCTCATCGGAGACCTCCACCAAGTTCACACGGAGACAGAGGCAATCCGTTCCTATCAGGTGGGAATTCAGATCAGTGCCCTGGAAGTCTTGAATTCAATGAAATATAATACCTCTAGCAGACAAACTGACAGCTTATACTCCTGTATCTGTAGCAGTCCCGCCCCTTCGTGAATGCAGGAAACCGCGTTCGATGAGAGGGTGGTGATGGTGGTGGTGGTGGTAGTGATGTGGGGGGGGGGGGGGAGCGTGGCAAGTTACGGGTACATACAACGGTAGTACATGTTCCCTTTTTGATGCTTATGAGGTGATACGCTATCAGCGTATCACTTATTGTGTTTGTCAAAACCTTTATTTCTTTCTTTATTCTTCTTTCTGCCAAATTTTGTGGTAACTACCATCTCAGAAGTGCCATTACAAATAACATGCAAGTTTCCATGATCATGTCACATTTCAATATCTAAGTTAAGAAAACTTTTTATTGCCATTGCTCATGGATGAGGTCATCTTGGGGCCATTTTGTGACTGTGAGATAATATCATATGATCGATAACCAAATGTATTTTTGTGGAACATAACCCATCGTGGGTTTGGTAGAACAGATTTCTTAATTCTGACTTCTTTGTCCACATGTATCTTCTTTGAGATAGATAGATAGATAGATAGATAGATAGATAGATAGATAGATAGATAGATAGATAGATAGATAGATAGATAGATAGACAGACAGACAGACAGACAGACAGACAGACAGACAGACAGACAGACAGATTGATTGATTGATTGATTGATTGATGGACGGATGGATGTCATGGATAGATGGAGAAAGAGAGAATAAGAACATAATATGTATTTTTGTTATCATCATTATCAAGGGACCAGTAGACATCCCATATCCATCAAATGGGCAATGTTTACAACTTACGTGTATGCCAAACTTTGATTCCTAAAAGTTTGATGCTAGTTGTAATATGAAGAGGATGCAGAGCATCACATTTAGGAGGACCTGGTAGAGATGGAAGCAGCGTTGTCATTTAAGCTATGCTCTGTGGTAGAGTATTTACTGCTGTGGTTTGTGGGTATCATACCTTGCTTTTCCTCTCCAGGAAAGGATTTTTAGCTTGAGTGAGTCGAGCAAGGTGTTGAAATTGAGACCTGATATTGCCGTTGGCCTAGAGACATGGAGCAGAAGAAACATAAAGCTGCTCTTCTAGTAGAATGTCAGACTTTTTACAAGATTGTGGTTTCGCTGTCAAAATCCGGCAGTAATGCAGGAAGTTTAGACAACAACACATGTAATGGTCTGGAATGTTGCATGAAAGTGTGGGAAAACTGGTAAGAGTGATGGTGCTTTGGTCAACAAGTGAATAGGCAAGCTTTTGGTGAATGTATTTCATGTGTCAACAGTCATCTTGCCATTTGCACAACCTATGCAGGATGCTGCCGCCATCTTTCAAAGTGCTTGCAATAATGCTTTGAAAGCTAATGATGCTAATGATGCAATGGTTTCATATGCTACCTCATGGCAGCAAAAAGAAAAAAAAAAAATGAAAAAAAGAAAGGGGGTAAAGATTTAGTGTGTACAGAGCATAGAAAACAGAAGAGAAAGTTTTCTGGGTGCAGCATAAAGTCGTAGTGCACATGTAATGGAACATGTTTTACATTATGATGAAATTATGAAGGAGAAGAAGAATTAGACAAACTGTTATGAGATGCATATTATCAGCTGATCATGACATTCAATCAGAGATTGATATTTTATGTTGTTTTCAATTCTCTCAATCCAAGAAATCCTCATGGTGCTTAGACTCTTCCAGAGTTCTAGGAAAACTTGTGCCCCCTTGCATGAGTGGAGCAGTGAGTCAGAGTATGACAATGAGAGATATTCCACACACCTGACCGAATTGGGCATTCAGGCAAAGGCCCCTTATAACAGTTGGGTGCCGCGGACTTGGGACAGTGTGTACAAGGCTATGGAGTTTTCTGTGCCAATCATAACTCAGAGCACACAAAAGGTTTCAAAAACAAATATAGCGTAGATGCCCAGTTATATTGCTCGTTTTACAGTGAGTTTTAGTTACCCGTGGCAAGCAGGTGAGTGCATGTGAGGCATCTTTATGGTTGAAGAAGATACATTCATGATAGGTACCAGCCCCCGGTTGAAAGGAGAAGGTTATTTCACTTTAATGGCAAACTGAAAATAAAGACTGTTGCTTCATGATGTCAGACGTTGATGGGGGTAGATCACACATACTGTGTTGAACTGCAACAGGTGGTTTGTAGACTGACTGTAACATTTACACGAAGAGAGGTAAGGTAGACATCGCAGGTGATACAAGTCCTATGTTAGCCTATATTGCATAAGGCTCTCACTCTAAACCCCAAACTTGTCAAGTTCACTGTCTACACGGTTGTTTTAATCTCCATTGTAATGGTTTTGGATCATGCTGTGAGCATGAATAGGCTCCATTGTATAGGCATGATAGGATGTAGGCCTAGGTCCTTTACCACACTCTCTTGCCCTGGCAGATTTCAAGTGGGAGGAATAGTTAATGCTGGTGATTATAAACAATTACTCACCTTTAACCTGGCATTGGTGAGGCATACAATTGTATGCACACTAGCAGTAGATGTATGACCCTATCGAACATGTTAAATTAGCATTCAGAGGAAATTAAAGAAAGGAGGCCTCTCCATTTTGATATAAGCTAAGCAAATCTCAAAATATTGTGAAGGTTTAGTACTGATGGGAAATTTCAACCAGTGCTTTGATTTCTCTCCATTTGATTCTTTTTAATGTGATAATGATAAGTGACAAGTAATACATGTAGTTACTGCAGTAGAATACTTTATGCAAGTATGGTCTTTCATACCCGGGGTAACCAGCCTATTCGTCCGAAGTACTGTTCAATCAAAGACCACTGCCGTCATTGTTGCTTTTCTGATTCAGTATTAGATGTACGTAGTCTTCAGAAAAAGATGCGATAGAAACTTTTTGAGGGCATGCATGCAGATGGGACTCATACCTTTGAATAGCGTGCAAGGCTTGCAGTTAACAATGTGTCAATTCACCAGCGTAACAGCACACAACGCTGATGGTGGCAGTGCTGGTTGGTGTGCTAACACAGCTCTTTCAGTCCCCTGGCTGCTGCGAGGACCCTTAGGATTAAGTCTTGCAAAGCAGCTGAAAAGTGATCCTTCTTTCTGCCGTTTTACTGGGTCATGTCTGGGGAGCAGGCTTTCTTCCACGTTGACCTCTGCCGACATCACTTTTGTCTGAGGATTTCAGTCCAAACTGTGTGACCTCCTGAAAGCTTTTCAAAGCTGGTTGGCAGAGTTTTTCTGCAGACAGAAAATAAAGAAAAAATATCTTGCAGGGTGTGCATGCATGCATTGTACAATCCTGTAATTTCTCCCAAATGTTTTGGTGCTGACCCAGATCCCAGATTTTCTTCTATCACTGCAAAACTAAGTCACTGGACTCTAAGTTTTAATTTGGTGACAGTGATTACATGTATATTCAATCAATTTATAATTTAACTAATTTATGCATAGGCCTATATTTCAGATGCAGGTACAGAAATGACATCCTTTTACATTTCATGTGAAATAATATGGTCAATTATCATTGGTATACCAGAGTCCACTTGTATACATGTTTTGCACAGGAAGAAGATTTGACCTTTTACTATGGGTTTTATCTCCATTTTTAAGCATTTCAAAGTAAGCCCATCATCAAATAAAGCAAAATAAAACCTTTCTAGTGATGCCTCACTTGCTACATTGCAAGGATTTTATTCTTGAAGTTATGAGTAAAAATGTCCCATATCTTGTTTTACTTTCTCTGTTTTTAGCAGCTTTAATCACAAATATCTCACATTAACAAGAAAGGACTTACAAATTTGTAACTTGTTATGCCATCTAACTCTTCAAATATTGACATTCAAGTTTGTTTTCAGGTATGTAGATTAATGTTTAGACAAAAGTTTATGATGCTCTATCCTAACGTATTGATTCCCCCTCGGGCACACCATCGCTATTTGTTTTGTTACCAAATACTATTATTTGTGTCGGCGTATGATAAAGGAGTATTGCCTTGGTACAAATATTTATTGTTGTATTTTATAGTTTTGAGACACGTAAACAGGAAGTCATTGACTCAACTTGACCTGTTACGGAGGGTGGTTCCAACCAGCAGAATATGTCTGAAACAATTCTATACAAAACTTGTAACAATACGTCCCAATTATCCAATTCAGATTTTGTGAAAAGATTCGGAAATGAGGTGCTTTTGGCAGATATGAAAAAGCCCTGGCATTGGAATTTTCCGATCTCATAATCTCGGCTTTGGATGGGAGTACCTGGCAATTGTGGTTGTGCTTGACTGTAATGATGCATGCTAATGCTCCAGTGCCCAGCATCCAAAAGCCATCTTTTTTTCCCCCCAGTCTGTGGCTCAGTGTACGCAGCATGTGACTCCAGTCGGTCCAATGAGCAGCGAGCGTGGGAGAGAGAGACGGACCCCTCTTGTCTGCTGTGCAACAAGTGATCACTGCTCTTCACGATTCACATTCCATGCATTCTTGCAGCTTCCACGCCGATTCCCAGTCACGGGTATTGCGAAATGACAATGACGAGGATTGCAGAAATGATGAAAGGAATCGGTGGAAACTAGAAAAAAAAGGACAGAAAGAAAGGGAGGGGGAGAGAAAGAGATGGAGAAGAAAAGGGGAGAGAATAAAGAATGGTTTGGGTGCAAGTGGTATAAAACAGAGAGACAAATCCCTGCTGTCCATTTTTCCTTCTTGTCCAGAGCACAATACATCTTGTAGTGAGTTTCACTCCCATCCTTCATTTCTAAAGGGTCTAGTCCTATTGGCCAATATTTGCACCTTCTTTCGGACAAGGGGGAAGGAAATGTTTAGAAAATAAAGGTGCTGCTATGGCGCACAATGGCTTGTCGTGTTTATGTAAACCTTTGTAGTTCGCAAGGTACATCGCTCATTCCACGAAAAGGAGACAGCAAGGAGGTGTCTTGTCAAACTGCAGCTGAGTGACGAAACCAAAGTTTTAGAGAAGGAATTCTTGTGCATGAATGGTTTCATTTAAGGCAGGCTGGTAACAGCAAGACGATGCTCTTCATTCGCTGACAACTAATCGGAGTGGAAATGTTCTCATAACTGGATCTTCCTGTGTTAGTGTGATGTTTTAGCCTGTCAGTTGGCCTTCGCCATATCTTTTTTTTTTTGTTGTTGTTGTTCTCTGCCCTGATATATCAAGGATGTAGCTGAACCTTTGCATCATTTTGCTTCACTGACACTTGACTGATACCAAGGCCTGCCTGTCACTTCTTGCTTTCTACCCAGGTTTCTGTACAGTGGATTCTAACACCGCATACCAGAACCATTGCCTGTCCACACATGGTCTTTGGAATCTATTTGCACTGAGGATTATAATCTACATGTGAGTATTCAAAAACTTTATTTGTCTGGTATAATTTTCTTCACATTTGTGGTCTGAAACTGCCCAGTAATATTGTTAGGAGATGCACAAGGCTTTAGGGAGAATTTGATATGGTTTGCTTTGTGTTAAGAAAAGGTGTCAAAATATCCATGCAGAGCATTTTTTTTTTATTTAAAGCAAACTAATCGCAATATAATACCATTCTTCTCATACTACTCGACATTAAAAGTTTTAAACTTGATCAATGCACTGTAAACATTTTTGAGTATGGAGACCTTCAGAAAGTGCACAGATATGTTTTTCTTACCACCCTGGTTTCCCCCCAATCTGAAGATTATAATGTTATGATAGGTATTGTGGCTAGGTGCTGGGGACCATTGAATAGAAGAACCCAGGCAGGAATACTGGTTGAGTTAATACTCGCCAGTAATTTTCTGCAGCGGAGGATGGAGAACACGTTGCTTGGAATGAATAGCTCCCTCCCTCCATTTAAAAAAAAAAAAAAAAAAAAAAAAAAAGCTTCATTCAATATTTTCAACACTTTCCGCAGGTTTGTACAAAAATTTGACATATCTAAAGGATATCCTTGTACAGAGAGTCAGACAGAGGGGGTGGGGGGGGGGGATGGGAGAGGGGAGAGGGGGGGGGGGGGGGGAGAGGGATAGACAAAACCAGGGAAACAGTATTTGGTTGGCAACCTAGTGAGATCAAGCATGATAGAGGAATTTGCAAAGGAGAAGAGAGGAGCAATTAAACTGAAAACTTAGACCAATCAGTTCTAATTGCTTGTGTGCTCTCAGAAAAATAGCAAACCTGTACTAGGAACTGTTAGGTTTTGGTGGTTAATTTACTATTTGGATTATTTTTGCAGTTATGTCCCTTTCATGCTTGTACAATTTCACCTGAGATTACCCGACATCTCTCGGGTGATGCTGTGACATAAGGCATTGTGGGTAACCTCTTGGTCTTGGGAAAATGCTGCATGATTTTTCAGAAATCTCACCCTCTAACCGTCCCTGGTAAATTAGTGGGCGTCCCCGAGATCTCTTGGGTTCATTAACATAAATGTTAATCTCTGTCTACGTTTCTTATGTGAGTTTAGTGCTGGAATGTAGAAGTGCAAGGTGTGCACTAACTTAGCATTTTCTGTAGTGTCCATCTGAAAAAAAAACACCAACTTAACAAATATTGGATCAAAGTGAGTCCAGATTTCCTTGAAAAATTGATAATTTGTCACACAAAAGTGGGCATTGTTACCACAAAGATCCTTGACTCAGCCAAAGATGGCACCTTCTTTCGTACTTCATCGTTCGGCACAATTCTTGATCTCAACCCGCAAAAAAAGAACGCTCTCTTACAGAATCCGGACTTGGTGGTGAGAGATTGCAATCGGATTTGGGTAAATTAGATTATTTTCAGAACAGGTGTCGAGGGATTTGGGTCGGAGACACCCAGGTAGTGATGCCGAACTTGGGGAGTTGTGGGAGACATCTCTGTTATTGAGAAGCGTCCCGTCTTAAGCACGTCACATGTGTTTTTGCTCTTGACTTTAACTAGGGCAAAAAGAAAAAAAAAAGGTTCAGTTTAAGCAACACCTGCTCACTCTCTCTCTCTCTTTCTCTCTCTCTTTGTAATACATGATGAGGTTACCACACATGTCATTGAAAGCTTGTTGCCATTATGAATTATTTTTCTACCGACAATCAATCGATTTTCCAGAGCTCGACTGCAGATGTCGAAGAGATATCTAGCGGTATGACTGTGCTTGCATTTCTTCCCAGGCTCCTCCTATACTCCCATCTTGATTTTACTCATTATCCCATCCCAACTCTTGGGCAAGTGTAAAAATGAAGAAAGGAAACCCTGTTGCTCTTTTCCATCTAAAAGCCTTGGGAGGAAGACAGGATTGATGCATGCATAAACTAGAAAAAGCACTTCGAGAGATTATATCGCTGTCAAGCAGCTCATTTCCACTCATATTGTGATTTTCATCTAAAAAAATATTGAAACACATTCTGGATCCTGACAGTGATGCAGATCACTACCAAAATTTGATCATCTATTCCGTGTATCATTATCAATTTTTCCTGCAAATTTCATCCATATCTGTTAATAGCTTTTTGGGTTATTTTGCAAACAAACAAACAGACAGACAATCAGACAGACAAACCAACGTAGGCAAAAACATAACCTCTGTGGCAGAGGTACACTTTGTAAGTGGAGAAACGAGACAGTACTCAGGATTTGATAGAGATGACCAAGCTACGTTATTCTCTTTTAATAGTGATCAGAGTTTGACGTTGCAAAGGTATTTACAGACTCCATCTCATTATTACCCCATTTCCCTGTGTGCATATATACACATTTTGCCATAGTTACTCGATAGCATCGTGACCAACTTTAATTTCTTGACAGCAGCAAGCATACTAGGATAAAGCATTTCATATGGTATACCAAGGAGGTTGTGTGCATACAGCCTGTATGTGTGGGTTATGTAAAAACTTACTGTAACAGGTCAGTACTCAATGTCAGTAGTTTTACCAAGGATGCAAGCAGAAAAACAGACACAAAAGGAAGACCAGGTAAAGGTTGTATTAGGAGGAATAGCCCAGGAAGTTTTCAAATGCCCCATAGTGGTTGTAGTTACCTCACATCTTGTGACCAACCAAAATTTCTTTCACAGCCATGCTAAGTCCCTCTCTTCCAGGAAATTTATACAAATTCATCACCTTGCATTTTCTTTTTCAAAACTTAGCTGGATTTGGACATGCAAAGTAGTTTCACATCACCCTGTTGTCTGACCAGTGTGTACTAGTGGTAAACAGCCAATTCATCTTTAACTATCAAAAGGTCCTGGCAGTTAATAAGTTGGGATTCTCAGAAGCAGACAATTTGTATGGTGACATCAGTACAACTTTAAGAATTGCAGGAGTAGTATAGACACGCAGTAGACTTGAGTGTCTCGTGCTTAATAAAGGTAGATTACATAAGCTTTCGTAGAGTTTGCTACAGTGTTCGTTTATCGGTCTATCTGCACACACTCTGTGAAATAACTGTGCTTTGTATTGATGTGCATTACTGAGAATCAACTAGAATGTCCAGAGATAAGTACACTGCAATAGTTGTGTGTGATTGAAAAGAATCCTCATGGGATTGTGTTTTTCCATCAGTGACAATAAAAAAACCAAGAGTGATCAATATACTTCTCTGAACATTGCATTTTTTCCCTAGAATGTCTAAATATCCTCCATTTTAAAGATTTATATCAAACTGCGTAATTGCTCTTAACATAAGAAAATGTTCAAAGCTATCTTCTTAATGGAGTTGATCTATATTTACATTTGGACAGGCTTGATTCCCCAGAGTGTTGTATACAGATGTGTTACTTTACTCCCAGATTGTTAGACAGGGCATTATATCCACTTGACTACCAAGCTTCTGCCCAATAGCCAATGATGGTTCTAGTCCCTTATAAGTTATAGAATCAGGGACTGCATATTTATTCAAAGTAATGATTCTTACATCTAGTTGTTTTTATTGCAACTGATTGACAGATTTTAATCAGAGCTACTACTAAAACATTGATTTATCAGTGGTTTTTTTTTTTGTTATTGATGATGGTCAATTTGTTGATCAGTTGCATTAAAACAGACTCAACCCAAGAATCATTTAGTTAAAAAAATTTCTTGTATTACATGGCACTCCATGCAATTATGCAGGAAATCTAATATAATAATTTTAGAAACTGTCCTGTTTCCTATCATGTCACATGATCAAATTGGTTTCTCAGCCAGGATTGCAACTTCCTGAATACACTTCATATGACATGTGGAGGAATATTTATAATCAATAAATGTATAACCAGTGCAGAATGTGTGAAATAGGGTACAATGCGAGAAGAATATACAGGAAGTGAGAAAAAAAGAAGCTCCATAGGCGGCGATTCTTCTCAATTGTCCCTCCCATTATCAATTGTGGTCTACCACCAACAGATTCAAGGTTTTGATTGAGGGGGAAACTCAAAAGGGTTGTCCAGATTTTGGGGATCTTAGGGGTGCAGGGTTTACCCTGTGGCTTTCTTTCCATTGTCTTGTCTCGGCTTGTATGAACTCAAAATTGAATGGGTTATATTTCGGGATTTGATTTGGGTGTCACGTTTGGTTGCCTCCACGAGGGTTATTCACAGCCGTAGAAAGGGTGAGAAATGGAACAATCAGCAAGCCCTGTCGGAAGAAACTCTTGATGGTTCAAAATGGAGATTCTGGTTGAATAGTAGTAATGAAAAATCGGTCCTACTTTCTTCTGTGGGTACTTGTCACCCCTGTGTGGTATGGGGTAGCGTTTCTTACATTGTGGGTGTTGTAGGTTTACCTTTGGGACCAGGAGTGTCAATTGGGGCATGATGAGGTCACTGAGAAGAGGGACCTACTGTTGAATACATTCTTGGGATTATAAAAGAGGAGGTGAGGAGAGGGGGAGGCTGCACACATTGTGAAAAGAACTTCAAGAGTCAGTTACTGTAAAGAAGGAGGGGGATGGGAGGGAGGGGGGGGGGGGGGGGGGACGTTCAATGCTGCTGGTGGATTTAGCCAGGGACTTGAGGTTCAGGTTTAATTCTGCACAAGCAGTGACCCATGGTAAAAGAGGGAGATGAGTGAGCATCTAATATAGATTGCTAATAGGACTTTAGGGCTCTGAATTCCAGTGAGATTTGCATGCATTCAAACTCTTGTGTATTCTCTATTACCAGTACTTACATGCAACTGTACCGAGACTTTGGGTGGAAGAGGCTAGTAGAAATAATAGGCATAGAGTGCATTGCAAACTCTCTTGTCATCCTTATATAAACACGAAGACATCTAGGAACTCTACAGTTATGTGTCCCTCAAGCAAACTTGTTGAGGCGTGGTGAGCCCTGACTGTACAGCTACATTGTGCTTCACTTCAAGCGCAGTTGCATAAAAAAAAGACTTCCAAGTTAAAGTGACATTCTATACCAGTAGCTGATGAGCATAGTGAATAGTTTAAGTACTCATCACACCATTGATTGAGAGAAACACAACATTTTCGGACAATCTGTAAAAAAGTGTTGCAATGCAAGAATTTTTTTTTTTTTTTTTTTTTTTTTTTGCAATGGGTAGCTCTGACTTTATGGCAAAATACAAAATGTTTCAAACATAATTGAAATGGCTTGGAAAAACAGTTGGTTTAGTATATTTTTCATTGAAACATGATTTCATAACTGTGGCTTCAGTGCTTTTTGAATAAAAGAGATAATTTTCTTGAATGACCATATGCGCCTTGTGTCTTCCAAGTTTCGTGCAGTCCTCTTTTGCAAGCATGCCATGTCCTATTAGTAATTGAGCTCAGTCCTCATTTGTTGCTATAAAATAACTGGCCAACCACAATACTGGCCAGCTCACGTTTCCCCCTCATTTAGAGTTCATACACCTCCAGGGTAATTGAAATTGAGCCCCCCCCCCCCCTTTTTTTTAAATTCTGCCCCTTCTAATATCCCGTACCACCTTCATGAAAATATGATTGGTTATCCAGGGGGCATTATATGTCTTGAAGTTTCCGTCCACAGAGGTCATTGTTGTGTGGTCAGAGCGGAGGTGAATGAGGCTGTGTATAATGCTGGCCTTGGAGTATGGGATGGTGTTACAGGAACAGCTCACACAAGAATCACTGTGTAGGACCAAGAGGTAAATCTGGTACTTGGAAGTTGGAGGGTTGAGGGCAAACTTTGCCCAGGGTTGGTTGACTTTACGAAGAAGGTGAAAAAAAAAAATAACGCCAACAGAGTGACCAGGCTTGACCTAACTAGGTGTTTCTGATTGTGTTGTCCTGGCAACATATCTTAGGAATGCCTGCCAAATCGGCAGACATTATGCTGATCTAGGCTGCCAAGTCCTCAATGGCCTGACACATGTGAATTGTAATTGATCCAAGTGGGAATTTGCCAATCTTCAAGGCATCATGTGAAAATTGTTTGAAATCCACATTGGAGGGACATAATTCTTGATGCTGTAAGGAAAAATATTTAAGTTCTAGCTAGATTTTTAAAAAACACTTTAATCAATTTCAGTTGTTTTTGTTCTTTGTCCAGATGTAAATGTGGAATGCACAGCAAAAGGGTTTGTTCAGTCCTAACATAGACGATGGCTGTAAGCAGCATATGAGCATGTTGACCAGACGTCAGTAGACATGTGCATATTCAAAGCATTCTCCAGTTCTCAAGGGTGGATTGAATTTCAAGTGTTTTGGCTCTTTTGACTCCATGTCTGCTCAGGGGAAAAAATAGAAGAAAAATAAAAAGTCTCTCCTCCTTTTCACTATGTTGATTTTGCAAACGAACACTACACAGAAGCATAGCTGCTTGTTTGTTTTGCAGCTATGAAATAATATTTGGAGATGGTTTATGATTTTTATAGTTCTCAAGAAAATTGTCTCTAAGTTGTACAAAACTGGAATAAATCCTCTCGCTTTCATATAGTGATTTGGCAAATCTATCATGTGGTGATCAGTGAATTTTGTAGGATTTTTTTTTTCTTGTAGGCCTACATAGCAAAATGACAATGTAAATGACAACAACTGTCAAACAGCAAATATATGAGCCTAAAAATAACCTGCAAGGCAGTGAAAAATTAAAAATAGTTTGACACTTTGCCGACTGTTAACTTGTGTTGATGAATTATGAAACCGTGATCTAGGAATTGATATTGTTAGCATCAATGATTGACAGCAGCAACTGCCCAGACAGTCTGCCTCATATCAAACAGGTTCACCGAACCAAGATTATGAATCAGCGTCACATTTTGGGTTATTGGAACAGTGGTACAGACCAGTTTTATACTACACTCTGCATAGTGCCCCTTTTTGCTTGGTATTCTTGTCTGATCACAGTAGAATTTCATTGTCCATGTATTAATAGCATTAAGAGAAGCAATCAGTGGTAGTGTTGATCAATTCTGTTTGGCCTCTTTTGAGTCTTTAATCATGGTTAAAGTAGATTTTGTCTTTGACAGGACTTGCAGATAGGCCTACATAGTGAGCATGGCATTCAAGGCCAGCTAAAAATGGAACGAGAATATCACAATCTACAAGGTTCATTTGAAGAATCACCACAGATTTTAGCATGTAGTGTTGTAGTCATGCACATGTTGTTGTCCATTTTTTACCGACTCCCATGGAGTCGTAATATTGGTTCAGATTTGCTGCCTTTCATATTTAGTGAATGATTTCTCAAGAAAATGTTCTACTCCATGAAATGCAGTTCAGAATTTCAAATTGCCTTTCACAGATCTACTTGCTGGTCTGCTTGCATTGGCAGTTAGAGATGTAGGGTAAAAGAAAGCATATCTCCATGTCATCTGCAGTATTTGCAAGAGAAATAAAATTGATATATGCTTGACAGCGATCAGTAACTTTATGATTCATAAAAACATACTTTTTTGTTTGTTTCTTGAATGAGCCAAATGAATGTGAGATCTCTAAAAAAAAGGGGGAATATATATTTTTTTTAACACTGTTGAAGAAGATCACTGTCACTACACTTAAGTTTTATTTTGATTGTTGGTTTTATATGTTTGATAGTCAAAGCCATGACAGAACTTTATCTTACTTTGAAAGAACTTTACAATTCTGTATTTATACAGCAAATATTTTTGTTGTTTTTCCCCCAGCATTTGCCCACTCAGTTGTCAGAAAATAGTTTCTCTTACTGTTATCTGACAACACTTGAAAGTGCAAGCATGAAAACAAAATACGAGTCATGGATAGTAATGGGGAAGTTGTTGTTGGTGTTTTTTTTTTTGGTGTGTGTGTGTGTGTTTGATTTTAATGTAGAACTGAAAGCATTAATCTGATATGGGTTTACGAAAATGCTTACATTGATATCAGTGTTGACCAGGAAAAAAAAAAGTTGTGTAAATAAGATCACTGGCATTTATGCAACATTGTGAACTATTGCATGATAAAAGAAAAATTGAATGCTGATTGGTATTCAGTTTTCTGAGAGTTTCACTTGAATTTTGCTGAGTGTAAGTGATGTCAGCGTAAAGGTTTTTCAAAGTGCCATGACAAGGTATGTACACAAATAGCCTTTGCTGACATCCAGTCATGTTACCCAAAACCAGTTCCGTGAGTAGCTAGAGCAAAAGCGGATGTCTTATTACCCCATAACAAGAATGACTTTACTCGAGACTCTCTACTCTTTGAAAAAAAGGAAATATGTGGTTTCTACGTGTCCGGTTTTAAGAACTCTGTCCTTGAAATAGGCGTCAACTTTTTTTTTCACTCATATAACCACTCTGCTAAAGCCAAACATTCTAAGATCGGATAAAAGTGGAATGAATTTTATAGAGACATGACTAATGAACCCAACCACTCTTTTTGCACACCTCCACTCTTTGTAGTGTTCTCCCCTTATTCCTCTGGGAAGGTTCTATCTGCTTTGGAGTTGTTGAGGGTGGAAGGGGGCACTGTATGGGCAGTGGAGGGGATCGGCTGATCAATGGCTTGAATCAATTAATTCCTCATCTGCCTTTCTCTGCGTGTGGATGATCCCTAAATCGATGGCGACACGTGTCTGGCCCCAACCAAGGTGGTCTTGGAGGGGGCAGAGGAGGAGGAGGAGGAGGAGGAGAAAGGTTGTAGTTGAATTTAAAAAAGAAGCTAAAAAAAAAGAAGGCCCACCATGACTGAAAAGGATAAAACTGACTCTTCCAGTCCTCTTGGTGCTGCTGATTCCAAGGTGTGCATATATAAATATTCTTACTAATTCAACTGATACTTCTAGACACATACCTACTTGCTAGGGCAACTAAAACTCTGCTGTGAAGCAAGTTAGAGGGAGGTCCTGTTTACCTTTGGGAGTAGTGATTTAAAAGATATTTATGATATTACAGTTTGATGCATATGTGTAGGTCTGTTGTATCGCAAAACATCCTATCATACAAAATTTTAACAATAAAGCCTAAGATTAAGGAGATATCAGTATTTTTCTCATTAAAGATAATATAAAGTTTTGGTACCTCAAAAGTTTCCCTGAATTTCCTTGTCTTAGTTTGTGTTTCAGGTTAAAGTACAGTCTGTACCTACCTTTCATATAACTAACACTGTGAGACTTACTCGCCCCAAAGTACTCTCATGTCTTAGTAATCATGCAATTAACTGCGACCAGCAGCCCCATACGCATAGCGTAATGGGGCTGCGCATTGTAGCATTCAGGATCACGACAGATGTAGTATCGCGGGTAAATATCAACTTGAAATCCAAAAATTTCTTCAATTTGAAGACTCACCAGTTAAGTTGAAGTATTGAAAATAGGCTTTGGGCAATGTTTGGTTCTGCCAATAGTCCCTTTCTGTTCGAATTGATGGCTGAATGTGACTCGGTCGAGAGGACCTTGGGAGAGCTACACTGAATTGACAATCAGTGCAAATTTCAAATCCATGAACGGATAAGATGTCTGTGTGCGGATGCGCTGGCCGTCGCGATTCAGTGTAGCTTGGGGCGAATAAATATCACAGTGTTATTTATATATATATATATATATATATATATATATATATATATGAAAGGTACTTTAACCTGAAACAAAAAACTAAGACAAGGAAATTCAGGGAAACTTTTGAGGTACCAAAACTTTATATTATCTTTAAACCGTAACTGTAGACGGTTTAGTCTGGAAATTTTATTATAGTTGTTGTTCACATTTTGTGTATTCAACAGTAACAGTACTTAACATCGATTACACGGATTCAAATTTTTGCATTGGTTGTTTCTATCCCTAACTCACATTTTAGAATTATTTTAAAGCTCTATTGCTGGGTTTTTGTTTCTTCTGCAGATGGTAAATCATGCCTTTAAGTAAATATTGGGGCATTTGGTACCTAACTTTATTTGTTTATGCTTGCACCATTGCAAATACATTCAGCCATCTTTAAATTGTGTGTGGATCATAGTGATAGTCCTCATTTAGGATTATAACAGTGGGAACTTCTGTCCCTGGTTTCTTATACCATTTTATGGCCATTTTGATTCGCAGTGCGTATTTGCCATTATGAAGGAGTGTTCTTTTACCACGATTCTTGTAGCATTAAAACTGATGATATTTGGAATGGAAGAACACACAATAGTGTCCATGTGAGTGATTGAAGGTTTGCATGACAAATGCATGGTGTTCTGAGTCTTCCTTGGCGTAAGACAGAAAAAGGCGTCAGAGTGGTGCATGGCCAGCATGCTGCTCACAGACCGTGACATACTACAAGCGCCGCATGTCTCTTGCGATCTTCCCACATTTCGCTTTTTTTTTCTCCCGACATGCCCAGTCAGATATTCATTCATTAAGACTAGAGAGAAAATAGGAAGTCACCACATGTTTGCAAACAAGGACGACTAATCCTCTTGGATATAGATTACATAATCCCTCAGTCTCCAGACGGATTCCAAATGGGTTGATCTTTTGTCCCTGATACACTGGAGGTGTGCGTTAACAGACAGCATGCAGTCAGCAAATCAATGAAATCTGGGGAGGAGGGGGTATTGTTGTTGTTCAACTGTTTTTTCTATTTACACACATCATTGGATTATCCATTTTCTCTTTTAGTCAATCAGTTATTTGGGGTTCAGAAAAGAAAAGGAAACAGAATTTGCTCTAGCTGACTGATTATCTGGATTACGTTGACTGGAAGCAGCATTTTGAGTAGTGCTGGGCCTGTTGCTGCGTGGATGTTTCTGGAGTCATGTTTTCTTCTTGGCAGCAGACATACTTCTGATTTCTCTCATTTTGTCTATTTTGGTAACGATTGGATATATAATGCAACTCAGTTTGCTACTTCAAAGACTGCAAGCCATTTTCCATTGATGAATGTAAGTGCTTATATCTTGACAATTTTACTGACGAGGGGAGCATCTGTGACTATGTAGATGTGATTTTTCGAGTGATGTTGGTGTATGGTCTTTTCAGAATGATATTTTGCTTACATGGCTTATGTGACTGGTGCATACTATTGAAAAGTGGTATCATGATGTACATTTCACCCATGTTACTTCATGGTCTGAACTGGTACTGTGAGAGAAAAATTAGATAATTTCATCATTAATTAGACATTCTGGGAAAAGGCCTATGCACTTTAGAGAAAGTAGTGAAGAAATACAAAACACTATTTGAATGCATGATCTGTGAGTGGGGCAAAAATTGATCATCGTTTGGACAAAATCTAGTCGTAAAATTTGGCGAGCATTCCTAAGAATGCCCTCCTGACCTGCAATTCCGATTTTATGTCTGCAGTCATAGGGGATTGAAAACGAGTTGTGGACAATGCACTCACTCGAGTTGCAGTGGGTCATTGATTTCAGTGAGATTGATGGCATATTAACGACCCTTTCTTTGAAATTGAGTAAGGACAAATTACGAGGTCATTATAACTTCTGAAGCTATTATGGCACTAATATGAGGCTGAAACCATAGGAATCCATAGAATATTTTGAGTGGTACCAGTAATTGGTATTCTAAATGAGAAAGTACTTGAAGTGCATAGACTTCGGCATAATTTTGTGCAGGTCGTCACTTGCAAGACAATTTAAGGGAGGTTAGATTTATCTTAAAGAACCATGTTGTTAGGCATAAATGTATGGGTGTCACTAATCACCGATGTAGTATGCAATACAAACTTGATGTTCATGCATCATGTGGTATTACTCTGGCATTTATTTCAAAGATATAAATCCACTCTTTAAATTGTGCTAAAATCTAATTGCTATGAAATGATGTATGCAGTAGGCCTATATTTTTGCCATTACCCCATCAAGGATAATATGTAGGCCCTATAAGACTTTCGTTTATGTTCTCCGACTTTTATGACATCAGTTTATATCATCACTCATACAAAATAAATATCTTATCTTAGAACATGAAGTTACTATTAGCGTGTTTGAGATGATAGAAGTGAATGGAGGATGGGACTTTGTGCAATATCTGGCAATTGTAAAAGTGAACATTTTCATGCATTTCATGCAACAAAAAAAAAGCTGGCAGGAAAATCAAAACATACTAATATTTTTGCTTGCCATATGTTCCAGTAGTTAATAATTTGACTTTGCAGAATTACAAACACACGAAATTCACCTTATGTGGCTGAGCGCAAAAAGTTACTTGCGTAAAAGTGTCCACTTTTGCACTATCAACAAGAGCAGTGCTAACTTCTACTGGTTTAGAGAAACATAATGGACAGAGCTCAAACTTTATCTTACATTTTGAGTTGTTGAGTAGTGAAATGTTGCATCATCTTATTACCAAAATGAATCAGACGAGAGCCACACACACAAAAAAGCCTGTTGGTTTTCTGAAGTTTTTACAAAGATGCCCAATTTGGCACATCAGTGGGCTGCTGTATGCCCTATGGAAGCAGCCCTTCAACAACTGAAAAGGAGATGACCTGTAAAGAGAAGGTGATATATCTCATTAGAAGGGAAGAAAGGAAAGACAATTGTAAGAGAGTGTGCAAGTATGAGAAGGAGATTAAAGGGTAAGAAGAGGAAGGGGGAGGGGGAGGGGGAGGGGGGAGGGAAAGGTAGTTGGAAGTTGGCGTGATCTTGGATACGGCAGTTCCGGACTTTATCAAAGGGCTGTGAATGACCGACTGTTCAAAGTTTGCTGTCTACCGCTGACGCCACACACAATGGCTGCAGAGTTTGCGTTAGGGCTCAAACCAACTCAGGCAGGGGGACAGGCCCCGCCCTCCATTCAGGGCATGGGGTGAGGGTAAGGGCCCATCACTCTTGACTATGGATGGAAGAGGTAACAAATCAGGACAACTTTTGGAAAGGATGGAAGTGAAACATTGTAAACTTTTTTTTCTTCTCATCCAGTGAGCCGAAAGTAGACAAGAAAACAGCGATTCAAGGTCTGATCGTATCTTGCAAGCATTTAACTTGATTGTGAGCCGGTCTTGCCTCAACTCAACATGTAACCTTCTACCATTCCTTTAGACTTGGTGTCAGAGGTGATATGGGAGATAAGATGAAGTACATAAAAGTTGGCCTTATTGTCCAACCAAAAATAGAAGTTTAAGATGCTCTGAAAGGTGATTGTATAGTAAGCACTACTAAGCTTAATAAGTTTGTGATGTGAAAAAGAAATATTAAGAGATAGAAGGTTGGACAGAGAGGGAAAGAGATAGGGATTTTTACGACAAGCTGAATGACGAAACCGCTGTCTGTGGAAATGGAAGGTTTTCTCAAGAATTTGAAGAATTGGCAGGGTGTCGTTATTCAGTGATTGTCGGTAGTTGATGGAGCGTTGCATGGCCAGGTAGCAGCTTGGTATCTGAAAGGGAACCACCACCACCACCCATTCATGGTGGATAAGGGATTGGGAGGGAAACGAACGACCTGCCTCTGAATACGTTGACCCCGCTCACAACTGCTGAGGGAGCGCCGATGACCCCAGGGCGTGTATTGTGAAGAGGGCCAAAAGAATGGAGCTGCGGGTCTACTGTTTGAGGAAAAGTCCCTCGATATTGTCTCTGATTTAGGAATAGGTATGAATGACCTATAGACTTGTGACACATGTGTGTGTGTGTGTGTGTGTGTGTGTGGTGTGTGTGTGTGTGTGTGTGGTGTGTGTGTGTGTGTGTGTGTGTTTGTGTGTTAGAGAGGTAGAGATCAGAAAGAGAAAGGAGAGGGTTTGCAAGTAGAATAGATTCCATTCCAGCTGGGACAGAATGATTAAAGAACAGGAAGTTGCATTGCTTTAAGTCTTGTCTTGTTGCATACTCCTCTACCTCAACGTGATAACTTTGAAAGAAAATTGGTTGCATTTATCCTAGGCATCAAGTCTTTGATGCCAAAGGCCGGATACAGTTTAATTTGGGTATGCTTGTGGAATGCAATTTATTTTCAGAGCAGCGTTTACCATAATATTCATTATAGCCTAGTGTACACTACAAGGACAAAAAAGGGCAAAAGTGGATAGTTTTGCATGAGTAATTTTGATTTTGCTGGGTAAGATGAATTTTTATGTGTTTGTAATCCCACAGAATCAAGATGGTTTAATAGTGGTACATATAGCAAACAAAAATATTGCCCATATTTTTTTTTGTTAGTTGCAGGTATCATAAAATGCTTGAAAATTGCCACACCACAAAATTTGTACTTTTGCAGAATTACTTGTGGATGAAATCTGTCCTAATGCTTACAGGAAATGATTGCAGTGGTACCCATAAATGTATAGCAATCGATGTAGGCTACTTTTTTACTATTCTAATATTTTTTGTAAACCTCTTCGGAACACTTATCATCGATGTCCTTGAATTCCCATGCTATGTAGTTGTTAGTGTAAGTGGCAGAGTAAAACTGCGGTGCTGTTTGATAGGTATGCCCTGTGGAAAAGAAATAGGAAATATATCTATAACCTCTTTGAACAAGACTGGAGTTGATTTATAGAACAGTGTGCATTACAGAAAACATTATTCGACTCTAAACTGTATCAGGAAATATGGTGAGTTTTGGATGTATTGGCTATTTGACATAGCAAGATAATTGACTCGATGGAGTAACTGCTTATTTCAGTAGTACTGTAAATAATCTCACATCTTTTAATTGGGTTATTAAGATCGATAAATACATTTGTGCAAGTGCCCTTTGCATGTAACAGGCAACTACCCATTCATTTTACTTGCCAAAGCAGGAATTTCAGATGTCCTGAGCTGGCAAGCATATGGTTGTGTAGCATCCTGTTAAAAGCCCAATTTGGTAAGGTGTACATATAGGATATACCCAGATATTATGGATTATAGTATCATCTTGTAGCTACTCCTGTTCTTTTTCACTGTAAATTTGGGTATGGCTGCTTATAAATGCATTTTCCAATCATACCAATCATAAACTCATGAGTTTACAAAACATAGCATATGATGTGACATTATGCAAGCAGGTTTCAATCTTCAGCTGATCTAATAAACTGAGAGGAAGAATGTATTTTGAGAGATAGATAGCAGAGAGAGAGAGAGAGAGCCAATATCCCCCTGGGTCCCCGACCCTAGCAGGGCACAGAGAAATGTGTCACAGGAAGCAATTGACTTTGGCTTTGTTTACCTTGCACTTGGTGGCTGGTCCTTATCTCAGGTAGAGGAAACCAAGCAGCTTCCTGATTACATAATTTACTGTGGCTGGAATTGGTTTCTATCATAACAATTACACCAAAGTATGCCATTGGAAAGCTGACAAGTTTTGAGTGTGTTTAGCTCGAGCAGAGAGAAGGGGGAGGGGTAGTGTGTCTAGTGGAATATCGAGCACTCTCCAAGTAATTAATTATTACACCTTGCTGCTTGTCCTCTGAGCTATATATCTTGTCAAGTGAGACACTTATCCAGTTACTTTGGACTTGCTGTTTGGTGGAATATAAAGTTGTGGACATGACTGCACAGGTAAGAACATAGCCTTAAGTGTGCAGGCTGCTTCTTTTATTGTAGTATCACGGTTATTCTGTATGCCACCATGTGGACTGTATTCGAAGTCTGTATTGCAAACTCCTCACATGTTATTATTTGTGGCCTTTTCTTTTTGTATGTGGGTGTTTAATGATGTATAATGTGCTTGAGGTACGATATACCAAGTAAAATTTGCCAAGGGAATCATACAGAGTTTTGAAGTCTATATGATTCTGTAGGAAAGTCTTTGAAAAAGGTAATGGTCTTAATGCTCTGAAAAGAGAATGTAAAATCAGAAGGTTAAAGTAATTATATACTTCTTTCTCATCTCATCAATGTGGTAGGCCCACTAGATTGCGAATTTGACCACTTGGAGAAATTGTCTCACAAGTCCAAATGCACAAATATATGGCTTATTGTTGCAGGACAACACCACATTCTCAGTTACTTCAGAGTGAATTACAACAACAAATGGTATAAGAATGACTATGTTGTATGGAAGTAACTGGATACGAAACAGAAACATCTTTACTAGCGTATTTGCATATTCATGGATATGGGAGATAGAAATGCAATATGAGAAAAGTGTCCTGGGCAGTCTTGAAGTGAGACTATGCAGAGGATGTCAGCGAAACTGTCTGGCGTGTAATTCATTGACTCACAAGCCAATTAAACAAATCAAACACTTTGCTTTGTTCAGCAGAGCAGTTGGGCTGGGCAATTAGCAGAGGAGTGATCGATGACATTGGGGTGAAATATTGAGCGGATACTAGTGGTACATGTAGGTCAATGACCTTGAGTAGCTGCTATCAGTCAAATAGACTAATTTCGTTCATCATGGGAGAGAACAGAGAGCAAGGACCTGGCCAGAATAGTTTTGATTTGATCAGGTTCCCAGGAGATACCAATACCTCTCTCTACAGAACAAAATCCACAAGGGTGTTATAGGGAAGACAGTGGTAATGTCTGCTGGCCAAAGGGGGACCTAGTGCTACTCTTTCTTACTGTAAAAGTGGTTTCTTTCGCGGTGGTTTTATTTTCGTGCTTTTCACGCTTTGAGGTTGAACCGCGAATTTAACATCACGCGAAAATGTTTTGAACTCATTGCTTGTACAACGCTATCATTACCGACCGCGAATTTAAACACACACGAAAAAGTACGCACCGACGGAAACCGCGAAAGTTTCTGTTCGCGAAAGAAACCACTTTTACAGTATTTAATTTGGGCAATCAGTTCTCTATTGCTTTTTCCTGTACTCTATTTATTTGAGATCAGGAACGGACTGATAAAAAACACACTTAAAAGGCATTATGTAATTTGCAGAACTGGATTTTTTTTCCGTTATGCAGGCAGTCTGAAAGTACTGCTGTATATGGTTGATATTCATCAGCCACTTTCAGACTTTCTGTTGTAACTTATTGTGATTTTAACCCACTGAAGACTAGTCTGAGTATTCTCAGGTGGGATAAATGGGAAATGCATGTTATAGAAAAATCAATCTGTCTTCAAGGGGTTAAGGATTCTGGAGGAGGAGGGAAAAAAAGAAATGCTCAGAGGAAATTGATATATTCTTCAGTCTGAATTGCGGTAAGGGTGATGAATCGGGAGTCAACATGAGGGGTGCTAGTGTAGTGTGTTCAAGAAATGCAAACTTGCCACAAGTGCCATATTTGGTCTCGTAGAGGGTCATTTTCTGTCCCTCTCTACAATGACTACATTCCGAGAATAAACATCTCTACAATTGAAGGGGGTTTTATTTGGAAAGGGGTGGAAACCAGGCATGGTGAAGAATTATTTTGGGGAGAAGTGTTAAGTCTACTGGTTAGTGCGTAAAAGGGAAGGAGGTAAGTTAATGCAATTACTGCCAATTATGATTTTTTTTTCTTACTGTTTGGGTCTGGTAATCAGGCATAACTAGAGACCCTGAAGATGTCGCGGAAGGCTGAATACTTGTACACTATATCCTGATGAGTCAAGACAATGACGGCTCTTAAAGGCCAATTTGACTAGAAGAAAATCATTAAAAAGAAAGAAATTGGCTTGGTTTTGAAGTGAATACTTATCTGTGAATACCTAAAAGCTATCGTGACTTTCTTTTTCCCCACACATCTTCCATCATCCTTTTATGTCATCATCAACCCGTTTAACCCGTCGAGGACGAGTCCCGAGTATACTCAGGCAAATGTATACGGGAAATGAGTGTTGTAGTAAAATCAGCCCATCCTCAAAGGCTTTAAGGACTAATGACATATGGCATCAAAGGGAACTATGAGCATAACATTGATATTTCCTCTATCTCCTTCCCCTTTGTTGATTTGTGATTTTCTCACTGAAACATTTGCAATAAACCTTGAACAATGAAACAAGTATTGATACAAATTTTGCTTAGTAGTGTGCTGAATGTACAAGAGAACTCTGAATGCCAGTACACATAAATGAATGTTTATATGCCACCACATGTAGATATTACAGCAGAGACTATGCTATGCTTGTATCTGATCAATCAATGTCTTCTAAATCACTGCTAAAATAGGACTACACAGAGATTATCCCCCTATTCTGAGCTGTTTGCCTTTTTTATGTGCTCAAAGAGTTAATTTTGATATCCCCCATTTGCTTTCACCCTCACAGGTCTCACGTTCCAGAGGAAGGTTCTTCGGTAGACAACCCCACCTAATTGTCAAAATGGATCAACCATTGGACTCCATGGAAGGCATCCCAGTAAGGTGGAGGAGAAAAGGGGGAGAGGGTGGAGGACATTCCAAGAGACATATATGTAAGACAGTCATTCCAGTAATTAGGAGAACAATGCCATTGATACTTCTTCTCAGTCTGCTCTCTTCCTTGCTGAAGCCCATCTTGGCCTACCCACAGTTCAGTGAACAAACTGCAGGGCTCTCCCCGCAGAATATTGCAGTAGACTCTCAGTCGGGAGCAGTGTATGTTGGATCCATCAACAGAGTGTACAGACTGGACAGCAACCTGACCGTTGAGGCTGCAATGGTCACTGGACCCGTCCTGGACAGCCCAGAGTGCTATCCGGGGCAAATTGATTGTCTGACAAAGACAATGACGGACAATGTCAACAAAGTGTTGATCGCTGATGACGATCGCCTCATAGTGTGTGGCACAATTTACCAGGGTGTTTGTGACATATTGTCAGCAGATACGCTTGGAATCCTGTACAATTCGTCAACTACTGAAATTTCGGTGAACACTGAGTACGGCACAACTGTTGCTTTTGTTGGGGATGGCCCAAGTAACATGAAGACGCTCTATGTGGGATCCTCCACTTCTCAGTGGTTGAGAGGGTCCCCATGGACAGTGTCGAGCCGGCAGCTTCCGTCTGACCTCTCAAGTCCTGACCTCTTCAGGGTGTACAATGGACAACAGGTAACAGCAACCAATCCATCTCAGATAGCTATTCCTCCAGAGACCATCAGTAGGTCGCCCCCTTCGCAGATCTTCAACATCAGCTATGTCGCAGGGTTTGCTGCGGGTGGTTTCAGCTACTTTGTGGCCATCCAGCCGCAGATCTTCGACAGCCCAAGCGAATACTTCACCAAGATTGCGCGCGTCTGTCAGCAGGATGACCACTTCTACTCTTACATTGAGCTCCCCCTGCAGTGCAGTGTCCAGAGTGGAAGTACCGTGACCCTCTACAATCTGGCGCAGTCTGCGTACCTGGGCACCGTGGGATCCGACTTGGGTTCCTCAACATTGCAGCCGGGCACCGATGTCCTCTTTGTGCTGTTTGCAAAGTCTGATGGTATGACGGACATCCCTGATGCTGAATCAGCAGTGTGCATGTACCCACTGTCGGCCATTGACACCGAATACTGGAGGAGACGGCTTGGATGTGCCAACAGGGAGACTCACAGGACTGACATAGACTGGTCAGGTTCGACAGAGTGCCGCACATCAGCTGACATGGTGAGTCGGCGATGGATGCCTTTTGTACACTTTTCATTCCTTGCTGCTGGAGAGACAAAATGTTTTCATCAGAAGTCTTGACTTGTTATACTATAGTCTTCTGATATCCATCAGAAAGAATGTCCACAAAATGGATGCTTATCCATCGCAAAAATTGCAAAAATCACATGTTGTGATTTCCTTGGTATTTATATAGGAAAGTGAAAGGATCTTCAAGATCATTCATCAAAAGTGGCTTTGAGGTTTTAGGGTGTTTGTTTGATGCTGATGTATGTTATTTCCGTTATCATTGTGGTCAGTGATTACATTTTATTCATTTTGCATGGGAGATTTTGTAGTACTCTCTGAGTTCGTCCAACTCTACTGAGAATCCTTTAATAGCACATTTTGTATGATGGGCTTCATGTCATTTGTTCTGTATTAAATTTTGTTCTCTTGTCACCCCTGCCAGAAATCATTGATCAATAGGACCGGTCCTGGGTACTGCCACTTGGATGACAGCATCCATCCCTTGGGGGGCCAGAACCACCCCATAGAGGCCAGGGCCATCTACACACATTCATCCTCGCTGACCTCCGTGGCTGCCACTGTCCATCGCAGCGAGACGGTCATCTTCCTAGGAGACCAAGACGGGAACCTAAAAAAGGTGAGCTGCTATAATTGCATTGGTGTGATGTCGCCTGACGCCTATCCAACTGGTTCATTGCTCACCCCGTGTGGTCTGCTCCGTGACCACGGCACTTTGCCTCCAAGGAAGGCACATGATTGCTTCACTGCATCTTTTGTTTTGCTGTTGGGTGCATACAATGAGATCAGTATAACTATGACAATCATATCATGTGGAACATTGGTGGTGGAATGAGCAGTATATATGGACTACCAGTGATGGGTGTCTTTGAAGACTGTTCATTTATGTATGTAGCTCCTAACTGGATGGATATCATTCCTTGATAGTTATGCAGCACTTAGAATATTGCACAGACCAGTCTTTTTTTTTTTTTTTGGTCCTTATGGCAGTTAGATGTGATTAATCATCACTTTCAACATTGCAAGAAGAGATTGAATGCTCGAACTGTTTATGTTGAATAATCTCAGAATTTACAGTTACCCATGGTGTGTTTCGCTAAAAATAGGAAAGTCTGGATTTGGTTTGACCTAATCTGTAAATTTAGTAGTTTATAAATTATTTTGAAGATCACCCGACCACGTCAGAAAGACATATATACACGTATCATCCATGAATGTGACTTACGGAATTGGTGAGATCTCTACTGATTCAAAGAAACAGCTTCCGTTTGTAAATCACATACTGAGAAGAAATATTGGATATTAAAGGGAAACGTTGAGAAAATGTGAAGCATAAGGAGACTTCATATCAACTACAGCATGAAATCATTTAGATGGCTGACAGATATCTGTAGCTTGCGCGCACTACCAATGTTAACGATTGGAGATGGTAGTAGGTGCAGATGTGCTTTTAATGTGTGAAACAGATTTAGGTTGCCATCCACGTAAGCATGAATGAACTTCAGTTGAACTTTATTCAGACGGATATTGGGACATCTCCCACCAAGAAAATAAAAAGTAGACACCCCCCCCCCCCAAAAAAAAAAAAAAATGTAGTCAGCATTGTTTTCAGATTATGATATACATTTGTAAACCACAAGCTCTTGATGACCTACATTCCATGACTGATTATCACAAGGTGCACATTCATACCCGGAATCTTTTTCTTTCATGAATTTTAAGAAACACACACACACACACAAAAAAAAAACAACAACAACAGGGCACAAGCGATGCATGATATTAATTTACAGGAAGCGAAACCACTAGTGTGCACTTTTGATGACCATGCACAGCAACAAGTATATAAATTATTTTTTCCCTTATCTTTTTTTTTTTTTGGGGGGGGGGGGGGGGGGGGGCGGTGTATTATCATTATTGTTTTGCACAGCGTGAACATCCTTGTCCACGACAATATATGGTGGTTGGATGGGGGTGGGGGAGGGGAGAAGGGTGGGAGTGGTCAAGTTCGGGGCTATGTTTGCCTTTACCATAAAAAGGAAATATCCTACCTTACAGGAAATTGAATTCTCCTTTCGTGAATAGTCTATAGTATTATTGTTTAGGAAAGTTAGAAGGGAGAGGGATACGGGTCGAAGAGTGTGGAAGAAATGCACCTGGCTGCATGTATTGCTTGTGGCTATCATCAGAGAGAAAGAAAGGGAGAGAAAAAAACAACAACGTTAAATCTGCTATCTGAGATGGATAGATAGTTTATGTAGCTTGTCAATAGGCCCCTGGGTAATCATTAGAGAGTTGAACATGGAAACATTGATAGCTAAATTTGGCAATTGCCTCGACTGATGAGTAGTGATTTGCGCTCAAGAATAAATGACTATGGATGCAGACAGATACGAGCGAAGATGGTCTGATGCATTAGTAGATATGATATGTATGATGATATAGACTAATAGGTGGAATGATAATCCTGCAGGAAAGATGATACAGAAAGACTGTACAGAAGCTAAGTATATAGTGAGAGAAATGTATTCATATATGATGCAGAAAAACATATATGACATCTTTTGGGAGATGATGAATGGGTAGATAATCAAATCTGAAATCATTTGTCAAAGGGTGTATGGAAAATGGGATAAAGAAAAGGAAGGAAATTGCCAGTTGAGTTTTAAAAAAAAATCGGAAAATGCATACTTCCCACTTTTATTTCAGCCTTCAGACCACATAATAAACAGGAAGTTACCACCTATCCTAATCACTGTTGTTTGTATTCAAGGTTCCATCCTCTTTCAACTATATGAGGAAAGGAAACCACATAATTTTATATACTAATTGTTAATTTCCATCTCTGTTGTAAGTGTATACAAGTTGTTTGATCCGTTAAAGACAAAGCTTCTGACTCCAAAGGAAAAAGATTTCTTAGTCGTAATTGAGTTGAAAGAATTCTATTTTGCATGTACTGTTTGGGCTGTGACTTCATTTTAAGAGAAAATATATAATGCATAGATTTATTGTATACCAGAGTTGTTGCTTTGTTTAATGTGTAGTAATGTAAATGCATATTTAATACATGCTATTTTAATAATTGCTGCATTATACCCTCTAGATTATATGAATAATGACTTCTAATGCTTTTATCAGAATACTGCAAATGAATGAATAAGACCCAAGATGATGTATAGCAAAGAAATGCTAGCAAATGCCAAATCTCAGATCCACTGGAAGGATTATGTTTCCATATCAACGTTAGACATGAAGCAAGAAATAATCATTATCTTTAAGGGTGGGATTTCACGGAGCACGCGAACGATTTGCGAAGGACGCGAATGACAAAATCCAACATTCGGAAAAGTTTTTCGCCGAATGTTTTCCGACAATGAAGCCGAAAACTATTCTTGCGCAATTTGTGCGAAGTTCCCACGAAGTATGTGCGATTGTCGTGTGTATCATTGCTAAAGTACAGCATGTTACGTACACGAAGAACACGCGACGGAAATGCGAACAACGAAACATTTTCAATAATCATGGGAGAAAATGTAGCAAGGAGAGGTGGAAGCAAGAAAAAAATCAACTCAAAAAGCTTTCTTGAGTTGATTTTTTTTTTCTTTCCTGTATTTCTCCTTTCTTTTTCTCTCATTTCTCTATCGTGTGTTTGCCTACATTTTTTTCCCCCTAGGACGTATCTCCACTAGTAAAGCATTTGTTCCTTTTTTTTTTTGCAGTTCCTCCAACACATAATCTCTATAGTTCAAATGAAACTTACATACTTAAAGGGAAGGTAAACCCAAAGAACAATGTGGAGTGAGTGAAAGCAGCAACATTAGTAGAACACATCAGTGAAAGTTTGAGGAAAATCGGACAATCGATGCAAAAGTTATGAATTTTTAAAGTTTTGGTGTTGGAACCGCTGGATGAGGAGACTACTAGAGAATATGACGTATGAGTGGACAACAATACAAAGAAAATATAAAGGAAATTCAACAAAAATTCACTTTTCTAGAATTATGAAAGAGCAATGGACCAACCGCTTTCAGAAAGCAGGAAGAATAATTGCTACCCTTAACATATGTCAATATCAAGTTGATGGAATTTGTAATTTTCATGAAAAATGGATTTTTGCAGAATTTTCTTTATATTTCCTTGGTATTGTTGTCCACTCATACGTCATAACCTCTAGTAGTCTCCTCATCCAGCAGTTCCAACATAAAAACTTTAAAAATTCATAACTTTTGCATCGATTGTCCGATTTTCCTCAAACTTTCACTGATGTGTTCTACTAATGCTGCTGCTTTCACTCAATCCACATTGCTCTTGGGGTTTACCTTCCCTTTAAGATTGATTTTAAGTGTATTCTGCGATTTTTTTTTGTATATCAAATATTCTTTCTCTTTGCTAGTCTTTAATTTCTTTCGTTACTATAGTTGTTAATATTTAATTGTTTGATGTTTAGATGTATACTACGATTTTTATTTGTAGAAAACGTACAGGGCATACATCCCTCAAACGTGCGCTAAACGTTCGCGAGAATGTCTCAAAAGGTACGCGAACAGTTCGCGATTACGTCGTAAAATGATCGGAAAAACTTCGCAGATTTCGCGTAACATACGCGAGACATTCTCCGAAGTTTTGGAGTCTGTTTGGGGTTTCACGAACATTTTGCGAACATCGCGCGTGTCTTGCGAAGGTCTTGCGCAAATGACGAAGCTTTAAAGACACTTTCGAGAACAATTCACGAGCAAATCCCGACTAAGTGTGCGGAAAAGGTTCGCAAAAAATTTCAAACTTTTTTGAAATTATCGCCGAAGTAAAAACGACATTCGCGAACAATTGACGACGCTTCCGAACCCTCACGTTTGTTTGGCGATCTTTTGCAGACTAAAATGCGAATGCTGGATTTTGCCATTCGCGTCATTCGCAAATCGTTCGCGTGCTCCGTGAAATCCCACCCTAAGCATTACAGTTTGACTGATGAATGGGATTTGGAAGTCTAGATGGGATTTGAGGCCCCAGAGGGGTTTTGACAGTCAGTGGGTGAATAAAGACTCATGCTATCATATCCACTGTCTCAGGAACATCTGTCCCAGAGTTCACCTGTTTGCTGGGGGATACCACAACAACCACAATTTTTTTTTCATATCTTCTTTTTTGGGGGGTGGGGGTGGGGGATGGTTGGGTTGTGGTCATTGATGCAGTCAGAACCACTGGATCTCAATCCATGTTTTAGATATATTTTTTTATTCCCCCCCCCCCCCCCCACCTCCAGCAATCAGTACCTTTTAATATGATGATCACATCTATGCTACAGGAAAGATTGGTCATCTTTGCATACTGAAGGTGTCGTACCTCTGAATACTTCCACTTTCAGCAATTTGCTTTTTTTTCTTGAAATAATGTTAGGAGCCTGTAACATAAAATACACTTTAAGCCTCAAGGTGGTACAGATTTTATGGCAGAAATCACTGTTTGTAGTCGTGGTAGCTACCCAATTGGAGTAACATTTTTGCCCATTTTTCCGTGAAATTTATGTCCATTCTGTGAAAGTAGGCTACTATTGGTAATGGAAGAGAACATATGGGGTTCTGAAAGGTCCATCGCATTGAACAGATCCGAGATCCATACAAAGTTCTAGAGGAGAAATGATTTCAACTCCAGTCATCATGGAAATTCTCCATGAACTTGCACATAAATGTGGTAGCAGAGCAGCATGTGAACCAAGCAACTTAGTCCCTTCTGGCTGTCACCGAATCAATACCCATCACCTAAGTGGTCGACGGCCATCAGTTAAGTGGCTGACACCCGTCTGTAAATTTGTCTTGCCCTGTGACATTGATTGACTCCCTGTCCCACCATAACTTTTAGTTGACAGGAATGTAAGTTGCACAGTTTGATACTGACCTGTGGTGCCCTGGTAGGATAGTGGAGGGGCATGGGGGAGGGGGGGGGGGGGGGGGGGGGAATGGGTCGGAGGAGGGGAGGGACAGATTTTTTTCTTTGTTTTATCTCATTAACTTTCAGATCACAAGCCATGGCTGATTGTGACTTACACACAAGACATACCCAGTCAGCTAGATGCAAGTATTCGATGAATATGTGACCCCCAACAACAAAAGGATCCTAAAGTCGCTGACGGGCGAGCCAAGCATGTCCCAGAAAAATGCAATTTTCAGGCCTTTCCTTTGATCATTTAGCTTCGAAATTTCGGCAGATGATAGAAGATACATTAGACTACAAAATTATGTTAAAACAGAAATCCAAACGTTTTGACAGATTTTGGTGATCTGACTTCAAAGTCGATTATCTCGGCTCACCCGTCAGTGACTTTAGGATCCTTTTGTTGTAGCGGGTCACATCTCCTCCTACATCTCCTTCATGCATCCACCCTCACTTACAAGTCAGTTCGGGATGGAGTGCCATGAGCAAAATGAGTTCCTCTAATGCTTGTGCTATTTTCGGGCAAAATTGAACTTAGGGAGGATAAATATCTCTGCTGTTACCATTGGCAACCTGGTTGCATATAATTCCAGTATCACTTAACACTTTGCATGCTTTGAATGTTAATTTGCACAGAAAACCCCCTGCATTGTATACACTGTCCAAACTCCCAGGCATAGGAAGGTTTAAAGATGTTGGTCCTTTGTGGGCTAAAGGATGGGTGATGCTTGTCAAGGGGTGTGACATATTATGTATGTTGGTGATGCCTCTCTGCAAAGTCGCAAGCATTTGCTGGTTAAAGGGCTTGATTTGGATGGGGATACAAAAAGCATGTACTAGTAGTCTGAAAGTAAGACTATACTTGCACCATTGATGTTAAAGTTTGCATCAAATGGGAAGGCAGTAGAAACCAAGAAAAACAACAGCATCCATAACTCCCCATACTCCCTATCAGCGAATGGCAAAGGTTGTGTTTACACGTGTCTGGTCTCTTTGAAATATGAAGCTTTTTTTTTTTCTGCTGATAATACACAAAATCTGCATTGATAGGAGCTCAAGCAAGAAGACATATTTTAGTTATGTTGGCTCTGAATAGGGCAAAGAATTTGTTTTTTGTGAGTTTATTTAGTTTCTCAAAATAGCAGCAAATTTTTTTGATTGAATGATCTGGAATGTGACATTGATGATAGTGCATGCGTGAGCGAATTTCGACAAGCTAGTCATGCAAGGTTTCTATGCAGTATGTATGAAGCCAGTGGGGATAAATAACTATTGTTTAGTAGCTATAATGCCATTGAAGGGTAACAAACAGAAAATGCTAGTAATAATATTATGAAGTACCTTGAGTATGTTGAAAACATTTCTCGTCACATATGTCACAGCAAGTCAACAAAAGTCTTCCTTTTAGTGTATATCAAAAATGTCTAGCTGCATGCATTGTGTATATGAGTGTACTCTCAGAGTTGGCACAAACAGGTTAAAGGGACTGTACAGTACTGGTTGAGGTAGGGATTCATGTTTTGAACATTCCTAAGTGAGATAATGAAAAGCCTCTTATGAAATATGAAAGAGCATGTAATTTTAAGAAGGATTTAACGTTTATTTGATGAAAATTGGTTTTCAAATGGCTGAGATATCCAAAAAAGTGCTAATAATAAAAGGCGACATGCCCCAACTTTATTAGGATCTCTTTGTTTCACCTTGTTTTTGGATATCTCGGCCATTTCAAAACCGATTTTCATCGAATAAACTTTTGATACCCCTTAGAACTGCATGCTCTTTGACATCTCATAGAGTGGTTTCTGAATATCAAGCTAAATCTACACCTCGACCAGAACTGTACACACCCTTTAAAGAGAAAATTAGTGTGTATGGTTTTGATTTAAAGGTTCTAACATATTTTCTGACATGTTGTGTGTGTCTTTAATCTCTTCTTGTCTAGTTACAGATTGATCTGATGGTTAGAAAGGTAATTTATTTGTATCATCTTCAACATGCAAACACCTGCACTTCTTAGTGATATAGTCAAACCAGTCTATAGCGGCCACCCAAGGGAGACAAAAAAAGTGGCCATTATAGACAGGTGGCCACTATAGATGGGTTCTTTAACATGCTTTATCTCTTTGAGTTTTAGAGGGGATTGTTTTTAGGGGTCATTACTGCAGGGGCTGCTATAGACAGTTTAAGGAGATTGAAATAAAATCGTTTACAGTTTGGAGATTGAAAAATATGGTTTGCTCACAACCAATTGATTTTTTGCTGATGTGTGAACAATGATGAATAAGATTGTTTGTGTTTGTGTTTGTTTGTTTGTTTGTTTGTTTTGCATGGTGATCCATAAACTGATAATGCTCGTGTGTGAATGGGCTTCTTTGGAGATAACATTTTGTAAACTTAGCCAAGGTTGTTGAATGACGTACCATGTGAATAGTTGTAACTCCTTTTTGTGCGTGAACCCAAACTGCTTTCCCCTCTTTCTCACAAGATTCAAGTCCTCCATGATTCTAAATAAAGATGAATCAACAACATGGCACAGATGTTTATGAAGTTTTTTTTATTATTCACAGCTTATGAAGTTGAACTACCTATATACAAAAGCAGGGAAAAGTTACATTAAAAAAAAAAAAGATATTTTGTATAGCAAGCAATGAGGAGCTATTAGTCAGTGGGAGGATTTGCTCGATAAAAGACAGACATTCAATTTGTCATTTCTTCCTCAGTATTTGTCCAATTTTGCAAGGATATTTATTGCTCTGCTGCTTTACGACGTCTGCTTTCAGACAAAACCTCCTTTTTTTAAAAAAAAAAGGGAACTCAACCTTGCAGTATTTTAAAAGTCATTACAGCAAAGCCAAATAAACAAAAACAAGCAAATACTGAGATGTGTGGAAAGAGAAGTCAGCTTTCATTTTATTTGTCACATATCTCTGTGCCCGAGTGTGATAGACACTGCCAATCAAATCGCAAACACTCTCCAACTTCAGGACCTCTATTTACAAAAATATTTGTCATATCTGTCAGTGACTGATTCCTTCTTGGGGTATATTTGTCATTTTGCGATCATCCGCGCATTCTTCATCACCGTGGTAACACAAACACGTGTCCTTCCCCCTAACATCTTCTGCCTGGTCTCACGGTGGCTAGCCCAGCGCCCCCACCCACAGGGCCACAAGTCACAATATTGACTCTACCAATTGGAGAAGCCTTACAGGCCTTTCCTCCAATTATTAACCTTTTCTTTTTTCTCTCCAGTCTCTGGCATATTGGGCCTGCAGTCAATCATATCTTTGCTCCTGGAATGTTTTCTCCACACAAAAATAAAATCATCCTGACATTACTGTTCACATATGTAGTCGTGAGGCATGTCAGAATAATTTTTTGCTCTTTTTTTAAACTGAATTATGAGAACAATTCAAACAGCAAAAGAATGCTTAGGCATTTTCACATATTATGTAAACTGAATGTAAAAATAGACAGGATTATGCTGTAGATCCCCGTTCTTTCAAAAAAACATATCCAATACAGGTGGTCCCCATTAAAGTTGTTGTTGAACTTTTTCCTTCTTCCAGACATGGAATAATGTGTTGTTGTGGCTTCATGCTTCTCAAAGATGCCAGCAGTATTTTGCGGTAGCAAAATAATGTGTTTTGTTTTCAGTAAATTGGTGGACATACCCTACCAGTTGTGCATATGGTGACGCTATGAATGTGAAATAGAAACTAATGTGGTGTAATAATTCATTGACAGTGAATTAGCATTTATTTGTGCTAAGTTCATACTTTGGGTTGTGTCGGCTTGTATTTGAGTAATTGTATTTTTTTGTCACGTAGTGCACCAGCCTGGCCTTGAAATGTTTGTATTTCACCAGAACCTCTCTTTATTACTCTCATGTGATAATGACTATTTTTCATGATTATGAAACTGAAAGAACAAAACCTGATATTTGGCTTTGTTAAATTTGGAAGTGCATATCACACCAGGTTCTGAATTTAAAGAGTGCTTTCACACATGCCCAGTGTGAGAAATTTTAAACATGATTGTAGTGACACATCACTAGAATCATGATTCTGATTCAAGTTATGCATTTTTGGCCATGTGAATACAAGTTGGAATCATGGAGGGTGATTGAATCTTGTTTCAAATGACAGTCTGGAAGTGTTTTCCAGTCAAGATTTCGCCAGAATTATGGAACGATACAGTCATGTGAACGGATTGACCTCCAAATCATGTATTCGGGGTTGGAGTTTATGATGACCTTTTAACCACTTCTGCTGAAAAACTATGCTCCTCAAATGCTCGCATTGCAATCAAAGAGCGTGCTACTTACTGCTCAAGAGTTATTGGGAATTCAGAAAGAAGCCACACCTCCCATCCTTTTCCTGAAATTTAAACCTTCCCCATTTGTACGAAGAAAATGGAAATTCTAATCGTAATTACAATCGTAATTGTAATTCAGCATTACAGTTACATTTCTCAACTGGTGTGAAAACAGTCTGCTATAAAAATATCACAATCAGACCGACAGAATAGGAGAAGTTCTATTGAAATTGAAGTTACAGAATGTTACAGAAGTTACAAAAGGAAGTTACAGAATCTATATATTTTACATGTTTCCACAAATAGTGATCATTGTCTCTGCCGCATATGAAATCAAGCTGAGTTAATGATGTCATCAACTCACACAAGTCTTCCATCGGTTTGAGCAGAAAAATATGGAAATAGTAGATATTTGATTTAGCAAATACAACACAGATTATATGTAATCAAACATATCTTTATGGATACTTATTGATATAATTGGTTATATTTTGATTTATTGATTTATTAAGTAATTTAATCAATTACATGTTAAAACATATTTTGATTTAGATAGGTGAGAGATATAACATACTTTCCTGTTTATGTATGTATATATTTGTTCATTTATTTTACTAATTCATTTTCATGTCAGAAGCAAAGCTGTAGGTCAGTGGGAAACTTGAAAAGTCATGACACAACGACAGCCTCATCTTCATGTTGTGAAAATATATGACACTTTGAAATTCCATTTCTTTATCTTTTTAAGTCCAAATTTGATGACATCTCCTTTATTCAGTTGTTGAATCTACTCTTTGAATGTCAACTTGAATATGGTGTTGAATTAGACTTAATATAGCTAGCTTTTTCTCACTCGTAGACCAAACATCAGTATAAAAGGGGTTCAAAAAGTGTCGGATGTAAGAAGTGTCCCAGGCAGTAGCTACCTGTTGACTATAAACCACAGGGGACTGTTTCAAATACTTCTCCACACCTCACGCCCCCCTGTGATACCCCTTCTGCTTCCACTTTGACCCCATCTCGCTCCGCCTTTTGCCTTTGGAGGGGGGCTACCCAGCACTCCAGTGCTCCTCTCCCACGGAGTATTTGTTGGACGGTGACCCTTGTTTTTTGTCAAGATGTCTGACAGGTGACATGGCTGCCTTTCTTAGCATGAGTCAACATTTCTAATTCAATTTAAGTCACAGTGAGCAAAGTGAATCTGTTCCATGCAAAGTTGTATTCCTAAGATCATCACCATTTTCATACGATACGATTCAATAATTTTCAAAAATTTTGTTCTGCACAGGGATGATTGAAACTGCACGTAGCTTCTTTCCATTCTCATCCCATTGAATGTGTGTAGTCAAGAAAAGAATACTCAACTCAAGGGTAACTACGGCACTCGTATCATATGTTTGAGACATGTGATATGCCTAGATGAGGTCTATAATGTATTCCTGACAAGTACCAGTGCATGCATCATTAGACCATTTGCACGGTCTTGAGAATACAATGTCAGTGTGAAAAATTGCATAGCATTAATGTCGAATCAGCTGCAGGCATCGGGGAAAGACTGTTACCACGGTTATCCATCTCTAATGACAGCACCAAATCATCAGTATTTTTATGACAAAGCATTCAGGCTTCTTCTTTGCTCCAGTAGTTAAAATGAATAAGTAAAATTGAAAAGAATCAAACTTCATTTCCACACTGAAAATAGTTCTTGAGTAAGAACTTGACACATGTTGGTTTCTTGACAGTCATCACCTACTAATGAGAACATATTTGAATTAGGATCGTACTTGAAAAATGAAAAGAAAAGGGGGGGAATAATGCCTTTTTCATTAGCGTCTGGTAAGATGCTATGTTCGATACATCTTCTACCACCTGCCGAGATTAATTCTGAAGCAGGCAAAGCTCTGGACAGATACCCGAGTGAGTGATTCCCAAATTCGGTTCTCAAGAAGAAGAGTGTTCATGAATATTTACACTGCTGTCTCCGTTGTGGGGAAATGTTGGGGGATGCTGGTTTGATGTATTTCGCACAGGAAGAGTGCCTGTGGCAAGTCCATTAAATTACCTATTTACTCCTGATGCGATGATGTTTGAGATTGGCGACACGAATGGAATTTTTCACGAGTGCAAACTTGCATTTCACTTGTGTATTCTGTTGTTCAGAAGGAAAAACAAAAGTGAAATGTGAGTGTGTTTGTTTTTAATATGACATTGTGGTAAGCATTGGGTGTGACTCATGTGATGTGTTTGTGTGCGATATGATCAAATAAATCCAAGTTGATGGAGTATCGTGGAAATGAAGTCACATCCTAAATGTGTTTGGATTGACAAGAAGTATCCCAAATGAGACATGATGTGATTTCATGCCCTGAAAACTTGACGGCCAGACTGTTCGTTTTGTTGAGAAATGTTGACCTCAAACTTTTGGGCAGTAGCCTTTAAATTTGTAACAATCGTGATTAATATCTTTCATCATCACTCCTTTCTAATGATGTGGAACAATTGGTTATACTGTGCTACAAATCATATAAATGTTACCTGCATTCAGTATTTCACTACAATTTTATAAAATGTATAGTTTATTCATAAGCCAAATTACCTGTAAAAATTCCACAATTCTGCATCTCAGTAGTGTCTCTGAATAATTTGTTGAACATCAATTAGTAACAGGTATATACTTGCATCAATTTATTCAATCATATATTTGGACTGGCGTACACATCCTGTTTGGGTCTCTGCAACTTTAAATGCAATATATTTGTTGTCTATCTAAATTTTTGCTTCATTAGGTGGCTCCTTCTTAGATCCTTATTAGCTCTGAAGCTTATTTGGTTTCCAGACAGTGTCAACATACAGTGGTTTGCGATATCTTGCATAATGTTGGTGCTTTGGATATTTGAGCTACCTACATTCCAAGAGTTCAGAGTGGCGTCAGAGCTTTTTATCAGGGAAGTAGGGGGTGGGGCGGGGCAATATGGAAGGAAATCCAAATAATGCCGGAACGGAAATAATGCAATGATAAGCCATTCATTGCTCTGGCTTAGCGAGTGACCCGATGAACTGAACTTGAATAATAGACATTGTCTATGATCTGCCTGTTTGATGCCTGTTTTCGTCACATTCCACCCTGTAGCACTGATAAGATTTTCTAAGGGGATGTTACTTGTTGTATCTTTCAGTGAACATGAAGTGGCAGGGAGGCCTCGGTCTGGGCAACCAACAATGAAAAGGCTGTTATGACTGTTTCGACAGTTGTTTTATTTATGTGCTTCTTTCTAATGCACATCTTCCTGATATGATTATGACTTTGATCAGTGTATTATCCCCCCCCCCTCCCCCCACTGTCTTGGAATTGCATTCAGATATTGACTTTGCATATTTCCAAGTTTGAACTAAATTCAGGGTTTTTTATCTTGTTTGCTTTTTTTATGGAAAAAAATATTTTTTCTTCTGAATTGGAGAGGTTTTATCAAGATCTGATCATACACCAAAAATAATCTTTATTTCAATAGTGAGTGATCCTCATGTAAGATGCAGTGTGAGAATTTCTGCAGGACCTCTCTTGAGTTTGCACTTGGGAGCAAAGCAATTTTTGTACAGGTTATTACTGGGCCGTTATCTAATGAACGAATACGGAATAGCAAATTTCCCATTCACTCACGCTGTTCTACGTGATTAGGTAGCTGATAATCCATGGTCATGGTCTGTGGTCGGCTCTGGATGATTTGAAATTCCTGCTTTTGTTCTCTCGAGATGATTATCTGAGAGTTATCTGTATCATCTTCGCACCTCTGCCATTTTGAAGCTGTTATTGACACAAAGCTGTAGTATCATCTTTTTGCAAATAAGCTTCTCACCTTGCTTGACTGAGTGAAGACTAGTCTTCCACCTCCAGACACTGTGCTTGTCATCAGTGCTCATTTCATCATCAAGTCATTAGTTGACATAAGTATCCATTATAAACTGTATATGCCATATAGGCCATATTTAACAAGTCTAATTTGTGCAAATCTGGACTTCCCGACAATTTCACGAGTGGTAGAATTTGCAACTGTGAGGTATAGTACTGAACGGAGAAATGTATGCGTGCATGTCACATTCATGTTGGGATCGAGTCAACACTTTCATGTGTTTTTAAATTCATGAATAGCACCCAACTTGTGAAATTTGCGAAAATAAAAATCTCACAAAATATTTGGTGTATAGAGTACACTGTCTCAAGGAGTCTAAATGAAAATCCATCACCATGTTTTGTAGTACTCTTAAGTAAAATATGTGAAGGAATCTAAGAATATAAGTAAATAAGATACATTTCATTCATACATTATCTTATGAATGTTATTGATTATCACAATGACATCCAGATTTTTTTTCAAACATAAAATACTGGAGGTAATTTTGTCTGTATTAGAGTCCTATGACATTGAGGCAAACTTATGATCAGGATTTGGATATTTTTGCTTACAAGTAACTTTTGTGGTGATGATGGGATGGGTATACTGAGCTGATGCAGTCAAGAAATTTGTGTGTAGACTACAATGCTGGGGGATGCTAAACTCAAATCTTCAATCTTTTCTGTTTAAGAAACAGAAAGCAATGAGTAGGCTGACTCTTTCTCAAGTTGGCAACAAGGGTCGTTTTGCTTCAGAACAAGCCAACTTTGTTTATAAACATACATAACTGTAGCAAGTGGACACTACAAAAGTCACATTGAATATCAATGAGGTATCCAAACTCTCAATTACTACTTAAAACTGTATCCTATTAACCTTCTGTTTAATAAGTCCTTGAATATGCAGGTATTGTGGTTGTTGGTGAAAACCTCATCCTGGAATTCAGTACGGTAGAAGTGTTTTATGACTGCAAGGAATAATTTTCAAACTCAAATTTGATTAGCAATTTCAGCTGATTGAAAATATGTACAATGATATCCTGTACACTTCTATGTAAGAAAACTGCTACACAAAAGTTAGTTCGTATAGCAGTGGTGTAAAAATGCATAGCAAATTGCGATGCGATACCAGGAAAATTACTCCCTGGACTGCTTACACATCTCATTTCAGTAGATATATTTTTTTGTGATCTTGACTTGTAAAGTCTGATGATGATGATGATGATGATGCAACCCTATTCTGCTTTTTGCCTTTCCAGCTTCGTCTCAAGGATGCAGCCACTGCGGAGCTTTATGAGGAGATGGAGATCGACAGTGACGGGGGCATGGTGAGGAACGGGATGGTGCTCACCCCAGACCAGGACCACCTCTACGTGATGACAGAAACTAAGGTACGTTTTGTGCAAAGAGGATGTTGGATGTGTCCCTTTAAAGGTCACAGCCCTCTGTGTTTGTTTGTCTGTCTGTCTGTTTTGTTTCCTTTCAAGTCTGCACATTTCCCACAGGTGTGTTGTGGAAGGGACAATGAACAAATTTTTCATGTAAGTTGAATTAGGTGATACTTAAACAGCAGCAACAAAATGACTCCACTACTTTGCCAGTCCTTGTCTTCGGTGGAAGATGTGTATATAATTTCTAGAGCAATTGGGTGTTCTGGTTTGAAACTCTTGTGTTGCGGAAAACATGGACTGTCATTTTGAGCTGTAGAGAGTCAATTTCTGTTTGAGGCTTCCCTGATGCTCTGCTTTGCAACTTCCTTCCCTGAAGAGTATTTTGACTGGAACGAGAGTTATTCTTACGATGACAGAAATATGTCTGGGACGATAGCTGAAACTCTAATATCATGTTACAGAGAAATGCCAGAAGTATCATCAAGTGAATGAGGATGACATATAGGTAGGGAAATAGCAAAGGGGAAAAACGAAGAGTGTGTTTGCTATGAACTATGAAGGGCCAATAAGGCGGAAAAACTTGAGCTGCACAGAACATTAAAGATGTACTTCATATCTTTGACACTGCGCATGGTACGGCGGCAATGCGATAAAGAGGTTACAAGCTTTTAGTTAATGGGATGACGGATCAATATGCAACCCTAACAAAAAATTCCTCGGCCAGATTCTGTCTTGCAGTGCACTGAGCATAATGTGGTCCTTAATAGAGAGAGAGAAAAAAAAAAGAGAGATGCATTACATTAGATGGTGTATACCATCCAGCATGTAACTCAATGAGGTCTGCTGCGATCTTTTGAGGCGTGCCTGTAGTCGTTGCAAACGCTTGTTGATAAATCATGAATCAGCTAAAGAAATGCCCGTAGCACCTCTTCCGCGACGATATGCGATTCTCCTTCGCCTCCGTCCCCCCCCCCCCCCCCAGAAGAAAGCCCCTTTTTAACACACCAGCGGCTACTTTCTAGTAGACTTCTCTCTTCATCCGTGACTGGATCCATCCTTATTCTACATCTTGTATCCATGCATAATTGATTGCTCTTGGACGGTACTGAAAAAGGGTATGTTGGTGACGGATAAACATCCCCTGGCATCGATTTGCCATTCTCAAGACTGTTGGGCTCGGTCGCTCGGTACCTCAGTTTTTCCTCAACACAGACCACACACTGAACACTTTCCATCACAGAATGGGAGAAAAAAATAGTATTTAAGTGTCTGAGGAGGCATTCAATTATTAGCAAGTTTGATAACAAATTTTATGGAGGAATTAAAGCAGAACTAACAGTTGCATCATTCATCTTGGCAAAGAAATCAGAATGAGCTCATCAGTATTTGGCACCAATATCTTGCGAGAAAGAGAACGTCCCATTCTTCAGCCCAAGGCAAAATCGAAAGATGTAGGCTACTACCAGTAATTATTTTATGGTGTTTTCATGGATTTTAGTGACAAGTGCAGTTACTTATCCTATATAATGAATTAGTCACACTGTAATATATTTGAAGCATGTACTGACTGTTCCGAAGAGCTCTCATGGAAACTAGATTTGATATTTTCATCTGATTGACTTTATTCAGTTGGCGAGTTGAAATTGTACATGATAATTTCCAAAAGTTTGCATGTTGTCCTGTGAATGGCTTTTAACTGGTAGACAAAATAAATTACCAATTTTCAAGAAAAGATGATTGGAATATACAGCATATATGACAATTGCTGTTTTTTACTTGTAGCTATTGTTTAAGGGCTTCTTAGAATTCATTGTGTTTGTGTGGTATAAATGATAATGGTTGTAATTAGATTTATGGCTGGAAAACACAGACTCACATTTTTTGTATAGACTAAGAGATATATCAAGAGGAAAATATATAGAAATGGAGACATACAAAGAGGAAAACATACTGGAATATGAATGAAAAAGCTCAGTGGTGAAAAGGCAACAATTCAGGGTCTGGTTGTAACAATTTTTAATGGTTTCTATGTGGGCATCAGTGCTGCTGATACCAGTCTCACCCCTTGTCAAATGAAAGAAATCCACACAGCAATATGTGCCTGAGAATCCCCTAATGGGTGTTTAATGACTGCCCAATTGCCTTGGCATCTGACATCGGGCAATTAAGATCAAAGTATCACATGCTCTGTTGAAGGGAAGTAGTTAGGCGCTAATGAAGTGTTAATTGCTGTGATTATTTACATGCATGGTGTGTGTGATCTCTGCTATAGCAATCAATCCTACGCTGCTGATTAGTCTGCAGTTGTGTGCTGACTTGGAAAAAAAAAATCTGCATTTAACCCTAATGCAAAAATCGTACTGAATTTGTGGAATCTAGAACAGTCGATTACTGTATGTGGTATCCGGAGCATCGGATGTATTGTAGAGGCCTACTTGACCTAGCAGTGATAGAATTGCAAATTAATCTTTCTCACTTCAGTTTCAGTTATTCTCTTTCAAGCTCCTGCAAATTTCTTCCATCGTTGATCTCACTTTTGCCCTGGATAAGTTATCCAGGTGCGTTTGCAAAAATTGCGGTCAACCCCGATATGTGTGATTAGAAACGTGTGGTAGCTGGTAGAGATTGCACAAGAGCCCTGTGAAAAAGTCTTACAAATCATCACCTGACACTTTGCGACATTGTTGTCGTTGCTTTTGTGTGGATGTAGGCATTTGCCCAGGTGCAATTAACTTCTGCCCCATCTCTAAGTATGGACGACATTTGTGACTTCTATCGCAATTGCAACGGAGATGATCTTTTTTCTCTTGTCTATTTCTACCTTGTGGGGGCATCCTTGGGGGTAATTCATCTCATATTTAACAGCCCATCATGTGATATGAAGCGGTGACAAAACTTTTACGTTCTGGAAATCCACTTGGGACCGGGAAATGCACGTTCAGAATGATAATTCCTCAAAAATGTCAAAGTTGTTGATCCAGGGGTGTCTCAGAAGACCTCAAGCAGAGCTGCTTATGATCTCTTGCGACATCTTGTTGGGGATCATGGAGGAACGTGGAAGATTTTTTTTTCCCGCTGGAAGGGAGGTGTTCCATTTGCAGAGCTGTTGCACAAAGGGAGGGTCATTTGTGATTGAAATTGCCCAATGCTTTGAAATCGCAGACCCTCTTACCTTTATTTTCTAGCACTCAGCGAATGAGGAGAAAGTGAAGAGCTTGTCGTTACAATGTGTCACTTCTTTCGTAGTCTCGGATTACAGACTCAAAAGATGTGCTTATTAATGCATAAAGGAGACATCTATCTCTGAATCATTTGTGGTATTTTATTCATCTTTTCCTTGGGGTGAAGAACAGGAGACTTTTTTCTACTAGGCAAGTTGCTTAAAATTCTAAATGAGTTGATAATTGAGAAGACGACTGGAATTCTCTCAGAACAGAGTAAAAATGTTTCTTTTAGAATTTGATATTGAGCATTGACAGGTACATTGCCTTGGAAATGAATGAATGGTAGTCATTAATGGTTAATTTTCACTAAGAATAGATGATTAATGTATCTTCTGATTAGAGTTGTTACTCATAGACATTTCACGTGACATGAAGAATTGATCCGAAAATCCACCCCTTTTTCAGTGTGTGAAGATGGCTTTTCCTTTCAGAGGAAAAGATGATGAACCCTGATGTTGTTTAACCCTTTATGTGCTTTTAGTGGGAATTAGCACAGAAAACACTGTATGGTTGTATACACTGTCTAATGTCCCTATCAGATAAAAGTTTAGATGACTGAAGTATGGTTCTGAAAGTTCACTTAGTTTGAAACAAAAACCACACTCGAGCCTATGAATTAGAATTTTCTTCCACTCAATTATATCTGTGCTTCTTGTAAATTATAGATACCATAGATGTATGAGATGCGTAGCCCACTGTATTTAATTATGCATTGCTTTATGAAAGCAACGCGGAGAGGGAGGGTGAACAGTGCCTCAAGTTATAGAAATGTACAACATTCTGATTTTAAGTACGCCATGGATGAACCTCGTCAGGATTTTAAGAGCTAAAGCCGTGGCAGGGGGCTTGTGAAATGATTGAAGAGGAGACTTTTCAGAGTTTTGATGAGGTCGGTAGTCAGAGGGTCAGAACAAGCTTTAGGAAGGCAGTGCATTGCCCTGTGCAAGAACCAACCTTATTACCACATCCCAGGAAATATGGATACCAGGTACAAATGATTTAGCAGGTGTGTCCATGCTGTATTTGAAATTTATAACTTGATGTAAAGTGCATGATAATCATACTTTGCGGGGGGGGGGGGGGGGGGGGAAGGGATCGACCAAATGACCACAGTGGTTATGATCGCAATACCAGGTACAGTATCCCCTGATATGCATTTCATTGGTAGATTTGATCGTCCATTTCTGGTGAGAAGTGATTTGGGTTGTGACAATCACTTCCCCGCCTAAATTAAGAGACTCTTCGTTCGAGAGAGAGAGGGATAATGCACGACAGAATAGAATACCTTGGGCAGCCGCGGTGAGGGATCTCATGTAGACGTTGGTGGCGGAGAATAAAAGAGATACCAGTCACTTCTGTTTTGATGCAATTTCCGCATCGCTGTCAAGAGGTGGCCCGCCGGCTGGCCGAGAGGACATTGATGGCAAAAGCTGTCTTTGGTCACTCCAGGGGCAAGGTGGATTAATCAGGTGCCTAATGAAAAGAGACGGAAGTGAGAGGGTTTGTTCTGCGGGTCAGTAAGCGCTTTTTTTTTTCTCCTCCACCAATTCAAAGATTTTTTGTGTGTGTGTGTGTGAAGATGTCTCTCTACGCTTCATGCAGATGATCTGATGAACCTGCTTTGTGTTTTCTTTTTTTGTGTGACATGTGCCATATGGATCATTAGAGAGGTCTCCTGCCGGTCAAATATAATCTTTCTTTCTGTTTTTTTTTTCCTTGTAATGAGATATTTCAAGTTTTGATGATGAGACTCGTCATTTGGAGAGGAAAAAAAAAGGAAGACTGAAGAGAGAGATGCATTTATAGTTAATGAGGCTTGGGTTGCGAGCTCCCCGTTGATTTGTTTGAGTCTAGTCATGGATGCGTCATGGTCATAAGCTTCCAATAAATCATCACCAGAAGCATTTGATTAAGACTGTCTGTCATTTTTAAGGAGGCAGCTTCTCATTTTTTTCTTTCTCTTTCATTTTTGTCTCTCGTGTCTCGTCTCATTTTATGTGAATGTGATACAAAGCACACTTTACTCCAGTGCATACATGACGCCCACGTAATGAGTGTATGTAAATAATCAAGTGGAACAAATCAAATAATTGTGACTTGTTTACAAATTGAGGCCAAAATGTTGTGCTGCTCAAGGTTAGGGTCAAAGCAGTTAAATTTTCTTTATGATATCTGCTTGCAGTGAGCATTGTGAAAGATATTATCCTTTGAATCCCTGTGGCATGGAATTTCAGTATGCTGATTGTAAATGAAGGCTTGTTTTTTTTTTTCTGTGGCTGATGTCCTCAAAACTTTTTGTTATGGAATAGTTTAATATGAAAAAAACAAACAAGTTTATTACAATGATTTGATTCTTATTTCCAAAGGGAATTTTAAGTGTGTGGACAAATTTCAGTGATGAGTTCATAGTTATTTCAACAAACATTTAAATCCTAATTAGTTTGAAGTTCAGCTGTATTTTCTGTGAGTCTGAAGTTGATTCTGTGTTACCTTGTACATGTTGTCTGTCTATTGCAAGTAAGTGGATTTAGAGTCATGTATAGCAAATCATTCTATTCTGCAAAAAAAAAAAAGGAGAAAAAAATAAAGGGGGAGGACCAGAAATGTAGTAAATCTTGCAAAGTGATAAGATCAGTGATCAAAATTGAAATCTGTCTGGTCAGTCATTTCAATTTACATCTGTTGCCATCGGCTTTGTTTATGTAGCATTTTCATGGTTTTTTTTTTTCTTCTCAAAGAATGCGAGATAAAAAGCGATTGATGGCAATGGGAAATTGGTTATGTGTAGTAATTATGTGAGATGTGGGCGGACAGTCATTTCCCAGGATGTGGTTTCAGAACCGAGGGAACCGAAAGGCATCCTGTGTATTATTGTTAGGGTTAGTATTTTCATTTGTGTGTATGCAAACACACCCATAATGCACTATGCAGAACCTGTGGTATGTGACTGATTTGAATTGGGGACATATACACACTGTCCAAGACTCTGGACTACGCAAAAAAAAAGAGAAAAAAAGAAAAAAGAAAGAAAGTATAAAATATGACCTGTGAAGCTATGGACCAGTAAAGAAACAAGGCAACTACTGAGTTCCCCTCCCCATTCCTTCCCTAGCTCCCCCTAATTCTCAGCCAGAGGAACTTATTCAAAGATAGACCATATAATGTGCAGGAAGATATTGTACAACAGGTTGTTGGATTTTCATCTTTTCTGTCATGTGTTAGGGAAGAAATGAATTAGTGGTAGGTTCTATCATGTGATCAGGGTGGTGGATATCTGTCACTACCCATAGGCATAGTGGTATAGTCCGGGAGGTGCATGTGAGAGAGATATGGCAAAGCAAGGAATGTTCGCATGCATTTTAATTTTGCGAATTTCGCGAGCGCCAACATTTTCGAATTTGAAATGCACCCGAAAGTTTTTGCCTATACAATATGCATTAGATACCAGTTGAAATTCACAAAAATTTCATGCTGCGAGAAAGGCTATTGGCTCCAATTCGCGAAATTTTCATGCTGCGAATATATCATGTTTTGCAGTATCTCAAACCTTCCAGGTATAGGTGAGGACGCTGGATTTGATAAGTTGTCTTTACTCTTGCAATAGGGTGTCGCTTCTTTTGGCAGTGTGATTTTGTACCTAGGCCTATTTAATTGGTACAGTTCAAGATAAAAACTTGTTTATGTGCTAAAATTTCTAGTTTGTGAGTCAGGCGATTTCACACTGCACAGTGTAAACATTAGTATAAAAGCAAAGCTGTAAAACAATGTTTCCTGTTCATTTGAAGTTTTATCAGCTCAGGCTTAATTTCATCTTCTGAAATGCAGTTTAGAATTGTTGGATCGTTGAGGTATGTTTAAAAATATGAATTTTTAAGGTGAGGGGGGAAAAATCTTCAAATGATAAATGTCAAAGGTGACATGTGTGAGTGAAGTTGATGATGTAGCAGTTATCGTGACCAATTGAGGGATTATTTTCAAGATGTGGTGGAAGATGAAACGCTGCCTAGATGGATGGATGGAATTCAATCAAATTGAAATCCTGCTTTGGAGTTTACCAGATGATTAGGGAATGATCTTGATGGATGCTCAGAATGAAGGAGCAGACAACAGGACAAACACGTCATTTTTTTCTTCTTCTGTCTGTAATGCGTCTGTAGACAACCGATGACTCACTGAGCCACCCTCCGTCGCTATCCAGGAAACATGCCGTATCACAACTCCCGCTTGTTTGCGATTAAAAAGTGATATTTTCCTGTGTTTACTGTGAGCGAATAAGCACTTATCCAATTGAGGCCACTCATACTGTGGCATGAACTACTTAGCAATGTACATTCAATATTGCAGAGACTCATGGAGATCAAAGAATCTCAATTGGAAAGAGTTTATGAACTTTTGACTCTTGTATGTCACATTATTTTGTTTTTTATATTCATTAAAAAGAGAGAGAGAGAGACCTTTGTAAGTGGAAGAAATAGCTCATTTGCCAGGTGGACATGTGGTATCATCAAATGTTAGTGAGGTAATAGCCAACAGTGATTGCCATCATAATGGCAGGAGATAAATATCCATATAGCTGATTGCCTGATTTGTGGTAACTTCTTGTGATGGCAAATTGCCATTTTGCCATTTTAAGAGAGCATGGTGTATTGAATAACATGGTAAGCAGGTCATGGTTTGACTACACCAGCCAAGCAATCTAGTGTTGTTTGCAGATGAAATTGATCTGTCTGCTGATGTAATAAAATTTAGGATGATTTCAGTTATGAAGACTAAGTAACAAGCTATTCAATTAACCCACTTGTTCTGATTTATATATTTTTTTTCTTCAATAGTTTCAATCCGGTATGCACGCAATAGTTGATGCTATGTTAGGAAAGCCTAGGGCAGAGATTTGGTAGGTTTGAGGAACAAATCTTTCTCTTGGTAGTTGAGGGTACATTGCATGATCAAAGAGTCGAGTTTCTAAATCCAGTGGAATGCAAGTATATCGGAAAATGCCTGCCGAGTGCCAGGTAGACTGTACGAGAAACTCAGTTTACTGTCTCACCTTCCACATGTGTGTGTGTGTGTGTGTGTGTGTGTGTGCTTTTCCCTTTCTCCAAGACCATTCTTCAATATCTAGGCTTCCTATTGGCAAACAAATAATAAATATTTGTTCTCTCTACCCCTCTCTTTCTCTCATCCCTGTCTGGCTTATATGGGTTGAGGAGATGTTTTTCATCTTTGATTAACATGAATGCTTTCTTCTCAAAAGCCGAGTCTTTGCTTTGCTTGTTTTTTCTCCGTTTATGAAACCCGCCAGCCGTGGCATTGTTCGGGTTATTAGAAGCCGTAGGTGTCGCGCTCTTTGGGCTTTCGTTCAGGAACAGGGTGTGGAGTATCATTTAGATGTGTGACAAAATGCACATTCCTGCTGCTGAAGCTTCCGATTAACCCTATTGAAATGGCAAACAGGGCAGAATTGTCTGTACTTCTGCTTCTTCTTCTCTATCTCACCCCATCTCTTTGATTTTGGTGTTTGCAAATCTCGAGATGCTACCTTCAAAGAGCCATAAAGATAAATCTGCTGCGCTACTTAGGCTCAATTAAAGAAATTCTTTTGGATTTATCCGGAGCACAAGGTATAGCTTCCATTCCTTTATTTCTCATTTGTCAGAAACCACTATGAGCTTAGGCCAAAAAAAAAAAGCAAATTCAGGTATGATAGGTGCTCAGACTTGGATGCCTTTAATTAAGTAGCAGTTTCTTGCTACTGTAACACAGCAGGTTTGAGACAAATGACACTGGACTCCATCATTTGTTCAGTATAGTGGCAGACTTTAATGACACTGGACTCCATCATTTGTTCAGTATAGTGGCAGACTTTAATTGAGGGTGGCTTAACCCTGAAAAGAACAACAACAACAAAGAACAAACCATGACGTACACAATGGCCATGTAACATACCTACAAACTGCATATTGTTGTAACATACTTCACAACTGATGCTTAAGTTTTGTTCATTCATGCTTTTCAGCATTCCAATCCATGTGAACTGTAATGGAAGCATCAATATCACGTTTTATGATTTTCCATCCATATCGTTTTCATTACCATACACCATTGTACAAATATGATTTTATACCATTGTCACTGAAGATTATCTACACTGATAATCATCTTTATTCTTTAAGTTCACAATATACAATGTACTCCCTTCTGATTTATTTCAACCACATGCATATAGTTGCCCCCCCCCTTTTTTGTTGTTTATTTTGCTTTGTATTGTTTTGGACTCAGTGTATATGTCCCAACATCTGCTTTCATAATATGCAAAATAACTCACAGCCTGCTATATGTACTACAAACAGCACAAATTTAATGATATTACCTTGTCAGCAAACAGGCTTGTAGGACTATCAACACCAATATACTGTATCGTACAACATCAACTCTGAAATGTATTAAACAAAGCACATTTCAACTGACCAAAAACTTCCTGAAACAAGTTTCCTTTCAACAACAACCTATGTACAAATTAAGCAGTGTTGAGCTTGCTAGCCTATATGCTTATCACTGCCCTACTACAACTCACCCCTCTTGAGCTCTCTCGAGACTCGACTCCTTGCAGTGACTTCCAAGCCACTCAGTGAACTTGAACTCTGTAGTATCAACATTACATAAAAATAACATGAATGTCTTAGTGTCTTGTTGTACCTAACGGCACTATAATTTGAGTCACAGACTCTATTTGTCATAACAGATAACTCCTATCAAACACCTAGCCAGTGTCATCCGTATTATACATTCCAGCGAGTATGGTAACATATCCCATCTGGCACACTCTCCATAGAGAAGAATATACAACACATTGATGCTACAGTAACATAGGTGTATGTTATAGCCGATACAGCATACTTCTTGAATTTTAGTACACTGCACCACTACACCTAGATACAACTAGTTCATCATCTCTCTGGGTGATGGATCGATACCATGTATCTAAGGCTACCTTATACCCCATGTAGAGTGCTATGACGTACCATCATTCAATGCCTGAATGGTAAAGCTAATACCGTTTCCATCGTACGGTGTACCTCATACAGGATACTTGTCATACCTTCTATTTCCATCATTCTCATTAAACTATGAACACAGCATGAAGTGACTCTTGAAATATGGCATTCTCACTCACACTGCAACCTATGCCATAAAACTACAACCTTATTCCTAGGGAAAGGAATGAAACAGCATACCCTGTCTTCCTTCATCTCCCTTATTTCTTACTACACAATCACTCCGGATCACTTATCACCTATAATCAGTCACCTTTCAAAGTTTCAGTGATTACACCGTGACTATTTATACTTGCATAGCATCAAACTTCCAATGGAAACACTATGCATAAACATGAACGGCTTGCCTGCATTGGAGCATACATTACTGTGTCACCCAAAAGTAATCACACAAGCTCCCTCTAATATCATGAAGCCAACCAGTATTCTTCATATATGACATAGCATTGTGACAAGTTACTCCCTAGTTTGCCAGGTATAACACACACATTTATCTGCACCATCGGTACCATACCTTAGCTTATGCAGTAACTCTGCGTAATGCAGCTGCCCTCAGCAGCACTGACTACAACCTTTCTTTACACAACTTGACAAATCATGCTTCAAACTCACACTTGTCACTTATTGTACAACTATATAATAACAAAGTTGTCATTTTCATAGTCCAGGCATTGTAACCCAGGTTTCTCACCAAGTTCAGGCCTCTTGTTTCTCCACAACTTTGTTGAAACTTCTGGAACCTTTGAGCTAAGACATGCTAGCTTTCATCCATCATCCTGCTCCAGAATGTTTCACTGGTCCCCCAGCCACATTTTGATGACTGCACACAACCCTGAACACAGTATGGTCAATGCTGCATGCTTTCACTAAAACAATAGGGTGTGTGAGCCACACACACAATAGGGTTTTGTACCTCAGCAAAAAGAAGAAGAAGTGAGAGCGTAGTCTACACCTCTCAGACTCACAAGATTAGTCTCAAAACTAGACTCAAGTAAGGCACTATTGCCAATTCAAATTGTACATTGCTTAGTTGCAGAGATTAACATAACTGGTCTGTTACACTACATACCGAATTTCAGTGTTTCGGATAATCGTTAACATCTAAGATATCAGCAATTTTTTTTCTTTTGCCTGTCACTGAAGCGAGAAAACCATTGAACTTAAATTGTTATCGGTCAGAGGAGAGGTGAAAACTATTGTGGCAGCATTTTGGGAGGATAACTTGAAATTGCCCCTTGATAAGCTCAATTTCCTGTTGAGGCTTTTAATGTTCATTGCAAACAGAATGAAGTTGAATTGATGGTTCCAATGCCGCATTTCTTCGAAACAGTCACTTGTGAATGCAATACAATTCCATGGGCTGCTCTCCCAGTCCTCTTAAAAAGTCTATCGGTCCTCTAAAAATTTATTTTTATCGGTCATCACTCGGTCCATTGATGGGAATAATGCACAATCCTCGCACAATGCAGAGGATCCCATGGAAGATTTATCAAGGTGTGGTCAGGTAAGCGAAGTCTCGATGGTACGGTGCGGTAATCACGAAGCCACAAATAAAGCTGGTCGCAAGCAGGTCTTCATTGCAATCGAGCTAGGCATTATCGACATTAAGTGGAGCGCTGAGGAGAAACATCACCATTGTTGGTCAGTGAGCAAGAGAAAAAGAGAGAGAGTCAGAGAGATGGAAAGGGAATATGAAAGGAGAGAAGAGTTGAATCACCTTTTACATCTGTGTACATGTCAGAACAAAAAGGAAATTTGGAAAGTAACCATGTTGGGATTTGCTTTTATCAAATATCTATAGGATTTAAGAGATGACATTTCGTTACAAGCTACCAAAGTTACTGCATCTTAAGGTCTTCTTGGGTCTGTCTGTGAGTGATTCAAGTAAAGTTGTAATGAATGAGACTGCTAAAGACTGAATGATTATATACCTCGGGGGACCTGCATACTCTGTCTCGTTAAAGGGGAACAATGAGCGATTAATGCTGCTGTCAAAAAGTTAGCTGCCTGCACTAAATGGGTGCTGAAGAAGAGTTTTGTCTGTGAGATGGGATTTGCATTATCATCAGAGCATGTGCAATAAAGCCACCAACAAGGCGATGGCCTGTGAAGGCTGTATGAACTCAATTGAGAAAATAATTCTCCCAAATCCTTTTTGCCTTTCTCTCATCGTATATACAAAAAGAAAGAAAGAAAGTAGAGAATAGATCATTGCGATGAGTTGGGTGTTTTATCTTCAGTGAAGGATGGTGATAGAACTTTATAGGTTTCATGGTTTAAAGAAGGATTAGCATCTGCTATGCAGATGTTCCTTCAATGTCTTTGGTAAGTCTAGGTCTGCCAAGGGACGTATGCAGAGAACCAGGTCAAACGAGGGAGTAAGCCATATGAGATGTGGTGAACAGAGAGAGGGTGAGGGTTCAAGAAGCGGAAGGAATGGTCTGCTGATTTGCAGGTGGTTAATTCACAATTTTCCAGAAGATGAACAAATGGAATACAGTCAGTTTTTAACCTCAAGTGACTGACACAGATAGAGAATCTGTCTATTGTTTGGAGAAAGGTTAATATTGGCTGTGATTGCTGTTCGGTCAGATAAAAAAAAAAAGCCACTTCCAGCCAGGCTGCAACTTTGTGTCAATGCACTATCAGAGAGTGTCATTTTAAAGCCAGTGTAAAACCATCTTGTTCGATAGAAAGAGTTTGGTCTCAAACCAACAGGCATGTCTTCTTTCCAGTGGAATTCCACACAACCACTTACACAACATTGAATATATCATGCGACTGTGCAATAATCAAATATTTTGTTTTCTTTATGAGATCATCCTTTTTTTATGTGACATCTTCTTTTTTTATAATTTCAGATAGGTCACTTTTGACTGCTAGGTTATGTTTGAGTCTGCTGATGAAGCTCACAACTTTTTAATCTTCCAGCATTCTTCCGAGTCCTTTAAACCTTGTGGTACTGATCTGCACTTGGAACAGTTGCAATTAAAGAAATGAAATCAGTCATGCCATTTGCACAAGTAAAGCTTAATGATAAAAAGTCACTCCGTGTGGGTCCTATCTATAGAGGTGCACATAGAAATCATTTAACACTCTGATGCTTGGTTCTCTGATATTGTGCCGATGTGTTGATAGGGGAGAAATTCCTAAATGTTTCTCTGCAATGTGGACTAAGTACCGTTGATGATCATTGTGATCCCTTTTGTTTGTTTGTTTGGTTTATTTCTGCATTTTCTTTCTCCGAATACAATTGCAAATGAAAACAAAATGATACAGATACATACAAATCAATACAAAGAAAAATCATTTGCGTAACAACATTCAGTCTGAAGTGGCATAATTATGAATCAAAATAACATATTAAGGCTTACTGTATCTAATAACAAAGGAGAAATCAATACAGGGGACCGTCATCATAAGCAGAGCTTGACGTGGATGAGGCCCTATCTGAATATGTGATACCAATGTAATACAACACCAATTATATATGTACTCATAAAACTCTTAATCTTAATACACAAAACACATTTTGCTACAGAAAAAAAAAACAGAAAAGAAAAATAGTGACTTGGCGCTTTAGAACAAGAAAAAAAAAAAACAGCACGCAGCACCATTGACTGCTGCATGGTATAGTAGACAATAAAAGTGTAGGTGTGTGCGAGTGACAGTGCGTCGTGTGTGCAGGTGACAGTGCAAGAGAGAATAAAGGCTGTAGCATGCCTATTTTGGGGGTAAGGTATACGCTTTAATGAATGTATGCAATATCATTATCAAAGAAAGGAAAGGAACGGGAGGGAATGAAAAAAAAAACACTTTGCATGGATCAGGGCTTACTGAGACTTCAGAAAAAAAGAAGAAAAAGTACATTGATCAAAAACTACTAACTGGAAACATATTTCAATAATAAATACTTTTTTAAATGAGCTTTAAAGGAAAACAGTGAAGTACACTGCTTTAATTGATCAGGTAGGTTATTCCAGACATCGGGACATTGGCAAACTAAGAATCCTGTTTCGTTTTTGACTGACTGAATCTTTATCTATTCAGAGCATCATATTATATAAAGCAAGATGAACTGACTGAAATGATTGTTATTTATGTATGGCTTATGTAGCACACACAATAGAGATCCTCTTGCATGATATGTCTGAAATGTGAAAAATAATCTCTGCTCTGTTGGAAGTGTGCCAGAGTACTTAGTCACAAATACAAATGTGATTGTACTTTGATCATTCATTCATGAGATGCCAAGACGTGGGCTGGTATGGCAAAAAAGTTGTTGAAGATAAAGATATACGTCCTCAGGTTCGAATCACACAGAATGAAGGCTTATTGAGCATGCAAGAATGTTAGCTTATTCTCTCATGAATTTATTTGTACATATTTCCAACCATTTCAGGCCTATGACAGGGAGCCCTGTGTACAGATTGGTAATGACCTTTAACCCTTGTGATAGGGCGTGGTAGAATGATCGCGAAGTCAAGAATATTTAGCGTTTATCCTTTAGTTTGGCTCTGTATCATATTTAGAAAATGATATGATGGATTTTGAATGAGGGGGATTAAAATATAGAATTCAGAGGAAGAAAATTCAGAAGGGAAATGTAATCTAGAGGATTTGTGTCTAGGATTGAATCTGACCACATCTGAAAATAGTGCCATCCACCAGACCATCGGGGGGGGGGGGGGGGGGGGGGGGGGGTGTGCAGTTTGAAAATGGATAGTCACTCACAGAAAATATGGAGATAAGGGAAATTCATGTTTGTATACCAGTATGCAGTGTATGAGAGTATAGAGATCTGGATATAAATGATCTGTAGTGCATATCAAGTCACATCGGGGATACGCCCCCACGTAACAATAATAACAAAAACAACAACATCAAAATCCAAAACAATGACGAACCAAATGGATCACAGAAGTATTCAAGGTAAATGCGTCATGTGCAGTAAATTTGCAGGTTCTAGCCAACATTATCCTATCTCAATGCCAAAGGAAGAAAGTGACTAATTTGTTTCTGAACAGGTTGATAAGAGAGTGAGAGAGAGAAAAGGAAATCTATTGTTTCAAACAGATAATCACTTTCCTAGGGTTTGGCATATTTGCTCTACGGAATTCCACCAGAGACAGCCATATTTTTCGATGGCAATTACCTTTTAACTATGCTTATTAGTGGGACAAAATGAAGACAGACTCATGCTTTGTCTTTTGTTGGTTAGAGGGCAACTCAGTGGTGTTTTGTTAGTCATATTTTCCATTGCATCCCGAGTAATTAAGGGCCCTGGGAATTACATAGGTATTCACAGCAGCATTGAGATACGTGCTGACGCATTATTGGTAGTGGTTGCTCATCGGCCTGCTTATTGTCAAGTGACATTGGATGGCAAAGGACAATCGGAGGTTACTTTTGATGTTGGTTTTTATGTGGTATGAATATAGAAGGGGCAAGATAGAGGCAGAATTGAGAAAAAACAACCACCTGTTTTGTGTATCGCATTATTTCATGTTGTGCACTTGAGGCTTGTAGATGTGCATTTGTAAAGTACAGCTGTTCCAGCCCCCACCTAAAAGGGCAGTGACCATATATTTTAGGCCTCAATAACATTCAATTAGTGTCACTGTAAGACTGATTGAAAAGCTATTGCTCCGAAAATTTCTGTCGTTCTTTTGATGGGAACATACCAGGAGTGTTGAAAATGCAAAAGACTCGGTTTACATGGAATGCCTTTGACCGAATTAGTCGTTGATGTGTGCGCATGTGTGTATGTGTGTGCAGATGGCTGTGGTACATGTTTTTAAAGAGGATATGTTATGTGGGTGAATGTTTCTGAGATATAGGTCATAGGGGAGGGGGATTCTGCTAATTTGATAATTCTGTCTCCGGTTTTCGTTTGCGGGAAATTAGGGAGGCAGTCTGTAAGTGGTTACTGCCCTCAGATGGATAAATGGTTGCATTGTTCACAGCGTTCCGATACCTGGTTAATCCGACTCCAACGATTTTTCCCCCATCTGTGTGGGCAAAATTGGAAATGTGTCCTTTAAGCAACAAGTGAGAAAGGACAACATACTCCAGAGAAAATTTTTAAACAGATGGAAATCTAATATTGTATTTCAAATTTAAGTTTCGCACCTCTCAAACAGCAGAAGAAACAAGAAATTGCAGAGAAGATACCTTATTTCTTCATGCATAATGTATTGATCAGGAGATCTGTGACCACTCTTCCAGACACTTTCTTTTCTTTTCTTGTAGGCCATAATGCTGTTTATTCCCCAAGATGGCGTGGTAATGTTGAGGAGGGGGCAATTGCATGCAAAGTTGTGAATGTGAATTCTTTTACACATCCCCAATGGATGTCACTACAGTAAGAATAGAAGAGGGTAAGTGGTATGTATGGTGGCATGGAAGACTGTTCATCCCAGTCATATATCACATTGAAAAATAGTAGGTCTGGTATAAGAACAACACTGTGATGGGGGGGGGGGGGGGGGGGTTACTTGTGCCAAAGATGTTTGAAATTTCAATTTGACCTTGTGGAATAAAGTCATGCATTATGTAGAGTGGAGATGTAAGGAGTTGTGAATGTCATGAACGCAAAGAATATGATACCTCGTGTACATGATATGAATGGAGAAGGAAGATTGCGGTGATAGTTGAGGTGAAGTATGCATGTACAAAGGGAGGATGAGTCTGAAGGAATACATGTGCAGCATTTAGAATGAAACCGATCGTGGGATGATGTTATGATTTCTCCATGCATTATGTTGCAGTGGATCATTTTTTGATATTTAAATTTTTCCTTATTCAAAGGAATATTTCACAGCTATTTATGATAGCTGAATGTTGTATTCAGCAAGTTTTTTGTTTTTGTTTTTTTTGTTTCAGTACCACGGCATACATTCCAGCCATAATATGATAATCAAGCTGGGAGAGAAAGTTGGGTGGGGGGTAAGGGGTGAGGCTCTTATCCCTGAGCTGACCCCACCCATTTTTTGAGCCACCCAACCCATCCCTAACAGTGTGCATGCTCTCATATCAGACAAGTTGTCTGCCTGTACTTGACCTTTGCCTGCAAGCATATCAACTGTAGTGTTGGCCTCACAGACACTTTACTTACTTTTGCAATTGATATTCAAGTCAATAGACTTCTGCTGTGTGTCTGTGTGTTACATAAAGGGGTAGCCAGAAAAGATTCTCATCATTTAGATTAGCATTAATGACTGAATTCTTGAGTTTAGCAATCTGAATGGAGGCCATTTGCTCTCGTAGAATACAGAACAGATCAGACCAACTGACCTTCTGTACTGTGCTGGTAGTTCAACAGGTGACAAATGACATGAACTTCCTAAAGTACCAAGAAATTTGTGGATCAGATGACTTACAATGTATGCCTACCCTTTTTTGACAGCTGTATTTGTTTAGATATCAAGTACTTCGTTGCGATGATAATCATATAAACTTCATCATATTTATAAACTTGGTATGTAATGCAATATTTATGTTAGTGACTTGTTATTAATCTAGGAAAGATTATATCATGCAGTGCATTAAATGCAGTCGAGGAGCTACAAATATTCTGCAGTTGATTCTTCTACCTTGCAAGATTGCTGCTATTCTCGTGCAACCTATTACTACTAAAGGTGGATGCTGTCATTTGTTTTTCTCCTCTGAAGAGTGAAAGTACTTTAAACCTTCCTCCAATATGGGCCTTGCCGGATCTTGTGTATGACCCCCGCTGTTTCACCCGGCAAGCGTGGGCTACTCCCAACGTGCAGAGCAGACACTGTGTCGCTAACTGGGTAAATACTTCTGGTGGAGTCCTGCCCCAAACTTCCCCCTTTTTTTTGGTGGTGTAAGAGAAGTTTCTGTGACTGCTCGAATGTTCAAATGGTGAGAACCATTTGCAAATTGGCAGACGCCGTGATATTGACATCGCGGTCACGTCATGAGGCGTCGTGTACCCAGCGATTATGTGTTGCCATGAATTATGGGCAGATGGTTAGCATTTGTGAGATTCTCTTTTTTTTTTTTTAAGCCAGTCACAAAGGTCTGAACTTTGTAGACATTTCACAGTCAGAGTAGAAAGCCTTTTGTGGATCAAAGAAAAAGGAAAAGAAAAAACCCTGAAATCCAGGTATTGGTAATTTTCAGCCTGTCAAGATGCAGGAATGAGTTCCTTGCTCAGGATGCCGATACAGCGTGCCGCTCCCTCCAACAGCTGTTTTTGAACGTGACAGAATTTCAGCCAAAAAAATCCAAAGTGTGTGCCAGGTTTCCTTTTGTATTTCATTCCATCGAAAAAAAAAATTAAAAAAGAAATACGGAGGGTAATGGTGTTGAAGTCCTATTCTAATACTACCCTTCTCGTTGCATTCAAAATGGTGCATTATTTCGGGTCGTGGTCAGGATCGTATCCCAAATTTTGAATTTTTACAGTTTGAACAGAAAAAAAGTGTTATTTTGCAAGATTTGGTTTGTGATCCAAATCACAATTATTTGCAAAAAGTCACTAAGTTGTACAGTGTGAACACTTTAAGTTTTTTGTGCAGTCATATATTCCAGCTCCTGCTTTTCTTTGTGGTAGTATAATCTGTGCTTTTGCAACTGATCAGTGTGAAATGCAGTGAATGAAGTTTTGTATCTATTGTTGTTTGATTATCATATTTTGTGCAGATTAATTTCACTGTGGAAGCATAAACTCATTATATTCCAGCTCAACTGCTACTCTTGAATGAATCTTTGCAGTTAGTATAATCTGTGCTTTGAACAGTTGACTGGAATGTTTCGTGGACTAATGATGTGTGTAGATGTTGAGCAGATTGCAAATGAGTTCTAGCAACATCAAAAATTTAGGAATCGCAAAGGGATTTAGGAATTCAGATGGTTGATATGATATGGAAATTTGAATATTTGATCGGTTCCAAAGCCTAGTCATGTTCCTCTCTCATGTATCCCTACACAGTCTACCAATCAAGGTATGAGGGTGACTTGATTACATATTTACAATTCATGGCACTCTCGAAAATAACTGTTCCTGTGGGTGAAGCCTGTAGGACAGTGACATTAACAGTTTCAACGTGTTGCTAGGGAAACATGAATATTATTCAGCCGTTTTGAAGTGGTGGCGCAGTTTATTCCTCTTTAATCTGTGTGGTCAGGAAAAAAATATATAAATGTGGAGATCGTGCTCCACAGCTGTTCTGTGTACATGATACAGGGACTAGCAGCATGTGATGTATAAAATTACGTGCAGTTCCTGTTTATTACAAGAAGATAATCCTTGGCTGTGTCGTGGAAGATGTCTTATGGTGATGATAATCCTTCATTCAAAGTGACTGAAACAGAATGATAGATCATTCTGAATTCTGGCTTTAAAAATATATGAAAGAAAGACATTCTCTATAGCTCAAAAATGTACGATATTGCTTGATGATCTGCCAAAGTAATTAACCATTTTAGTAGAGGTGTGTAGATAAAGCCTTCGTCTTGTTTGCTACTTCACACTTCCAGGTAATATAGTTTGTGGTATTTTTCCAGTTTACACATAATCCAACACACTCCTTCTGTCTGAATTTCCGAGCAAACATTAGTCTCTCTTCAAGGACACCACCCTCTTTGCTAATCCCCCCTGCTGTTGATGCATAAAGGGTAACGTTTTACCCCTTGAGAAAGACTGCCACCATTGCAACCCTGCTGCGCGAAATAGAGATACTTCTCGCAACCTTAGAGGGGGTTTCAGACATACCAGAGAAGTTGTATGTGATCATTATTCTGAATTTCTTAACATGTCCAGAGTTATGGGGTGTTCAGACACTGAGCCAATAGCTAATTGCAAATAACATTCTTTTTAATGACTGTTATCTGCTAGATTTCCCTATCAATCAAACATACTGCTTGTGATGTATGTACATAATATTATAACAAACGCAAACAGAAAAAACTGACCAGAATGTATAAGTAGACTGCAAACATGATGGAATAAAGGAATATATACATGATCAGACGAAACTCTACCTCATCAATTGTGTTCCAGAAGTTAAACCGTTGAGATTACTGACACACACCAATAATCTAGTAAAACTTAATTGGAAGATATCTTTGGACTTCAATTAATCCTACCAGATATAAGAAATGTGTTTGGCAGAAACTTCAGACTTCTCAAAAAAAAAACCCAACAATTACAACAAACAAACAAACCCATACACTCATTGTGCCATGAAACATGTTTACAAATAGATTTTTCTTTTGTACGTCTGAAAACCCCTGAAAGTAAATAGCTACATTATCTTCCCACCCACACTCTCTCCAATTCTCTCTCTCTTCACCTGGTCAACAGCTTCTCCAACCCAAGACAATTATGAGCACACAGCAAATAGTCTACCCCACTTCTCCACACATGCCAGAAACATTTTTGCACTCTTGAAGGTAAATATTGACTCCCCAGAATGTACCCTGTAGCTTGTCATTCCAGTCACACAGCTCTTGCCAAACCACACCTTTCCTACCTTTTTTTCCTCTCTTTTCCAGTACTATGCATTTCTGTGTATAAACAGCTAACAGATTTTGTTGTTTTATATTTGTTTGAGTCCTTGGCTACATGGCCTCGTGTCAACTTTTATGTAGAAAGATTTTGGGGAAGGTTACAATCGAATGTTACAATCGAATTCCCTTATCGTCAGATGAACCAGGTCAGAGTGAGACAACCCTGCCAGCACACTTGCCTGGGCCACTAAAATTCTTAATCGGGCAAGTAATGGGATTGGGCACTTGCCTGTTAAATAGCAGGCCTATAGGGCTCTTTCCTGAATGCTTATCAGAGCAGGCAGGAAAAAATCTACACCTTGTAATACCCTGGTGCTTCCATGAATGTCCTCGAAGTTGATATGCTCTGGACTTTTCACAAATCCTTCATTTGCCTGAGGATAAAGGCATGTTTAAAAGGAAATTCTGATGAATATCCGGAAATTGCAACATTGTGATGTGTTAAGCAGGGGTATTACATTCTTTTGTGGTGAAATACATTGCTCTGTTGTGTATAGTTTGGATGAAGACTATTATGTTGAGCATCAGCACAAAGAAAACTGTCGCATTGTGTAACTGGCTACACTATTGTGGGAAATTTCAGTGCTTCTCTGTTTTAATATAGAGATAATATCTCAAATATTACCATTTTCAAAGTTGAAATGACTTTTTTTTAATGATGATGGTGGAAGGATACGCATAATTTACCAGCAATCATGTGAAGAAACAGTCGAGTCTTTGAAGTTTTGAGAGCTGAGAGTGAGAGTATGATGTCAAAAAATATCTCTTTCTTGCCTTTTCATCCCATTTCTAGTTGTTCAAATTATAGTTAGAAATTATGATATTTCAGGAAAAGAAAATTGAATGTAGTGTGTTGCAGGAGGGCAGATGAAGTATCATATGAATCACACTTCACAGACATTGCTATGGCAAATACACCGCCGGTACCGGTCTACATTTACTTCGGGAGGTTCACAGACATTATAGCATCACCCAGGAGAATTCACTCTCGAAATATCATGCTGTGAATTCATGCAGTTTTAGCATCAGCCCTCCTGAACACAGAATGTATGGAATGTGTGAGAAAGATGTGAAATCATGCTCCAAAGTCGCATTGCGGGTTGAGGTGAAATGAAATGACAATCGGGGCATGGAGGGAATATTTCAGACCGGCATCAGCTGTTTCTCTGCGGATGCGAGGCGGCCGAGATCGAGTGTCAGGGGCGATATCTTGACATAGGCACCAAGCCTCGGCAGACACTGTCATTCTGATCCGTACAGGCTTCACTGTATACGTGTACCTTTTTGTTTCATTGCTTATCATTATATCTGGACTGAATGAATGTATACCATTCTGATTCCCTGTTCTTGTGGCTGATCTTTCACATTGTAGGATAGTCGAATCATTTAAGATAAGACAAGTGGTTGATACTTCTGTCCCCCCCTCCCCCCTTCCTTTTATCCTTTGTTCAAGATAGGACTCTTTCAAAAGGAGAATGAACATAAAACTAACCATCCAGTATTCAAGGAGGATGATGTCGTTAAAGAATATCTCATCAAATTTGATTATTTATACTGAATGGTTGACATTTTGCAGATTTAGTTGTAGAAATCATTATAGCTCCCTGACCGAGCATTGCATTGTTCTACTTTTTGTCACAAGCAAAATCCAGGCGACAAGTTTCATTTTGTCTTTTGAATGTCTTGTGTCTGTTCATTAGCAGACTTTTTTCATGGTAATCTTCAAAATGCTAAAACTTTTTCCCTCTAGGAATGTAAGAGATATAAAGAAGAATTATATTTCTTTCAGGTCATTATGATTATGTTTCAGTTGCTGTATTATGTAGGCCTATATATTGTAGCCTTACTTTCTGTATCTTTTATTCCATTCCATTCCTGTTGTTTAATGTATAGATGTATATTGTGTATTATTATGTTAAGGCCTACTGCCAATGCTTGCCATATAACTGTAGAGTAGTTATTTGTTTGTTGTTGTTTTCTATGCCCCAGGTTCAAAAATTGAATTCATTGTTATTGTCAAATAGGATCTTTTGCCTATTTTTCATCATTTGCAAGGAGCATATATGTCTCAGTGTTCTACGTATGAGACAGTTTTCAATTTGAAAGAAAATGTGTATGATCCAGCTAGAACTGATGTGTTGCTGTATTCTGCCAATGAATTATTGATTCAGAATTGAATGGCTGCAACACGATGGGGTTGACATTTCTTCCTTGCAGATGCGTGTCAGATGTAGCTCCTTCAAGTTCCATTCTGAACTTTGCTCTGCTGGTAAACTCTCTGCGTATGAAATATATATGGCTCATACTGCTCTACAGATATGGCTCATATTGTTCAACAGTAAATAATGTAGTGATATATACCACATGCAATAGGAAAAGTGGCAATTTTTTTTTTGTAATCTTTGCATGCATGAAAACAACATGTAATCCAAGGTTTAGAAGTGATATCTCTACATTGGAGATAAACTAAAATTATGAATTTCATTTAAACTCTGTAAAATTATGAAGAAAACATGTCAACATCCATTTGTTTATGTTTTGACCAAAAAAAAAAATGTCTAGACATAACAATGTAAAATACAAGTACAGAGTGCATTTGATTCACATTGACACTATTCAATATTTTCACATTTCTAGGTAGGAAATAACTTCACGTGATGAAAATATTTTGTTTTCTTGAGATCAGATCTCGAATTTTTGTCAACAGATTTGTTTACCATGTTCATATCTAGCTGTTTATGAAAATCAAACATATTTGGAATCGCTGCTTTAAGTATGTATGAGGATTAACATCTTTAAAAAAAGTAAGGCCTGCTTCAAAGGCTGGATAATGATCCTCAGTACTTTGAGACGGAGATGGGAGAAGGTAGAATTGAAGAGAGAAAAGCATTCCTCAGCCACTCGAAAATTGAATGGGTCGTGGACGGGAGGAATGTTGGCCCCCTTGTTTGCCGCCTCGCCCAAACGTGACATTTCTGAACTCTCCACCGTGTTTGGATGGACGTGCTTCCAACGGAATAGACGGGACAGCTACCTGTGCCACCGCCAGGTTCTCTCTCAAAGAAAGAGAGACTGAGAACAAGCAGCAGTGAAACAAAGTGGGGGATTTTTTCTTTTTTTCTTTTTTCTTTTTACCCAGGACCCAGTGGTTGCTGGAACATCCTTCTTCATCAATCACGAAACGATGCATGGGAGTGGGTGGGTAGAAGGCCTTTCATTCAGTGAGCATTTTTTGTTTTTAAAGGGGATTTACCTTCAAAAAAATGTATGTGAATTCAATGAACGCAGCAATATCACTGAAACATCATTCAATGAATGCAGCAATATCACTGAAACATATCAGTGTAGATTGAAGGTAATCACCCCGGTAATCAGACTGTCTTTTCAAAAGTTATACATTTTTGAAGTCTTGGTACCGCCATGGCTGGATGAGAAGACTATGACAGTCGCAACATCATAACTGTGGAATGATGTAAAGAAAAAATAAAGAGAATTCAACGTAATTTCATTTCTCTAGCTTAATTGAGGAGCACTTCATTTAGCTCCTTCAGAAAGCAAGGGGGAGTAATATTACCTGTAAAATAATATGGTAAGTGAAATGTTGTGTAATTCTCTGTAAATTTTCTGTTAAGAATTTATCATTGTCCTACATATGACATCATAAACTGTTGTTGTCTTCTTATCCAGCCATGATGACACATGGATTTCATCAAACCTTTGATAATCCATTAATTCATTACTTTTTAACTTACAGTCTGATTTTCCGCAAACTTCACTGATGTGTTCTTCTACTACATATGCAATTATTTCTGCATTCACTTAATCCACACATATTTTGGGGAGTAAATTGAACTTTTTGATGAAAGCAGAAGACGTTGGTTGCATGTGATACCAGTATTGTTTCCTTTGATTGCATTCGGTAAGTCCCACATTTGCACATTCTGATTCACTGTAAAGCAAAAAAACAAAACAAAAACAGAACAAAAAAGGGGGATTCAAAATGTTTTTGTGGAGAATTAATATGAAGGGTATTTTTCAGAGATCTTTTGTGGTTCCATTGTCTTTCCCAGTGCTGTTTGTTGCATACGAGACAAAGAGGCGGCAAAAACAAGGTATTTTGACAATGGCCTTGTTTGTTATTTCGGATGTTTGTGCAAATAGTCTGCATTTTTTTAATTGTTCGAGGGAAAATGAGAAAAATAATGGCAAGGACTCTTCCCACGCTAGTGGAACATTCCTGTACCCCCATGTGTAATAATGGATTTTACACTTATCTGGCGACAGGAGATGTTTTCGCAAAGCATCTTTTGGGGGGATGATGAATCAAACAAATATTTGTTGACGAAGATTAATCAAAGCAATTTGAAAAGAAAGAACTGCTTTAACTTGTCTCATATCTTCAGAATTACAGACTGTAGAATGATTCTCTATTTAACTGAAGATTTCTTTTTATTGTTTTCAGTCGCTTTTAGGAGAGGAGGAGTAGAAGAAAAAAAAAGATTGGGGTTGGAAATGTAACACTAGGTGACTGCCTGATCCACCCACTTGATGATCTTAGCACCTCCTCGTAGGTAGCTTTGTCACGGCACTATGAGGCGTTCTCGCCTCCCACATTCCTTCACGTTGTTTCCCTGCCGTGTTTTGCTAAAAAAGAAGGCGGAGAGTTAGGGGAAAAAAAGAGAAGAATGAAACAAGAATAGTCGTGGAATGTAAGGAATACCCAAACCCTGTAATTCTAGACTCAAATGTGTTGTTTCCGTAGTTACACAGGACAGACTCGTATTTGGTTTTCGTCTAGTCCGCATTCATTGATTGAAAAAAAGAAGAAGTAACTGACTGACTGATTTGCTGCGGGGGCTAATGTTTGATTCAATTTTAGGCATGAACGGGTAAACTTAGGTGCTATTGATCCCTTTGAGTGATGTTTGTGTGTGGTAAGCTATTTGCAGCTTGGCCAGGAAATGTTTGTTACTGTTGAATGTATCAAGCCAGTTTGCACGGGATGAAAAATGACATAAAATATTGCTCGGTTAACTGTGATATGATTTAGTTATCATGCAACCTTTGGCAACCATCAGTGTTATTACAACAGATTACCAGGAGCTGTTCATTTCGTATGCCTCATACATAGAAGTTAGCATTAGTAAGAATCCATGACTTGCAAAGAAGGATGTTATTAATGATTTTCAACTAATATAGAGACAATTTTTACTTTGATAATATGATATTTTAATCACTGGAGATGGATTATGATCAAATGATCAGTGAGAGAGCTCAATCTTTATTCGTACATGTAGGCCTAGTTCCTTACCAAATCTTGGTGTACCATGACGAAGTGTGGGCAAACGAATGGTCGTATGGTCGTATATTTGCGCTGACCATAAATCAAAAGGATTATGTCAGCTCCCGATATCCCTTGTGCTGTATCTGGCCATAGACACACAGCCCTATCCATTTGTCAAGATTTAAAAGCAGCTTGAGCCGCGGCTTTAGAAAAAGGATCTGCAACTGACATGACGTAAGTTGCTACTATTCTTAACTTCTGTCCCGACAGAGTAAAGAGCTATGGGATCACTTGAATGACTCAGATTGGAGTGACGCAATCACTTTTCCATGACCTGGTTACAAGTGACCTTTCGCTTAAAATGTCCAAGTTTGCCCCCCCCCCCCCCCCCCCTCTTCCCTTAAAAAGGGAGGAAAAAAATCCCTGTACCAACCATGCTGTCTGCCTATGTTTGTAAGTTTTAATCGTTGTGAGCATTTTGTAACTTTTTTTTTCTTGATTCTCGCGTTTAGAAACAGTGAGACTTTTGCCATACCCATGCCCTCAAAGTGTGTACATAGGAGGCATCATGTATTTCAGGCTGTTTGTCCGTCTATCTGACTTTGTCTAGACATGTGAATTATGACGATATGTTTCCATGTTGCAATAACGTTGCAAACTTTCCCCCGCATATACAAGATAAATTTATAGTTTGATAGATTTTCATTTGGTAACATTTTGGGCAAAATCCCCCGGGGTTTAAGGTCACTGAACTGCAGTTAAAACACCCTCTTCTGTATTGTTCAACAAACTCCAATAACTTCTCTAGCCCTTTTTACACTTGTGTTTCTTAACCCCGGACTTTCTCTGACCCAGGACTATCGTTAGTCCCATACCAATTTTTTCAGCATTTTACACTCGCCAATTAGTCCCGTACTATCTCTTGTCCGGGGCTAAGGAGAAAACTGACCTTTTTACACTCGTATTTCTTAGCCCCGGACTTTCCAAACCACATAGAATATTCATGATTACTCTGTGTACTGTACACGTACACGCACGCACCGGCAGCACTTGATTACCTCGTTTCTGATTGGTCAATGAGGGTCGGACTTCGTCTCCATCGCTTAGCCCTGGATTATTTTTTCGTTCTGTTTACACTCACTTGCTTGACTCCGCAATTGCGGTGCTAACCCTGCTATTTTGCAGGGCCAGATAGTACCGGACTATCGGTGGGGCTAGCCCACTTTGGCAAAAACGAGTGTAAACAGAAAGTGGGCTAAGGATAGTCCCGTACCAACGGTGGGGCTAAGGCCCCCCCTTAGCCCCACCGTTGGTACGGGACTAAGCAAAAATTTACAAGTGTAAAAAGCCCTTCTGAGGTACAGATGGTAAGAAGCTTCTCATTGTTTGTGTAAACACAGATACAGGGAGTTCTTTCAGTACTGCTGAAGTAAAAGCCTGCTGATATCCTGCGTACATTATTAGCTAATGGTAGTTTGAGGGTTAAGTCTGAGATAAAACTGGCGAGACTGTCTCATGATGAAGGAAGAGTGTCACCAGCATAGCATGGTGCTTTATATATCCAGGAAGAGATTATTGACCACCTCGCTTCCTAGGGATAGTGTATAACGAGAGGACCGGTTCTGGCTTATACAGAGTCCTGCAACTAGGCTCTGTGCCAGGCTGGTGTAAAATCCTGGAAGTATTCTAATGAAGTTGCCATTCATTTTCCCCCCTTTTTTGATATTCTCTAGTCTATTTCTGATGCGAGTAGATTTGGTCTGCTTCATTTTTGTCTAAATGGCACAATGTAGGTGAAGTTTAGAATTTAAAAAAATTAATTGCGTGGCTTATGAATGTTCTTTAACCCGTTGAGGACGAGTCCCGAGTAAACTCGGGCAGGTGTCTATGGGAAACGTATGTTGTAGCAAAATCAGTCCGTCCTCAATGGGTTAATTATAATATATCTGTAATTGTGCAGACATGCAGGTGGATGACTCAGTCAAAGGGTTTGAATTGCAAGGTCTCCTTATCTCTTTGCTTATCTGTTTGTCTGTCAGTCTGTCTGTCTGCCTTACTCCCCCATTTTACTTTTCCTCTCTAATCTGTCATTGACTCTGATGACTGTTTCTGTCACATAACTCTTTTGTTTCTCTTTTATATTTGTTTTTCTTTGTGTAACTCTGTCGGAATTGATAATCGTAGAAAGAAGAACAATACTTGCTGGTATGATTTGGAGCCAGTGTCCTTCAAATTCTGTAAACATGTAAAAAAAAAGGTTGTGTTTAGTTTGTTTTGGAATCACTTCTGCCAAAATTCAGTCCGAGTGTTTACACAATTAATTTTCCCTCTGTGCTGTGTGAAATCCAATCACATGGTTTTGTATACACTTAAGATATATTTTTTCTGATATTCACATTGATATAACTGAATCTCTATGTTGGTATCGGGGGGGGGGGGGGGGGGGGGGAAGAAAACAAATAGAATATGCTTTGTCTTAATTTTGTTTCTTAAATGCTGACTGGACTTGGCCTTAGTCATGACATTTTAGAATGCTGTTATTAAAGTTCCAGGTAGGACTTGATTTAAACGTTTGGGAATATCTCGTCCACACTGAAATATGTCCCTGAGCAATGGCAGAAGACCCTAATTGTGTAAGTCTATGCTTCATTCTGTGCCGTAAATCACGCACAAAAGGCATCAACGTTTGTTGAGTATCGCATTGCCTATTAAGCCGCCCTGAAAGAATTATGAACATCGGCAATCAGGCCTTGTTCACCCTCATTTCGTTTAATGGGTGAAGAGAAAACATACAACAAAGAGATGAAATTATATTCATCTCTCTCTGCCTGAAATCAAATGTCATTTTTGTAAGTAATCTCCAATTCTCTCAAAATGGGAAAGTACCGGTAAACACGTGTGTGGAAGTTCCTTTCACTGTTTCAGTTGGCAGAGATGTGCCTGGATCCCATACCTAACAGTCATACCGGCAATGAAAACTTGTTTGTTAAACTGAATCATGCCGCAATGTCTAGCAGTAGCCCAAGTTTCACAATTGCAGGTGAGGTGTACTTTTTACCAAAGTTCAGGAATCCAATCCGGCACTTTGAATAAGCAGTAAAGTCTTTCATCAATTTTCTGCAATTAGAGAAAATATGACTGACATTTATGCATATTTTGTGGCCACAACATGCAACTTTGCATTCTAGACTATGAAGAGCACTCGAAAATTTTTGCGCATTAGACATATAATTATTTGTCCTTCGAGCAATATGTTTATAAAAAATATCTTTTAAGATCAAATTTTCTTGCTTTTATTGCTCTAATTTTGTGATAGGATGAGAGTAGTCACAAGCCAAAATCGGGTATGGGAATTGCAAATAAACCCACAAAGAAAACAGAATTGCATGCTCATGTAATTCCTTCTGAAGTTACCTCACTATGTCACAACCAAGATTGGATGTGCCCCTTTAAACCAGAGAAGCCCAAGATCTTGAGTTAGTGGCAGCATTAGTTGTAATTTGTTGCAGGAAAGGATCAATCAAGGCTGCTTGCCCCCTTTTTTTGCCTCTGGGGGGACTGAGCTTGGGCATGTGACCTCAGGATCGCCTCCCCATTTCTTCCAGGTTTCTGTTGTCTCCTGAGCTGTCCAAGGCTTGTTTTTGTTTCTGTTTTTCCCCCTCAAAGACAGTAATTGATTTCCTGGTATCCTTGGTTGTTTACAGCCCTGCCTTGGTAACATCCAAGTTCATTGTTGTTGTGATGTTATTCTCAGCATTGGATTAGAACTACTATGCAGACAGCTCAATTTTGGAATTCTGCAATTTTGCTGGTAGTTTAATATCAAAGGATATCTTTCCAGATTACCTCTGTATCATTGTTTTATGGGTTTTACATTGTCAGATAAAACCAGGAGGTAATGTTTTGTTTTGAAAACACTTAAAAGAACATTTCCTAAAATACTTTATATGGTTTTTTTTTCCTATCATCCACAATTCTCTTTTAGATGGTGCTCTTCATATCTTTTATTTTGTGTGTGTGTGTGTGTTTTATTTGTGGTGTCTGATATGACAAGATAAATGCTGTTTTCATTATGAAAATATGCATAGTGATAACATTTGGTGGATGTAAGCTTTGGGTCAATGTTGTCATCTGATAACCCATCATGCTAATGATGAATATGATTCTTTCTCTAAGATAACATCACTTTATAATGTAAGATTTGAGAGGAAATCCCTGTGATGAAAGCCAGAAGGACACTAAGGTCATACAAAATCTATGGATTAAAGGCCTTTTTGCAGATAACTCACAGTACAAAGATGTAAAAAAAGGGGAAAAATTCTGAAGTCTCATGAACACATATAGGCCCTAGTCATTTTGTCTCTAGAATTTGAATTGAATGCCCAAAGGATTGGATATCAGTTTAATTTTTTTTTCAATTCCATATCACAGTGTTCTGTTCATTTTTATGCATTCAGTGTACATTCCTCCTTTCTTTGATTCATGCTGTCTTTTTTTAAGGACATTTTGTTATAGGATATCTCGCATACTGGTTCTTCTTTGACATTGCTAGTTTTGATTATGGACTTATTTTTTGATGCAGGGCTACAGCATAAAAATATAAGGATTTCATCTTCTTAAATTCTCTTGCCAAGCTCTCACCCTCTCTGTTGCCTTTTGATCAGGAGTTTCCTATTAGCATGAAATCAAAACAGTCTTCTCCCAGTCCTTAGCTTTATTGCCATGGGAACCACTGTAGGTCGAAACCACTATCAGATGTGCCTGATATAAAACACCACCATAACAAGACAGTTGGTCAGACGGTCTGCCATTTTACACCAATAAATCCCCCACCAGCTAGTCAATATTGGTGTAAGCTATCAGGAGGAAAGGGGGGAGGGGGTGGAAGATATAAGGAGAATGGATAAATGCATGTATATTTTTGCGCTAGGGGCCTTTGGCGGTTCTCAACTAACTGCTGGTGTTAACAAGTACAGTGGTAGTTGATGGTAGAAAGAGATAAAGATACAGTGTACCCACTCCTCTTTGGCAAATAAAGTCAAGTAGAGTACTGACTGGCTTTACGCACTTAAACAGCAATACCTTTACAGCCTACTTCCGATTTGATAGGCACAGTCTGATAACAACTCCAAAGGGTAAACAATTATGTGGGAGGTGCTATTGATCTTAATGACTTCAGTGACTGGCTCATTAAGGAGGTAGAATACCTAGTCTGCATTTTGCCACCCACGCATTTTGACCCATTAAGTTTAGCCACCATCTTTAGAATGAATCTGTATTGTTTAACTTTTTTTTTTTTTGCTTGTGCATAAAATTAAAGAAATATAGTGTTAAGAGCAATGTATGATTTATGAGCCTTATTTAAGACACAGATTAAATTTGGTCTTAGTCAGTCATTACACACAAACATTGTAGCATTTTTCACTCAGTCACTGCTAGCTCAGAAAGTTGCAGGTCTTGTCGCTTATTTCTATACTACTGCCATAATTTTGGTTTTACTATATGGAAATGTTAGCACCTTTTCCATCTTACTGATGACGCTGAATCTATTTACATACTTTTCAGCCACATTCCATATCTGTTGACTCTTTCTCTGGCATCTTTTAAATGTTAAATATCAAATACCTATACAGGCTGGTTTATGTGTTTTTGCTTTATAGGTCAAACAAAGAAAGAGATTTTTTTCCCTTTTCTCTCAGTTTTGTAGTTGCAGGTTGCAATTGCACTGATCAGGAACATGTTATTTATAAATTTGTCTGAGTTTCTATCTCTTTGGAGACTGAATTCCAACTGCCTTTGTAAAGCCGAACATTTGTTTGCAGTGCTCAGCAGAGGGTCATTGTTTGAGGAGGAGCCGGGCTTACATTCCTCCGGTGTTCAATCACTTGATTGCTGTGATATAAATAAATTAAAAAAGGTTAATCTCCTGTTGTGAGTGAATTCATCACATTCCACCGCCCTTGCCTTCTCAGAGATCACACATATATTTAAGCTAAGATATAGAAAGTTACAAAGTACTTAAGTAGATGGCCTAACGTAGAGGGGCTATAATGACAGTGGAGCATTTTCTTTTCTGGAGTGACCTATTTTAATAATGATTTTGTAGATTTCAAAGAAGTTCTTCTTGTATTTTCTATAATTATGAACTTGTACAGACACAATGTTTGTTAAAGCATATTCAACAACCCCATTTATGAATAGCTTTGCTCTTCAGATGCTATCAGGTAATGTGAGTATCATATCAAGTCTGCAGCAGTTTGGAGGAGTGGATTAAAACGGCAAGTCTTGTTCAGAAAGCACTCCAAAGAATGTTGCTATCATATCCAGCCTATCATTTTTTTTTGGTTGTAGGCCACAGGTGTGAGTTACTGAAACAACACCCCACAGGTAGCAGCCAGCCACACCTCACAGGTAGCTGGGTGGGGGGGGGGGGGGGGGGGGGGGGGGAGTGGGAGGGTGCATGGCATGGATTCCATGCTTGAAACAAACACTGCCATGGCAACCAACAAGGCATCAAATGTTGCCAGTGCCGTAATGTCAATTTTTTCGATCGTAATTTATGATGATCACTGTCAAGGCGGCCTCCTCTTCTTTCAAGTGTGGCTGGGGCAAGAAGAAGAAATTCAATAAAGTTGTCTTGTGAATTTTGAAGCAAATATGGGCTACATGTCACAATGCAATGCAAACTGGTAAGATTGAAGACAGATATATAGTACAGAGATATATAATACAGAGATAAATAAGATGGAGATATAGGCCTATAACATAAAGAAATATAACATAGAGATATGAATATATTATACCTATCCATAGAAAGTGAAATAGAGGGAGAGAATGTTTATACATTTTGTGAATATCTTGTGACTTTTCTGCCCTTTGTGTCTGTGCATAAAACTTTATTCTAAGTTGAATAACTATATGATTTTTTTTTTGAAGCTTTTTAACTATCTTTCAAACTTTTTCGAGGGGTTCCAACATGAATGTATGGGAGTGCTAGACCAGACCAAAAGATTTGTACAAGTTAATTGGAATTTCTGCTACATGACATTTCATTAATTACAAGGAAGCAATATAATATGGCTCTTACCCTGTCACGGATGACAGGTGATATTTGAAATATATCCAAGAATCACTCACAGAACGGAAATGTATAATACAGATATATACATGCGATATTCCAATCAACTGGTATTCTTTTCCTGTCAGCATTGGTTGCTGTTTAAAGCTACCTTACCCCACCACGTGCATATTATTCCAACTTTCCCATCCCCCCACCACCTGTGATACACCCCTTTCCACTGCTTCCCATCCCACCAGAGTCTGTCTTTCTCCACCATTAGCTCCACTCACCCGAGACCAACTACCACGCCAGATCACGCAGGGCAGACCAGCCCGATATTGCATCATGCTGTAAACTCATCAGCGTTGACATGCATCCCGTTCGCCATGTGATTCTTAATCAATCTGCAACAAGCAGGGGAGCAGGCAGAGACTCTCAAGTGATTATAGGATATGAGAAATTAGGCTATAATGCCAGTTCTATCAAGATGGCCCATGCTTCAAATATAGCAGCACTCTCTGATTCGACATCTTTAAAGGCAGAATGTGTGTTTTGGGGTTACGCAATGTTTGTTCGACAATCCATGACGTTATAGCAGCTATCTCTTTGTGATATCTGTGAGCACTGGGAATGTCCCAATTTCTCCCCCCCCCCCCACACACACACACACTTTTTTTGTCACTTCACGTTTTCATGTGGCCCAGGGAATGTTACAGTTTTAGAGGCTGTGAAAATGTCACTGTATTCAATGACCCCTGTGTAGCACACATACCAGGAAACTATCTTTGCAAAGAACATACATGGCCTCTGCTATTTCAACATTTCCTTTTACGTCAGCTGAGGCTGAATATTTGGCCGATCATCAGTCTTTATGACAATGCTGCATACTGTACAGAAAAGAATACTGAAGGCTGCCCATAAAAAGTACGAAGTGAGGAAGTAGAAGAGAAGGAGAAAAATAAAACAGAGAGGTTAGAGATTGATAGATACAGACATAAAGAAAGAAAGATTGATGAATGGATAGAGAAAGGAGAGATAGATAGATGGATAGATGCAAAAATAGTGGAGAGAAAGGGATAGAGCGAGTGAAGGGTGAAAGAACATAAGATGCAGAGAGTTACACATGTGACTGTGACATGTCTTGTTTTTAGTGTCTGTGTGATACGAGAATTAGAAGGAAACATCAATCTTAATGTCGGCTGAATCAACACGTTCCTCCAGGCGGGAGAATCGATCCCCAGCCGGGGGAGGTGTCTGTAAGAGCCTGTCATGCCGTCGTCGGGCGCTGGCTCCGAACCGTGGGGGCGATCACTCAGGCAGACCCCCGTCACAGTGGTGCATTAACAAACAGGGCGTGCAACGCTGGGTTGCCGCGGAATAGCGTCTGCTTAACTTAGCCTCCACTTCCCGCAACTCTCTTAAGACGATGTGGCGACGGCATTCCTATGATCATGACAGCACTTGACACTTGGCTGGTATTGAAATTTTGCCGGATATTAAATTTGTCAACATTATGGTAAAAGGGAAGGGATGGTAGGATGTCTTGAGTTTTTGCCTCTTTGCAATCATGAAAGCACCAGGTTTGTGCAAGGTTATTGGTTGTGTGAGAGGGCAGTAGAACACCCAGCTTTCGTGGCAAGTCGTTAAAGGGAAGTCGGCGTGTTTTCCCTCAGAGCACATTTATTCGTACACCTGCTCGTTCCAACAAGGTTGAAAGTGCTAGGTAAGTAATGATATGACAGGAAACTTGCAATGAAAGCCAATGACAGTCCTGTCTGATCACTAGAATTGACAACTTCTGGCCCAGGAATTAGTGTCGTGAAAACAAACAAAGTCTGCACTCTGGACAGTCAGAGAATCAGTAAAGAGCTGTGAGTGGGCGATGTATTTTGGGAAATTATCTCAGTGTTTATGATGGGGCCTGGACAGACAAGACAAAAACTTTTCCCATTTGCAGTTCCTGTATGTCTGTGCCAGAATTTCCTGCTCGATACACGTACTGCAGCCAAGTCAAACGTAATCATGTTACGGTACAAAGTGACATGAGTTGTTACGAAGATTCCTCATATAATTTGAACATAATCGTCCAATATCCTGTCATTGTCTTTGAGTGATTCAGTCAAGTTTTTTTTTCCAACCACTAGTGAAGTTCACTGATGAACTTCCCTCCAAAGGTCAGACACCACTTCATGAACAGTGAATAATAAATCTTTATGTGGAAGGTTTACTGGAGGAATGAAATCAATATACAATGTATCACCATTTTCAGGAGTACACAATTTGCCACAAGGCTTGGTAGGCAAGGGGTGGAGGTAGATATATGAAGTCAACTCAAGGCAAGAATGACCATTTGTCCTTTCCCCCACCACAAGTTTGGCAACAACTCTTCCCAAGTGAGATGAGAAAAATTGTCTTTATAATCACTAGAATCCAGTAACATTTAAGTCTTGCATGCGTATGCTTCAGCAAGGGAATAAACAGGGGGGAAAAATCAATCCATTCTGACACATTGTCAGTTCTGGGAACTCTAAATCAATGCTTACGTCCAGTGATTGAGACCTCATCCGTCGATCCCCTTGGAGCATTATTTGGGGGAGGATCAATACAGACTGATAACTTTCGTCACCACCTCGGGCGTGTTATCATCTTCGGAATCAATTGCATCACGACCGGTCCGGAGTCTCCGATTTTTGCAGAGGAGAGCCAGCATCATTCCTTAACTCGCTTGGCAATAATTTCCTCTTCACACCTTCACCAATCTTCACACCTTCACCAAGATTCATGCAGTTTTATATGGCCCTATCTGAGCGGAGAAGGGGTTGGGTGGAGGGGGGGGGGGGACCGGTGGATGAAGAGGGAGTTCAGATTTTTCATGGGAAACGTGGAAGTTGTTGTTGGTGATGAAAGTGAATTTGATATGCTCTCTTCGGCTCAGCTGTCTTCGAGCAGCTGCGGTTAGAGCTCACAGTTCCCATGAAGCGGGGTCTTTCACTACCGGTCTTATGAGCTTGTCAGGTTGTTTTGGAGCTATCCCCGAGTTTATCGCATGCAAGCAAGCAGGCAGCCTGGATGGTGTGAGAAAAATATCATGGGGTAGGGGAGGTGATGTTTGGTTGTCATGGCAAAGAAAGGGCATTGCTTGATTCCAGGTATTTGTGATAGCAAGTGAAGGGAGTGCGCTCTTTTGATGCAAGAATAAGCATAGCAGATTGCAAATTAACAAACAATGGAAAGCTATTAAAGGAGTTACATTATTAGTAGTGTAGGGAACTCTTAGTGAGTGATAGATGGCTAATTACGTGTAATAAGGCTAGATGCCTGTGGGCGTGTGTGTGTTTGTATGTGTGTGTGTGAAAGAGACAAAAATTACTGTTTATAATTGTCTATGTCTTGCTGTTTGGAGAATGAGAAACCTCACAGTGTGAGCAATATCCTTTTAATGTCTGATTCACTTTGTCACAACATGATGTAATAGATTGTGTGTGAAGACTTGCTATCCTAAAAGCATTTGATGTGTGTCAGTCTGCCTGCTAAGTGAATTGACTCTCATTCATTGGTCTGACAGTTTCTTTTGTAGCACGTTTGATTGAAGCGCACACACAAGGTTGACATGTGACCACTTGTTGCATCGGACTTCTCAAAAGTTGGAGCATCGAGACCGAGCGCGCATGAATGTGGTGAATTTGTCAGACTTCCTGCCTTTGTTTGTCCACGTCTTCGGAGAATGTTTGGTCCAGCGATGCGATGCGGGGCGGCCTGTCACACTGGGTGACCGGTCGATTACAAGAAACCTCCCACACTACGGCCTTGTGTCTGTACCAGTGAATGAAAAGGATCTATGTGTGTGACATGGTAAAAGGGTTGGCTGAGAGTCATGTAGGCCTATGGCACACAGATGTTTAGCTAAAGCAAGGAGGTAGGTTAGCTAGTACAATTATGTACCTCCTTGGCTGAACGTACAAGTCGTACACTGTTTAACTCCTCTTCCCTGCCTACCAATAGAATGCATAGTAATTTGTCATGATTCTAATATTCTTCACAAATTGACCAGTTTGGACATGCATTATTTCATTTGTTGAATCAGAGTGTTGCAATGCATAGACAACAGAATGGTCCTCTAATCTTAGCAAGAAAGGTTTAATGGCAGTTGATATGCAGATGACTATTAAATTTGCAGCATTCTCAAATGTAGCAGTGAGTTATACAAAATATTCTACATTTCAGTCAAGAAGGAAGGAGAGGGAAATTGCAGAGAGAAAGAACAAAAAAAAAGAAGAAAAAACGAAAACTGAGAGGAATGGTTATCTACCACGTGAGCGAGCTTTCCCCCTCGTATTCTCTCACCATCCTACCTGTGGAAGTAGGGAGACCCCTCTTCCACCGGTGGAATTACCCCCAAGGATGTTAGTTAAATTTACTCCTGTAGTATAAACCCCCCTTTCTCTCATCACCCCTCCAGAGGGCATGGAGGGATGTCCTGATGAGAGGGTGTTGTGTGCAGGGGGAGTGCTCTGGGGTGGAAAGCCCAGCTTGGCAGCTGCAGTCTGTTGGATGGATAAATGTTGCCAAAGTATAAGAAGACAGAAGGGGCTGAGCTTTAAGTTCTGGGAGGAAGTGGAAGTGATGGAGATCTAGTGAGGTTGTTTGTTTTTGGAAAAGGCATCAATCTGATTTAGATATCACTTATACACCAAAAACATTGCAAGCTTAAGGTTAAGCTGCATATATTCAGTTTTGAAGGCCATGGGAACTCTGTTCATTTCCTGCTGTCCTTGGAGTTTTTATGCATTCTTGTTGGATGCGACATGTACTCAAGTCTATTAGGAGGAGGTGATAAGGGATCAGGATTGATACCGTTGTGTACAATTACCCTCATTAATCGTGTGTGGGATTTTTTCTTTTTGGCTGCTCCTTTTTGAGCTGCATTCTCATGTGATGTTCGATCATCATAATACCACGGATGAGCAGGTTTATGGATGCACCGGTGTCACACATTCTATCGAATTGCATCCTTCAGAGACAAAGATATGATTGGGACTCAATGAAATACAACCGTGGTCATAATACACGCGATGATATATACCCACCAGCCTCGTTCTGCAGCTGTAGACATTTTCTATAGAAGGGGGATTTTGTGGAAAGTCAGTGACCGGCTGATTGGGGAGAAGCTAAGCCCCATGGAACCGAAATGGACTGGTCTATAAGTGTAACGTGTATGAGCCTGAATGCTATCATGCAATTGACTTAGAGTTGAACTCTTCCTCGCCATATTAACAAATATGTGATTAGAATCAAGGCTGCTTTTCCAGCCGTGATGCCCTATGGCTATATTACGTGCATTCCTCAATACCCGCCCCTTTAAAAAAAAAGAAGAAAAGACTGGGTTTGAATTAAAAAGAAACAAAAGAAAAGGAATGGAGGAGAAAAAAAAATGATGTTTTTTACAGAATGATCTTAATTGCCATCTCAGTCCCAAGCGTGTTGTCCGCAACGCTTCAGTAACAGGCTGCTTGACAAATATGTCTTTCAATATGTCTTCATCTTGTCACAGATCACAAAGGTCCCAGTGGAGGAGTGCGAAACTTATACCACCTTTAACGATTGCCTGCGGACTGACGGTGGGGTCAGCGATCCCTTCTGCGGCTGGTGCACGCTACTCAAAAGGTGAGAACTTTACACCCCTCCCCTTCCCCTTTCTGAGAGCCATCTTAATATTCCCATTGATATGCTTGATAGATAGTGGTTGTTACAGGAGAGGTATGATACTGTGTAAATTCTTTTTAGTATTTTATCTTTACAGCATTCTCTTCATAGATTTTCATGAAAATGAAGGGGAAAGTATATAATTCCCACCCACCCCTATTTTTTTTAAACGTCTCAAGGATTCTGCTATTATGTTTGTAGATTACTAGGGGTGACATGTTGTGAAAGTACTGTAAACATTGTTTTCGTGTGGTTACATTTTTGTGATGAGTGGCTCAGAGATATTCACGGATTATTTAATTTGTGCTGAGCTATTGCCTTAACATTTGCTTTTATCCATTCACCAAAAAACAAACAAACAACAACAACAATTTGTTGACATTTCCAGGCATGAAAATTGATGTACATTTACTACTTTACTGTGCAATATGCATACCATTATGTATATCATGCCTCCTTTGAATACTGTGTGGAGGCTATGGGACTGATGCTCTTTGCCTGTGCATCTGACAGTGCGCTCCAAAAGTAAATTAACTGTAGAAGTCGTCCTTAAATTGCATAACTATTCAAATTTTATGACCTCGTATATAAATTCCTCTGGTGCTGCTCGTAAAAAGTTTGAACAGACATTCCATTGAACATCCCCCCCCCCCCAGAAAAAAAAAGAGATAAATGCTGGATTTGTGGTAATAGTGCTGAGAATCTCAAAGATGATACGAGAAAGGACAAATTTTGAGGTATTAAAGCAGAGGGTTGGCATGGCTTTAGAGGCAGAAAGCAGTTCAGTGATCCGTACTTCCTTAAGTACCACACAATCAGCAGTGGGTCCCCTCGTGGAAGCTTCTATTTTTTATCATTATTCCCAGGGCAGCACTCGTACGGTGGCATCATTTGCGAGGGAGGGCACGAAACCATCGATCACGCAAAAAAAAAAAAAAAAAAAGAAGGAGAAAAGTGTCTCTATCTGTTCCATTCAGATGGGGAGGGTCATTATGCACCCTTCCAGTCCCTCTACAGAAAGGCACCCCCTCGGGCCAAAATATCATTTGTGGAAACCTGGAGAGAATACCTACCTGCCTACCCTCCACTCAGCTCTCATACTGGAGATGGCCCACTGTTTGATAAATGATCTCTCTTTCTCTCTGTTCTCAATGGGTCTGTTGCATACTCACATCCTTTATTTCTCCCCTTTTTTTTCTCCAATTCCGCCACCAGTTTTGATAGCTTTTCAATTGTTAGTGTCTGTGGTTTTAGAGTGCTGGTTTCAGGACCAGTTTAGTGCTCTGGTGGTTTTATCCTATCATTCTTTTTTTTTTTTTTTCTGGGGGGGGGGGGGTTAAGAGATGGGGAGAGATGGAGGAGAAAAAGGAGCCATTTATGTCACATCTTTTCAGAAAGCTTTGCTAAAATGAATCTCCAAGAGATTAGATCTGGACTCCCATTATTGAGTTATCATGTGCAGACAACTGACTACTTGTGCTATTCTCATTGGGATGACTGCTTCCAAGATTCTTTGGGTTTATGAGAGATTCCAGTAACAGAAATTTCTGCATCTTGTAATATATATATATATATATATTTTTTTTTTTTTTTCCTCAGAAGCTGATGTATCAATGGGGATGGGGGAAGAAGGCTATAAAGCTGTGATGAATATGTTAGAGATTAGATCTGGATTTCCGTATTGAGTTATTACTTGATCATTAACAGATAGGAGTTGTGCCATTCATAAGATAAATTTTTCTAAGATTCTCTTAGACTAAAGATAGCTTTTATGGAAATTCCTCCACCATGTTACAATTTATCAGAAGTCAGTATAACAGCAATTTTCAAGGGGGGATTGGGAATACATTTACTCTGCATCTACTCTTGAAGTTTGCTAAGATGAATATGGGAGAGATAAGATCTGGACATCCATTATTAACTTATCATTTCACGATTAACGGACTAGAGTTGCACATTCATGGACTTAAAGTCTCTACAATTTAGGAGGTTTACAAGAGATACCAGTAAGGAATCTTCCTGCACCATCCTCCTATTTTGTTTGTCTGTACTTGATCATTTCTGATTGATAGATTCTTTTTGTTTTGATGTGGAGAGTTCAGAAAATGGTTAGATGTCATTGTTCAATCCTAAATGCCTCGCAGCCCTTCAACGGAGAGAAACACTTTGAAGTGCGTGCGTGTATCGAGCATTTTAAGGTGCAACATGCATCTGATCTCACTTCTTCTAATGGAGATCTTGGATGATTTACATTTCTCGGCTAGATTCCCAGGGGGGTTATATTGGCGACTACAGATAATGCATCAGTTTGAAAACATCGCGAGTGTGAAGACGATCAATCCTGACACCCAACAAGATCATGGCTTCCATCCATTTCATTTTCATTTTTTTTTCTTCTTCTCTCTTGGCTCTTTTTAATTGAACAAAGTAATAGCTCCATCACAATGTCTGCAAGACAAATGATGCAATTTGTGAAGCCATCACTCAAATGTCCATCCTGAAATGGTTCTAGTAGAGTGGCCCCTGCCCAACCACACAGGCTGAAAATAAAACACAATTTATTTGATGGATCGCTCGCGGATTTGAGATGCATTGTATTCAGGGGAACAACAATGGCAGAATTGTTGGTGATAAGAAAAACTTGGTGTTGTGGTGTTGGATGGCCTGTTAGTGCAGATTGGATTGTAGATCTTTCGGCAACTGTCATCTCTTTTCTCTTCCCCTTTTTAAGTTCAGATGCAGCTTTGAAAGAGAAAAAATGAATATGAGGAAGACGATCAATCATCGCTGTCTAAACTGTTTGCAAAACTAACAAATCATAAGCAGAATTTTCAGAAATGTTTGTTTGTTTGATGAGAGTTGTTGATTTTGTAAAGGATCTTTGCTTTGCTGATATGACTGTTATTCATTTTGTTTAACTATCACAGTGTACCATCTTGTGATGTGTGTTTGTGGTCCACATATGTGCCCGTATTTGTGTTTCTCTAGTGTTTTTTGTTTATTACATTTTGTAATAAAGTAAATACAAGCATAATGTTAAGAATTGTGCCAGATTTTTTTTTCTTGGGTTCTTGGTTTCCTGATACAACAATGACTTTTCTAGTGTAGCATCAAAGTTTGTGATGGTATTTGCAACAATTTTAACATCAAGTAAAAAAAGCATTATTTTGTATAAAGCAAATGTTAAATTTGTTCTTGTAAACTGCATAAACAACAAACCAATTTCACATTTGCCTGTGTTATAATGTACATGTTGATGGGGAACATAGAATTCCTTTTAATACAATCTTTGGATCATATTTGCCTCCGATTCTTTTATGGACAGATGCACAAGAGGTGTGGAGGAGGAATGTCCAGGAGTTAGTAATTCCTCGGCCCATCGCTGGCTGTCCGGTTCAGATGAAAATGTGGAAATCATAGAAGTCAGCCCTCCGAATACTGAAAGTGGAACTGAGACTGAGGTAAATTATATTGTTTGAATAAGACATGGAAAATTTTTGTCAAAATGAAGAGTTTTCCATATCTTTATTTTTAAAGTACCTAGTATTGATGACCACTTGCCAGTTGTTGTTTTTTTTATATCAACAACATGTTTTGTTTTTTGAGTGATTTTTTTGGAGAGATTTTATGTTTTGTCCATTTACAGCTTTGAAAATTATCTTTTCATTTTTTATGCCATGTCCATTGTTCTTTGAAAGTTAGAAGCATTGCTCACAGCAAGATTATGAACATACCGTTCATCATACCACACGTACAGTGTGCAAGTGCCTTGCCCCAGCATAGCAACAGCTTCTGTATGTGAGGTGCATTGTAATCAGAAGTGATCATAGGGTTTTAACAGCTTGAAATTGGTGAACAAATAGTTTTGTTTTGTATATTTGATAGATTGAATGTCTGATAGATTAAATGTATGTCTATGTTTGCATACAATCCAGAAACTTTCCTCTTCTTTTCTCAACATTCATGAAACGTACCTGCTTGCATCATACTGCTTTTGCTCTTCCGTAGCTAACCCTAACAGTCAGAAACCTGCCCACCCTGTCAACTGGGGGTTCCTACCAATGTGTGTTTGGTGAGCTCGGGGTCAACCCGGCTGTGGTCAATGTACTACGGACCCAAAGTACATCAGAGGACCTGTTCCTGGTGACCTGCTTTACACCGACCAACATACCACCTCCAACAGATGGTGAGTTTGATTTCCTTTGATTTGAAAAAAAAAACTTTACACATTTCAGTCATACACACCTCACAAAAGATATTTGCTCTTCAAAACGGTACAGTGGGGGGCAGTTGAAAGGAGAGTAAATCATTTCAAAATACTGAGATTGGGAACTGCAAAGCTAAAGAAAAGTGTGTCATTGTATTAATTAAGCGTGGAAGTTTGGCAGTCTGTCATCATTGATATTGCCACACCCCAAGAAATCCCACAATTATTGGAATAGGTTAAGGTTTACATATCAGTGTACATGTATTCCAGAGGCTAGAATTATATTTTTTTCAGGTAATCATAGAGTGGGAATAGTCTCTTTAATGTGAAGATAGAAATAGTGTGCTATACAGAATGGAGGTCATCTCAAAGTCATTTTAAATAGCAGATGTTGCAGTGAGCTGTTGTGATGGCGTTGCTGCGTGGTTACACCTCCCGGATACTTCTGCTCAATTTTTGCAGGCTTCACCCGGGTGGAGCTGTCGCTACGGGCAACAGAGACAGGCGTGGACATCGTCTCGCACGAGTTCTTCTTCTTCATGTGCGGCACGTTCTCGTCCTGCACCCAGTGCGTCATGCAGGACTTCGGCTGCAACTGGTGCGGCTACGAGAACACCTGCACGGTGAATTCAGATACCTGTGAACCCCAGGGGGTGGTCTACGGAGTTGGGGTAAGATCTTTGGGGGTATGTCTGTGTGCACACTGTCTGGAGTTTACACCATCTTCACTCGCATAGCCTTAACCATCCCATGGTCTTCGCTTTTGATTTATTGTGGAAGATAAGTTAACTTCATGTAACCGGCAGGCAGCTACAATTACTTGCAAGTACATTTCTCTCTAACTGTGAAGTCCTGTATGCATCGCTGGGTGGTAGATATTTACGTTAGATTCTCTGTCGTCGTGTCAAATGAAGAATGTTTTAAATTTAGACAAGTTGCTGATTACGGCTTGAAAACACACAAGTTGCCTTGAAGAGGAATCCCACCCCAAAAATAAATCAACTTCTATAGAAAGAGAAAAATCTTCCCAACAGAATAAAACAATTGAAAACAAAACAAAAAATTACAAAAATCGGATAAGAAGAGAGGAAGATATGGTATTTTTTGAAGTTGAATTTTTGAGTGGATCTCCCCTTTGAAAAAGCATACATACAAAGAATTATCTTAGAGGGATTTTAATTGGATGAGGACAGATTCATTATTACAAAGAATGATGTCCTTTCTGTTAGTTTTTTAAAACAAATGTCTGTGCAGCACAATCTCATCTCTCAAGTTTTCATCTTGTTGGTGTGACAGGCATCGACAAATGCTCCAACAGACGACATCGGCCCAGATGCCTGCCCTCGTGTTGGACTCGGCGATAGGACGGAGGTTCTCATACCCACAGGAATGCGACAAGCCATCCAACTTGATGCTGCCAATTTGCCACCTCCTTTGGTATGAGAGATTTGGCTGCATCAAGATAAAAATCAGCATGAATGTGTGTAGGAAATTGAAACGAAAATATAACACCCTCTCCTTATTCTAAAGGAAGTTGCTGGCATTGATCACAAAGAAGATAAATATTACTATAAATAAATGAACATTGCAACGGCGTATGTAATAGTGAGCATGTTTGGCATGACAAGCAGTTTTGCCAGCCAGAACTGTGTTTCCTGATGCTGAATTCAAAATGCCTTAGTTACACATGTATAGTGTACAGAGTACAATGCTGTAATGTATAGAATAATGGAGATTCTTGCATATTTTGCTTGTATAAGGCACTTCAGTGATTCACAGTAAAACATGGATTGTGCCAACCATGACAATATAACACTAGTTTCGTTTGAATGTTCTTCCTTCTTAAAGTCTTTCTATCATTGAAGGGGGAATGAGAAGCGCTCCCTGTGTGCCATTTTGGGGATTGATTGATTGATTGATTGATTGATTGATTGATTGATTGATTGATTGATCGATTGATTGATTGGAATATTGAATTAAATTCTTTGTATACTGTCATCTTGTTTGTTCTGATGCAAACAAATATGTATGTTCAGAAGAAGTAATTTTTCTTGTTCTTTACCTGTGACATTAGGCTGGTGCTGATAATGAAGGCTACGAGTGTGTCTTTGAATACGAGGACCAAACACTGATCATTCCGGCCAAACTGCATGGTGTGGATCATTTGCAGTGTGAGAATCACACGGTGAGCCCCTCAAAATGATAGCAGTTTTATCAGTTTATCACAAAAGTGTGTGGCTTTTATTGATGTATCTTTGGTATGAACAAAGAGGTGAATGCAGAAATCCACCCTGTACCAATTTTATATCATGTATATATTATATTCATATATCATATATATATTACTCTGGATCAAGCTTTAGGAAGACATTGTGAAAATGAGCAATATCAGCAGTAAAGCATGCGATGGTATACAAATAATGAATGTTTATGAGTGCAATGGACAGAATATTTCATGAGGTGAAAGATGAAGTGATCCATTCAATGAGGCACAGCTGAGTTGAATGGATCTACATTTCATCTTTCATTGAATAAAATATTCTCTCCGTAGCACGAATGAAAAACATTTATTATTAGTTTTATATAACACTTAAAATATATCCTTCTCATTTGATGTTTGCTTAATCTAGAAACAAGAGAGAATCTGAGATCGCGAGAGTGCTCACTGAGCGCTAAATACGCTAGCGCGCTGTTGCATACACACACTGCAAACGCAAGCGTTTAACACGCGTAGTGTGCCGGGCTCTCAGCGAGCGTGCAATGGAGCCAATCGTATGGATCCAAAATTGCACGGTAAATGGAGCCACAATTGCACGTCATAGTGAAATGGGTAGAATGATCAATGTCAAACAACCAATCAAATGACAAAGATCTCTTCAGGCGTTATATATAATGGGATATGAGTTAGTTGAAAACATTAAGGAGACACAAAGTGTCTCCCCAGTTGGCAGCCCTGCTTATTTTTATCCTGTGTCCTTTTTTTTTTTGTAGTGCTCCCATGGTGTGTGTGGTGTAAGTGATATGAAGCCTGTTAAAAGTGGGTGTGTAGATTTGGATTTTGATATACAGTTGGACATTGAACCAAGAAGTATTAATGGCAAATTGGCTTGGGGTGCACTGCATTTTTTTTTCTTCATTTACAAATTGTAAAAAGGGGCAGTATGAACAAACATGAGACATGAATGAAACTGAAAGTTTGCTATGCCAGTATGTCGGCGACATTGTGCTCTTAACTGATGTTTGACTCAAATGCAGCTCTGCTACTCTTACATGAACCAACTTTCTTCCAAGATTTGCATTCACGGTAGAAAGAGAGGTCCCTACTCTCTTTCTCTCTAGGGTTCTTTGTTTGGATAGAGCCCTTGTACGTAGTTTCTCAAGTTATCTCAATCGTTTTATGGCTTTAGCAAGATAGGGAAGGAAGTCTCCATGTTGCATTGTCTGGACAGGGCAAGAGGAAAAAACATATTGGCTGAGCATTAATTCCCTTTCGACCAACTTCATCCCGTTGCAGTTTAGTTGCTATTGCCTTGTCTAGAATTTTCTGACTGTCAGTAGGGAAATCAAGAAAAACAAAAACATCTTGGTCAAGTCTGTCAAAACAATGTGTGGCTGGCCTATATCTTGTCCTTAAATGAACCAGGAACAAAAAGGCCGAGCCTGTTACATTACTCAAAGAAGAGATCATCTCAAAACAGGTCTTGTCTTATGACATCCTGATATCAACATCGATGTTAGCATTGAGCTGTCTGTTTTTATAGTTCAGTTTTCCAAGGAAACAAGAATGTGTCATTACATTGGTGCTTAACAATTTACGAGCAAGACAGTCTTGGTCAATTATGTACTGATAATGTGTTATGGAAGAGGAGGGACAAATATGGAGTAGCTACAGGAATAGCATAAGCTTGATATGATTGCAGCTAGCTCCCTGTACTTGACAAGAATCACTAGCGGTCATTGCCAACCACACCAGAGCAAGATCAAAATCACAGAACTTGCAGGTGAAATAAAGTAGAATATTTTTTATGAAATAAGTTTGCTGGACAGTATGGTTTCAACACTTTGTGGGCAGTTGGCTTCCATCATTCTTCACTTTGTTGTATCACAATTGTCATAGTTAAGTAAGAGGTTCTTATATTGGCTGCTGTGATCAAAATCATCTAGCAGCCATAATAGTGTAATATGAGGCAAAGTTTTAGTTTCCATGAACCTTCGTTTGAACTGAAACTTTTGTCAGACATGAAAGTTTAATCTAGCTGAAGAAAAAAAACAAACAACACACATCATTTATTCTCTCTAAACCATCACAACAGTTTATGAATACATGACGACTTTTTGAGCACTTTTTATGAGAAGAGACAAAGGCAAACATTTAAAACCTGACTTTACTTCATTCTCCAATTGGCACAAATGTCTAGAAATTAATTGCCAATAGATATTAGAGATTACCTAATCCCCTTAATTCCTATTGTACCACCACAGTCTTCCTGTTGGACTGAGGCCCATTGCTATGTCTGAGTGGACTTGTCAACTTAATTACAATTAGGTCAAGTTTGGCTTGATGACTGAATGCTGATGGAATAGCTTGGCAAGTTAAAGCAATGTGCGTGGGCATATAGAGGGTTAAATAGGTGTCAGTTATCACAAGCTTCATCTCACAGAGTGAACCAGTAATGCCACACTCATGTTTTTCACTTGTTCTGCATCAATACCGTCATCGATTCTTGTGGGCAGACACATAAAGAGATACATGGGTTCGAAAGATACTGACATAATAAACTTTTGCAGAGTTGTGTCTCATGTGACTTGACAGGTTTCGTAGCACTTTCCGGGGGTCGAAGATGAAATCTTATCAGGATAAAGTTATCACTCACATCCGAGGAAGTCCAATGGTGCAACCTTTCTTTGCCTTTTCCTTTTTCGTAACCAGATCCTTGGGGACCCTGGAAGTGTTTGAGGCATGCTCAAATATCAGCGCTATTATTCTTCTTTGTGCGAGAACTGTCCTTGTTTCCGACAATGTTGTCACATCTCCCCTGCACTGGAAATAGATGGGTGCTTTTAACAGTATACTAGCCTGTAATGCATGTGAATGCAAAAGAAACAGTCCGATTACATGAATGTTGTGCATATATATGTATGTATATAATATATTCACTAATCTATGTGTATATATATTTATATTTATATTATGTATTCATATTTCAAATTGATCTGAAGTGTCAAATGGATCATTGATGAAATGTCAGACAAATGAACAAGTTTCTACCTATGTTGATGTCATAAAACATTGACAGTCTTAGCACCATCCAAGCTCTTGACAGATTTAATGCAGTCAAAAGATGTTAATAAGCAGGTGAAAGTAGACAAATCAAAGAGGCTGATATATGAGCATATTGCTGTTTGGGTGAAAAAGACTCATTTCTCAAATATCAAATATTCAGGAGACCGAAAAAAACATGGTAGACAAAGTACTAAAAACAAGTGGAATTGCCTTTCCTTTGACATACCATGATGGCTTCATTTTGGGGGTAAGACAGCTAGGATTTGGACAGGGCATCACCTGACTGATTGTCTGATGATTAATCCAAAGAAGTGATTTTCTCCAGAATTTTAGATACAAGTTTTTGTCACCCTTTTGACAATATATGGATAACAGTTAGAGAGATGGCTGTCCAGGCAGGCATCACACATGTTGGTTTATCTGCTGGAATGTAATGACTTGTGGAAAGATTTATTTAGATAGATAAATTGAGACTGTATTTTGTCTTGGCATATATCGCAGTTCAGCTTGTCTTATTGCCAAGCTGACCCCTGTTTTCATTTGTGTTGATTATGTTTCAGTTTGAGTACGCTAGGGTAGAGGGCAGCGTTGATGGCGCCTTGAACGTTCGGTGGAATGGGGCATCAATAACTGAGAACAGCCTACCAGGTAAGCATTAAGTGTATCGTCAAAAGAGCATACAAAAACCATGTGTGGTAGCCAGTAGACAGTCCTGTGCAGGTTTTTCTTTTGTTTTCTTCCTTTTTTTTTTTTGCTGAGTGGCGCCAAGCAATTATATGGACTAAAAGTAAAATATGATAGTGTTTATGCTTTTCTCATGTATTTTTTTTCCTTACCTGTTTTCATTCTTGCCCAAATGAATCTATGAATAGATATTGAAAAAGTTGGAACTCTGCCTTTTATACCTAGTAGCATCCAAGCAGATTTTTCCCTCAATAAATAATGTAATGTTTTGCCAGATTGTTTTTATTTTCAACCAAAAAAAGAAGAAAAAAAGAAGAATGACCTTGATTTCTTGGATTCAGTGACTTCATGTGTACATGTCTCAAATAAAAAAAGTATCAATTCTGTAGTAGCTAAACTTGGCTGGATTATGTAGTTTTGTTTTGTTTTTTTGTACACAAATGGGCAGAGTTTCCAAGCAAAGTAGGAGGCTGATGTTTAAGGCTTACTGTAAAAGTGGAAATTTTCGTGATGTTGAAATTTTTGCGCATTCGCGCAACCTGAAAATAGCACAAAAATAAAAGCACGCGAATATTTTTGCATGCCATATGTTCCAGTTGTCAATGTCTTGATTCCGCGGAATTAAAAACATGGGAAACTCTTCTTACCCCGCGAAGCGGGAAAATATGTACTATAGAAAACTGCCTTTGTGTAATGAAGAGATTACTTAGCTACTTTCTGATGTGAATATGACTTGGAATTCAAGAGACATTGATCCTTTTTTCTCAACTCCCCTCCCAGTTGTACTATACAAGTGCTCCGTGAACCGCCCCAACTGCGGGTTGTGCCTGAGCGCCGACCCCAAATTCCAGTGTGGCTGGTGTACGGGCAACTTCCAGTGTAGCAGTGAGAAGGAGTGTCCTAGCGATTGGATCATGGGCGGCCAGGCCGTCTGCCCTGACCCTACCATCAGACAGGTATGCGGGTTTGGTAGCAGTCCTGACTTTGCTTTAGACACTATGCATAACTCCTGTCATTTTTTTTTTTTTTAAACCATTTCTTGACTTGACCTACTGGTAATGACTACAAACAACGGCTTTGAGCAGCTGTTTTAGCGGAGTTGCTGATTTGTAGATTTTGCTAACTTTTTGATTGGGGCCGTGTTATTGAAATTCAAGAAATTCATCCATCGAGATATCTTTAGGTGCAACTGATTGACCAATTGCCCTATGGCAACATGAATAAGCGCTGAATTATCAGTGTTTTAGTGGTAGTCATGATAAAAGAAATCATGGGCATACGTACATGATTTCTTTTATCATGGCTATTACTAAAATACTGATCAATTCAGTGCTTATTCATGTCAATGTGGGGCAATTTGTCAATCAGGGGCCATGTTGATTACTCAGCGGTAGATATTTCAAATGCCTTTAATCATTTGTGTGTCTTGTTTTCCATTAGGCATGAGAGAACCCATTATGTAAGCTGAATTGTTCAATCACCATTTCACAGCAGGCTTGTTTATGTAGGTACACAGAGCGTTTTAAACAATGATCATCTTGTAATATTCCTCATTTATATCTGAAAATTCAAGTCATCCCAGTCTGTCAATGTGATTTGTTATTCTTTCATACATCATTTGCCTCTGTTAGGATAAGTAGTGGTGCTCATGGCTGCTGGAAAATGGAAGCATTGTTACTGTAAGGTCCGCATTCTGCAGGACTGCAGATAGCAGGTCTACACATATCATTGCATGACTCAAACTGCGGTGATGCTACAGTCATCCTACAGATCGTTTTAATGTTCTATTTTCACATTCTGAGTAGCTTAAATAGGCTGACAAATAGACCATATCCAAGTAGAAAATCAACTCTGCATTTGGCTTTAGGCAGAGTCTGACCACCAACTTGCCCCCTCACTTCTTGTCAGTCATGTTCGATGGCTTTCTTCCGCTCACATACAGTTCCATCCCCGTTCCGGTCATGTGACCGGCGGCACCTACCTGACGATCTACGGCTACAACCTAGGCCTGATGGCGGACGACATCAGCAGGATAACGGTCGCAGGATACGAGTGTGACATCGACCGGAGCTCCTACGTCACTGCTCTACAGTACGTCCCTCAATTCCAATAACGTGAATCAGTGATCTGACATTTAGCAGACAGAAAGGGGTGGTACACTCTTTTCCATATTACCCAGTGGCAGTAACATAACATGCAACCCGATTTCAGCATATTCCGATCACAACAAAACTATTTAATGCAGTACAGATTTTGGAAATGAAACTTTGTGGATACACACAGTGTTGAAACTAATTGGGAGAGATTCAGAAGTGCACAATCAGGGGCTGTAGCCACTGTTACTTCAAGAAGAGAACATGGCAAGCTGTTACTCTATCGTGCAAAATCTTGCTAGAGTTTCCATAGTGAATGAATGCAAAATAAAGATGTATTCAAATGTATTGTCTTTGTCAGAGAGAGGAAGTGGGAGTTTCAAGGGACGAAGATATGAAATATATATGTTGAAATGTATATCCATATGTGTGCTTGTATGTGTGCGAGTAATTTGTTATTTCTTTATTACTACATTGGCAGCAGTGTGACAGGCAGTATTAGTTCAATGTTCCTTCAGATTTTCAATGTTGAAAATTTCTCTCTGATCTTTATGTGTCTGGTTATGTGCACATGTTGGCTATTTGTACAGCAGATGAATATTTAGTTGAGAGGCATTAGGCAGAAATCTTATACACTGTGCTTCCTTCAGTAATAAGTTGCATTTATAGACAGAAATTAATTTCCTATTGTTGTGTTTTTTCTTTTTATTTTTCAGGATAAGTTGCACCACTGAACGAGCGGACAGGCCCAAGCCGGGAAAGATAGTGGTCGAAATTGGGGTTGAGACGTACACTGCCACCTCCAACACCTCGTACAGATATGTGGTAAGTGTGCAGGTCACCACTGGTACATTCAATCTTTTCAGTGTAGATCTTGCCGTCTATACACAACAAAGACTATTCCTTCGACTCAGTGGGAGCATGGGTAAAAATAAAGATATCTGATCACTTTAATGTGAGTTCTGTTCATGATGGTCATATGAACAGTGCCAAGAGGAAATTCTAATGGGGAAAGATATGTGTGTGGGTGTATGTGCGTACATTGCATTCTAAAGAAAATAAGCACAAAACAACAATTGTGTTTTGCTTGGTGTGTTGAGAACTATTTGTATCATATTTGATACAGCCTTTCCAAAATCCTTTGCATTTAAATATGCATTGATGACATTGTATGTTACTTTTGTGTGTATGTGTTATTTGTGCAAGGGTTTTTTTTTTCTTTTGCCCTGGATTAGAAGTTTTACTAAGTTATATATATTTTTTTTTAGTTATGAAAATTTGTTTCTGTGTTTATAATGCCAAAGCTCTTCAGAAAAAAAAAAACACATACATGAACATATACACATATGTACAAATATATATATGATATGTGAACATAGTCAATATAATCATATCAAAGCTGTATATATAACACCCAAATGATTCCTCTCATCTTCCTAGTTACCCAAGATCACTGGGGTGGAGCCAGCCTACGGACCTATGTCTGGTGGCTCAGTGGTATCCATCCTGGGATTTGACCTAGATGCTGGCAGCAGCAGCTTTGCTAACCTCGTCAACATCCCCTGTCAGATTATCAGGTGAGTCAACCAAGTAATACAACAACCTCCCCCCCCCCCCCTCCCCCATTTTACAATCAAGAGTATGAAGTTGAGAAATGGAAAGGGAGAAAGATAGAGAGGTGGGATTTGTTTTTTTTTTTCATTATACATTGTTTTGAGAAGAGTTTGTTTTGTAAGAATATATAAAAGTGATTATCAGACAAAGGATATAAGATGTAAATAATTTAGTGTGTGGTATGTCAATACAAATCTGCAATATTTGTGAAACATGTTGGAAGTACTGAAAGGCACTTTCATTGACTGATATGTCATTTTTTATGAAAAGCATTCCTCTACATCTTTTGCATTTTGACCTTTTCTGTATGTCCAGTGCCGCCCCATCAGAAGTGGTGTGCATGAGCGGACCAGCCAGGACCAATTCGTCCGGAGCGGTCAGCATGACGGTGGACAACCACTACGTGGAGGGAGTGTCCACCTTCACCTACCGACCGGATCCGGTCATCGACAGGGTCAACAGGTTCAGTGGCATCAGCAGGTAGGCATGAATCTTACCCAGCGGCCATCTTGAAGTGTTTGGCAGCTAAACAGTGAACTGAAGGCAACGAAAGAGGAATATGTTTGAAGGAAGTTTCCATACATAAGATTTAAATCACCATCCTTTCAATATATGTCGCTTTTTTGAGCAAGGATATTTTTGTGAGTTGTCATGTCATTTTATTTCATAACCAGCATTCACAAAGATTCAGGATTGCCAAAATGTCAATACTCAAGATAGGTTGGCTCAGATGTGTCTTATAATCAAGCTGTGTGATATTTCCAAAAGTGTGTATGTTGAAGACAGTTCTCTTTTGTATCTCATCAGAAATTTATGTGGATTTTGTGTTTTTTCTTCCTTGTTCAGTGGGTCGGTGAACATAGTTGTGGATGGACAAGGCTTTGAGACCATTCAGCAGCCACAGATCATCTTCAATGTTGGTGCAGCGCAGCTGGTTTCTGTGAGTGTAAAATCTACTCTGACCAATTTTCTTCATCTGGTATACCCAAACTAGAAAACTCTGTACCTCTTTGAAAGGAGAAAACTAGATGATCAATAAAGGTTTTTAGCAATGTATGGGATTTGCAGTTTTTATTTATTTGACTAGAAACAAGTGATAGTTGTCATTGTTAATTTTTGTGTGTGTGTTTGTGCATTTATGACGGTGAATGTGTAAAAACAACAACAAAACTTTGTGACACATTGGTATAGAAAAGAATTTGTATATAGATACCTTGAAGAAAGAGTATTGACCTCTAAAACTCTAATATACACAGCTGACTCTTTTGATTGAATGGTTTAGATTTGTCCCCAGCAGCAAGTTCATTCAGTCAAATGTGGACATTTCTACAACTATGTCGGATTTCTCTATTTCCTTTCAGAACTGCAATCCCATCGGCACCGGTACAGTGACCCGTCTTGAGTGTCCGACCCCAAGCATCAGTGACCTCAACATGACGCTACCCCTGCGCCTCCCTGTCGCCAACGTCAGCCTCAGGCTGGATGGCGTGGCGGAGTACAACCCCCTGCAGAACAACGGCAGGATCAGCGGGTTGGCGGATGCTTTCATGTTCTATCAGGACCCGGTCTACTACATGTTTGAGGAGGAGCAGAACATTCGCCAGTTCAAGTTTGAGGACCGCAAATACTTGGAAATCTTGGTTAGTGTAGTTCATTCATAGTATCATCCATTTCTCTTTCATAGCATTTCATATATTGTATTACATGCTTTATGTATATATCAAAAAAAGTATAATTGTGGTTTTTTTTTCATCTGTTACTCATTTTCATATGTACTTTGTTAGATCACATTCTGCAATTGTTACAAATATCCTGTGCATATACATTGTATATAATTTCTTTGTTTATTTGATGGAAGTGAAAATAAATTTGAATCGTGGAATCTTTGAATATGCCTTTTGATGCCAAACAACTGTTTTTCCCAGTCAAGAGTGAAACTCATGGAGAAGAAATATATTAATCAACTGTGTCTGCTTGAAGATACGATATGTCTGTGTGCTTCTGTTTTGCTCATCTGAATTCTTGGTAGGTAATTCAGGCTGGTATAGCATAGAATAGATAGACATCATAACATGACATTTTGCCTTTATAAATTTGAAGTAAGCACAGATTTGTGCTCATATTTGTATGTGTAAGAGTCTTGGTACACACATTCTCACACAGCTTCTCCTTGGAGTGTGTGATATGGATTATAAAAGAGATATTCATATCTTAAGTGATTCGTCTCCTACTGTTGTATTTCCCCTTGCTTTGTCCATCCAGGGTACCAATCTGAAACTGGCTTACAAGGAAGGCGATGTCAGGGTGACAGTGGGAGGGGCAGAGTGCACCGACGTGGTGGTCCAGCCAACCCGGCTGGCCTGCTCAGCCCCGGAACGGGCAAACACGACAAGAGAAGGGCAGAACCTCCTTGCAGTCAAGGTAAAGTGTATCATCAGTCTGTCCATGAGATTGCCGCAAAAGTGTCATCCACACCCATAGTTTTCCTTGAGTGCCTTTATCTCGAGTGCCCAATAATTAAGGATCTCTTGCACTAATGTTCTTCTCATATATTTTCTTGAGGAAACAATATGCACTCTATCGCCCCCAGAAACTGTAAGGATTGGGGATAGCCAATCTTTCAATGATCTGTTTGTTCATGGACAGGTCTTCCAACCATAACTCATTGAGTGATTGTCCTGAAGGCCGCCTTGGATCTCATCCATAAACGTTTCCTCTTCTATTGTGTCTCAGAAAACAATATGCACTCGTCTCCCTCAAGAAATGAATAAGAGAAGAGCGAGAAAGTGTCCACTCCATAATTTCTTTAATGATTTTCTGAAGGTCACTTGTGGTCTCATCAGTAAATGCTTCCTTTATGTTTTTTTGGACAGCAGAAGAGACTGATATCTGTGTTATATTAATGTATTGATACTGAGCCAACTTGTTTGAACACAGCATGTTATGAAATGTCGTGCTTGATGTTATCCCCTGTAGAACACTGAGCTATATCAATGTAAAATCTTCAACATGGACTTGAAGCTGAAACATCTCATAAAAGGAGAAAAAAAAGTCCAAGTTTTGTGATGCGCCTTGAACATGGCTAGTACCAATAAAGAGGTCCGCGGCAAGTTATCGCTCTCAGATCAAGACATGGCTACCCAATCGTGGTCTTTTGCAACATTGTTGCTATGGTTTGGGTGCGATCTGCCAGGAATGGAGCGGAACATTTTGATTGTCATGATGTGGTGATTGGGTTGAGTTGTGACAGTTTGCAAAAATATATACTTACTGAAGCTGTATGCCACTTCAATCAATGCTTCAGGGGATTCAAAACTTTGAATGCTTTGTTTCAAATTTTCTCTCCCTTTCAGGTGAAGCATGGCAATCTGACCTTTGACATTGGCTACGTGGAGTACCTGCCCCAGGCCATCCCGCTGGCCCTCATCGTTGGCTCCGTTGCCGGGGGCATCCTCTTCCTCCTCTTCCTCCTCATCATGGCCGTCTGCGTGGCCTCCTACCGGAAGAACCACAACAACGAGAAGAAGTTCAAGCAGATTGAGGAGCAGCGGGATGCACTGGAGCTACAGGTGGCACAGGAATGCAAGGAAGGTGAGTGGTCTCCCCTCCCCCACCTGTCCTTGCCCTTCTCCATCTGAAGAGAAGCGCTGGATGAAGTCGAAGGGTTTCAAAAACTTTCACGAATGAAAATCTACCACAGTACCTCTAAGTGATGATTATTGTTGGTAGTGGACTTACATGGGTTGGTGATAAAAAGAATGAACATATAATTTCATTCTGAATGACTAATTTCAACATAAAATGTTGCCATACCTTGTTTGCAACTCACCTGTTCTTATAGTGGGAGACTCAAGGAATCGTAGATAAGTCAAAGTGCTTTACATGGAAAAAGAAATTCCTTCAGTTGCTGAACATCAAATTTGTTTTAGAAATTTTGCCATTTTACTCCACATATATGATGAAGGGATATGCTCTTGAACACTATAAAATACTTGACTGGTGTTCGGGGAATTTCTAGCAGGAAACTTCAACAATCCAAATTTATAATGGATGAATACTGATGGCTTTGTAAAGATGTCTTTTCAACTAAAATAAAAAAGATTGTGTTATGGTTTTAATGCTTTGAAACCTATTTATCATTTGCAGCTTTTGCTGAGCTTCAGACTGGAGTTCTGTCCTTTACCCATGATATCAAGGGCTTCGGCATTCCCTTCCTCGACTACCGCACCTACGTCGTCAAGTCGCTCTTCCCCGACAACCCCAACCATGCTGTCCTACGAGAGCTGTCGGTGAGTCTTGCGCTGACTAATTATAAAGCCTGCCTTCTCACCTCGGTTTGAGAATGTCAAAAGAAGGAAGAAATGACAGTTTTAAGAAAGTTGCGTCTTAGTAGCTCATGCTTTGAGGTTTGATTCCTGTATATTTTGAGACATTTAAGCATTTTAGTTTCATTTTAGTTTGTGGAAGATCTACACATGTCCAGTGTACTCGTTTACAACCAGTCCCAGCATGCTAAAACCAATTCAACTAGCAAACTGGCTGTTACTAAACATGCATTCACTTCTACTGGCACAGTGTAGATGCAGACATGAAACTCCAATATAGCCACTCACACATTTAATTTACACCAAAGGAAGTCATATTTGCAAGTTTTCTTCTCGGCGCATTCTCATTGAATATCACCTCATGAAATTTAGCACAAAGTTAGAAGATTCACACTCTAGACCTGCAAGATTTTGTGTGGAAATTCCTGTGAAATTTGCGACAGTTGTTTGGCAACTTTTGCTGTAGCTTTGCACATTTTCAAGCCCAATGAGAATTTCCCTATCAAAGAGTCACTCTGAAAACTTTTGTGTCCACTCTTGTCTCAGGTGGCTGGTGTGAGGAAGGACTACGTACACAAGGGGCTGTGGCAGTTTGGCCAGCTGTTGGCCAACAAGTCATTCCTAATGATCTTTGTACGGGTGCTGGAGGAGCAACGGACGCTGTCCACCCGGGACCTGAGCAACGTGGCCTCCCTACTTGTCGTGGCTTTCCAGGGCAAGATGGAGTACTGCACCGACGTGCTCAAGGCTCTCATGGCTCGCGCCATCAGGCAGCATGTCAGGGAGGGCGAGGGTTCGGCACGCGTCTTCATGAGGAGGTACGATCATTATCTCTGCCTTTAATTCTCTTGGGGGTGGGGGAAGGGGAGGGGCAAGAGAGTATCTGACTTGTGATGTCATTATTGTCATTGTCACAGTCACTGTCACTGGAGTTTTCTTGCAGATGTCGTTGTCATTGTGTTTGGAGTCGAAATCTTCAGAAATTAAATTGTACTCAAGTGATTCATGTGGTATACATTCTACATGTTAGCAACAAATGGCAGTATAAATGTAATCATAATTGATATAAATGCATTCATAACTGATATTTGAAGCAGTTTGTACTGCCAGTGTTTTTAGTGATGGTTTTAAGAGTAGCAATAAATGTTAGATTATGGACCTTGTAAGCTCAGAGACATAGGAATATATTAGTGGTTTGTCATGTATTACATAAACCACATTTGATAACTCATTTTATTTCAACAGTGTGAACTGTAAAAAATGGTAGGGGCATAGAAATAAAGCTTTTCTTTCATACATTGCATTTTTTTCTCACTGTTGATTCTTTACCATTTCTGTGTTTTTCCACCAGAGGGGTGTCGGTAGTTGAGAAGATGGCAGGACATTGGCTGTCGGTACTGCTCTACACCCACCTGAGGGAGGCAGCGGGGGAGGCACTCTTCAAACTCTTCTATGCCATCAAGCAGCAGGTGGAGAAAGGACCGGTTGATGCCGTGACGGGGGAGGCCAGGTACAGCCTCACGGAGGGGAAACTCATCAGACAGCAAGTTGAAGTGAAGCAACTCGTAAGTGGAAATTGTGACATTTTTACTTTTGGACGAGCATCATAGTATGAATATTCATTCTGCTACATATGGGAGGGGTAGAGGAACTTGTTTTCTTGGCGTGTATGTAATTGTTTTCTTGTTAGACTATGACCAAAGCTCCATAGTACCGGTATGTAGTACAGTTTTATGATTGTGACCTTTGTTAGAGAAAATCTTCATGAATTCAAAGTATGTCCTGTTAGGTTTGCCGTATAGACTAATAATCATATCATTCAAATCTTTCGTCAAATGTTAATACAATTACACAGACAATCTGTACTTTGAAGTAGATCTCACACGTACGTTTATGGAAAATGCACTGTATAAATGTATTATTATTATCATTATTATTATAATATCTCATGATTTTACTAAGTTTTCTTTTTGTTTTGTGTTGTTTTTATTCTTCTTCCTTATCTTGGTCTGTTCCTCTGTTCTTCATCTTTTTCTTTCTTCTTTACTTCAAATTGGCAATTTTCCTGTACTTCCACCACATATGCTGCCTCTTCCTCATCTTCCTCCTCCTCCTCCTCTTTCTCCTCCTCCTCTTTATCCTCCTCTTTATCCTCTTGCTCTTCTTCTTCCTCATGCTCCTCTTCCTCTTTCTCCTCCTCCTCCTCCTCTTCTTCGTCCTCCTTTACCTCCTCCTCCTCCTGCTCCTCTTCATCCCCTTCTTCCTCCTCCTCTTCATCCTCTTGCTCTTCCTCCTGCTCCTATTCCTCCTCCTCCTCCTCCTTGTCATCCTCCTCTTCCTCCTCTATTACCACCACCACCACCTCCACCACCACCAATGATTGAACGACAGACCCTGAAGGCCCAGGGACCGGACAGGAACACCAAGATGGTGGAGGTGAAAGTCCTGGACTGTGACACCATCTCCCAGACCAAGGACAAGATTCTGGATGCCATCTACAAGACGTCCCCTTTCAGCCAGAGACCACACAAGGATGAGGTGGATCTAGGTGGGTCATTCCCCAGTGCCTTCCACCTCCTCGTTCACAGCCCTGACATCTTTATCCATAGATTACCAGATAGAAGTTGATCTTGTAAATACTCTTACACCAGCCTGATGGTATATTCTTCAGCATATTTTGTCGACAATGGCATGACAAAATATATTTGTCCATCTTGCCCGAGTTGGCTAGAGGGTGTCGTCCCCATACAGGCAACTGCCTGTACATTTTACTTGCCTCAACAGAGAGTTTTAATTGCCTGGAGCAAGTTGACAGGGTGTTTTGTAGCACCAAATGATTTTTTGACATGATGATGCTGAGATATGCTATGATGCATTATGTATCATAGACACAATAAAATATATCATGCAAAATGACCACATATTGCATAGAAAGGCAGCCTATTTGTCCCTGTTTTTCAAAAACATAGTCACAAACTTTCACATTTTAAAAGCTCCGAAACTTTTTTTTTTTTTTAATTCAAGACCCAAATCCTTCTGGGAATGGCAGATTTGGAACATGAATAACAACTGAAAGACCTTAATTTTTATTCATGATCACTGTACATCCATCTTACAGAGTGGTATGACAGAGAGGAAGGAAAGCTGCTTCTGTTTGACGATGACGGCTTGCGGCCGCTGGAAAATGGCTGGCGGAGACTCAACACACTATCTCACTATCGGGTGTGTATACTTGTTAAGCATCATGCATTGGTCCCAATTCTTGAGACAGTTACACTAGCTTTCACATTAGTCTCCATCTCAAGCAGTTTCTTTCTTGGACAAAAAAAATTGCTGAATTTTAACTTTTTTTGGGCCAGTAGTTACAGCAAATGAAAACTGATAACATTATATTGCTGTTGTGATACTGGAAATGTATATGCTTCAGCCTTCAAAGTTCCCTGGATTAGCTACATGCTCCTCAGCTGGAGATATAATGACTACTTTTTGCCTATAGGCCTACTACATTCTAAATTATAAATATCTTTGCCTCTGTCCCATATATGATGTGTTCAATGAAGGGCAATGACCCTTACTTCATTGGAAGATGACTTTTTCATAAAGTTGCTTCTGTAATCAATTCTAACAGTAGCAACAAATTCTCTTCAGTCGTAAATGTATCACAAATAGCAAACTGAATGGAGTGAAGCAGACTCTGTATGTCTGATTATGAAACTGATTGCTATGATTAAAAGATCAAGGCAGAGATGAAGAATGCCACCAAACAATTAATTCAGTAAAACGTGAGTGGAATGTAAAGTGAGGGCAACTCTACTCTGCTGTATGCATTCTTGACTATAAAAAAAAAAAGAATAATAAGATGGGATTTTTTTTTTTTTTTTTTTTTTTAATGCAAAAGGATCCTACATGTTCATCTATAAGTGGGACTGACATATCTCTGACTTGATTCCATATATTTCCTTCAGGTTCCTGATGGTGCCACAGTGTTTCTGCTGCAAACTCAGGGAAGCAGTGGATCTCTGCACTCAAACCATTCTTCACCGGCGAGGTCCTATGGTAAGAGAATCTCTGATATACCTGTTACTTGGCCTCCTTCTGGCTACTTGTATAATTATTCTCTGCATCTTACCTCGAGCCCCTTCACTTCTTTTCGCTTTGCACATTTATGTACCCATTCAAATACCTCAAAGTGATCCGACAGATTTGTGGAAAATCCACCATTACCAACTCATGCCCACCATAATATATATCATGCATTCTGCACATACTTGGACGCATGGGACACGGAATTGATGTCAGATTTTGATGCCAGGTCTATACCATGCAATTATAATGGAACATCATTGGAGTAGTTTTCTGAGGTTGCAGCAAAAAGGAATCCTATTCATCGAGGAAAAATTGAAAATGTGGACTGTAAAATTGTGTCCCCTGATGTGAAGATTATTTTCTGTGTGAAATATTGTGCTGATCAGGACTAAAATTGACAAATTCCTATATTTTTGTGACAATGAATTTGTGCAAGCAAGGTTTACATCAGAGTATGGATGATTGAATGCTTGGGACTATGGCACTAACACCTGCTTATCTTTAAAGTGAGAACTTTTTATTTCTCTTTTGCTCGCCAGCAGTCAACGTCAATGTCAACATCCACCCGACACTGTCGTCGTCGATGTCGCCCATTATCACGCTGGACTATGAGAACTCGAACAGGGTGTGGCATCTGGTAAAACCGGAGGTCAACCAGGCCCTGCAGAATGGGGTCAACGACCGCAAGATGATGGCTGAGATTTACCTTCCCAGGCTTCTGACGACAAAGGTGAGAAAAAGGTCAAAGGTCACAAGGAATTTGATGGAGAATTTAGGCTTATATTGATTTTTTTTTTTCAATGTGAAAGTTTGATGACTGGAAATTTTTTCTAGGTGAAATATTGACTAATTGAAAGTAGATTGTCTTTTTTGTTTGCACAAATTAAGGGAAAAGAAAACTTTGTCTGACTGCATTTTAGCCTTTATACGGTCCATTGTGTGCGTCTTCCATTTTGTGATCAAAACATGCCATATAAGTCAGTGAAATCTGTGTTTAGAGCAAACCTGTCAAATGAAGTGTGAAACATAGGAATGAGTACTGAGGTATTCAATATGAATCCCCATTTTGCTTCTCTGTTGATATAAAAAGGACAAATATCAATTCAAATGTTTGGAATTATTTCACATTTCTCTTGTTTTTCTCACCACACCAGACCATCTTGCAAAAGTTTGTGGATGATGTCATGACAACAGTGTTCATGATGAACACGGACGGCACCTCTCCCCTGGCCATCAAGTATCTCTTTGACTTCCTGGACGACCAGGCCCATGAGAACGGCGTCACAGACCCGTCCATCATCCACGCTTGGAAGAGCAATTGGTGAGTGAAGGCGACATCTGTGCTCCATCTCAGTTTAGCCTCTCAGCTTCAAAAGCTTGAGAAGAGTGTCACAAGAATTATAAAGATGTGAACACGCTGACATGGATGTAACCTGTTCGAGTGTAAACACTGTTCTCCCGAGAGGGCTCAGCTATTTCCAGGTGCTGATATTGTCATCATCGTCATCATCATCATCATCACCATCATCATCATCATCTCCATCGGCACCATCACCACTATCATCACCATCATCAATGTCATCATCATCATCGACATTGTCGTTATCATCGTCATCGTCATTGTCATCATCATCATCACCTACTTCCATTTTGCATGGCCATAAATCATATGTACAGCATTATAAGTACAGTCATAATTAGGGCATTGATGCTTGAATTTTTCTTTAATGCCAGTCTTCCCTTTCTTTCTTCTCCCATCCTTTCCTTTTTCCTTCAGCCTCCCACTGAGGTTCTGGGTGAACCTCATCAAGAACCCGGACATGATCTTCGACATCCACAAGGCAGACACCGTGGACTCCTGTCTCTCAGTGGTGGCCCAGTGCGTCATGGAGGCATGCTCTGTCTCCGAACAGGTGCTCAACAAGAACTCACCGGCCAGCAAACTGCTCTATGCAAAGGACATTCCAAACTACAAAGAATACGTCTCCCAGTAAGTAATAGTTTGTCTCTGGAAATTCATATGTTTTAAGCAGAAATCTACTGCTGAAAAAAACAAACAAACAGAATTTATGTATTCAGGTTTCATATTGCAGGGGCGGATCCAGGGAGGACAGCAACCGGCGCACGCCCCCCCTTTATTTTTTTTGTTGAAACAAAAAAAATAAAAAGAAAAAAATGGGGGATGGGGTGCTTGCGCCCCCACTTTAATTTTGTAAACGCGCCCCCTCTTTACGAAATTCCTGGATCCGCCCCTGTATTGTGTTTATTGTATTTTTTCTTAATGTGTGTTTGCCATTTTTGTTTCTTTACATATTCTCTCCATTTAGGTTTGACTTTTGATTAAAATGCATTTTTTATGGCGGCAGCTGCTCATAAAAGTTTATTTTCTTGCTGTCCCCACATTCTATTACATTTGTGTTGTAATTTTGAATTTAAAGTATCTGTCCTTAAGTTTGATTTTTTCTAATCAGATTGAATGAAACAAATACACAAATTGAGTTAAAAGTGAATGATATAATTTTGTTTTTTTTTTAATACTCAGATTTTGGTGAGATACGACTAAATTGTTTGTATTCAACTGTGTAAACCCTCATAGGGTATAGTATTACAGTAATAACATATGTGCAGGAGTTCTTTTCAAGCTTTCATTCAACAAGTTTCACAGATGGCCAGATGTTTCATTTTCTGTCTGTCATCTAGACCACAAACTTTAATCAAAGTATTTCAGACTTCATTAGACGAGTGTGTCGCAAATGCCGCAGAGTTCTTTTGTTTGGGTCATTAGTTGATATTATGCATGGATATTATACCATTAATAAAGGAACCATATACATATCTTATGATATTGATATACCCAATCTCTTATCCCAGGTACTACAAGGACATTCGGAATGAACCCGTGGTCAGCGACCAGGACATGAATTCCCTGCTGGCCCAGCACTCACAGGAGCACCACTATGACTTCTACACACTCTCAGCACTGAATGAACTCTACTTCGGCTACGCATGCAAGTACAGGAGTGAGGTGAGTCGCTGATGACAATTGTGTGGAATAATCATGCAAATTGATCTTCACCATCTATTTCACTACTTAATGTCATTTTGCCACGGTTTTGGAAGACTCTATATACAACTTGGTGGTTAGAAAATTAACTGCGGTAGGAAAAGGGGATAGTTTTGAATTTATATAAAATGTAAAGACATGTGTTTGGATTGGAAGGATTGCAAAGAGGATCAGTTTTCCAGACAAGAATAGCACGTATAAGCAAAAAAAAAATATAGGACTCATCTTTATCAACATCACTGCCCCTATGAATTAAAAAAGAAAAGCACCAACTGTATCTATTTGCAGAATTCATTAATTCCTGAGCAAGTATATTCACCTGTGTACTTAATTAAATTCATTTTTTTTCTTATTATTTGATTATAGATTTATAAAGCATGTGTTTATATTCAACCCATTTTTCATATCATTATTTCCATCTATTTCTTTTTTGCCATAGTTAATATCTGCCCTGGATGAAGACGCCACGGCGGTGAAGCAGGGCCACGCGGAGAAGATTGAAGACATCGAGCGGATCATGTCGAAGTCCTTCTGACAACTCACCATCAACCCAATGGAAGCAGGCGGCATGTTCGGGATACGGCTACCAGACTGTCAGATCCACTCCACCACATGTTGAGAGACAAGAGAGTGAGAGAAAGAGATAGAGAGGGAGACATATATATATATATATATATATATATATATATATATATATATGTAGAGAGAGAGAGAGATGAGTAAGAGATAGAGAGACACACACCTTGAGGAATAGATGGGAGAGAGAGAGAGAGATAAAAACACTGTAAGTGAAAGAGAAAAGTAAGACAAATGGTACATGACAAAAGAATGAAAGGGACGTACAGTAAGAGAGAGAGAGATATATATAAAAGACTGAGTGGACAATATATTGAGAGATGGATTAAAGGTATATAGAAGAGACATTGCCTTTACAGATGTCTTCTAGGCTTTTAGTACTCAAAACATCTCAACTGAAATAAAGTAGATTCAACTCATAGTCTTTTAGATCGAGAAGGAGATGGGTCAGTGTCTATTCAAAACATGTAGTGGGACAAAGAGCGAAGGAGATACTCGAGACAGTTTGTAGCTTGACGCCGAATTGATATTATATCACTAGGAGAGAGAAAGAGAACGAAGTCTGGATCGAGCCAGATTTCAGAATCATTCCAGTGATTTCTGCCTCCGTCTGTTGGGTTGATGAGAAACAGAGTATTTTATTTACAGATTCTATCTTGCAAATGCCTGTATGGAAGCAAAAAAAAAGAAAAAATAGCCTTTCGGTCTGAATAAAAGCAATCATAAACAAACAAATTGATTAGTATGCAGCGCTTATCAATCATAGTGCGATATTTAGGAATTAAATTGTATGCAGATAAATGAGCTCTTCTAACTCTGAAACTATGGGACTTAGATGAACTTTGATGTCATGTTGCTGCACAAATCCACATTGCAAATTAATTGTTTATTGCAGTGCACAATCAATTATATCTCGCCATGATGAGTGTATTATTGCTGCGATGACAAAGATACTTCATTTTAGATAGTTGTCATGCTTTATCACAAATTTCTATTTTACCTCAAATCATGATACACAGAGTATTAGATAATGAGATATAATTTGGAATTTTAATGTAACACCATAAGTAAATCAAGTATTGAGGACAAACTGTGTAGAAAGAATCTAAAGGTACAAAGTGCTTCCAAATTTCTGTATGATCTATGCAAAATATATATTTTTTACAAGGATTTCTTATATATATGCAGGTGATTTTGCTTGTCACTCCAAGACATCAGTATTTCACTTGAATGCATGCCTTTGCTGACAAAAATGCATACTTTTTTTATTCTGCTGGGGAAGTGTGGCTATAACCTGTAGAAGGTGGTGTTTTGATTCTTTGTCCAAATTCGACATAGTGCTGGAATTCTCTACTCTCTGATTTCTTGTCAAATTCTCTTTCCTCTCTCTCGATTCCCAACATTACCCTAATTCTGACCTAACTGGACATTTGCTTTATAGGAAGGTGCTAACATACTCCTCTTTGCCTCTGTATATGCAATCTAGAATAGTTTGGTGTAGATGGAAAATAAGGTTTAGCATTAGATAAATATTGATGCGTATTGGAAAGAGCTAATGTGGAAAGTAAGCCGTGGTGATAATTTTATGATCTTGTAAAATTTATTGTATTAAGAATGAAGGTGTATGGACTCGCACATTATATTATGAGAGTACTTCAAATGATTGTGAGAAAAATGATTGATGAACGTGATGTAAAATTTTCATCAATGTTTTCAGGAAAGAATGTAAATGTAATCTTGCTTGTCTGGGCTCTTTGTCAGTAGATGTCACAAATACAAACTAACAGCGTGTTTGCCCCAAACCTGCTATGGTTTCGACCTCTAACCCTCATATATTTGTCTGTTTTTTATCTATTTATTTATTTATTTATATTTTTGTGATTGACAGCAATGTGTCCTTGAATAGGCAAGTAATTAAGTACAGGCTCTTCTCTCAATATGTTGTATTCATTTCTGTGCGATCCCATCAGCCACGTTTCTAATTTTACCTAAGGGCCCAGTTTTGCTGCCTCATTAATTAAAGTGCATAGAATTTAGATCATAATATGTAGTGTGTTTTCCCCGCTTGTATTCATCTAGAAATCATCTTGACTGTAAGAGCCCTCTGGAAATATAAATGTCTTATGTGTGAAGTGCGCCATAGGGGAGAGCTGTGTCTTTGTGCCATAATTGAAGATGTAGACGTGTAACGTATAAAGTCTAGATTATATTTCTGCCATGTGATTGATTGATGCTTCTCATTTCTTTCTGATATTTATTTTGGGGGGTATTGAAATGACAAACATGCAGACTATATATTTATGTATTTTGGTTGCACGCTTTTTGTTACTATGATTTTTTTTTTTTTTTTGGTGGGTGTGTGTTTCATCTAATCCTAATCCCAACATTTCTGTTGCTTCCATATCATGATTTCATGGTAGTTATGAGAGAGGAATCCTGAAAGTATACTGGAAAATGAGAATGTTAGTTGCTGAATGCATCAGTGTCTGATAGATTTCTACCAATGAATGGATGTAAATTGAATTTGACTTTTATGGACAGTGTATAAAATCTTGGGCCACATTGGACATGCTATCATCATGCATTTAGGGAAAATTTAATGGTTTATTTATTAGTAATGCACATTTCTTCTCATAGTAACCTGCAAAATTTTCCTATTAGTGTGCACAAATTAGAGATGCAATGTAGGAACATTCATTCAAAAAAGGTTTTAGGAATATCCAAGCATTGTACTCTCGAAGTTTGTATGAATTCTTTGTCTAATCATTCCTCCAATCAAAAAGCACATATATAGTTGAATATTTATCCCTGCACTCAATATTATTTGAGTTAAGTGATACCAAATTATTTTTCTCAATGTGAAATATTTCCTGTAACGTTTTTATTTATTTCCAAGTGATTTGCCAATCCTCAAGTTCAGTTTATGCCGAGCCCACATATATAATGTTTTGTGTTTTGGGTGTGGCTGTGTGGAATGGAGGAATTAAACTTTGTCTCAGTAGCTGTGAGTTGTTTTACAGTTGTTCTAAGTCTGTAGCCAACTGGCTTCCTCTGTTAAAAACGTCATGGAGCTGTGGAAGTTCTTCCGTTGTTTCTTGTCAGCTGGCCTACGTTATGAATGTTATACAGTGTATTGATGGGGGTGAGAGTACAAAATGAAATAGCAATAATGAATATCAAGACTTTATGTGGAGCTGATGAACTCTATGCAGATAAAGTAGCATAGTGTTGTTGTTTTTGTCTGTGTCATTTTTGTATATGTTTAAAAAAAGTATTAACCAAGATGAATATGTGATGGCATAGAAGATTTTAGCTAAAATGCTAAGTACAGTACTAATGAAATTGTCAGAATATAGTGTAACATGTGATTGGGGGCTGTGTCCTAAAGCGATACACCCATTGTTCTCCACTTACAGAAAAATGGGGGACTGTGTGGACACTTTAAGTGGATGCCATGTATAATGTTGTGTATATATGTATTTATGAGATTATTATGTGTATGTATATGATATTTTGTATGTAAAGATCATGCAATGCCCAAAATGTGCGGTTCCACTCATGCAATTTGTTCACGGTACACAAGAACATGAAAAGTGGAGATAACTGCATATTTTCTTGTACTCCCAACAGTTCGTGTTATGAAATCCTGTTGGAGAGAGATTACTTGTAAGAAGAGTTATGAAGTGTAAATATGTTTTTTAAATATGTATTTAAAAAATAGATGATCATGATATTTCCACACCAGCCTATACATTCTTTGCATAAACCATCTGTAAAGTTGCCATCTGTTTCCTTGTAATTCTGTTTTGCTGTCAGAATGGTCCAAACAAACAGTGTGCACATCCATTTGTATGTTTCTCTAACTGCTCAGAAAAATACATTTTGAAATAATTTCGTACATATGCACAACTCAGTGTGTTTCACGAGTTTTCTCTTACATGGCGCGTCGTGAGTTAGTTTCAACATGATTTTGTTGCATGCATGACACCAAAAAACTAACCTGAAATCTATCATGTGAAAGAGCTACAGTATATGAAGGGCACGTTTTCCTATCTTCATTTCAATACGGGTCAGAGTATTATGTATGTGTCGCACCGGAAAGATCGCAAGACGCGGCGTGTCGCATTGCGTAGATTGGCTGCTGACTCAATGCTGTGAAAATGCTAAGATTGTGATCGAATTTTCACTCTCTATACAAAACTTGAACTTTACACAGATGAAGATGTTAGACCTGGCTGCCACCTGTCCCGAGCTCTGCTGCAAGCACAAATGCTTAATCAATTATTCATGTGGAGAGCACCGCTAGTCTGAATTCTTGACACAGTGAATGCATGCAATGGAGTAAGCACATGTTTCCATGTGCTTGCACACACCACATTTCAGAATGAACAAAGACTAGGGATAGGGAGAAACATATTGTCCACGAGACTCACTAAAGTACAACCTCATGGTGCCCCTCTTCGTTTTTTAATTGATCATACTCGCTCAAGTTTCACTGAAATAGTACGGAGATCTATTTTCAATACCAGTTTCAAACTTGATCTAGCTTCTTGAACATTGCAAAATAAACTTTGATGCTAAAAACTACTATATTGAATCAAAAATAGAAATAGGTATCAAATTAATGAGCATAAGCTCTATAACTTAACTAACCATCCTTTGCACTGCGAAAGCTAAAATGCGACCTCTGATGTATCGCGAAATCTCGTCAGTCTCAAGGGCACAAACTGCGTAAACGTGATTCTGAATACATTATCGCACACGCTGCGGACTGACTGCCTTGTTGCATGCATGAATGATGGTGAAAGAGATGATGAGAGAGTATTATGTATGTGTGAAGATGAGTGGAAGAGAAAAAAGAAAGATGTTAGAAAGCAGTGTTGGATACCAGGTGCATATTTTTGTAGAAACAAAAGAAATACAGGGGTGCGTGCGATAAAGGCGCCCCCTCTTTATGGAATTCCTGGATCCACCCCAGGAAAGGTAAGAAGGAAGAAGGAATGAAATGGAGGAAGATAAGGGGAAGGGAGAAACATATAGAGACTACAAGTACAACCTCACTTCATATCTATAGTGACTTTAATTGATAGACTAAAATTAAACCAAACAGATGGTATAAGTTTCATCAAAGTAGATGTAGAAAAAGAAAATTACATTTCACAACATCAAATATATAAAAGCAGATAACCTCAAATGTATTTAATCATGTGTAGATTAGGAATATTTCATGATTTCCTGATCAATACACCCACATACACCCACATACACATGTGCAACTTAGACGAGGTGACAATTTCATCACCTAATCTAGTCTCCTGTTGACCTGCATACACGTACTATTTCTGATCGATATGACGATAAAACAACAACAACTTGAATCTTTCACATCAGACTGTTGGTTTTGTTGGAATGACCAAACAAGTTTAACAACAATGAGAACAGGATCATTGTGACTTGGGTTGTCTCTTAAAGGGGAAATCCAGTCTAAATATTAGTTTGTCTGATAAGAAAAAGTAAAGTACTGTAATTTCAACAGTAAAATTTTGATCAAAATCAGATGAAAAATAAGGAAGTTATGACATTTTGAAGTTTTGCTCATTTTTGAGGAAACAGTTCTTGAACTGTCAATATGAATATGCAATTGGCAAAGTGAGCATGTCATCCCCTCATAACTTGCCATATAGTAAATGTACATTAAATTTTGAAAATTCCAGATTTTCATCAAACGCAATTATGCCCGAGGCTCAAATCCTGATATATCAAACTGATCAACATTCTGAAGTTACTCAACCAGGAATAACATCATGCTTCAGATTTCAATGACAGAAACATTAAATTTTCATCATTTTTGTACATGATCAATGGAAAATTGTGAGGTTATGACATGGTCAGCTGACCCATTTGCATATTCATATCCACTGTACCAGAACAGAAATTAGCAAAACTTCAAAATTTCATAACTTCCTTATTTTTCATCCGATTTCAGTCAAGTTTTTACCATTAAACTCATAAGACTTTACTCGTTTTTATCAGACTAACTTATTTTTGGACTAGATTTCCCCTTTAATGGGTGAATATTATCATAAGGTGATGACATCATCATTTTGTTGTACATGAATGCGTAATTAATCAATTTCACTGAACATGGTCTTTCTTATGTCATGCTCTATTTTGATGGCATTTTTGCTATTCTGAATTTGCTTTCTTTGTTTGATTTAACTCTGTTTACACACATGGATAGATCATCGCATCACTTCAAGGAATAAGAAATAAATGTGAAAAATAGGAAGTAGAAAGAACAAAAGATTGAGGATAATCATACTGTATCAATAAAGTAACTGTAGCTGCAATTAAATTCTTTTTGAACCAATGCATCAGGTTTATACCTTTACAAATGATTTACCGACCCCCACTTAAGCCTCCCTCATTCATCAATGCTTCCATAATGGTTTGGCTCTGTGGATGGTAATTTGCTTATGTGATTTGTTGTTGTTGTTATTATTATTCAATCTATGACCTTGGTTGGGAAAATGTCAATCACAAAGAGATATGAAGATAGAGTAGGCGTGCCTTAATTTCTGTGATTTAATTAGTTGTCTCGTTTTTCCTTCCCAGGTAAGTGTCATTTTTCTTTTTTCTGCCAGGCAGTGCTCGAAAATTAATTGCAGAGTACCAGTACTTTATTGACAGTGTGTGTCAATCAAAAATCATCTGCGTGTGGTAGAGATATAATAGAAGGACAGACACATCATGAAAAGAGCTATAAGAGAGAGTGATGGTAATTAATATACACTACTGTGTTTTGGTGGTTGGAAGGACATGGCAGGGAGGATACATGGAAACATAATGGGGATAGTGGTGTGTGCGTACTAAAATACATTATGTATTTTAGTACGCACACACCACTATCCCCATTATGTTTTCATAGTACCTTTTTTTTATTTGGCAAGATTTGATGTGGGTTTGGGAAGGACTGGATCGGCGCTCCTCGCCTCCAACAAATGGCCAAAAATGCACAATGGAACAGTAGAACAATTCATCCTTTCACGTGTCATAGACGACATTGTTTTGCAGAAAACGCACACAAATGATCGCATATTTTGAGGCAAAACAAAAGGAAGGTATATTCACCTCTTGAAGCCGAGGTCGTCTTGATGTTATTAGAATTCTATGGACCTACATATTGGTAGGCATAATCAAGCATTGAGAAGCAGCCTATTTATAAATCAACTACTCATAACATTTGGCAAAGCCTCATTTATGATATCCAGTCATAACGAGCAGAAATTCCACTTCTTCTTCTTCTTCTTCTTCTTCTTATTATTATTATTATTATTATTGTTATTATTATTATTGTTATTATTATTATCATTATTATTATCATTATTATTATTATTATTATCATTATTATTATTGTATTTTTATCGTTATTATTAATATCATTATTATTATTATCATTATTACTATTATCATCATCATCATCATCATTAAAACTGTATTTTAATATTAAAAATGATAATACTAATAATAATACATGTGTATAGCACAGTTTCCATAAACGTTCACATTCAAATGCACTTTATCATAGGATTATTAACATTAAAGAAACAAGTTAGTTTTTAGATGTTTCTTGAAGATGATGAGAGATTGCTTGTTGAGAAAGGTTTGGAGTAGTTGATTCTACAGTTTGGGAGCAGCAGATGAAACTGCTTTATCACCACGTGTGGCCAGCATCCTGGAAGTGGGGTGATTCAGTGTGATACCTTGTGAGGAGCGGAGGGTGTACCGGGATGGATGATGGATGTTTATGAGTTTGGATAAGTAAGGAGGGGCGAGACCGTGAATACATTTGAAAGTGAGGAGAAGTATCTTGTAGTGGATCCTGGACCTGATGGAAAGCCAGTTCAGTTGACGGAGGACAGGTTGAATGTGGGAAAATTTGGATGAGCCTGTGGCAAGTCTGGCAGCTACATTTTGAACCCGCTGTAGCATTGTTATTACTATTCTCACTATCATCATCATCATCATCATTGTTATCATCATCATCATCATCATCATCATCATCATGATCATGATTAACTTTTTCTGTTCCATTGGCAATATATCTATGTGCAATATCAATAAAATGCTAAGTTGATGGTCCTGAATGTTAAAGATTTGCATTCCCGTGATAAGTCTGTACGGATAAAATGAATATAGCGCCAGTCATTTCGTCAGACAGGCATGCTCATACCACGGACCTACAGTAGGTCCATGCTCATACCAAGAAGGTACTAGGCGAGTTCACCTAGTACCTCATTGCTCATACCACGGAGGAGGGGAGAGAGCCAACCTCCCTGCTTACACAGAAATGATTGGAGATGCAACTTTCAGTCAATACATTTTGGCCATACTTGGATGATTTAAAAAAGAAAGAAAGAAGAATCCGTTTGTTTTGCAGGGAGAAGAAACTCTAATTAGATAGCTGATACTGCTTTGCAACAATGGGATTTGTTACACAAACGATTGGCTCACAATGGAGTTGCTAATGTGTTTACATTAATGCATAACTTTATTTCTTTCTATTGCCGTTCTCTCTCCCTGAGTACTCTCTCTACTCTCTCTCCCTTCCTCTCTCTCTCTCCGTCTTATCTGTCTTGCTTGCTTTCCTTCGTTTGTTTCTTTTTTTCCTATCATTGTTCTTTCAGTCATCAAACGACACCCAGTGATACTAGTACAAATAGTACACAAACAACTCGTCTGCAAATCCAGTGCAGTAAACTTACCGACTTCAACCAACCAACCAATCAATCAATCAATTGATCTAGCGGGGATTGTGAGAGACCCGGATATTGTCCTCTGCTGGTTCAGACCATAGAGATATACGTTTAGTATGTATCTCTAAGGTTCAGGCATATTATGCAAGTTGATTTCTTTAGGTTGTGTTGTTGCTTTTTTGTTTTATTTTTTGCTCTCATTTATTGTCACATAGAATTATTATTTCACATAGTAATGTCCACCAGAAATATTTACAAGATCATTTAAGAATGTTTTGACAATCAGAATAAATAGAGAACCTAAAATTGGCTATCTATTCAGTACACCCCTATCCATGAACATCCCCTCTTCAAGGAAAGTCGATGATGATGAGAAAACAACAAAAACTGATCGTCAGTGTGTAGTACACACCAGTGTCTATTCATTTGGGCTGCAACCAAAATTAAATGCCCCCCCTCAGCTCCATGTGGTACCACGCGCCGCGCCCCCTTCCACTTCATCATCAACTCAGCGCCAATCACATTGGTCCACGCATAGGGCTCGTCAGCTGAGTTGGGCTAACGTGATTGGCCGGTGTGCGCTCTAACCCTCGGCGTGGTGTGCAGGGATTGGTCATGATACACGTGTGTAATGTCTGATCTCACGAAAACACACGTAAGCGCTTGGATGGTGAAGTTATGACAGGGCTCAGCTGTGTAGTAAGTGTACATGCCACAAAGAAGCTGAAAGAGGCCAGCGTAACCTCAGTTGTCCAGCGGACTGCTTGACTCGGTCAGAAATCGTGCAAAATGATGAAGAAATTCTGGTTTCTAGCTGTAGTTGGCGTGCTGCTTATGACAGGTTAGTGTGATAATTTAGCTATTTGTTCTGAATGTATGGAATACGAGTCTTCACTACTCTTACTGATGCCAGTCCCATCTCTTGCTATCTGTGTGGTGTTCTCTGAGAAGTGGGTTTGACTTGATAATGATAGCACCGGTTTACCTGAGCCTGTAAAGTCAGTAACACCTGAAGTAAGAATGCGTTTCTCATTAATTCATCTGTGACACATTATGTCTACTAGTGAATGTAATGTCAAGCAGTAGAAGGAATGTTACTTCATGTATAATAGAAAATTTGTGTCACATAGTCGCAAGTGAGGGTTTGCTGTGGTTCGCCACGCCGCGCCGGCAACATCATTTGCAGTGTATCTGGTAAATTTAGGTCGTTTCGCTTATCTTCAGCCATCTTCCATTTTAGAAATTTTTAAAAAAGGATAGCTTAAATGCGTTAATGTGAATTCAATATAAACAAGGTAAAGAAATTGAATTGATTCATGACACAATACAAAGTGTAGACTAGAAGGCGCCACATTATTGTTGATGAATGCAATGCCAGGGTTAATGTCTTCTTACAGCTACAATCAATATCAATGCCTCTTTGACTGATTGCATGGTTAAGGAAAACATTGTTGGCATTGCAATGAGTGACAGTGCAGTTTGTTCTTCCTTGTCTCAACTCCATGCAAGTCAATGTGTGTCTAGTAACAAAATCAGGATACTGTTTCATGAAAGTTGTCAGCATGGACAAGTTGTCATTCTGTGACAATTACCGTAACAGTCATGCAGTGACCAGGGCTTCTTAGCCAATCAAAACCAAGGATTTTTCTCAAATTGTCAGGGCTGACGCCTTTTCATGAAATGGTGCCCAGGAGTTGTAGGCCAGGCGTAATTTCTTCTTATCACTCCTAATTCTCTGCAGCATGCGCGTCAGCAGCTGATGGTGAAGAGGATGTGGATGCCACGGTGGATGCAGACATTGGAAAGAGTCGAGATGGATCAAGGACAGACGATGAAGTGGTGGAAAGGTGATTGTCTCCTCTTGTGTGTTGTGATGTTACCATACAAGTGTCTCATGTTTAAATCAGCATGTGAAAATGTGTCATAGCATCGAAGCAAAAAAGTAACCACCTGATTATCAATATTATTATTATTGTATGATGAGTAATGAAAATAATTCTTGTTGAAAACTGATCATTATCAGTAATTTTTCTTGTTTTTTTAGGCAATGTTCTCAGGAAACCTTCAATGTCTCAAGTGAACTGCATGATTCTTCACAGGAGATTCAAGTACAGGATGTATATGAAAGCCACAATGTTAGACATAGATAATGCTTGACTGTGCCTGCATAACATCTGATACTTGTTTGTTTGTTTCATGGAAAGATACAATCTGAGCTACATTTTGTTGACACTCGTCTGCTTTGGACTTATCAAAATTGCAAAAGCAAACTACAGAATGGCATACACTTGTATCAGTCCTGTCGATGTCTAGTCTGATTTATAATTCAGTATGTTTTTCCCATTCCTTAATTTCCCAGGGAAGAGGAAGCGATCAAACTTGATGGGCTGAATGTTGCCCAAATGAAAGAATTGCGTGAATCAGCTGAAAAACACATTTTCCAGGCGGAGGTCAATCGAATGATGAAGCTCATCATCAACTCACTTTACAGGAATAAGGAGGTATGTATAAAGTGGGGTTGCCACTTACAATTTCTTTCATTCTGAGCATTACATTATAAAAACACAGAAACACGGTTAATGCAACTAGGCTTTCAGCCACTGTATAAGCTCTGTTCCTGGTTCTCGAGAATATTAGCCCTCACAAGCGAGAACTGGCAGTCAAAATGTAGAGCAGTATTTAAGTTCATTGCCGTCAGAATGGATTACTTGCTGTTGATGGCTCTATTGTGTTGTTTATTTCTGTAATTGCAAATTGTGTGTGATTTTAGATGGCTCTTGCACAGTTTTTTCATAGGGATGTTTTAAGAAAGCCTACCAGGTTGCCAGCAGAGGCAGCACACTCTGTAATGTCTCATCGTCTTTTCCTGTGTGTCCCCTCAGATTTTCCTTCGTGAGTTGATCTCGAATGCCTCCGACGCTCTAGACAAGATCAGGTTGACGTCCCTGACTGACAAGGCGGCCCTTGATGCCACGGAAGAACTCTCCATCAAGATAAAGGTGAGGGGGATGTGGTTATGGCACCATACAGAGGTGATAGACCAATGTCTGAAGCTTTTAATGACCCTGCATAAACAAAATAATAGAATTAACAAAAAGGAAAAAAAAAAAAAGAAGTTTGAATCAGATGGTGGACAGTTGCATTTAATGCGAGTCCCAGTACAGGATATTGAGAGTATATGAATAAGGCATGAAGCTCAGCTTGTGGAAACTTGTAATATGGTTTTATCTTGAGTTACAAAGTACAATAATATACTGTCACTTTTTCTTACTTCAGAGAATTTATGTGTCTCTGTAGAAGAGCTGTTCATTTTATTCACCAATGAACATTCTTAATTGCATGCTTTGAAATAGCAGGAAAAGAAAACATTGTGCATACTCTTCTTTGTACATATTTAATGATATTCATGATTAAAAATCCACAGATTGAATATTTGATCCCTCATGATGACCATGTATTGTTATAATTTTCTGTTTGTGTTGTGTAGGCTGACAAAGATAATCATATGCTGCATATCACCGATACCGGCGTGGGGATGACCAAGAGCGACCTGATCAATAACCTGGGAACAATCGCCAAGTCGGGAACCAGCGAATTCTTTGAGAAGCTATCGGTGAGTTACCTGCGCAACAATTCACCATTCACTGAAAACATGCGGAACTCTGACATCCATAATTGCCTCGTTCTATGTCCATGTTGCTTAAACAGTGTCCCATATATTCGTTTGATTTTACTCTGTTGATCTGAGGTAACGTGAGTGGATTTGCACTTTGGGAAAAGAAAAGAAAATTAGTGTTTGTGCTGAGTATTGAATATGATACCAAAACAAGGAAGTATCTCACAAGTGGTGTACTCTCAGCCTCTTCCAAGTTATCATGTCTTTCCTTTCTTTTTTTAAATGTCATACAGGAAATGGACTCAACAGAAGCCACCGACCTGATTGGACAGTTTGGAGTCGGCTTCTACTCGTCTTTCTTGGTGGCAGAGCGCGTCATTGTCACCTCAAAGCATAACGCCGACGAGCAGCACATCTGGGAGTCAGACTCTGGAGAATTCACGGTCAACAAGGATCCCCGCGGAGACACCCTCAAGCGTGGCACAACCATCAGGTGAGAAAAAAAAAACACCTGTGGTGTAATGATTCCCTGTTACATGAGATGTAGAAGGACGTATGTCCTGTGGAAAGGGACAGAGTACAAGTTTGTGATTATCACTATTGTATGGTTCCACTTGAATTCTCATATGAAGTGTAAGGTGCAACCCTCTGTAACTTGACAGAGGTATATGTGGGAACTCTGAGAGGTTTGAGTTTCACAATTTTTTCAATTCATGAATGGATATTTACCTATACTAAAGTCATTGCTAGAGAAATAGTCCACATGATTGTAAATGCATGTGTTCTTGTGTCTTATACCATGTGCAACTAATGGACAGTTCAGAGCATTTCATCATAACAACTGTTATATTAATCTAATGTTACATAAAGCTATATTATATTTCATCAATGTTTCACTTCAGCCTGCTCCTAAAGGAAGAGGCCTATGACTTCCTGGAAGCTGACACCATTGAGAAGCTTGTCAAGAAGTACAGTCAGTTCATCAACTTCCCTATCTACCTCTGGGCCAGTAAGGTAAATGCAAGAATCTTAGTTGTCATAAGGCAAAATGGATTGTCCATTTGACATCTCTTCTTCCTGTAACAAATGGCAACAGTGTTTCATGAATTTGTCATTAGATGTCTGTAAAAGAGGTAGAAGCATCAGATTAACCTCAAACAAGAAGACAATGCACATCATATGCATACATGAATTGGCATCCACTTGGGATCAAGAAAACTAAAAATAATCAACCCTGTGACCGCTCTGTGGCCCTAATTAGCCATGATTGTACCCATCTCATAATTTGTGATTCTTTTGACGATATGTGATTTGACCTTTTGAAATGATTTGCCGCATTTTGTTGTTGTCAAGAGAGCAAAGATGCTTGTGTTATGTGCTTGTTTGAATATTTCATAAAACATGCTGGGCATTAAATGAGGTGTAAGGAGACTACATAAACAGTTGTGAAAGCCATCTGGGGAAGTAAAATAACAAGCAGTTGTGTTTTATGGAAGACATCAATGAAACTTTTTATGTTTAAACATTCTCCAATGAAGGCATTCTCCTGCAAATCACTGAATCTGAAAAAAAAAAGCTCTTGACTTTATGACCTGCATTGAGAATTAGCCTGGAGGGCAGATGACGTGTAAATTCCCAACTTGCCTACTTCAATGGCAAATTTTGAATCCCCACTTTATACCAGATAAATATTTGATTGCTTCTGTTAGACGGAGACTGTTGAGGAACCCATTGAGGAAGACGAGGAGGAGGATGCAGAAAAGGCTGCAGAGGAAACAGAAACAGAGGATGAGGGTGAGTTGGATGATAGCTAGAGACCAGTGTAGAGAAGACTTCTTTTCAGCGGATTCCCTTTCCCTCACACTGTGAAAAACTTCACCTGCAAAATTCATTGTCAGTGTAGGGCCTGCATGGAAGTGGTTGGACAGAAAAGCTCACAAAAGGGTTTCAGTGAAACTGTATTGTAAGTGATATCTCATATGTTATTAAACAATCATCAATAAAAGTTATGACATTGTCAACATATTTGGATCAACATCAAATCATTTATCTTGAATGAAAATTGTAAATCATAAATCTTGTAATTGAAGTTCCACATCAAGACTTGATTTTGTAGTCGTAAAGTGAAAGTTATTTTCAAATGTATGAATCTGTGTCCCCAATACTGAGATGGCAGTAAATTTGAAGTCAGAACATCAGTCTCAAATGTGTAAATGATTTTAAGAATGAATCATATCAGCTTATTGAAATGATGACAGTTTTAAAAAGATAGGAACTCTTCCATGAGTGTACTGCAGTTATGCAAACTATGTGTATGTTTTGTCTCAGATGTTGAGGTTGAGGAAGAGGATGCAGAGGGTGAGGACAAGCCCAAGACAAAGAAGGTTGAGAAGACAACGTGGGACTGGAGGTTGATGAATGAGAACAAGCCAATCTGGACCAGGAGGTAGGTGCTGAAAGTTTGATGATTAGGCAGGCAGGGTTTTCCTATTTTCACTCTGTATTTGTTCATTCACCGCTGCTTTGATATTCCATTTCTGGTTGATGTTTAATCTGACTAAGTTATATCATTTCTTGTCAGTGTCAAAATGTCCCTACATGCGGTATGTGGTGTTGCTTGACTCAAAATGCAACTGTATTCAGACAACATTGCAGTAACATATCTTTGTCCTATAATTTGCAAGGTTTTGCGGCATAAATGTTCACTTTGAGTGTGCAGCATGGATTTCATATGGTAGAGCGTACAAAGTTTGAATATCCACAGACATTTAAGTCGTTCATGCTGTATGAGCGAGATTTGGTGTCCCTGGCCTGAAATTCATAAAGACTTCCATTTTGTCCACACACTGTAGGTGGATATTCGAATGCTCGTGTTCAATGCCAATCAAATCAAACTGTAGTCTCGGTATGCAATGAACAACGAATTTGTGTTTTGTTAGTTTTTGTTTTGTTACAAATCTTATACGTTCGGAAAGAAAACTACAAGTGAAGCCGGTCACTCATTTCTCTTTGTATTGCTTTGACCCCTGCCCAGCCCCAAGGACATCACAGACGAGGAGTACGAGGAGTTCTACAAGTCCTTCACCAAGGAGTCCGACGCCCCTCTGGCCAAGACCCACTTCACAGCGGAGGGCGAGGTCACCTTCCGTTCCATCCTCTTCATCCCCAAGAAGGCCCCCAGCCAGATGTTCCAGGACTACGGCAAGAAGTTTGACAACATCAAGGTCAGTAGTGATGAGGTGGAACAGATATTTGAAAAGCTTCAGTTTTGAAACATGAGTGCTTTTCTGGCACAGAATGGGAGCATGCCAGCAAGCACAACGCAGGAATAGTTGGTGTCAAAGTTGTTAGCCAAATCAGACATTGTGAATTTGCTATAAAAAGTTATTTCATAGCATTTAGGTTGAAGATGTTGCTCGGTGGGTGTTGTAGGATGGTTCCATTTGTTTTTTAAAGTTTCTGTTTCCTCGTAGATGCTTGTAAACATGATGCAAAATGGGCTATTCCTCCAGGTTGGAATTAATCAAATATATACACATTACTTTCATTATTTTCTCTATCAAATGTTGATAACTACTAGTAGCTTAATTACTGATCATTTCAATATGTTCATAGCAAATGATTCAAACTTTGATATCTGAATCAACCATAATTTATTCTATTCATCCCTGAAACAAAAATGTGCCTCCACAGCTGTACGTTCGCAGGGTGTTCATCACGCACGACTTTGAGGACATGATGCCCAAGTACCTGAGCTTCATCAAGGGCGTGGTCGACTCCGACGATCTGCCACTCAACGTCTCCAGGGAGACGCTTCAGCAGCACAAACTCCTCAAGGTCATCAAGAAGAAACTGGTCAGGAAGGTAAGCCAACATGTGTCTGTCGTGAAATCTTGTGAAATATTGTGTATGTAGTTTATTTTGTGATATCTTTATTTCTTGCAATTTTCGCGAGTTGACTGGTATTTGCAAAATCAGCCTTGAGCAACTCAAATGCACTTTATATTGTCTCCATGGTGGGAAGATTTTCTCCTCAAATCTTCAACCACTTGCAAAATTGTCATACAAGACCCAAATAGTGAAATATGTGGCATCAACAGTAATGCATTCTAGTATCTGTCTGTTTCTGCTCTTGCATGCCTGTCTCTTCAAGCCACTATTAACCATTTGCAGATTAAAAAAAAAAGCTTCAGTGCTTCAAAATAGTTCTGAAATGTAAGTTAGGGATAGAAACAACCTGTGTAAAAATGTCGATTAGTATAATCAATGTTATGTACTGTTAAATATACAACAAAATGTGAACAATAGTTTTCTTAAAAGTGTTTCTAGAATAAACCGTCTACAGGTATGGCTTATTGAGAAAATTAGTGATATCTCCTTATGTTCGTGACTTTGTTGCAAAATTTTTATATGATAGGATGTTTTGTGATACAATTGCGCTATACATATGCAGTGCTCTGGTAATACAGTCAAATCTAAACACAGCACCAACAAGAATGCAACTTTCTTTTCCCACCTAACTTGTTATGTTGGTCTTTGAATTGTTCATAATCATTTCCTCTGTGATGCATACATTGCCTGTTACAATTTGTGTATGTGTGTGTGTGTGTGTGTGTGACTTTTGGATAAAATTGAATGGAACTAATTCATGTCATGGTCATGTCCACCCCACCAGACCCTGGACATGCTGAAGAAACTGGACGCAGAGGACTACCTGGAGAACTTCTACAAGGAGTACGGCGTCAACATCAAGCTGGGCATCATCGAGGACCACAGCAACCGATCCCGCCTGGCCAAGCTGGTCCGCTTCTACTCCTCCAACTCGGACACGGAGCTGACCGGTCTCCAGGAGTACGTGGAGCGCATGAAAGAGAAGCAGGAGACCATCTACTTCATGGCCGGCAACGGACGGAAAGAGGTGAGGGGATGACCGGTGGTCAGATGGATGGATGGATGGATGAATGGATGGATGGACAGAGTGACTGACTCACCATTGGGTTGGGTTATAAATAAGAGTAGTATCGAATAGAATACTGTATATACCATTTATTTAGTGAGTCTTATTTTTCACGAATTGGGCTTTCCCAACAATTTTGCAAGAGCTTAAATTTGTGATTGTGGAGTACAGTTCTGAACCGAGAAATGAACATTCATTCAATATTCATGTTGGGATCAGAGGTAATATTTTGCCATGTTTTTTAATTCTTCGAATAGCATGCGCCTTGCAATATTTGTGAAAATAAAAACCTTGCAAAATATGCGGTGTATATAGCAGATAGGGACTAGCAGTGATAAAACTCACATATGTGACTTCAAGGAAAGCTTAGGAATCAAACTCCCCACTGTTTATGAATCATTTTCATCATAAAAGTGTAGCACACTACGGATCACCATGCACGATGGTTTTCCCAATAGACATGGGCTTTGGACTGTTTTATTCAGATATTTAAAGGATTACTAGAAATGACATGCAAATGCTCCATCTAACAAAACTGTATATCACCCCCCTCCCCCATTAGGTGGAATCATCCCCCTTCGTTGAGCGACTCCTGAAGAAGGGCTATGAGGTCCTGTACCTGACGGAGCCCGTCGACGAGTACTGCATCCAGTCCCTGCCCGAGTTTGAAGGCAAGAAGTTCCAGAACGTAGCCAAGGAGGGGCTGACGATAGGCGGAGAGGATTCGGAGGCTGCCAAGGAGCGCATGGAGGAGATGGAGGCCAAGTATGAGCCCCTCCTCAAGTGGCTGAAGGAGACCGCCCTCAAGGAAGAGGTGAGCTGATTGTATTCAAATTGGCAGCTTGATGCAAGAATTCATTATTTGAATATGCAGTACCTGCTGTTATAAGGAATAAGAATCAGCATTTGCTATCAGGCCTTAAGTGAGGAGAAAGGCCTTCTCATGGTTTCCAGTATCCCTCCGCAAAACGCCAAAATGATTTTAATTACTAACCACTAATTTTCTGCTACAGTGCAACGTCTTATGATATTGTGACGCCAGAGTAAGAGAGCCTGCTTTGTGAAAGAATAGGAAAACATTAAAGTAAAATGCCAAGAAGATAATCAGGAATGAGAATGAGCAATAGCAGACCGATTCAAACTTTGAAGCCTGATTCACAGCATCCCAACCTAGGTACGTTTCAGGACAGCACAGTGACAATCCTAGATTATCCAAAGTAGTAGTGATGCTAACTATAGAGTCGTGGATACAAGTTTTATATGAATGTTCTATGTTTTCTTTCTCTCTTCTGTTATTAGATCAAGGATGCTAAGATCTCCAACCGTCTGAGTGACTCTCCCTGTGCCCTGGTCGCAAGTCAGTACGGCTGGTCCGGTAACATGGAGCGCATCATGAAGGCTCAGGCCTACGCCCAGGCAAACAACCCCAACACTAAGTGAGTCCTCCTCTTTTCTTAAATGCCTGTACCCTTGTTTGATGATGGTCACTTGGGTTTTCGTTTTCAACCATAGCTCTGGTGCAAGAAACAGTTAATGGGTAGCTTGCACGCCACCTCCCATGCCATTCACAGATTGTATTTACACTATGTACTCCTTGAGCATGAGTGACATGGCCCTGCAGGTCCAGTACTCAGCTACATTATATGTATGTTTTAAAGCATTGGGTCCGGCCAAAAATGGTGCAAAAGGTTAATCATAACATGCACAAAGTGTTAATCAATCTGTGTGGGATTGTATGCTATCAGAGAAAGATGATCGTTGGGTCTAGAGTATTTCTTTTAGGGCTGCAGAAGAAAAAAAATTCTCAATAAAGCAAGATATTATGGTGCCTGTGCAATGAAAATGTTAAAGGTATGTCTGACACAGATTTCCAAATATAGTTTTAAGACAATGTAGCTTTGTAGGACCTTGCAGGTCGGATTTTTCAAACTGGATACATTGTTAAATAGTACCTTGAAGCATTTGCAATTGACCCTATTCTTGCTGGTGGTAAAAGCAATCATGTTCATATTGTAAAAGTTTTGCGTCTGTGGTCCCATGAAGCGCATAAAATGGTTCTGGATTAAACTAGAGGATGCTATTCTCCTTTTCCTCCCTGACACACCCCCACAGCTACTATGCCTCCCAGAAGAAGACCCTTGAAGTCAACCCAAGGCATCCCCTCATCAAGACTCTCCTCACCAAGGTGGAGGCTGACAGCGAAGACGACACGGCCAAGGACCTCGCCGTGGTCATGTACGAGACGGCCGTCCTCCGGTCCGGCTTCGTCCTGCCCGACTCTGCGGCCTTTGCCGGCAGAATCGAGCGGATGCTGAAGATGAGCATGAACCTCGACCCCAATGAAAAGGTCAGTCAGTTTTGCCAGCAAGTTGCTGAGTAATATGGTTTTTATATCACCATATTTAGTATGATTTCATTTTGCCTCATCCAAACTGAAAGTAGGTGGTTTTGAAATGAAAAAAAAATATATATATATATATATTTGCTGAAATTTGATTTAGCATATCTATCGAGTTCGTCTTCCCCATTTGTTTGTTTGTTTTTGGGTGTTTTTTTTTAACCAAAGTGTTTGCACATTTGTACGTTGCTTTTAGTTGTTGTTGTTATGTCTTGGCAGTTTTGCAGTTGTTGTTTTCCTAGGCAGCTGTAGCTGTAGGTTGGATCAAGATGTTTGTTATGTGGTATGCACATGACTACTTCTGTCAAACGAAGTCAGAAGACTTTCCTAATATTCACGTTCATGTGTATAAGTTTTGTTGCAGCTTTCCCTTAACTGCCTGAGGCTAATACAATATATTGATTTACTCCACAGACAACAGTGATGGTGCTGCAGTCACCCATCGTTTCATGTTGTTTTATTTATGAGCAAAATAATACACTGTACATTTGAGGAAAAAAGAAAAGAGTGTACAAAAAAAAGCAAACAAAATATCCCCAAATTTCTGACTTGGCAGAGACTCCAACCCAAAGTACCTTCTGATCTGGAGATTCTCCCGCCTGAAACCCCTAGCAAACGGGAGACTCAAAGTTGATGTATGCGAAGCGCGAAATTCCCAGGGTTCTAGATGCTCTCTGGTGCTGTATCTGAGGCTTATTTATTCAACATACGATAGAAATATGTAAGAAATCCTTTCCAACGGGAGACAAAGAGCCAGGGCGGCAGAAATTAAATCTCAAACGGGAGAACGGGAGATTTTGCAAAAATGGGTTTTCGGCGGGAGATCTCCCGTCGAAAACGGGAGAGTTGGAGTCTCTGACTTGGGTGTAGAAAGGGTATTTATTCATTTGCTGTTCAATTTGATCTTGGAATCTTTGTAGCGATGGGGATAAGTGGCTGCTGACAATTTTGTTTTTGTTTTTGTTTTTTGTCACCTGCGCAGGTTGAAGAGGAACCAGAATATGAAGATGAGGAAGCAAGTGATGCAGATGAAGAGGAGGAGGAGGAAGAGGAAGAAGTGAGCGATGATGATGACGACATAATTGAAGATGATGCACCTGAAACAGATGATGTGAGTACAGAGGTCAAATGTTGAGTTGACGACATTTGTGAAAAACGTTCATGTCCGGCAAGATAGTGTGTTAAAGGCAGGACTTTACAACCATCACTCCGTTTACGAACCCTGTTTCCACTAGATGAGAGTCTTCATAATTGAAAATGTAATTTGTTATTAAAACAATCTTATTTTTGTTTTTGTTTTTCATATTTACCAATTAATCATAGGAAGGATCGTAATGCAATACATTATTTTCAAGATGGCACGTCCATGATGAATTTGCACATTTACACATGATGTTAAGTGATAAATTTTGCACCGATTTCAAGGGGAAGCTGAGATCACTACCGTGTTTTCATGTCACAAGCATTGAAAATAAAAAAAAAAAAAACTTGTCAACAGATCTTGTCTACAAGAGATTTATGCTGTTTGAAAGAACACACTTTTCAGACTCTAGAGCAATTCACTTTTGAAGGAAAAGGATGTATAATCAACAAAAAAGATAATTCAGTCACATCTGATCACAATTTCTATTTCTTTTTAATTGGGGAAAAGGTCAAGCTCTCGGCTTCTCAAGACCTTCAGAGCACAGCACAATCTCTGTAAGAGTTGAAAAACTTTTAAACCATGACCAAAGCTCTTTTTAATAACTTTGAATTGTGTAACATTATGCACACGATGTAGAACTAATGAACAGACCAACTTCCAATTACAGACAAAGAATGATCGTGAAAAGAAGATGTAACATTTGTCAAATGTTTTGCCTTTTTTCTTCACAGTTGGATTCCCACGATGAGCTCTGAGAGGAACCTTGATGTCAGTGCATTTGTAGATAAGAACTGAGACTTTGGGGGAAACCCGTGGGGTTTTGAACTTCTCGTCTGTATATCTTGTGCAAGAAAACCTCACACCAAGTTTCTGCATGTGGCATGTGGGACCATTCACCAGATCGGGCGTCTGTTCGGACGAGATAATATCGGCCGGAGAGGAGGAGAAGATACATACGAGACCAGTGTTATCGTCCCGCTCTTGGAGAATGCCCAAACATTGTTGACACCGAAGTACTCTTTTAAAAGCAAATCGTATCATTGCATCATTGCAGATTTCATCTGTGAATTCTATTATCATCGTTTTTGCTTTTGTGTTGTTGTGACACATTTTAAAGTCAAAAGCCATTGACTTTGAAATGAGACCACATTTTGTTATGTTGTCCACGAGTATCTGTTTAATTTCAATAGGGACCTTCAGAGTGATGAATGATACAATACCAATATGTGAATTGTCAGCTGTAAAATGGTACTGCGTGATCCAGAGTATAATGTCCACCATCTATTTGTATGCTGAATTGGCCAAATTTTCCTCTATTTTACACTTGGACACCTCATTACCGTTTGTGTTGCACTAGTCGAGTAGTGATTGATAGGGCAGTATCAGTGGATTCAGTGCTCATGTGTAAAGATGGCATTATGCATAACCTCCTCTCTCTTTTTATTCAGAAATTTTATTTTACTTTCAAATTGAATCTTGATGCAAAAATGTGCTATATTAGGTGGAGAAGTGTTTGTATGGAGGAGGAATGCTTGCGTAAAACTCTTTATTTATTGAAATCTGGCTCAGTCTATTTCCATTCTGTGATTCTGCTTGGGTTCACATTCAATACGGAAAATAGTGTATCCATACACACTTTCTTACTGGCCCTTTTCACTTGTGATTCTCTTTGATTCTCAACCTTTCTGTTCTTCTAAAACACCGTTTGTGAAACGTGATTCATATCGATCTAGTGCAAAGCAAAACCAATTTTTGTGTCGTGGTTGGTGAAAATGAAAATAAAGTTTTCATTAAAAAGAAACCTAAACATTCTTTGTACATTTTGTATCTGTTACATCGTTCTTAGTACTTGTTGATTTACTACCATATGTACCATAGTGAACATCATTCTACAAACTGGTCTCTATAGACAAGTCTTTAAGAAATATTCACTTGTATAAGCTGTTATTTTCGCAAGGGTTTTTCGCGAATTTTGCTAATCACAGTAGGACTGCCAATTTAAAAACACGCGAAAATGTCGCCATGCTTACTCCAAGACAGGGCATTTACATAATAAGCCACAGTGTCAATTAGCGAGAACAACATCTCACAAAAATATCTGTGAACTCTCCATTCGCGAAAATGCATGTATCTGTGCATGAAAATAACAGCTTATACAGTATTATGAGAAAAGTATATTTAGTGACTTATTCCAAGAGCAAAGAACCTAAGAGTAATTAAAAAAATAATGTTAATGATTAAAATTAATGAAAGAAAAACTCTTGGCTGTGACGATAGGCAATAATAGGGACGATGAGGATTAGTGTATACAGTCAACTCCATTTAAGTTTATCTTGACGGGACTGAGGAAAAATGCATTGACTTGAGACATTAGCTCCTGTGTGTACAGAGGAATAACACACTAACGCCTATAAAATTAAATTGGGACTTTTTATTTTCACTGACTTGGCCAATTATTTGGCATGTGCGCCATCATTTTAAGTGGAGTTGACTCTATTTATAGAGCAATCTTCACTGATGCAAATTGAATTTAGGTATAGACACACATATTACTGTGATTTTGTGAAATTAAGGCAGTATTAGACAGTCCAGAATGTGTCCAGAATGGCAGCAAGAATGTTTAAGTGTGGTATTTCAAATTTTAGTCTTGAGATGGCAGTCAAAATTGCATAACTGATTGCACATCAGTAGTAATGCTCCTCATTTGTATTGAATTCAAAATGAGACTTATTTGGAATATGTGTTATTTTATTTTATTGTTATTATTATTTTTAGGAGGGGTGGGTAGGGCTCAAGATGTCATGGACTTCCAGGCTAATCTACAAGTTATGACTACACCTGTGTTTGGTTCCTGTTGTAGTCCTTGATTTGTGCTAAACAGAAAACACTTGAGTAGGAACAATATGTCCTATCACAACTGCATGTCTCTCATTATAATGCATGTGTCACAGAGAAAATGCATCAAAATTATTTTTTTTTTTTTCTTTTTGGGTGATTCCACTCTGTGTTCGAGTGGACTTTACAAGACAAATGATATTGTTAACCAGTTTGTCAAAATGAGACCCGAAATATGAAAGTTTTAGAAATTTTCTGGTTTCGCGTTTTCACGAAAGAGTGAGGACGGTCACAGCCACATGTGCAAACAAAGCAGGTGGTGTTGTCATCACCTCACAACACAAAATATGAAGTATGTATTTTTGGTTGCTAATACAGCAGTTACAACTCTTCCTCTAAAAATAATTGTTATTGTAACTTAGAAAAATGGGATGCAACTGATCACAAGTTATGCCATTCGTTTTCATCTGATACATTGTGTAAGAAAATTTGGTAATGGTCAATGTGTAGGACTAAAGAGAAACATGAGGCAGTGGCATTCTATAGCACTTTATGAGTATCACTGTCTCACGAAAATGTGAAACTTTAACATCTAAAAACTTTCTATTTTACATCTAATTTTGATGAACCTCTTCACTGTTGTTCTTGTCTTATTCTATTTTTTAACAGCCAATGCACACACTGTATGGAATTGCAATCATGTCCCTTACAGTTCTGCACACTTTATTACTTCCAACTTTTCCATCCAGAAAAAAGCCATGACAGGTGACACACAAGACCATTTCTTTTCTTCCGCGAGTTTATTTTGCTTCGCTTCTGCATACAATTACAAAAGTCAAGGTTTCGTGGTATTCAAGCTGACAGCATGAACAAAGTACTGAATACATATTACAAATAGGAGCTTACACCTCTCATATCCACCTGTTTGGGTGCAGGTAAGTACATGCATATTTGCACTATATTGACATAACTGCACATGTTCAAATCCTGTGTACAAATCCTGAGGGGGTACGAAGAGAAGGTGGTTCATTGTTGATATTACACATGGCAGTTTGGGTGCTTGTTATTCATACTAATTCATTGCCACATTGTGATACGCTGAATATAATACCATGTAATCCTTTATACACAAATTGATGAAATCCATCATATATTCATTGAATTAAACGCAAAAACACTGAATTTCGGGTAATTCTGTACAATCATGTTACACAATGTACCAAACAAGCTGAGATCCTGGCTCAAGTTTTGAGCATTTTTTTCCCCCCTAAAACTTACTGCTACCTTTCAATCAAATGGGCTGAAAATTGTGAGGTCTTGTTAAAGATGGCTACTACCACTGAACTGTTTGAGCTGCAATGGTAAAGTGGACTCCTGTTATAACAAAGTTCTTGGGACAGGCATTTTTCTTTCGTTATATAGAAATTTCCTTATTTTTTTTGAACTGAACAAATAAACAATAAAAAGACATAGGGCGGATAATGTTGCACCTTAAATTTTCACTTCATTGCAACCGGAATTTTGTTATAACCATGTTCGTTATAATGGGAGTGCACTGCATCTGCATTTGAAGCAGCACTGCTTTGGCTGAACTTAGCTCATCAACTCTCTATGGTACCTTTCAACGGCAAATGCTGGTGGACAAGAGACCTGTGCATTACAAATACTGGCAAGCTGCTTCTACACAGTGCAGAAACAAAAAAATAACAGAGATGCATGACATATTCAATTCTTTTTTACTTGATATATCGTCGGATGAGAATGATAAGGGCGTTAAGTGACCACAAAACCCATAGTGTTCGAGAAGACTTAAAGCCCTTCTCATTCTCAACAGACGATATGTACATGTATCTCATTCACCTTATTTTAACTTGAATTCCACTATGCATGATCAACATTGAAATACACTGTAGCAATGTCTCGCTCCTTCTTTATTCACAGCATTAGTTCTCCACCACGGAGTTCAATCGTAGGTCATAATTTTTACTGGTAATATTACAGGTAGACAACATACATCAGTCAAGAAAATATTGCAGCTATCTTCAGCTTGAGAAAAAATGGTTGCTTGTGCAAACACAGAGACTCCAATTCTCCCATTTTCGACGAGAGATCTCCCGCCGAAAGCCCATTTTTGCAAAATCTCCCGTTCTCCCGTTTGAGATTTGATTTCTCCCGCCCTGGCTCTGTGTCTCCCGGTGGAAAGGATTTCTTACTTATTGCTATCGTATGTTGAAAAAAATAAGCCTTAGATAGCACCAGAGAACATCTAGAACCCTAGGAACTTCGCGCTTCGCACACATCAACTTGGAGACTCCCGTTTGCTAGGGGTTTCGGGCGGGAGAATCTCCAGATCAGAAGGTGCTTGGGGTTGGAGTCTCTGCAAACATGCAAGTAGCTGCCCCCCCCCCCCCCCAAAAAAAAAAACAAAACAAGAGACCCGCGGGTCTAGCGCTCACCTGAGTATCGCAAGTTCACCTTTCACGCAGTCACTAATCTAAATTATTCACAGCTCTACCAAAATTTGACCAGGCATTCTGAAGTAGAAGATGAAAATGTACAATAAGGGCCCAAATTTTTAAAGATTCCTTAATTTGGGGAATTGGGGGCCCCCTGGGGCCCTCTGGGTGTGGCATGGTGCCCATTTTGATAAATTGAGATCCTGACCCCCTAAGGATGCTACCTGCCAAGTTTGACGAAAATCTATCATGAGGTTTTCAGGAAGAAGATGACAATGTACGATTCAGGCCCCCATTTGGACCTTCCTAACCAACCCCCCCCCCCACCCCTGCCCCCAAGAGGGGCACCCCTGGATCTCCTATGAACAAACTCGAAACTACAGTCATTAATGTACTCACTCATAGTATTATCTTAGCTGTATAACTTCTGATTCTAGAGAAAATTTTTAACGATTCCTTCATTTGGGGGGTTTGGGCCCCCCTGGGGGCCCCCTGGGTGGGACATGGTGCCCATTTTAACAAATTGAGATCCTAACCCCTTAGGGATGCTACCTGCCAAGTTTGGTGAAAATGGGTCATGGGGTTCTAAAAAAGAAGATAAAAATGTACAATTTAGGCCCCATTAGGACCCCTCCTCACCTCCCTCCCCTGGGTCCCAAGGGGGGCACCCCTGATTCTGCCATTAACAAACTTGAAACTGCAGTCATCAATGTACTAACTCATAGTATTAACTTAGCTCCATCACTTCTGGTTCTAGAGAAGAAGATTTTTAAAGATTCCTTAATTTTGGGGGATTTGGGCCCCCTGGGGGTCCCCTGGGGGCCCCCTGGGTGGGGCATGGTGCCCATTTTAACAAATTGAGTTCCTAACCCCCTAGGGATGCTACCTGCCAAGTTTGGTGAAAAGGTCATGGGTTCTCAAGAAGAAGATGAAAATGTACAATTTAGGCCCCATTAGAACCCCTCCCCACCCCCCTCCCCTGGGTCCCAAGGGGGGCATCCCTGATTCTGCCATGAACAAACTTGAAACTACAGTCATCAATGAACTAACTCATAGTATTAACTTAGTTCTATCACTTCTGGTTCTAGAGAAGAAGATTTTTAAAGATTCCTTAATTTTGGGGGGTTTGGGCCCCCCTGGGGGCCCCCTGGGTGGGTCATGGTGCCCATTTTAACAAATTGAGTTCCTAACCCCCTAGGGATGCTACCTGCCAAGTTTGATGAAAATCGGTCTTGGGGTTTTCAAGAAGAATGTAAAAAGTTTACGCACGACGCACGACGGACGACGGACGACGGACGACGGACGACGGACGACGGACGACGGACGACGGACGACGGACGACGGACGAAGGGCGATCGCAATAGCTCACTTGAGCCTTTGGCTCAGGTGAGCTAAAAAAAAAGGGGGGGAGAGGATAGTGGCTGCTTGACACCATCTTGTATTTTGCATAGGTAACATTCACAGTGAGAATATTTCTCTCTTTTTTTGGGGGGGGGGGGGGGCAGTATCACCCACACAATGCACCTTCTCTGCCAGTTATCATTGCAATAAACTAATCAGAATCGACACCAAAGACTGATGCTTGCACCATCTCATTACATTAACTTATCATAGTCCATAATCTACTATTCCTGAAGAAAGACACTTGAAAATAAAAAAAAGAACATTTACATCCAAATACATGCTTATCAAAATAGAGTGCAAAAATAGAGACATCTATTCATTCATAGATTACTCATCATCCAAAAAGGTGCAATGTTCAAAATATTCAAAGTGCACTTTGGAATACACATTATTCATTCACATCGAAATTCCAATATATATACATCTTAATTCACACAATTCAGATCCACAGATACTGACACTAGTATAAATATTGACGAAAGACTTTTGCAGCGCATCAGAAAAGGCAAAGTTTGGACTTGCTCGAGAGAGAAATAATATGCTAAGAGAACCCGATAAGGCAGTTTTTTTTTTTCAAATACCTGGCAAATACAGCTTTGCCACAAGCTCCCCATGCTTTGAATATTTTTGGTGCGGTTGTCTGAAACAACTTAACAGGCAGTAATCCTCATTTGCATATCAGCATGGGGGAGGGGTCTCTCAAAGTATGTTGATACAATCAGTCATAACATAATTAACGACGGCTAAGAATATCTCATGTCTTCACAGCTTCTCTCGACATGATAAAATGTGCAACGGGCAAGTTCAATAACCGCATTCCATTTAGATTTAAACAAATCCATTAACAACAGCAACAAAAAAAAATGTACCCTCTACTCATCCCACAGACATGAATGTCCAATCGTTAAAAACAGCTAACTATGACCCCGTTTACAGTGCGGGGCTGGGCCGAGCCGCGGCCGAGCCCAGCCTCAATTGCGGGGCCAAGCCCCGCAATTTTGTCCGTTTACACTGTCGGGCTCGGCCGCACTTTTAATTCAAACCTTTCAATATTTTGTCGTAGTGGCGCTCTGCTCGTAAACAAACGCAATTTGGTATAGTCTGGTTTTCAGACCCTTTGCCAACTGGATTCCGTGGCGACGAAGTCGCCGTTTGGGCAAAGACCTTTGCCGAAGGAAAAAATCCTTTGCAGGACAAAACCACCTTAAACTATACTAGTTTTCGGCGTTGAGGGGGTTAATATCCTGAATAGCGAAATAGTACGGGCAGAGGGTTTGGAAGCCAGACTAAAATTGGCCGCGCATTTGGCCCAGTTTGCGTTTACACTGAGAAAAGGCCGGGCTCGGCTGCGGCCGAGACCACCTCCAGAGCGTGCCCAAATGCGCGGCCAGTTTTGGCCCCGCATTTGGCCTTTTGCGCGTTTACACTGAAATGAATGCGAACTTGGCCGCGGCTGAGCTGCGGCCGAGCCTCGCACTGTAAATGGGGTCTATGGTAATCTTCCCGTACATTGATTGCTTTTACGCATCTACAGTTTGGCATGAAAAAAAAAAGAAGGAAAACAAACCCCTCATGACAACAACCAAAAAACAAACAACAAATAATTAGGAACTGGGAGCACTTTGTATGTTGGTCCAGATATATATATACATTATAGATCTATAGGTGGGAGAATCATAAATAGTGTAACAACAAATAATTTTGCACTCCTAATGTAAACTCATACATTTGTATTACACACACATAGTTCCTCGTGCACTTTGAAGTATGATCTCCACAGTCATCACTGCATTACACTGATTAAAGATTGGTAAATATAAAATCTGAGGCAGTAAAGTTTGTGCAGATTTGGTGGACGAAGTTGTCATGACATACAAATATATCAGAGTTGCAGAGAATAACATTATTCATGAAGTAGAAAAATTACCCCTACAAAAACGAACAATTGATGCATATTTCAGTGTTCTTGACCACAGAAAAAATGAAATGTATATACATAAATCTGCCAGTAATCTAACGGACTCACGGCTATAAAGGATGGGAGCAAAGAGCTGAGAAATGCCAGATTTCAAAGTGCATCAGAACACATAGCTGTCTTTGAAGACTTGACAGTAAAATCACAAAATGATAAGACGATCACGATGTTCTCACATACTTGTTTTTTGTCATAAAGAATATACAACAATGAAGGGAAACCCCACTGTAATAAGGTCATTGGGACCACCAGTTTTACCTTGTTATAACTGGCACATTGTAAACGTACTTCAAAAGAAAGCAGTTAGCTACAGTAGGGGAAAATCTATACCGCCGAATGAAACTCTTTAAAAGCAGCACCTCATTGTAAGTGAGCTCTTTGAGCGGGTTTTCCCTGAACTCTGTGGATTTGAAGAAGGCCAAATATTGCAGCTTAATCTTCTCGTCAAATGCCATGATCATATAGTCTAATAAAACTTACATATTGCATCCATTTCTTCATGCAGGGAACAAGGTGCATATAAAGATATGGCTAGGTGGGACTGTGACCAAATGATCTCACAGTGCACCATTGCTCATCACTTTGTACATCCAATCTGCAGAAGAAAAAAAAAAAGCCTTGCAATTTTTGTCTCCTCTCTGACATCACCCGACAACGACATCCTTCAGAAATTACTTCCAATGAAACCATATGATCTCACAGACACTTAATAATACAGCACAAGTAAATTTCTTCATCCCAGCTGGGTCCATTCAAAGGAGACTTTGTGCAAACATATCCTCATGTAAATTAAAGGTTTCTTCCCCCTTTTGGTAAACATGCGCCGTTCACATTTGCAAATCCATCAAGTTACCAGGTGAATCACAAACAAACTGATACTGTATAAGCCGGTATTTTCGCGTATAGATATTTTTATGAATGAGCAGTTCACGGATATTTTTGCGAATTGACACCAAGGCTTTTGTAAGTGCACTACTGCCCCAGGGCATGGCGACATTTTCGTGTGTTGTTATTTTTTGCAGTTCAACAATGATTTGTGAAATTCACGAAAATTAAACCATCGTGAAAAATGACGGCTTATACAGTAAAAGAATCATCCCAAAACTAATATACAGACAAACCTATAGGAATAATTCACATGGAATCACACTGACATCACAACTCATCCTTTTTGACCCACTGTCTGTACTCTGGATGTGTCTTTACGTGATTTATTGCTTGCTTCATCAGTCGAACAAACTCGGGCACATCGAATTCATAGTCGCAGAACTTGTCGTGGGGAGTTCCAAGGGAAGGATGAACAATCTGGATAAAAGACATTTAAGTACAACAGGAATAAACAAACAAACAATAAAATTCTTACCTAACCCCATCTTCTAGTATTCAGCATCAATGGCCTTCCCTTGCATAGGTTTTATAGACACAGATATCCCTGAGCAGCTAGAATTACATAAATGATAATAATACAGGGCACTTGTAATGTGCCAATTCCACATGACTACTGTGCTCTATGCACAGTGGGAAAGAATGAATTGTTATAAAATACATACACAAAAAACAACAACCAAGTACATGTACATGAAAATATGTAAAAGAATTACATGTATTTATTTTACAAGGGGAAAAAATCAAACATTGTCACACATGTCAATATCCATATTAGAAGCTTTAAGTGTGGAACTGTTGTCAGAAAATGTCAACAGCACTACACAATCGATCTAATCATGCTCAGTCAACAGTGGCAAATATTTTGGCATTTAAACCTAAGCAGGACTAAGTGTGATTAACCATTCAGAACAAATTTTACACAGCTTCTGCAATCAGAAGGATTTATTATACCCAAACTTTGCTGGTAGATTTTCTAGTCTCGACTTTATTTGCTGAGGTTTTATCAAGGTTATTGCACACACATTCATTGACTTACGATGTTGTGCTTTTGGAAGAGCTCCGTTTTCTGCCATGTGATGTATTTCACCCCTCGAATGGCAGCCAAGTCCTTGTAGCAATTCTTATCTCCACAGTTGCATCTTTAAAAGAAAGAAGGCACAACTTTGATATTAAATCAATCTCATCAAATTGCAGCACATAAAGCTAGACTGATTGAATTCATGTGGTTCAGAATCAGTGATTTCTATGAAATTTCTCTTTTTATCTTGTCGCCATCATTGCATGCATTTGTGCAAGAATTTCAATTTCATTTATACTGCTATGCACCACTTGATAGATGTAGTTATCTCCTTCTTTACATCGTGAATGTTGCTGTTCAGCCAAGTTTGCATATAGATTATGTTGATCCTGTGTAAGTACAAAAATCAGTTGTGAACCTTGTGCTAGATAACGTCCTGATCTTTCTCAGAATTGATGTCTGGCCTGAGCAATTACGTTGATCACGATGTGAATCATAACAAAGTCTTTTAATTTGGTCCAAGAACAGGTTTGCCCAAGTGATGCAAGGTTGACTACACAAACAGAACATGTTTTTCCTCTTCAAAGACGTGCGTATACAGAGACTCCAACTCTTGATTTTTGAAATCTTCTTCTCTCCAACTTGAGTGTGAATTTCTCCCACTCAAAATTTAGCTTTATCCTGCCCAACTTTAAGTTTTGTCATATACTATATAAGCTGTTATTTTCACAAATTTCACAAATCACTACATTGGACCGTGAATTTAGCAACATGCAAAAACATCTCGAACCAACAGGCATTAGTGCACTTATGGGAGCCTCAGTGTCAAAACCGCGAAAATGATATCTTGCGATTATGTCTGTGACCACCTCATTCGCAAAAATATCTGTACGTGAAAATAACAGCTTATACGGTACCACAGTATGTTCAATTGACAGGGCAAGAAGAAATACAATCCTGTCATCCAACCCCTTGCAGGGATCTACAGAGATGGGAGATGGAGAGGGGAGTGAGTTGTGAGTCTTAAGATGGAATGCTCACAGCTCAAAGATGACAGCCCAGTCTGGTAGAAAGAGAAGGTGGGTCAAGCCAGCACCATGCATGCCAATAAAGATGTCAGAATTCTGAGTGTTCTGCAATGGGGTAAAAACACAAAAATTTACAATTTAGAGAGCTATACTAAGGTCTAAAACTATTCAAGAAGGTACTGCTTGCTTGCTTGGTACGTTTCTGTCATGGCTGACAGTTTGTGACTTCCATGATTGATCTCCACATTTTACGGTCAGCAGCGAGTTGACAAACAGTTGATAGGGGTTTACGAACAAGGGGTTTGATTCTATCAATCCACCTAGCTTTTGGTCGTCCTGGTATTCTTGAGCCCTCAATTTTCCCCTGAAGCATTACTTTCTCAAGACAGTTGTTTTCTCATCTTGCTATGTAACCAAAGTAGCTCAGTGCCAAATGATTTATCATATCAAGCAGTCTTTTCTTCAAGAAGGTATACATTACGTGAAAATGTCATTGAGAACGTTAGAAAACATAACAATCTGAATTAGGTAAAAGTTAGCAATAGGGTAGCCCAGATTTATTTTGCTAAAAATGTATACTTGGTTTACAACTCTCATAGAGGGAAAACTCACTCACCATAAGTTGTTCCTTGAATGTAATATTTCGCCTGTAAAGATAAACACATCAGAATTAAGCACTTGTATCCAGTGGAAAAGGTGCAACACAGATATCGGCACTATAACAATTACAGAATAACTCACTGCTGTGTGAACAAATTAACTTGATGCTACCTCAAAATCAGTAATGATGTGAAGAACATACATCAATGTACATAGCATGATGATATTAGTTACTCAATGCTTCCCAAAGTGAACTAACAACCTTTTAGCCTCTCAAGAGATGACATTGTACATGTAGAACTTCCTTCTATGCCACGCATGGTATGTACTAGACAATCTGTTCAGGAAGTATTATAGAATGGGTAGCGAGAATCCTGCGATCTGATTGGTGGAGAGCTATGTGTTGATTTTTACTGGCCGCACGCTGAATCACAGTGGTAAACATGTTATCGCGCACTTGTAGCAAGAGTACGCGTACTTGTAACAAAGGTTCGCGCACTCAGTACGAGACGCCTATTGGCTAAAACAACCATGCATCAGTTTTTACTGGATGCATGGCTGGCCGTGTGTCCAGTAAAAACTAATACACGGCTGGCTGTGCGTCCAGTAAAAACTGATGCATGCTCGTTTATGGCAAGCCAAAAGGAAATGCATCCAGTAATTTTGTCATCGGGTAACACGATAGAAAAATGGGTTTTTGGCAAGAAAATTACCCATTCTATAAATCAGATGACGCACATGTCTTTTTGTGCGTCAGTCGGAATATAGTGTGCATGCGGTAACTATGGAATTTAGCCTAAACCCACTCGGCTTCGCCTCGTGGGTTAAGCATTCCATAGTTACCTTATGCACACAATTCCGACTGACGCACTCAGACCTGTGCGTCATTTGTATACCGAGGAAAGTTAACCCATAACCTCTGGAGGTGAAGCAAATCAATGTTTAGCACACATAGTTCCAGTATGCAGAGGGTTAAAACTGAAAGGCACACTCACCAGTGGTAGACTATGACAGTCACTTCCACTCCAGGGATGTCTCTGAGAGCTGCTACCAACTATTGACACATACACAGGATAGGTGAGAAAGAGAACATACACTGAAAGGTTCAGATATTGGCTGGGCTAATCAAGAGCTCTTTAATAAAGCAGTCACATGTTTGTCAGTGAAACTGGTCCAAAGAGGAAGACATTTAAATGCCCATGATATGTATAAAAGCTATACTGCAACTCAATGAAAGACACACTTTAAAAAATATATATATATTTGCCAATGATATAGGCACATTCCATGCAAAGTCAAAACTTCTACACACTTTATTACTTTACTATTCATTCTTGAAATTCCAAGTGTGCAGCATGTTCACTAAACAAATCATACACAAAACACTGAAACTTAGTATGAGGTGAAGAATTGCCATATTTCATTAGCTCCTTGGCAGAATCGCTCTTAAAAGAAAAGAATCCGCACATCTCACCTCATCCTGATTGATAATGTTCCGATGCTTTGACTTTCTGTCCAGCAGAGTCACTCTGATCTTTCCTCTCTAAAAAAAACAAAAAACAAACAAAACAAACAAACAAACAGTGCATCACCAATATCAATATTGGCAGGTATATAGACACACTAAGAATGTAGATTCGTAATTCAGAATACATCTATGAGCATCTGTGCACTTACGATATCTATGACACCTTTCAGTGGCGGATTCAGGGGGGGGGGCGCACCAGGCACACGCCCCCTCTCTATTTTTTGCTAAAACAGAAGAAATGATAAGAAAAAAATGGGGGGTGGGGTGGGGTGCGCCCCGCCTCCTTTAATTTTGTAAAGGCGCCTCCCCTTCACGGAATTCCTGGATCCGCCCCTGCCTTTGGTACTAACTAGGCCACTTTCTGACTCATTCCACCATGGACTGTTATAAGCTGATTGTTGTGTTGTTCTCAATCGTATAAATGGACATAACAGACAAGAACAAAAAAATTGATATGTACCACTTTGCAAGTGACTACTTCTGTGTCCATGGGCAGAAGAGTGTGCACAGAGCATTTTCACAATGGTCTAGACTTCTACGCATGGGTTTAGATCCTTTTCCAGTAACATTTCTCGGTACTGAGTGTATAAATAGGTATCTGGTAGGTTTTGAGGCTCATAGGAATTGAATACATACTCTTTAAGTGTGAGGTTCTTGGTCTGACACCGCTTAAAAAGCAGCAGTTGTGGCCCTTGACAAGGCATTTTATCCTCATTGCTGAGTCCCTTGCAGGGGACTGGATCCCATTGGTCCCTGGTCACATGTTCAAAAGCAAATCCCTGGGGGCCATGTTAAATAAATCCAAACAAACAAACCGGACAAAACCGTATGTATTTCCACATGTGTGTACCCAAAAAAAAAAAAATGAATAAATAAATAAATAAATAAAAGAAATAAAAAAATGGCAGTCTTGCTGGAATCTGATGCAGCTCAATAATAAGACCATGGACCAGAAATCACAATGTTCCTGGTTCCGGTCTGCCGGCTGCAGCAGTCATGCCCCCTGGCAAGGCACTTTATTCTCACTGCTTATATATATCCTTCTACGGGGACTAAAGGCCATAAGTCCTGTGGTTGTTTGTGTATGAGCATATCATGCTTTCCCTAGTGGTCACATGAACAAAATCAATTCTAATCAAATCAAATCAATTGCTGCCAAGGGGAGCAATGGATGTACACCATACATGGTGGTTTGATTTAGAGCCAGGGTAAGTGCCTTGACATGCTGGAAAAGTGCCATATATAAAAAAGGAAAGGACTATTATCATTTTAAAAGGCTTTATTTATGGGCCATTCTTGTGCCCTATGATATCTTACCGTGGGGCCTTCTTGGGCTACGCCAAGCCTGTTGAGGAGATGCTGGGAGAAGGCCCGCATCATTGCACTCCCATGGCAGTGGGGTACCAGTGGCATGTTGTAGTACATTCCTCGCTGCATTCGGGGTAAGAGGCTGAACACACCATCCGCAATGCAAACCTACATGTGGAAGGTTTCAAGTATATTGGTGCTATTAGCAATTGTATAGAAATGTACATGTATGTAAGTGTGTTTGCTTTATTTAAATGATGCTGAAGCCATATAATGCACTAAACATTGAGACAAGGATTCCATTTTTAACTTTTGGCAAGATACTTAGAAAACACTTTATTAAATGTTAAAGAGCATACAATTCTAGGGAAATTTAAAGTTTTTTTGATAAAAATTGGTATTGAAATGGCTGATATCCAAAAACAAAGTAAAACAAAGCAATCCTAATGAAACGGTGGACCCATCTTTTATTAGGATTGCTTTGTTTTGGATATCTCAGCCGTTTCAAAACCAATTTTCATCAAATAAACTTTAAATTTCTCTTTGAATTATATGCTCTTTCATATATCATAAGAAGTTTCTCATTATCTCACAAAAGAGTTGGAAACCTCAAGCCCCATCTCAACTGAAACTATACCATCCCTTTCAAGTACATACAGACTACAGTAAATTTCACAATGAAGGAAGGTGTGATGATTACCATGATGACTTTCATTCCTATTATCTGATACAGAGCACTCCCGTCAAAACGAACGCTGTAATAATGAAATTCTTGCTACAATGCAATCAAAATTGAGGTCCCAAATTATCATCTATATAATCTTTATACACTATACTGTTTGGCTATAACAAAGTTTTGATATAACAAAAGAAAACCACCGGTCCCAAAGACTTTGTTATATCGGGAGAGCCGTGTACTATGACTTGAAACTATCAGTCTGCTCTGACTCACCCTTTTTCCGTCCCAGTTACGCAGAGGAATCATTTCAGTGTCGCTGAATGCTGACCAGGTGTCGTGGAACAAGTCTCCGTAATGCAAGCCACTCTGACAGATCACAACGCAAAGCACACACAGAGTTGACTGAAATGCGATCTTCTTTGCATGATTACAACAACAACATCATTTAGCAGTGTACTGAATACATGATTTTCAAAGCGCAATCAGTCAGCAGTATCGAAGACCATTTTTGACGTAAACACTATATTTAAGTGCAAAAAGCACTGGAGAAGTTACAAGACTTACAGCATCCCACATGACGATGTTGACATCCCGTGTGAAGCTTCCATTGATATGTTGAGACATGTACAGATTGATGAAGTCACAGAAATGGTGGTACATATTTACTCCTAAATGACAAAAAAAAGAAGAAAGATTGAACATTGTTATAACCAGGGAAAAAAACAAACACATCCAAACAGAGAGAACTGACTGCACTTATTTAACCCTCTGTTCACATTTTTCTCCGTCAGATTTCACAGTGACACGTCTGTAAAAAACATGAATCAAGACATGTGTATAGTATTCATGGTGTCATCAATAGTTATCATAAATGTTTTATTTGTAAATTTAAATTCATCATAAGCAACACTTGACATGATCAGATTATTTGCCAGGTTCATGATAGCTCTCTTTTTAGAAGAGAGAGCGAAAGAAAAAAAGAAAGAAAGGGATATTACTGTTACAATGTAACCATTTATTTTTTCTCAGATGGTAACTCCATCACGAGTAAAGGGAAAAGCTTTGCAAATCAGTGTTCCGGTATGAAACATTTTTTGCTTCAAGCTTTCATCTGACCTAAAAAATATCCTCACCTGCATCTAGTTTCATAAAGATGGTAGGGCGAGTGATCGTAATGTCACATCTTGCCTCTTGTACAACAGGTTGGAAATCCACTTCTGTGTATTCATTCAGTTCCCCGTACCTGATGCAAAGAGAACAAAGATAAAATGAATTTGACACCTCTCTTTCTCTGAGCTCTCTCTCTAGGCCCATCCTGTACAATATGAGCCATCTGTATCTCCTCAACGTAGCCTCACATGGCATTGCCATCACTTTCCATTCTAGGGCTTTCTTGAATGCACAAAGAAACTAGAGAAGCACTCTGAGAGCACAGACCTCCGCTAGGCAGCTAATTTCCACCAATAATCCTGTTCTTCCGGAGATCAGTGAATTCCACCCATACATATTGCATGCTAAAAATCATCCACATTCCTAAATATCGAAGACTTTTGTTACGTCATCAACCCTCAGCTGCGTGGAGCGCCTAGCAGTAGAGCATGCACTTTAGTGCGCGTATGAAAACCTAAAAAATATGCAGCTTGAACTCCCAAGGTAGGGTCAAGTTCATTGACCCTACCTGCCAAAATATCGAAAATCCTTCATAAAATCAATAAAAATTTCCAGGTTACTACCAAAATTTAATCATCTGTTCCTTGTGCCATTCTCAACCTTTCCTGCAAGTTTCATCCAAATCTGTTCACATTTTGCACACGGACAAACAAATCAACAAACAAACAATCAAACTAACTAACGGTAATGAAAACATAACCTCCTCCCTTGGTGGAGGTAATAAGTGCATAAATGCATAAATGCTGAATGTCCATTATTATGTACACACAAAAATCAATTCTTGGATGCAGCAACTGTCGAACCTTATAGTGTGGGTCACATTTCAAAGAAATACCAGTTCAGCACACACTTTCCCAGTCATTGAACATCTTTGTAGATCTATACTTGATATCAGTTCACAACACAGGTGACAGCAATACTGTAATCTGCTCCCTGCCTTCTACATCTTGTATAATCAACCCATCAAGTCCCCAAACCATCATTATTTAATTATCATTATTATTACTATCATTTATTTATTCTTATTTTCTTTTGGGGAGGGTTTGGGCAGAGTCTCATCATGATTTTCATCATTCGTTGCCAGTATTTCATAAGGTACAAAACAAAATTCTGTTTCACTTGAGCCTTATTTGGATCACATATCGAAGATTCTTTCAGTTGCAAAATGCTTGAATGCCTCTAAATTTACAACTGATCCTCAAATTGGCAACACTAAAATGCTTCTGTCTCAAATTTCCTTATTCATGCTATGTGTGCAAATTCAATGAATTCAACCAGTCTAACCTCATATTTTCCAATAAAGTATACACAGTAAAATTCATTTGCCAATTTAATGACAAGATAATCAGTTCTGCAGCAAATCTATTCCAAGACTTGATGATTTAAAATTTCATAATAATAACTGAGGCTGTGACATAAAACTTTTATATTCCCAAAGTCTTGCTGAAAGAATGCTCACGACAAAATAAAAAATGTACGGAGCCTGTCTTACCATGACTGAAGCTCCGAAAAATGTGCACTCTGGGACTTGAGGTAGTCTCTGTCCAGCTTGCAGTGGCCTCCAACTACCCCTGGCTTGTTGAATGCTTCTACACTAAACCTGCAGAATATTTCGCAGAGCATGCTAACAATCAGCAATCCAATACTATCCATGTACACATAATTGAGTGTGACATAATAAATGCCATGACACATGGTATTAGCCTTTTTTAAGTTACATGGACCAAAAATTTAAGATTGTGCTGTTGCATGAACCCATATCAACACATCTGCCATGTACCGAATGTGCATATAAAACCAATTCATATGGTAAATATGTCAAAAATGGCTTGAAAAATGACCTTCTCAGTTTGTCTCCAGATTGGTTCATCAATCTTGACTGGTTCCACCTACTACATACAGATCCTTCAGAGACAAAAGTTTGCTGGCTAGCTAGCTGCAGAAACTTGCGAGTAAATACATGATCTACTTTGATTGATAGTAAACTAGATTTTTGTTGATCTTCATAATGATGATCACAGCAATCAGCGGGAGTAATTATCACGCTATCCAACAGTGCCCTCTTGAACCTCGGGTCCACGTACCTTAAAAACTCACAGTAGCTTTTTTAAATTTTAGTGCTGTTCTTCCCAAGGGCTCCTCCTTTATTAGTTGCACTCCAGCATTGCCATTTCCAATAATATGCTTTACATACCATGGGTCAATTGGGACATTGTGGGGGAAATTTCTCATCCATGGAAGTACATGTAGGCACCTGGCGTGATTTGAACCCAGAGTCCCCTCTTTACAAATGACAGGGGCTTATTTACTGGACCACAGTGCTCCATCCAGATCTTTTGTTTTCCGAACAGGGTACTACTAATATATGGATCAACCTTGCACCATCTCTATATCAAATTCACATTTTGGTTTGATTAAAAAATATGTTCGTAACTTGGATGTTCCTATTGTAAAATGCATCCAAGTGCTTCTCAGCAAATACACGCCACATCTGATGTTTACTTCCTTGACCACAATGGATAAGTTTAATGGCACCTAGAAAAACAGTAACATTCATAAAGTAACAATGGTGTACAACCTTAATCCTTAACTTTGAGTTTCACATGTCTTGGTGCATCCATGCACTTTAATCTGCACTGGGTTTTTTTTTCCCCTAAAATGGTATAGAGATATCAAAGAAAACTTTACTGCAGCACTGCACATACCTGTTTCTGCTGCCTGCCGTACCCAAATTCCTCAGATCCAGATACAAATTCTTCACCTGGCAGTGACGGATAAATTCACTACACCTGAGCATGGAATCACCCTGGAGGTCGGGAAAAAAGGAAGCAATAATCAGTAATATGACAATTTCCTTATGGACAGAACCTCAGTGGACATTCTGGAACCATAAGCCTGTAGAATTATATATGCTATCTGTGTTGTCACCCACTGGTGATACAGGCACAGTGTAACATGACTTTCCATAGAGAGTTTCATCGACACAACTTACAAAAGAAGAACTGCTTTAATATTTTTTTTTTTTAATTCATGTTCCATATTCCACATTTCATATTCAGGTTTCATATTCCATTTGATTTTGAAATAAAATATGTTTAACACAACAGTCAATTTTAGACATACATGTAATTTCACAAATGTATAAGGACATACAGTTTATAATATAATGATGTGTAATATGACAAACCAACTAAAAAGCAATGTTTGTAGGATGAAGGTTCCAAAGTTATAATATAGGCATCTGGTACAACATGCCAATTACGAAAGATGACGAAACACATGCGAAATTCAATATGTCGAGATTATAATAAAAACTACGGAATGTACAAAACAGTATGTAATGTTCAAGATAAATCTGAAAAAAAAAACACCAAAAAAACAAAAACAAAAATAAAAAAACAAACTAATTACCTACAAAGTTAAAGTCCAACAAAAGTTCAGCGTTTCTGCTTTGACCCTTTATGTGCTCTGGCACTTGGCTTAACTTGCCAAGCTTTTTCATCAGCATTCAGCAATCCATTCAAACTTGACCTGGTGGTGACATTGGCAAGCCCACCCAGGTGTAACAGTGTGCCTCAGTCCAACAGGTAGATATGGTGGCACACTAGGGATTACTGAGATTTTATAATCCCTATTCATTGACAATTAGCTTCCACTAGTTGCCAACTGGCGAATAAAGCACAGTAAGGGTTAACCCTAAATCACTAACAGGTTTCTTGAAGCATCAACTTCTACTCACTGGAGAAAGATGCAAGGGTTTACACTATCATTGGACAAGACAGGAATGATTCACATACAAAAGTTACACATGCATGTGCATTGTCATCCACGGAAGGGGCAGCTGTAGTATACACAAATGCTACGCATGTACAGTATCTGGAGACTTATTACTTGAGCATTGTTGTGCCCTCTTTACTCAAAGCTACATATGCTAATCATACAAACCTCCTTCTCTGGTTGGCAGATTGTCTTCATTGAGGCAAAAGTGTTTTTGATGAAGCCAAAGTCTGCTTGTGTCCAGAAAATGTCCCTCTGAGCTTCAATATTTGCTGACCTTCAGGGGGAAAAGGTTGACATTGTAATCATTCAATAGCATAAGAAATATATAATTGCCTGTGAAACATCATTTTTCAAATTAAAGTTTCAAGTTTGTAAAACATTTATTTCCAATATGTTCTTCATATTGTGTATTGCATACATGATATCATACAAAGGAAGGCAGCGCCTAAAAAACCCCCAAAAACAATGCCTGCGGTGAACTGCCCACCAGACACACACTACATTACAATAACAAGAAACAACAACAAATCATAGTTCCAATGGCAATATCAAAATAGGATGCTCTTCCAAGAGAATAAGTATCATAGTTAACATCTCACCTTTGCAAGTAATCAGAAAAAGGTATACAATACAATGTTGAAATTCATTTTTCCCCTCAAATTCAACGATACCAGTCTAGAAACATGTATCTGATAATGATCCCCCATGATGAGCAACATTTCATTGTTAGATGTATAATGACCACCAATGCCAAAGTTTATACATAAAAATAAGGAATGATTAACATGCACATGATAAACTTTACATTTTTTAATCTATTCTGAGACTGGTTGCAGAGACTCCAACTCTCCCGTCTCCCGCCGAAAACCCATTTTTGCAAAATCTCCCGTTCTCCCGCTTAAGATTTAATTTCTCCCGCCCTGGCTCTTTGTCTCCCGTTGGAAAGGATTTCTTACTTATTTCTATCGTACTTGAAAAAATAAGCCTTAGATAGCACCAGAGAGCATCTAGAACACTGGGAATTTCGCGCTTCGCACACATCAAGTTGGAGTCTCCCGTTTGCTAGGGGTTTCAGGCGGGAGAATCTCCAGATCAGAAGGTGCTTGGGGTTGGAGTCTCTGTGGTTGTGAGCATTAATCTCGTATCAAGAAAAATGACAGCAAGCATAATCTAACACATCTAATCCGTAGAATATTCCATCAAGATAAATCTGCTGTTTGACTATCACAAACTAGTTGACTGAAGATGAGACTACAAGTGTTGTGCAAGGAAACATACCAGCCTCTGGCAAACTCTGTGCATACAGGATAACTTGGATAGTCTTCCCTCAAGCAGCTAGCCTCATAGCCCCAGCAACAGCAACTGGACTTGTCAAGTGCATCCTACGTATGAAAAGGTTACATTGCGAACATGAACATTAGCATGCACTTACAAGTTAATACAACTCTCTCTGCAAAACTCTCCTAACAACTGCACAGGTGATGATTTTGATAGCACAATACATGATTGCTTTTGTTTTGGTAATGAAACATTAGTTGCATTCATTCGTGTGCTTTCTGCTTTCATTGAGAGAAAACCCATGACTCAACCCAACAGTTCACTTGTACTTTAGTTTGGTTGCAGGAGGCTTACATTATGCAAAATATTGATGACATCTGATACAGAAATAAAGTCAAACATCAGTTACAGTTCAGATACAGTTCATTATAATTCATTAAAAAAAATTTGCAATGTAAAACACAACAAATTCATCTATCAATTGCAGCTTCCTTCAAAACAATTTTTATCAATTTCAACTGGTGAAGCACATACCACAAGAAGTTATGGTGACAACAAGAAATAAAATCATGATGCTCACAAACAAATGTGAAATAATGTTAAACCTAAATGCTCCTTTTCAAAGACCAAGCAAGGTCATGAAATGTGAATAAAAGTCTTACTTGGGTTTTGGTGAGTCAGTGAATAGAAATAAAACACACCTTATATGGGCAGCTTGCATCTTGCCTGCAACTTTTCGCCGCCTCTTTGTCATTTCTGAAGAAGTACGGATAGTGTGATGGGGGAAGGTCGGGGTCAACAAACTTTTCAGCATCTCCGTCTCCGTGGCAATCACAGAAACACAGCCAGGTGAGGAGGGCAGATAAGGTAAGCATCAGTGGCAGATCCATCTTCTTCATGTTGTGTGAACAAGATTAAGGCAAGAACAGAAAAAACAAAACAAAACAGAATATAGGTTATGATCATACTCATACTTTTACATCAATATCAGATTACCCATGGTATTATTATGCAAATCACAGAAAAAAAATCAATAATTTGTATTCTGTATAAAGGGACTTTGAATAAAAAACATGATGACATCATTACATATATTATTCCTCTCTCTCTCTCCATATACACAGAATACATAATTATACACAGATATTTATGCACCACTTTCAGACAGTAAGTGTACCTCATCATCAAATATGCACCGTCTTTGGGACAGGGTTAGCATGGTCATAATATTCATTTCTGATGTTTTGTCTGAGAATTTGATGATCAACTGCCTGAGGAAACATTAAACATATCATGTTGATAATGCAAATCATACATGCAACAATTAAGCCCCATCAGATGCTGAACAAAGCACAGCACGATACAAATAGTGCTGTGCAGCGACAGGGCTGTGTAGAGTTAAAGGGCAAGTTCACCTCCATCCCAGCAAACACATAACGTTTTCAGAACGTTTCCTAAAAGTTTTTTTTTTTTTTAGGTTCCGTATGTCTTAGTAGACGTTTTTAAAACGTACATACAACGTCAAAGTTGGGACTTAGCATTTACAGCAAAGCACAGGTTTTTTGGAAAACGTTTTAAAAACGTCAATGGACGTTACAAAACACTTTTTATTATGTCTGCTACATCTTCGTCCTTTATAAATGTCCACAAATCGTTTTTCTTAGGTCTGCTACGACTTCGTCTTTAATGAACGTTTAAAAAACGTTTTTATTTGGTCCGCTACATGTTCGTCATTGGTTTCTTTATCATGAATATTCATGCCTATTTATGAATATTCAAATAAGAAAATATAAGATTTGAAAACTAGTGGAAATAGATAAAAGACATTGAAATCTAAATATCTATGCTGGGTTCAAACTTTCTGTGTTAAAAATAAACTTACCTACGTTATTGTTCAGTTATTGTCAATTTCAACTTGTGTTATGAAGAGGTATTTTCATATGTTAATAGGCCTAATTAAGGTGTGTATGATCTAATTTTAGTAACCATGTCTTCATGCATCACAACATTTTGCTGGTAAAAGAATGTGATACAGATTCATCAATTGTAGTATAGGTATAGGTGGTAGGACAATAGGAACAGGTTAGGATAGGATCAAAATAATTCATAAGATTAGGATTAGGGTACATTAATCACAGATTGTGCCTGTATAATCTCATAGCTATAATTTTTTTTTTTTTAAAATATCCAATAAAAAATAAACATTAGACATTCTTAAAAGGTTTTCTGGATGTTCTAAACGCATATGAAAGGTTCTCTAAATGTTCTGGAACAGGTCTCACTTTTTAGACGTTCTTAAAACGTTTTTTGAACGTTCTAGACGGTTTTCAAAGGTTTTCTGGACGTCCGCATAACGTCCACAGAACGTTTTGAATATTCTTAAAGGGTTTTACTGACGTCTATAACGTCCAAAAGGTTTTCTGCAGGTCCTTAAAAATTCCGAAAGGTTTTTTATTGTTGTTTTTTTACATTTAAAAAATGTTTTTATAACGTCCATATGAAACGTTTCAAATACGTCAAAAACCTTCCAAAAAAAGACGTTCTGAAAACGTTTTGAAAAAAACGTCCAAATAACGAACTTGGAACATTTCACGAACGTTCAGAAAACGTCCAAATGCTAGCTGGGATACATGTGGATTGAGTAAATGCAGCAATACTAGCAGAACAAATCAGTAAAAGTTTGAGGAAAATTGGACAATCCATTCAAAAGTTACTGATTTTCTGCACAGTCACAGAATTTCACAAAATTTCATTTTCTCATGTACTTATCCCCTCGACTTGTCACTGACAATTATCCCCTGCCTTCTGAAAAAGGCAAGTCAAGTACTCTCCAGAGACTCCAACCCCAAGCACATTCTGATCTGAAACCCCTAGCAAACGGGAGACTCCAAGTTGATGTGCACGAAGCGCACATCACGAGCACGAAGTTCCTTGCTGCCGGGGTCCAAGCTCTAGGTTTCTAGATGCGAGCTCTTGTGCTAGCTAAGGCTTATTTTTAAACATATGATGGCAATACGTAAGAAATCCTTTCCAACAGGAGACACAGAGCCAGGGCGGGAGAAATTAAATCTCAAGCAGGAGAACGGGAGAATTTACAAAGATGGGCTTTCGGCGGGAGGTCTCCCGTCGAAAGCAGGAGAGTTGGAGTCTCTGACTCTCTATTAACTATGCGAGAAAAGTGAAGATATGTTGAATTTTCTTTATACATGTAGGGCCTATGTATTTTCTTTACATCTTTCAGCACATGTGACATCACAAGCTGTGTTAGTCTTCTCATCCAGTGATGGCAGCACTGAAAACTAAAGTAAAACAATTCAGAACTTTGAACAGATTGTCTGATTTTCCTCAAACTTTCATTGCTGCATTCTCTCAATTCACATGAATATGAAGGTGAACTTGTCCTTAAACACGCAACATGACCATCCCTATAACAGGGTAAGCTCAAAGCAGACAGGACAACTGATATTATCGAGTATGTTTCAATATTTTGTACAGAAATTTATGGAAAAATGTTCTACTTCTAGATTAAGAAGTAGCCACCCATTGGACATGTTGGATGTGTATGCTGATGATGATACACTCTCCACATACGGTTTAACTGACAGAATTGTATTTAGGGACCTACTTAGATTGTTTGTACTAATTGTAGATCAACTTTTGCCCAATTGAGGAAGTAATTCTGCTCAATAAATTCACTGGGTGGCTACTGAGGTGAATAGAAGACCCAACATAAAGTCTATGTAGTATGGTCTGTACATGTGCAATCTGAATTGTTATATAAGTGAATTGGATTTATTTACAGACACTCTCTTGACTCTAGCCTACTCTTTTACAACAACAATGTATCACTTATAGCTTAATATACACCTGTCTGGTTCAAAGGCTTCAGTCTGACTCCATACATTCTCTAAACCCTAACACAAACAAGACATCCAGAAACCATCAAATTCGTGTTCTGCCACTGGTTTGATTTGTGCTAGAAGTACACTGACGTGAAGAAATTACGGAAAGAGTTCCATATGTCCCCCCCCCCCCCCCCACTTATTTGCACAAAATAAATAAATTACTTTTTTTTTCTGATAATAAACTAAATTACAAAGGTTATGCCATTTATGGGAAGACTTCCTTTTGAGACCAACTATACACAGCCCTGTCGCTGTACAGCGACAGGGCTGTGACTAGCCCCGGAGACCGCGCCGCCAGGCGCGGTCCTGGCGGCTTCCCCGCAGTTTCGCTTATGTTAGTTCCTAAGTATTCTGTGCGCTTGTGCAAGTGATTGTGAATTCTGTGAACATCGGTGAGCTGCTTATAAGACATCATTTTGTGCATCACAAGCAATGAAATGCATCAAACAGTCGCCGATGATAGTCATTTAGGTTTCATCGACCCATGTAAGTATTCCTAGTAGTTTCTGTTGAAAAATTAAGGAAATATAGCGCCGCAAAGGCACCCGTTTGTTCAACATGAAGATCTTTTATGGGAGCACGGCGCAGCCGCCACAGTCGCAGTTAGGCTGTGACGTGTAGAGACCTAGATCTCTAGTTATTTTGAGACATAACCCTAGCATAACCTTTATTTAGTTTATGTTCTTAAAAAAAAAGTAATTTATTTATTTTGTGCAAATTAGTGGGGGGACATAAGGAACTCTTTCCGAAATGACGACACAAACCACCTCAAAACAACAACTTACCGGGAATATCTTGTCATTGATGCTGCCACGTTGAACTTGCCATCTGATGCAAAACGGCCCGCTCCGATCCCCGCACCGCCGGGCGCGGTGCGCTGCTGGCTTACCTACCTGCCTGCCTGGCCTCGCCCGTTCGTCCGCGACCCGTTCCGCTAGACCGGCCCTGTACTAGCTACTATCGATACGTGTGTGTGTGTGGCGTACACATGCGGCCGCTGCGGCGGGGTTGAATGGACTTCGACTAGTGAACAAGTACTGTGGCGTGGACAGGGAATCATGATTATTCTCTCCTCGCCTCTGCTGAGCTAGGGTGAGTGTATCTACAACTGTACATGACTGAAAGCTGAAAGACCACATGACAGTATGAAATGGAATTGCTCTTTTCATCATTGTTCATTTAGGAAGAACAGCCCTAAACTATCTCGCCTTTAGAGTTGATGTAACGCAACTACTCGTGAATTGTAGTCCCACATATTCAAAATCAAATTAGTTTGCCGTCGGTTGACGAGTGCAGAGTGTTTGTTCATTTTGTGATTTAAATAAGAAATTATTGTGCTTCGTGTCTAGAGATTTCTACTTCATTATAAGAGATTCATATCAGGAACAAAATAGTTCAAAGTATTCAGATAATTATGTACCGGCGCGGTAATGGTATATTTCCATACTGGCCATGGACCTTACATTTTTTTTTTTTCTAATTTAATGCGAAATGAAAATTCCGTAAGGTGAGTGTAAGGTATGTATTTTACCAGTACTATATTAAGCCTCTTTAACAATGATATTAAAGTCAAAGAGCTCTTATATCTCAATGTTAGTCACCTACATTGTTATTGTCTTCACCTGCCTGTAGTTATATCAGATAACTTTATTTTTTATCTGTGTTTCCTCTGCTTTTCTCTTTGTGTATCTCTCTCTCTCTCTCTTTCTCTCCCCACTGATTTATCATGTTTACATGCTGTGGAGTCTACGTCTACTCATTTGCTTTTAATTTTAGGTAACCGCACCAGCGACCCCAACACATACATTTACAGTGCCCCCGGGGTTACATTTTAGGTATAATTTATCGTTATAATTACTGTCATTTAATATTTTCTCCTTGCATTTACTTTTACAGCGAGAACAGCAGTGGTGTTGCTATGGCTGGTGTTTCAGACAATCCTGGTAGCCATGTCACGGAAATCCTACAATTCCCAGAAGTTCCTGAAAATGGCATACAGCATCAGAGTGATGCCAATGACTTAGTAGACAGAGTGACGAATGAGGGCGCTTCTCAAACTTGTATGCTGTGTCATGTGATGTTCAGTCTCCCAAATAATGCCGATGATTTCCACCAACATCTCCTTCAAGAACATCAACTGGTCATAAAGGATCCCCACTTGATATGTAATCTTAACAAGTGAGTGATCGTTTGTATCACTATAGAGTCGACTCCCATTATAACAAAGTCCTCAGGACTGGCAGTTTTCTTTCATTATATCGAAATTTCGTTTCAACTGAACAAGTAAAGAATAACAAGTATAAAGCAGAGAATGTTGGGGCTTGAATTTTTTACCCCATTGTAACCAGAATTTCATTGTAACAGTATTTGTTATAACAGGAGTGCACTGTATTTACAATTGAATGTGGCATTGAAAACAAGAAAACTCAGGTGTCTCATTCATTACGTGTTGAAGGAAAGTCTGCCAAGTACAACAGTGATGTCCTCTTAAATTCATGTTTTAGAGCTTTGCTTTGGGTTTGGGTCATTTATTATTTTTATTCCTGTGTTACAAAACCATATGGGAAATCAAATTCTCAAGGCCCAAATTAGATGATTGGATAAGTTTAAACAAAATTGATGAGTATGAATTATTTCTATTTTCCTATGAACATTTTACATTTGTGCATTTGTCAATTTGTATGTGAATTGTCATATATCTACCACCAAAACTGTAGCACATTATATTCTGGACACTATATTTATCTATAGTTCAGAGCAGCTATAGAAGACTATTACAAGGAATGATGTATTGAAGTTTGCATACCATTATGGAATACTGATTATATGATATATTTCCCATGGACCAAAATCATCACCCCAATTCTTTTTGCTTGATGTCGTTATAAATTTCCTTTTCAGTTTCATTACCCAGACTGCATTTTACACTCATGCTTTATTTTGCAGGTATGCTGAATACTGGCGGCTGCAATTTTCTCAAGAGAGTTACAAGTCGATTTGCAGCTATTCAGAGAATGGTAATTTCACATGATCATTGATTCAGATTGCCAGATTGAAAATTCTATAGATGTAAAATTGCAGCATATGTGATAACAAGTCACTGATTACTTTCTTCAACTTTCTTCTCGTGAGTTCTTCATGCGTTTCTTCCCTGAAATCTTTATGGTGAGCAATGGTGATCTTTTTGTACATCCCTTCACGTGTGCCATTGTGTGAGTAAAGTCACACACATATCTAAAACAGATTTGATTTTTAATTGTTCCATTAAGCATGAACCAAAAAAACAAGTTATGAAATGTTACTTATCCACTCAACTTGCCTACAACTGTTGTTAGGTGTTTTGAGAATTGAAATTATGGTAAGAAGATTTATCTAATTTATGTCTTCTAAGGCTGCTTAAAAAAAAAAAATTGTTATATTTAAAAAAAATTGAAAAGTATATGTTAACCTTCAGCAAACCTTGTGCAGTGCCTTCGCTTTCAAACATCATTTTTCCTTTGTAATTTTACATATCGGATGTGAACTTGATTTTTGCTGAAAATTTCTGCCATTGGAATCTCTCCATCAGACCAGCACTACAGCCTAGATCCATCCATGAGTCAGGACCATCAGATCCGCGAGTGTCTGCAGCGAGAGCGGCTGGACGCCGTACTGACCGTCCAGCAGAGGGAGCGGGATGGCAGTTCCTTGTCCAGGTCGTGCCTCTTCTGTCGCGAGCACTTCGAGGGCAACCGAGCGCCGCTCCTCAATCACATGGCCTTCGACCACAACTTCAATGTTGGTCAACCGGACAATATTGGTGAGATTAACTCAGCAATGTACAGTATACCGGTAGCAGCTCCCATGTTTGAGACGATACTGTTTAATAGATATTCTGCTCGAACTTACAAGGTGTTTATTTTCAGTCAAAGGCCTGTATCACTTCCCATAACCGACCTTGTTTAATTGGTCATAAACTCTCTGTTCCCCTGAAAACAATTACTGCACAAGTGTATGTCTTTGCTACCTGCTTCAGTGAACACTTTTATCATGTATATCTTTTGATAAGTTTTTATGTCACGACAAGATGCCTGCTATTCTTGTATTCCTGACTGCAATAGCTTTCTGTCAAGAATGTTCATGATAGCAGAGCTTGTGGAAAACATTTGGACCGCTTCTGAGAACAGGGACAACACCATGAAATATGATGGATTTATAGTAATCCAGCTACCACAAAAATTCATGGATGTTTAGCTCTGATTTCTGGTAAAATTTATGACTTTATTTAGGGAACTATTTTTCATGCCGATAGAAATATTTCAAGGCTCGTGTGATTGTAAAGAACATGATACAAGCCAGCGAGTACTACTGTAAGTGTAAAACACGATATATTTGCGGCGTGAAATTTTTGCAAATTGCCACTGGCAATCAATGCATATAGTGTAGTTTAAAACTTTTGTGTGCATTTGAATTTTGCGAATCTTGGCTCTCACAAAATTCGCAAAATTGAAGTGCACGCCAACATTCCTCTTTTCACAGTATTTACTACAGACAATATGGTCAGAGTTATTCCAAAATGCTGCAATGTCTTGGCAGAATGAATTGTCTCGTTTACATTTGTCTTTTTGACAGTGTTTGCGAATGAGTTCCTGGATCTCCTGCAGAGTAAGCTGGAGAGCCTACAGTGCCTCTATTGCGAGAAGACCTTTCGGGACAAGACCGTCCTCAAGGACCACATGCGCAAGAAGCAGCACCGGCGGCTGAACCCCAACAACAAAGCTTATGACCGCTTCTACATCATCAACTACCTGGAGGCGGGAAAGGATTGGCAAGAAGTCCAGGCAGAAAGGGACTTTATTCCTGGCTCACCGGACTCCGAGAATGAGGAGTGAGTAAAAAATAGATTTTCATGGATTCATACCTCCTTGCTCAGGACGCTTGCAGACACAGATTTTAAGACTTAACAGTTATGTGGATACAGTAAATTAGCTATGTTGAGAAAATGCATGTAGGATTAAAAACAAAAATAATAATGTAGGGAAATTTTGTACTGTAAAGTCCTGTGTAGGGGAAGGTCAGTTTGAAAAGATGTTTCAAAGGCATGACAGATCAGAGCTCTTTGAACAATCAACCTGTGAAAGAATCACACAAATCAATTTAGCATGTGTGTCTGCCTAGGCTGCTTTTTGTGATAAGAATGATGCTCACACAGGATATGTAGATTGGCATGGGTTAATGCATTCCATGGGGGGGGGGGGGGGGGAATGGAGGTTTAAAGGAGACCTTTGGATGATTTTCAGACTTTTACATGTGGTCAACTATAAATTGGTTATACTGTAAAAGTGGAAATTTTCGCGGTGTTGAAATTTTCGCGCATTTCGCGCAACCCGAAACTAGCGCGAAAATAAGAGCACGCAAATATTTTTGCTTGCCATATGTTCCAGTAGTCGATGCCTTGATTCCGCGGAATTAAAAACACACAAAACTCTTCTCAGCTCGCCCAGCGCGAAATATTAGTCACGCAAAAATATCCACTTTTACAGTACTGGGTAGTGAGTCTCAGAATTTGTAGTAATTATAGGAATGTTTTTAAAATTTATAACAAATCACAATGAACAAGAATGATGACATAGCAGCCTCACTATAAGAATGCATGTGTAGGGGCTCAAGGAATCAGAACAAAAGACATAAGCCTGCTTAAATTTTACACAGGTGAACTTCTTAAGCATTGTAAAGGAATTGCATTGCTACATTTCTGAAATATATGAGGCTCCTATGTCATCATCTTTGTTCAGGTGTACATTTGTAATTTGTTTTTGGTTTTCAGAGTTTTGATTTCTCTGCTCAAGGACCACAATAAATTCCACAAATCTACACATGGAACTGTTGATTATGTACCACATGATGTGAAATTATGAAAGTCGTCTGGAATGCCCCTTTAAGAAACAAGTGAAGATGTAATGACCTGCAGATCTGTGGTCTTGCATGTGCAGCAAGCCCTCCTCTTTGTTCACAATGGACCATTCACGCTTCTCTCTGAGTTAATATTAGCCTAATTCTCTTTTTCCTTACCTTTGTAGCTTATTTTTTGAAGAGAAGTGACTTCACTTGCTTTCCTATTTCCCTTTTCAAATCTCTTTTCCTTGGAGATGTAGTGTGCAGATCAGTAGATTATATTAAATGGGTTAGCCAAATACCGGTTAGTGATTGGCTAAACAGAGTCACGTGATGGAGGCACATTGGTTATGTTCGCCCTTGGGCAGAACACTGTTGTAATGTTCTCCCATGGGAAAACATTTTCACATAACAAATGGCAAACGATACCAAACGATTGAATGATCATATTTTTCACGCAGTCAATACGATAAATTTGCCTATTCCATACAATGTGAAAAAGCAGATGACCGATTATTGTAATGCATATGCAAGTGTGATTTGAAGGACCCGCGCACAGTGAATTTGGCTCTGTGCGAGCGATCGAGTGCGCTGTGCTGTTGGTTGACGTTGCGAACATGGCTTCCACGGAAAATTCTGCACAAAATGCAAGATTTCCTTCGTTTTCCGACAACGAACTCGACACTTGACTATAATATCAACCCATAACAGATGATGGTATTTGACTAACCCATATAATATAACAGATGATGACTTATGTTGTCGGGAACATGTACCAAACGTTCCACCCTCAGAGTTTGAAATGCTATTTCGGGAGGCTGTTAGTCCCTCAATAGCATTTCAACTTTCATTCAGTATGTTTCCTTAGCCACCAGTCGTCATCTATATAATGTCGTATTGAAAGGTGGTGTGCAGCTAGTTTCATTTTTGTTTCCTTAAGTGTAAATGTGATAAAAAGAATGTTTACAACATGATACCTATCAGGACAACCATTTTTTTCCTTCCCTGTTGGCAGGCGTTGGGATGACTGGGAGGAGGAGCTGCAGACAACTGTCGTGTGTCTCTTCTGCAGACATTCGGTTTCCATGGCAACAGACATCCTGGAACACATGATCGTCACTCACAACTTTAACCTCTCCAATATGAGGGCAAAACAAGGTACTGTGTTTGTCTCAGAAAAAAAAAGCAATGGCATAAAAGATGTGGCATAAAAGATGTGGCACAATGGCAGTAATAGATACCAGTCAAGTCACTGATAAATGATTTTAGAATTGGTTTGGAATGGATTTTCTGTTATTCTTTCTAATGTGTTAGAATAAACAGGTTTGTGTATGAAGATTATTTGATGCTTATTTCATTGTTTCAATCTCTATTTGAAATGAAAACAGTGGAAATGAATATTTTATTACCAACTGGTACCCATGTTTGTTGTTGCTGGAGCACTTGCAAGCGAAGAGGCTACTTGTCCTAGAATGTTGCTGGACAAATACTGTATACGCTATAATTTTCGCGTACATAAATTTTCGCGAATTGCTGCTGTCACACATTTTCGCGAGTGGTTAAATTCGCGATTGGGCGACCAGAGAAAATATGAAGTGGCAAAGAAAGTGAGAATTTTCAACTTACTAGCAAATAAGAATGATACTAGTTATACACTGCAAGAAAAAAAAAATTACCAAACTCTGCGAACTAGTAAGTTATATTTCAACATTTTTGAAGTGGTTAAGTCCATCGCGCTAGATTTCTGACGAGTGGTCCCCTTGCGATAATGGATTGGCTCTCTACAGTATTCGTAAGTAGACGTGGACGTGCGTAAACAAGCTTAGCCAGTATGGTCTGTTCGGTAAGCCGTGACATGGTATACTAGTACTGAAATGTTCGTATCATCAAGGCAAGGGATTCATTTTGGAAGGTAATATTTTCGCGTGTTGTTAATTTCGCGAATAGCTCTCGATTCGCGAAATTCGCGAAAATAAAACCCCCGCGAAATATATAGCGTATACAGTGTTACAAGATGTGATAGCGCCATCTACGGCACACAGTTGTTAGCAGCACAGCCATGAGCTGAGAGAAGTTTGCCTGAGAATAAAGCCTCTGTTTAAAGAACTTGATATTACAGAACTTGATTTATTATCATCTGTTGAGTAGCCTACAGAGTGAATGTGGGTGAAGAAGGTGAAAACTAACATGGTGTCAGGAGTGAAGTGACTTTTGTTCTCTCTCTCAGGCCGTTTGTAATTGTGTCGTCCAGCTGCTGGTCGTGGACATAGTGGTCCCACCGTATATGAACATGTGTATGCTTCCAGTACAGGATTCAGCGGGACTGTCTGCAGTGGTGTTGTGCACAGCCACAGTATGTCGCCATCGGTAATCCTCCCGTCCTGTTTCGCTCGCGATCGCGATTCGTTCCGTATGTTTTCGGTACGCGTGTATGAAGCTGGTCAAGCTGTTCTGACAGTCGCGACGCGATCATGTTTGTACCGATGGAATGCTCTGTTTCAGTGAGCGATTGATATGAATTTTACCATTCTAGAGACTTTGGACTTAGTGTGAAAACCTAATAATACTTTATTGGTAGAGTAATACTAATGTCTGTAAATGTTTAACTCAGAGTGATCTATGCCTATGTATGGATATGGTCTTGTTATCTGGCTATTTAAGCTTATATTTTGTGTGTTCAAAATATAATTAATTTAATAGCCCGAGTCTGTCATGTGTTATGTGTAGATCTCTGGAATATTTTTACCAGGATTTACAATTACAGTTGATGTCCTGAAATTTCATTATCGCGTAACAAAGTTGAGTCGTACTCTTAGTCTCATGGTCGTACTCTTATAGCTCATGTGCATACATGTAGGAGTCAGTACATGCAAATACTTTTATTTTAGCTAAAAGTTGTAATTTGTATGGGATTTTGTCTCACACAGTGAGAATGTACATTGTATATTTTGTACAATGACATTGTAGACTTGAGCTATTTATGACTGAGCCTGAAATTGAGTTATGATAAAGGAATATCAGTAACTTTAGTTGGCTGTACTGCTCATGTACACAATAATTGTAATACATTTGTGAGTAATTACTGTGAGGTGGTTTTGTTTATACAGAACAATGTCTAACACTCAAGAAGCCAGTGGTTCTGCAGATTCTGCACCCGGTCATGAACGTGGTACAGGTTCACGGTTTGTTAAGAGTAATGTCCCTCTTCCATATGCACTCTCCCTTCATGGAGACGTAAAGGAAAATTGGTCTGTTTTTAAGCAATTGTGGGACAATTATGAAATCATAACTGGCTTGGAACATGAATCTGATAGGCTCAGAATTGCACATTTCATGACGGCTATTGGCCCAGATGCAGTCAAAGTGCAAAATGGATTTGCATTTTCTTGTGATGATGACAAGAAGAATTTCGCTGTTGTACTCAAATTATGGGATGAATATTGTAATGGTAGAACAAATGTAACGTATGAGCGTTATAGGTTCAATGTGTGTTCACAAAAGAAAGATGAATCCTTTCAGAATTACTACATTCGTTTGCGTAGTCTAGCAACCACATGTGAGTATGGGAAGCTCACTGATGAGCTAATCAAGGACAGAATTGTGGTTGGCATTACAGATGAGAATGTCCGCAAAAGATTGCTTCAGGAACAAAATTTGACTTTACAGTCATGCCTTGATATTTGTAGAGCTCATGAATCTTCAAAGGCGCAGTCCCAGGCCATGTCTAGTGAGTCGATAGCAAATGTGAAAGCGACCCAAAAGCCCGGGAAGAAAAGTGCTCAAAAACCCAGACATGGGGAAGGCCATTGCAAATTTTGCGGATACACTCATGTACTCAAAAGGGACATGTGTCCTGCTTTTGGTAAAACTTGCAATAAGTGTAAAGGTCAAAATCACTTTGCCAGTAAATGCAAGGTTGCTGTTCATGGAAAAAAGAAATATGGTAAACACAAAGAAAGTGTGAAAGCACTACATGGTGACAGTGACACAGACACTGAGTCGGATGAAAGTGTCATGTCGGTTGAGACAGATAGTCAGCACAAGTACAAGAAGAAAATCATGGGTAGATTTTCAATCAAAGGAAAGAAAATACAGATGCAAATTGACTGTGGTGCAACTGTAAACATTCTTCCAAAGAAATGTGTACCTGATAATGTGCAAATTGAGCAAAGTCCAAGACAGCTCAATCTCTATGGTAATGGTGCAAGCATTGTAGCAGAGGGTACATGTAAAGTCTTGCTAAAAAACCCCAAGAACCACAGAAAATATGAGGTTGAATTTGTTGTTGTAGACAAAGACTGTGTCCCTCTGATAGGGTCTGAAACTGCACAACTCATGAAGTTGATCAAGGTCAAGTATGAGAATATTGCAATAGTGCAGGGTACTGATAGCCATTCACCAATGGTTCACTCTAAAAGTGAAGTCTTAGAGTCTTACAAAGATGTGTTCAAAGGTCTAGGTAAGATGCCTGGAAAAGTGCATCTAAAGACAGATAGTAGTGTTGATCCGGTCATTATGCCCCCTAGACGTGTGCCCATAGCGGTCAAAGAAAAATTGAAGCATGAACTAGATAGGCTTGAAAACATGGCTGTTATCGCCAAGGTAACTGAGCCCACTGAATGGGTGTCTAGTTTGGTAGCAGTCCAAAAGCCCAGTGGAAAAATCAGGGTTTGCATTGACCCACAACACTTAAATCGTGCACTACAGAGGGGTCACTATCCACTTCCTGTGTTAGAAGATGTGTTACCTATGCTAGGCAATGTGAAAGTCTTTACAAAGACTGATTGTAAAGAAGGTTTTCTACAGTGTGAGTTAGACGAGGAGTCATCCTATCTCACAACATTTCAAACTCCATGGGGTAGATTCCGATGGAAAAGGATGCCCTTCGGCATTAGTCCTGCCCCGGAGATATTTCAGTGTCATTTGGATCAAAATCTGGAAGGTCTTCCGGGTATGTACAAAATCGCAGATGACATACTGATCGTAGGACGTGGTGACACAATGGAGGAAACGAACGCAGATCATGACCACAATTTGAGCATGTTCCTTGACAGGTGTCGCGAACGCGGAATCAGGCTGAATCCTGATAAATTTGACTTCAAGCAAGACGAGGTCAAGTTCATGGGTCACATTCTCGCAAGTGATGGTTTGAAAGTGGACCCAGTGAAAGTTGCTGCAATCGCGAATATGCCTGTACCTGACAATGTTGAAGCACTGCAACGTTTTGTCGGAATGGTCAAATATCTCGCGAAGTTTCTTCCGTCATTGTCCGACTTGAGCGAACCACTGCGCCGCCTCACCCATAAAAACTGTGAATGGAAATGGGACACAGAGCAGCAGGCAGCGTTCGACATGATCAACACAAAGTTTGTGAAGCCCCAGTACTGAAATACTTTGATCCAAAATGTCCGACAGAAGGCCAGGGTGATGCATCTCAGAATGGCCTCGGTTTTGTTCTTCTTCAAAATGGACATCCTGTGGCGTATGCTAGTCGCGCTCTTACGCCAGCAGAACAACGGTACTCTCAGATCGAGAAGGAGTTACTCGCACAGGTCTTCGGCCTTGAAAGACATCACGAGTTTGTCTATGGTCGTCAAATTACCCTTTGGACAGACCACAAGCCCCTTGTAGCAATCACGCAAAAACCACTCGCTACAGCTCCAAAGAGGTTACAGAGACTTCTTCTACGACTGAATCGCTACTCAGTCAAGATCCAATACATGCCTGGACCACAGCTCTATGTTGCGGACACGTTATCCCGAGCATACATCAATGACACTCAACGATCTGTGACTGAGGCAGAGATTGAGAGCATTCATCTCATTGAGGGACTGAGAATTTCAGACGCAACAAAACGCGAAATTCAGCAGATGACTGCCGCAGACAGCACGCTTCAAACTGTCATACAGTACATAAGCGAAGGGTGGCCTTCTTCTATCGCTGCATGCGCAATAGATGCTCGCCCGTACTACGGCATACGACATGAAATGACAATGGACGATGGTATAGTCTTCAAAGGCTTAAGATGTGTCATTCCTCGTGCCATGAGAACGAAAATCAGAGACAAACTGCATGCCGCACATACCGGTATTGAGAGCACACTTAAACGCGCACGAGAGTGTGTATATTGGCCATCTATCACGGCAGATCTGAAGGACTTCATCGCGAAATGTGACATTTGCAATGAAATGCCTAGTGCCCAGCAGAAAGAGACACTCCATCCTCATCAAATCCCTAACCGCCCATGGGAGAAAGTAGGCTGTGATATCTTTGAAGTAGACGGTGATAGTTTCTTGTGCACAGTTGACTACTTCTCAGATTATTTTGAAGTGGACAAACTTACCAAGAAAGATGGTAGTGCCATCATAGGTCGTCTGAAACGGCACTTTGCTACACATGGCATTCCAGATTGCGTTCATAGTGACAATGGACCCCCTTTCAATTCAAAGGAATTCGCTGATTTTGCGCAATCCTATGGTTTTGAACTGTCCAAGAGCTCCCCAGAATTTCCTCAAAGCAACGGCAAAGTTGAAGCTGCCGTAAAAATCGCAAAAAGACTTGTGAAGCGGTCCAAGCGTGACCACGGAGATTTCTATCTCAGTGTACTCATCTGGAGAAATACCCCAACCGCGAGTATCGACAGTTCGCCTGCGCAGAGGTTGTTCGGACGCCGCACTAAAAACAATCTTCCTATGGCCGCGAAACTCCTCAAACCAAAGATTGTCGAGGATGTGAAAACGCGAAAACAAGCGTCCCAAAATCGGCAAGCAAAGTACTACAATGCCACCGCGAAAGATTTGGAACCATTGAAGGAGGGAGATGTTGTGCGAATACAACCCAAGAAAAAGCATGTCACTTGGGAGAAAGCGAGGGTAGTTGAGCAAGTTTCGCACAGATCGTACATTGTTGAAACTGAGCAAGGCGTTCGACGTCGCAGAAACCGGAGACACCTTCGAAAAACCGCGGAGCGATATAAACGCGAAAGTGAAATCGTGCCATCTTCGCTAATTCCACAGCCAGTTCAAACGCGAAGTGAAGCGAACAGGAATAGCGTAGAAAGAGCGAGAAGTACAAGCGTTGTACAAGTCATGCCTGAAAATGTACAAGCTCCAGGCCTGACTCGCAGAAGCTCGCGAAACAAACGCTCACCAACATACCTCAAAGACTATATTTGGTCAAAGTGAGCTAAATGAAGAAATAAACAAAAGAAAGAAGGAAAGAAAAAAGTGAAAAGTAAAATCAGTTTGTTTTCAAGATCTTACTTGAAATTATGGAGTATCAGTTATAAACATGTTCAATTTATGATTTTGGAGACAAGTACAGTTTTGCCTATAATTTTTGGAGGTAATCAGAAGTGCCCAGTGCAGTTATTTTAATTATAGGTACTACTGCACATGTTGATATATGATGTCATTCGTCAAAGATATGAAGCTTTATGATTACAAAGCAAAGTTTGAAGTTTAAGTTTACCAGGTTGTTATAAAGTCACCATCCCACTGTCATCTATACTTCCGGTTTTATGAGAACTAATTTACATGCTTTCACACTTTACAGATAAACTTTGACATCTAATGTTTCTTTGGAATTGCAAGTGGTTTAAAGCAATTTTTTTAATTTGTCATAATAGTTATAGAACGATGTTCTTGTCTGTTCAAAAAAGGAAAGGTGTTACAAGATGTGATAGCGCCATCTACGGCACACAGTTGTTAGCAGCACAGCCATGAGCTGAGAGAAGTTTGCCTGAGAATAAAGCCTCTGTTTAAAGAACTTGAAATTACAGAACTTGATTTATTATCATCTGTTGAGTAGCCTACAGAGTGAATGTGGGTGAAGAAGGTGAAAACTAACATACAGTATACTGTAAAAGTGGATATTTTCGCGATCGGCGGGGTAAGAAGAGTTTCGCGTGTTTTTAATTCCGCGCAATCAAGACATCAACTACTTGAACATATGGCGAGCAAAAGTATTCGCGTGCTTTTATTTTCGCGCTAGTTTCGGCTTGCGCGAAATGCGCGAAAATTTCAACACCGCGAAAATTTCCACTTTTACAGTAATGTATAAATCAGAAATATTTCATAATGACTCCATGTTTTTGTAATCATATGCACATATAATACATTTTTCATGAAAGTTATTGTAAACTAGTTGATAAATTACTTGATGTGAAATGAACCCAAATTCATGTTAATACTGGGTGTAGAATTATTTTTTAGCATAATCAAAGAGTACCTGTACTTTGCTTGCCTCTTTTAGAAGGCAGTGGGAATAATACTACCCTCAACATATGTCAGAAACCAGTGGAAAGATTGTGTGCTTTCCAACAAGAATGAAATTTTGTGAAATTCTCTCTTTTTTTTAAAGGTATTGTTGTACATGTATTACCACGACACCACAAATTGTAGTCTTTTTACCCAGTGATTCTTACTTTTGAATGGATTTATCGGATTTCCCTCAAACTTCACTGTTGTGTACTACTACATGTATTTCTGCATTCACTCAATCCACATATGGTATATATTTGGGGTTCATTATCCTTATGACTGGAAAAGCATTTTGCACATGGTTTATCGGAGACCTTCATGTTTGTCATCTCAACTCAGGACTGAACTTCTATGAGCAGATCAAGTTGGTGAATTTTGTGCGGCGCTGCACCCACCAAAGCATATGCATCTTCTGCAATGAGAAGTGTGGATCCAGGGATGTCCTTTTGGAACATCTCGCCTCACACAGGGCAGATATGGAAGATGGTCCAGCCAGGACTGAATGGGACCAGCCACAGTGAGTGTTCCATCATCAATTTTGGTCTGAAGGCAGACAGTAGCATAATTCATAGAGCATTGGAATGATATGTCAAGGGAGCACAGCAATTTGCAAGAATACACCTACTAAATTTTTTTTTTCTGTGTATCTCAAGACAGACTTTGCTCAAATGATACATGTCATGAGTTGATGAGTTCAAGTCTCAAAATTTATGTTCTGTATTGTTCTATTATGTTTGCAATATTATGTTATGCTTCCTACGTGGATACAGTGTATAGAAAATGTATTACAACTGTATTTCATTTTGTCATATTTGAATGTATTTTCACTGAGAAATATGAAAATAAATTGAAATTTAAATGGGCAATGGTGTTTGTGTGCTTGCACATTACAATCAGTCAAGACCTTGAAACCAGTCTACCCAATAAATATTACACGTACATAGTGAGTTTCCTTCTTTTTCAGACTGGTTAAAGAACCAGTGTGCCATAATGTGCCTTTTGTATTTGCCCTTGACTTGCACTTCACAGATGTTGTTGGGTGTTAAAAAACTTGCACAATGTTAGCTCATTGTAAAGTATCATCTCCAGTTCACTTGAGGCACAGGTTCAGCTAGAGCTGAATTTGTGAAAAGCTTGGAAAGGGGGTAAAATACAGACAATAGTAATACCACTGGAGTTTCAGTATTTACAGAATAAGCTGATCTAAAGATATCCAATTCTTCCCAACAGATACCTGTTTCCGACCTACGAGAACGACGCTTTACTGTGTGCCCTCGAAGACATCAGTGATGACGACGAAGAGCTCTCTGCGGCATCGCCGAGTTCCGTCTCCAATGTGCCCATACACGCCGAAGATCAACCCACAACTGAGAACAGCATTCTACTCACAGAGCACGATGTACTGAGGTCACTGGTTTGCGACAGATGACAGCTCTCCCTAGTGGCTCTACAGTGTATGCAAGCCCAACCTTTGCCCAAAGATGGATATCTCTTACTGGCGAGCTGGACATTAAATGTGCAATATGGGATTTGTAGAATACAATGAACATTGTAACAAGGTGATTGTGCCCTTGTTTTATAGGTCACATTTTATTCATGGTCATCCCCTATGATACTTGTGTTCCCTAATCAAGTGGCATCATCTTCACCCTGGCCTTCAGTCATCGTGCCTTTAAAGCCACAATTTACCATTTGCAGATGAAACAGAAATCCAGCATTTGTGCTTCAAAATAGTTCTGAAATTTGAGTTAGGGATACACAACTAATATAAAAATTTGAACCAGTATAATTGATGTACATGTAAGTACACCTTATTGTTAAATATACAAAATATGAAAAAAAGTTATAATTCAAATGCTTCCAGACTAAACCGTCTACAGTTGTGGTTTGTTGAGAAAAATAAACATATCTCCTCATAATAGGCTTTATCGCAAAAAAAAAAAAAAAATCTAAATGATAGGATGTTTTGTGGTACAACAGACCTACACATAATTATGTATCAAATATCATATCTTGAAAATCTCTTTTATAAATCACTGTTCCCAAAGGTAAACAAGACCTCTAATAATTTCCTGGGCCCCATTTCATAAAAGATGTTGGATAGCAACTCTTCCTGGAATGGCAGCTTAACAATAGCAACAGCCCATCAGGAAGCTGGATTCTTGTCATTACCATGACAATTACAATTCCAGCAAGAGTTGCTTTCATATCAACCTTTTAGTATGGGGCCCTTATGACACATGTCAAGGGATATAGAGACTGGGCAGTTTCCTGTACTGCTCCTTGCCTTTGGTACTCCCTCCCATCATTTCTCTGTGAAATTGACAATTTGGAGCACTTCAAAGCTCCTTCAAAACTCTTTTTTTTTTTCACTAGGCATTCAATTCCTAACTCTCTTGGAGGAGTATGCACATTTGAATGTTTTTAAACAGATCGTGTATATGGCGCAATACAAATGCTGTGAATCCTCATGAACATCATGAAGAACCAAAATTAACAGTAACCTGTTTGAAGATACAGTTGTACTTAAATACAGTATAAACACCGTTGTACGAGTAGTCTTAACATACCAGTACCAGTACCAAACCAGTAGAGTAAGAAAGATATGCACTCATAATCTGAAATTACTTGTAAATACAAATGTACATGTAAATGTATGAAGTGTACTCAAAAAGATCTTTTTTTATGTTGCCAATGTTACCTATTTCAATAATGAAACTCAAAATTAAAGTTGTTTCATAAACATAAGTTTTTGGATACGTTTTGTGATTACCAGTACCCTTGCTTGGACAGTTTGACAAAAGCCAAGTGATTTTCGGCTGGCGGTTGAATTGTGTCTTTTGGTGCAGTACATTGGTAATACACATTATTGATTGTAAAAAGTAAGTTAACCCTAGGTTGTACACTGTATAAACTGTAGTATACAGTGTATGTAGTTTATTTACAGGGAACAACAATTCAGATGTTACATGTACTATGCTACAGTGTACTCCCGTTGTAACGAAATGCTCGGGACTGGCAGTTTTCTTTCGTTATAACAAAATTTCGTTATAACCGAACAAATACAACATATGATATAACGAAAACAAGGAAACCACACATAGTACATCATTATATATACATGTATGTTTGTTGAATACTCATCATACACTGGAAAGCTATGTGAATAAGGATGGTACCTTTTTAATTTCGTTTTTAAAAATATTACATTGAATATTTAACATGTAAATAGAAAATGATGGTTTAGGATTCGGTTAAAGGGACTGTACAGTACTGGTTATGGTGGGGATTCATGTTTTGAACATTCCTAGGTGAGATAATGAAAAGCCTCTTATGAAATATGAAAGAGCATGTAATTTTAAGAAGGATTCAACGTTTATTTGACGAAAATTGGTTTTCAAATGGCTAAGATATCCAAAAAAGTGCTAATAATAAAAGGCGACATGCCACAACTTTATTAGGATCTCTTTGTTTCACCTTGTTTTTGGATATCTCAGCCATTTCAAAACCGATTTTCATCTAATAAAGTTTTGATACCCCTTAGAACTGTATGCTTTTTGGCATCTCATAGAGTGGTTTCTGAATATCTCGCAAAACTTTAAAAGCTAAATCCTCACCTCGACCAGAACTGTACACACCCTTTAAGTTCGCTATTCCAAACGTTCGTTTCTTACTTCAGTTTTTTTTTTCCCGTTATAACGGAACACATTTCTTTCGTTTCTCTTTGTCAGTGGCGCTCGGAAAATACTTCGTTATAACGAACGTTTCGCTATAACCATGTTCGTTATAAGCAAATTTTGTACCATAGACTTTAATGGAGATAATTTTGGGACCAGAAGTTTTACTTTATTATAACCGTGTTCGTTGTAATGGGAGTGCACTGTACTAACAAGACATTAGGAAAGGGAAGTGTGGGTGAAATGTGCAGTGCTGGCTAAAGTAGTGTGGCTGACATTTTAAGAATGTATGTCTTTTGTGACTCGGGAGTTAGTGCCATCACAGAAGTCAGAGGTGTGCTGAAAGTGCTGTGTAATCAAGTCAGGTAATACAACGTGTAGTAGTGATTAGATGGAGTCACAGACATTTACAAGATGATAATCAACATTGTAGGCATGAGTAAACTTACCGTTACCTCACTTACCTCACACATTGGCTATCTTGCCAGAATCATGACAGCTACATTGTACAATATGTATACAAGAACACTAGCACACTGATAAGAGTACGCATATGGTATGACTGCCTTGGTAGTCGGTGCGAGGTAAACTACCATGGGTGGTCATTTTCACACAAACAATCCACACTCCAAGTATAAGCAGAGACTCCAACCCTCCCGTTTTCGATGGGAGATCTCCCGCCGAAAGCCCATTTTTGCAAAATCTCCCATTCTCCCATTTGAGATTTGATTTCTCCCACCCTGGCTCTCCGTCTCCCAGTGGAAAAGGATTTCTTACTTATTGCTATTGTATGTTGAAAAAATAAGCCTTGGATAGCACCAGAGAACATCTAGAACCCTAGGAACTTCGCGTTTCGCACACATCAACTTGGAGTCTCCCGTTTGCTAGGGGTTTCGGGCGGGAGAATCTCCAGATCAGGAGGTGCTTGGGGTTGGAGTCTCTGTATAAGGCTTTAACAACAACGCATCCCATCACCAGTTAATGATGAGAGGAGACCATCTTGCATTAGTGATTTGTTGTTTGCCGTCTTGGTAAGATGATGATGTCCTTTGTAAGGGGAATGAAACCCAATTACATGTACACTGTAAGTTGTACCAATGTACAGGTACGTACATGTGGATCGAGTGAATGATTGAGTGAATTGAGTGAAAAATTACAACTCATCAGTGAAGTCTGAGGAAAATCGGACAATCCTACGTGTACGAAAAGTAATTAATTTTCACAGTTTCAGTGCATCCAATGCTGGATGAGAAGACTTCTACAGTTTGTGACATCAGGTACATTGTATGCACGATGTTAAGAACATTTATAAAAAGAATTCTATGAAATTTCATCTTTCATGAAAAGTATGTGTATATGTTTCTTTGACTTGTCAATGACATGAGGGTTGCAATATTCCTCTTGCTTTCTAAAAGAGGCAAGTCGAGCACACTTTCATTTTGCTAAGAAAATTGAAATACACTGTATGTTGAATTTTCTGTTTTCTTTATATCTTTTTTTTTTATACATGTACGTATGTGACATCACAAAGTGTCAGTCTTCTCATCCAGCAATGGCTGCACCACAAATTCAAAAATTCAGCAACTTTTGAACAGATTTTCCGGTCTTCCTGAGACTTCACTAAAGCTTTCTACATACATTTTGTTGCTGAATTTTCTTGGTTCACATACACTTTTACACATATAGTGTATGTACAATACACATACAATGTACGTGTACATGTACAGTGTATACACTCAGGGATGCCAAGTTCAACAAAATTTTATGAGTGAGATTTTCATGACTCGGCATCTCGGCATGCGAATGTGCGCGCGAGCGAGGGTGTGGGAGGGGTTTTTCCCCCCTGTGGAGTCCCACGGTAGGGAGCTTTTTCAATTTTTAGCTCTTAATGGTGCGATCAGGTGCATACTTACAGTAAGTGACTATTTTTTACTTATTTTGAAAGACAAAAGGGAAATATACTTGTACCTTCATTTGCACCTATCACTTTAATTTTTTGAGCTATGCTCATTATTATATGCCCAAGTTGCAGACTTCGCCCGATGCGTGAGAAAAATGGGTGCCATGCGTGAGATCGTGAGATGGCCCCTAAATGCTTGAGTCTCACGCAGAATGCGTGAGACTTGGTAGCTCTGTACACTATACATTATATGTACATTGTATAGTCAACCTTGCCCTGTACACATGTCATTGGACTGAAAAAAAAAAAAAAGCTTTGACTTCGGAAAAATTTGACTAATGAGGGATTAAATTCAATAGAATACAATTTGTATGAAGAGGACTTGAAAAGACCTTTTTTAGGTGATTACTTGACTGAAATGCACAGTTGACTTCAGCAAATTTGACTGCATTTGGGTTTCAATCTTTTTCAGTATCGCTGGAGAATGACCAGCGTATGAATTTCTTGAATTTGTACATGCATGAAGGAATTAACTTCTATATATTAAACCAAAACATCCTCATTTATTTTGAGCACAGTGGGTGGTTTCAAGATTGGTGCTACATGTAGATGTTGGTTTTAGTGCCACCTCGACACTAGCACCAGGGACAATCCCAAACTTGAAGTCATTACGATACATTATTTTAACCCTAACCAGGCCGGGCTTTTTTGGGTGTTCTGTGGCCGGGGAGGGGTTGATTCAACCCCCCCCCCCCCCCCCCGAGATCTCGGCCGTCGATCGCGCAATCACCATGAAATTTGGCACGTGCATTACCTGTGGCGTAATCTACCAAGCTATACATAAAGAAATGGAAATTTTCATCATAATAATTAATTATGCTAATATATGCATAAAATCATACATTTTGCTCTAAATCAGAAATTAAAGCTCCTAGAATCCTAATTTTTGGTGAAAACATTCTTTGTAGCATTCCTAACAATGTACTTGAGAAAAAAAATTTGGTATCAAAGTCAATTTCTTATGTATTTTCTTGTTTTATGAATTTCTTATGTATTTCATTGTTTTTTCGACCTTTTGTTTTATCATTTTTTTTCCGCAAAATTTATGACAGAACCTATTTCGAGCATAATCATGCTAAGATTAATTAGTTTCAGCTTAAAAAAGTGAAAATAATCATATCTTTATGAATAAGAAGAGAAAACTCCATTTGCATAGACTTTATACACAAAATCACGTTTTTGAGCCATTTTCGGTCTGACAGGCATATATAAAACGTTATGCAGCGCCGTAACGGTATGCGCGATTTTCGCGAAAATGGTGTCAAAAGATGCGCGAGACTTGAAAGTAAAAAGTCAGCGAACGGCGCGGTCAAAAAATTTCGCACAGCGGAGTAGTCGCGAAAAATGTCGAGGGGGGGGGGTTGATTCAACCCCCCCCCCCCCCCCCCCCCCCCGGCCTTTTTAGGGTTAATACATGTACATGTAGCAAGTTGACCTCGACATACATGTAGTTCTGGTAGCTAGTGTTTTGCCTGGTGTTGAGCATTGTCTGCTGAACTAAGCTTCACTGTTGCCTTGCTGACACCAGCTTCTAGGGATTATCAAATCAGTCATTTCACACAGTGTTGGTGTTGTGCTACTGTACATGTAAGTACAGTGTATGTGTGAGACCCACATTTACATTGTACGTTCATAGATACACATTGTACATTGTACATGCACAGTCTATGCTTTATAATGCAATGGTGGTCCATGGAACGAGCACAATCACTCTCCACATGGCCACATACATAAATCTGAGCCTGAAGCAAAACAGTACAGTGAAAAATTAAGATTGTTGTACAACATGTACTTTGAAGTAGAGATGAAATTTGTGGCATTTTAATCGGTCTTCCCCATCACATCTACATTTTTCCGTTTATTGTATTTGACTTGAACCAAGCGCCATCACGTTTTTCATCATGCAATTCCAGTGTGGTTCCGCATACTACATTGTATGTGATAGTGTTCAGATAACACAACCTGTAGCCTGTAGGCATTGGGAAACAAATATGTTCGGTATCACTTGCTTTTATCCGACTGTTGGTGTTGAAGCTCGATTTTAATGTATGTAGTAATTCAGGAGATAACACTAGCACCAGCACTAGCACAGAACGTGAAATCACCCATGGTCACAAATAAATAATGGAGGTCATTCCGAATATATTTGTGAAACTAATGAAATTATGTACAGCTGTACATACATTGTATTTGTACATTTGCAGTACATGTACCTACAGTTGTACAGGAAGTACAAGGTTACAGAGCTCCAACAGAGGCATATCCAGAGGGGGCGCGTGCCCCTATTTCATTTTTTTTTAAAACAAAAGAAATAAAAAGGAAAAATGGGGGGGGGGGGGCGTGCGCCCCCTTTAATTTTATAAAGGCGCCTCTCCTTTATGGAATTCCTGGATCCGCCCCTGACAAAGACTACAATTTGTAAGAATGAAACCCAAATACTGAATACTGTACATAAACATTATGTGGATTGAGTGAATGCAGAAATATTACCAGTTGGCTAACACCTCAGTACAATTTGAGGAAATTGGACAATCTATTCAAAAGTTACGAATTTTCAAATATAAGTTTCAGTTCTGCCATTGCTGGATTGGAATGGTACAACAGTTTGTGATGTCACAGTACGACAATGATACCGGTATAAAGAAAACAAACATGTACAAAAATGTATACCGGTACTAGTATTACTACTTTTACTTTCTTATCACAATGAATAGACCTACAGTGTATATATACAGTGCACTCCTGTTACAACGAACACGGTTCGTTATAACGAAGTAAAACTTCTGGTCCTAAAATTATCGCTATTAAAGCATATGGTACAAAATTTGCTTATAACAAACACGGTTATAGTGAAATTTTCGTTATAACGAAGTCTTTTCCGAGCACCACTGACAAAAACAAAAGAAATACGTTCTGTTATAATGAAATGCGGATCGCTTTCGAAAATACGTAGCGGAACAAGGCATTTACAGCGTCTCTGCATGGGCGAACGCGTCACATCACTGTGTGTTCACTTGGTGTGTCATGCAGAGTTTCCGAGGGGAACATGCGTTATTGTAATACAATAATTTGAAATTGATTAACTATTTGTTTTATTGTTCACATAGCTTTAGTATGACAAGTATTCAACAAACAGAATATCATATATGCGTGGCTTCCTTGTTTTCGTTATATATTGTATTTGTTCGGTTATAACGAAATTTCGTTATAACGAAAGAAAACTGCTGGTCCCGAGCATTTCGTTATAACGGGAGTGCACTGTATACTTTTCATTGAAAAAAAATGTGGAATCTTTAATTTTTTTTCCACTTTACATTTTCATGTATCATTGTCCTACATTGGTACTACAGTATGACATCCATCATGAATTGTTGTAATCATAATACCAAGCAATGACCATGTACCGAAACTCTAAAAAACTGTAACTTTCGGATAGATTGTCTGATTTCCTCACACTTCACAGATGTGTTCTAGACACTACAGTACAAGCTGTACTACGATTATATGTATTGCAGTACATGTATTCACTCAATCTACAATTTGTAATGTACATACCAGGGGATGTGTTTTGCTGACATACTTTGTACAGTTGTACTGTACATTGTACATTTGTAATACACTGTATACAAAGTGTATTGTACATTGTACAATGTACATGTATGTGTATTTGGATTTCATTCCCCTGTTCATGTAAACATGTGTACAGTGATGTACAAGAAAAATAAAAAGAAAAAAGGAAGCTCGTTCAAAATTCACTGAGGAGCATCACAGTACAATACAAAAATCAAAACACAATATGATTTACATCACATTTCAATATTTTATTCACAGGTTCCTGCAATGAATTACAGCTTACATGTCGGAATTACATTGAACATTATCACTGACAATATACAGTTTACACACATGTACACCTGTAATCAGCACATCACATCTATAAGGTTTAGGGCATGTCATCAGTGGACAAAAGATACCTTCTAATTGATGATCAAAGTCTACAATCGTACATGAAAAATTAGTCCTGGCAACAGAGACTTAAAGAGAACCAAATTGCATGCAGTATGCTAAGTTGTACACATATAATATGTTGGTTGGCTTCTGCATGTACATCTGTACATGTATGTAATGACTAATCTTCGACAAAATACTGCTCAGCTTGCATATACAATGTAGGTGTATCACTAAATTGTCTGTAACTCATTAATTACAATGTACACTGTTTCTTCTCATTTTAACAGGTGTACCTTAATAAACGTGGCACATGTGCAAACGTCTAGATGTACTATGCATCATTGTCTTACACTGTATTTTAAAAACCTATCCAAATAAAAAACAAAACATGAACACGTACAATGTACATTAAGATAATTCAAAATTATTTCATTTCTCTATTGTATACATTCTACACGCACATTCATGCAGAAGTCCTCGTGGCTCATCAGTGTTAATTTCATTCTGTAAACCAAATAAACATGCATACCATGACAAATATTACAAGAGTGTGAACTTCACAACAAACTGAAACACAGACATTCTACAAAACGAATATGTAATGCAAATTTATGTCTCCTATATTGTACTACAATTTGTATGTATGTACATTAAGAACTCCTTACAATTAAACAATGCAGAACCAGTGGTATCTCGTATCACTTTCCTTTCTTAATACATTTGTATATACAATGCATCTAATTTTATCAACCCAAAATTCTGACTTGAAAATAAGTGTACCTTGATTTGATAGTGTTTTGACTTCAGTAAATACTTTGAGACTAGAAGCTTTTATTTTACTGATTTTGGTACAACAAACATTGGGCAAGTTGTCACTTGTCAATAAATACCGAATTTTTTGTTCAAAGGAAATAAATCCACTGAGTAATCCCTTGTGAACAACATGCTGCTTTTTTTTTTGGGGGGGGGGGGTGGTGAGAGGAAGGATACTGTACATGTAGATCAGGGGTCGCACTTAACTTTTTTTTTAACTTGCCAGACGGACTACTTAGAATCAATTTTGACACTGAAGCAATATTTTGGCTAGCCAGACGGACTAGTTACTTCAGGATTTTATGATTTTTAGTTAGTCCGACGTGATTTTGGGTGGCCAATGGCCAGCGGACCATTGCCAATTTCGAACCCTGTAGATAGGGGAAAAAAATCCGCACACATGTCTGTTATTCCAGTGAAACCTAGATACAAAACATTTTTTTAATGAACATGTACTGTTGTAGGTCTTTGTAATAACGATTATAAAACAAAAAACATATGAAAGTGCATGATCTATACATGTCTTGTGGTATAAGCTGAAAATGCTTTGGGAAGATGTGGCAGAAAGACATAACAGACTTTATTTTTGTGTTCACTATTGGCATTAAAAAAAAATGATAACATTACATGTATATGACTTCCAAAAGAATTACTGAACTGAAAAAAAAATAGTAATAACACAGGTGGTAGTAAGCAAAGAACTATGTAAGTGTAATCTCTGTGCTTTTCTTGTGTATCAGCATAAAATAAGTATGATTGTATGCATACATTTAATAGAATGTGTATATACACATAAGTCGTGGTGCATGCTGAACGGAAGCAAGCACTACTGTATGTACAGTCAACCTTGCTAAGTCGACCTCACATAAATGGAATAATCGCCTAGAGTACTGTAAGTCGAAGGTCTTTTCAAGTCCTCTGCTCTTTACATTCTATTGATTTTAATCCCTCATAAGTCAATTTTCTTAAGTCAAAGCTATTTCTTCAGTCAAAATAGATTCGACTTAAACAAAGGAACAAGTTGCTCTTTTTGTGTAAGGGTCAACGTGCAAGATTTTGCAAATGTTAGAGCATGTGAGGAAAGTCCATGTCAAGCTTATTTTATGGAGTCAAACCTTTGCTCGAAGTACTATACGAGGGTTAAAACACGGTTCCACTGCACAAGTTTGAGAAGTGAGCAGCTGAGAGATGACCCCACATTATTGCAGCCAAAAATTTGTCTAGACTCATGATTGCTTCGAAATGCTTACAAACTGCACTTCTGATGGCTTAGTCCTGCTTAGATTGCTTCCTACAATTAAAAGGATTCTTGCAGCATACACAATGGACACAAAAATGCTGCTGCAGAAAACTTGTATCAATCACAACACAGACAGTCTCTGCACAATCTTAGGAGTCCTACTAACATACTGTATTAAGTTGACATTGTGAAACAGCTTAACTATCACTTACTGTATTTAGCACCCTCCTGGATTTCATGACACACAGGTTGTACATGTACTTGTACATTTCTACATCCCATACTGCATGCAATACACATAGGGTATGTTCTGAATATTGTAGAATCAGCAGCAACTACCAACGTACATGTACACCTGTACATTGTAGTAACAAATAAATGTTACACGTACGATGTACTTTTACATTTAAATTGTTAAGACTATTGCCAGACATTACATCACGCCTGGTCGTTCTTTACAAGTAAAAACTGCATAGCATGTTGAATAATTAACTTTTATTTGGTCATGATGACTGTTGGAAAAAAAAATGACGTACTGTAAAATTAACTAGAAAAGTGCTAAACAGCCCTATACACAGTAGCCCACCCTTGCAAGAGATTGTTGTTTTTGGCTTTGTTTTTTTTTTTTCCATATTAAGCTCTTTGTTCTGTATTTCAGATGAGCATAGAAAGTTGTTTACATTGACATTAAGGGCTTTCAAATTACAGCTTGCAGATGCATCATTTCCCTAATCTAAAACCCACAAAAGATGCATTTCAAGCCATTTTGGATATGCCACAAGAACAGAAAATAAACTTAGCCAGGAATTTCAAGGATTCTCCCATCTCTTACTGCAAAATTAAGTACACTGTATGTGTAGGCAGTTCGAATCCAGTGGGCTTGCAAGGGAGGGGTACTAAATTCAACATTAAGGAAACACAAGAGTATACAGAGTTGTATGCGCTGACATTCATCTCGTTAACACTTACAACATATGCAGAACTGATATCATCTCAAAATGATCGAACATGAACTGATTACAGTGGATTACATGTACACAATGTATTTGTAGATATGCACAGCGCTCTCTCAGTAGAAATTCCCCTTCGATGAAGACGAGGCGACATGTTGTAGCTCAGCACCTCTGCCAACCGCTCTGCTGGAACTCCCTGTCCATCTCTCAATGCATCCTGGTAGTAGCATCACTATCCACCGTGAGATTTTTCAATTCATGCAATCATATAAACTGTCATGATACACTACTGATCCTCCAAGCAATTGGGTGGCACCACAAAGACACAAATTTAACCTGAACGCACACATTTTGTATTCACTCCACAGGATCACAGAGTTCCGGATGCATTGGATTTTTCCCCTCCCTGGTTGCACAGATATTTCGCAGGTGTTATCACATTTTCCATAGAACTGTCACTTCACATGCTCTCCAATGCACTTTTACGAAAGTGACTGGCTAAGATGATTCTCCTGACTCCTGGGTGGGTGGGATGGACAACAAAAACACAAATTCGCACTCACTGTGATTGAAGCCAAACAACTCTGCGAACACATGATTTCCAGCACTTCATCAAACAAATAGTAAAAATGATGGGGCAGCCATAAGCTCCACTTGACACCAAATCTACACAAAACTGGCAGAATCTCCGAATTTTAGGTTTTCACAATTCACATGCGAGGACAGGATTTAAACACACATTTTGTCTAACACAGCAGAAGTGGTTCTCCATGTTGTACACAATGTGTTTCCCTACATGCTTGTATCAGTACGCAGAAGGAACTAACTAATTTAAGATGCAAATGTAGCGGCAATGTTAACACGGTTATTCCCACAGGACTCCACACAGAATGAATTCCAAGATACACATTGCAGTTATTGACTACAGTTGTATGAGCTGTTTGCAAGGCTGGCCGTTGAAATGCCACACAATTTTCTTTACTCATTCAGACTGGCATCTCCAACATAAAACAAAAAATAAAAATTGTATAGAACACATGTGTAGAACCACAAATACCAATTGCTTTCTCTTCACAGAAGATACGTTTGGTTTAAGAAAATTTCCTCACTTCCATTGGAAGTATGTCTGGAACATCACATCATCTTTGTTGTTTTTGTTTTTGTTTTTTTCTACAAACAGCTGTTGATATGACCAAAAAAAAAAAAAATGTCACATGGCCATGCCAATCCTGTTTTTTTCTCACTCTACTTCCTTTCCACAATGCAATGATGGCAACATCCCTGGCGGAACACAAAAATCACCAAATTATCATCAGCAATTCTGTTCCTGGTTGCACACCGCAGATATCCACTACACTTGTACAACAGAGGCAATGGTTGCATTCTTACCTTCCGTGTCCCAGCTAAGATTCACTGTGGCTGCTATTAGCTGCTGGCAAATTGGTTCCATAGCACAGATTTGTCCAGCTGAGTTGACAGGCAGGCTTACATTGTAGCAACACACATCAGCAAATTGAGCATTACTTCAACATTGGAGAGCATGCTGGTGCATAGGGGGAATATCTTGACGCCCTTTACGCAACATTATGGTATGATTGAGGTGGTGGGAGAATGGATTACACTGTTTGGGTAGGGCGAGATTTGAATCAGGCGTAAAAAGTAACGTTTCTAGAGATCACATTCACATTAAGTATATTCAGAGCTCATTTCAAGCTTGCAGATTTATTCGACATATTGTGCCAAGATATGTGCCAAGAACAGTAATGACATGTCAACATTTCTCAGAATCAAGGTACTCTGACATTGTTCCATCCACAGGTTTATGGTTTTTCCTCCGTCACATTGCAGTATCACACATCCACAGCACTGCTGAGCAAAGATGCATGTGAACAAAACCACAATCACCACTGGAGAGATAAAGCACCAAGTATGCACAGGCTCACAGCATACTCCAAAAAGTAAACTTCCATCCATGCTAACTTGATGAAGGGCCATTGTTCCATTTATACACAAATGAAATACGCAATCACAAGAACATGCAATTCCATTAAAATCATGAAGACAGATTTGCTTTCCACATAAAATGTAAATGCTCACGTCGGTCAGTCACATGTTAACGCTGAGATGCAACAGCATTTGATCCCTCCTGGCAAGTTTTCACAAAATCTTGTCACGCATCATCCAATGCTTCCACAGGGTATCTTTCCAATATTCTGGTTGCAGCATCTTGACACTCAACAAGATCTCCATAAGTCCTTCAGAAGACCGTCAGGTATGGTGGCATGTATTGACAGGCTACAACGGCCTTCTATTTGAATAATTTAAAAAAGTAATGTAACATGGAAAACGTCTGGAAACTAAAAACAGTATTTCAGCTTTAAACAAACAAAGAAAAAAGAAGAAGTAAAGGGTAATTTCTGTCATGTTTCCATAGTTTCGTACTAAAATATAACCTGCACTGATGAAATGGGAAGTATTTTTGAAATTAACGTAATACAAAAAATGAGAATTAGTACATGTAAGGAATGACAATGATTAGGAAATTTCATGTGGGTAAACAGTTTCAAGCAACTTGGATATGAACAAGTGTGTTCTACTTGTATAGCATACAGCACACAGTGCACATGTAAGTCACAGTAAAAGTGAAAGTGAATGATACAGGATATGTGAAGAAGTACCATAGGATCAGGGCAGAATGTGTGATTCAATAATGTGACTCACATTCATAGGATACAACTACACAGGTGGATGTTTATACCGGTAATTAAATTGGGCTTTGATTGCTGTAAATATTTTACTACTATTACACTTGCAATCTGAAAAAAAAAAAAAAAAGGTAGCCACACTGAAAAGTTCAATGACATTTGTATGCCCTAGCTGTTGAAGTCAATTTGGGAAAAATTGCAACAGATTACGTGTTGTTGTTGTTTTTTTTATTTAAGTTTCATTTTACATCCTGGAGAGTGTTATTTACTTTTATTTCAATCAAAGATAATCTGCACTGGATGCATTGTGTGCCAACTTTCAAAACAAACAAGTGTGCTATCACATGCAGTGTTACATAATTTGCATTATCACTTCACCATGAACACATTGTTGATACGATATGCTGAAAGCTATGCACTATTGCCTCCATCCTAATTTTGTAAAATGAAAGAAGGAAAATCATTTTACCGACTAATGTCATCAGATACCATAAAACCCCGAGTTCTGACAATACTAAATGAGGGTGTACAGGTGTACATACTTGTACATGCTGTTGCATTCGTACATGATAAACTATTACATTTTTTGTGTGTTTTCATACAGTAATACAAATCTTAATTTAACTATTAGAAAACATTTGGACTTGTACAGTTGTACATTACACCTGGATGGTGTAACATGCATACATTACATACTGACTGCTTTCAGAGCACTGTGATGATACACAATGTACAACGGTATTGCTCCCAGCAAATCATACAAGCCACATTACACTCATAGTTTCATTACAATACACCACTTTTCAGCTTACAAAAATTGTACACCAATTCTTGTTGATTAAGTGTTTAAATGATTCCACAGCATTTTTTTTTAAAAACATGATGCACCTACATGAACTATACATAAATCCCCCCTACAACTAAGTAATTCAAATTAATACTACATTTGCCTATTCATACAGCAGACACAAAATGTGCAATGATGTAGACGAGCCTCTTTAAGCAACCCCCTTCACAATAATCACGACAAGGTGATCATCTTTGCTTGGCTCTGGACCAAGTCCCGGGGCAATGTCAAGCAAATACTTGTGACTAAATTCACACGGAGGAAATGCATGAAGAACACCAACATTATCCTTGTTCTGGGCAGCACTAACTGGCAAACTAATGACTCCAGCAGCTTGCTTCTGTTGGAGGTAAGTCACCAAATTCAATAGTGCACGAGACTGAGCACCAGATGGCAGGGTTTCAGAATCATCACTTGTTCCTGGCATAGCTAACAAGACAGCATGATCCCCAGAGCCAGCTTGGGAGATTCTTTTACCAACTTCCTCCAGTTTGGGGTGGTCCAGGCGGAGCCGCTGTGTGATCTTCAGAGCAGATTCGTCATTTCCTACGTCATGTGGAAGAAGATTTGCAGCTGTATTTGCATCCCCTCCAACGAGAAACATACGTGTTGCAAACGCACTGTTTTTCAACACCAAGTGGCCCCTCCATAACATATTGAGATATTTGACAAGATCGGGCAGTCGACTAATTCCATCAGGAATTTTGGAACGTTTCCCTCGCTTGTGGCGCCGCTCCACTGGTTGGCCATCAAAATCAGCATCAGACAAATCACTGCTTAAAGATCGTTGACGCCGAACTCTCTCCACTGGGGAAGTCTCCCAGTCCCGTCCACGTGGCGACACATCTCCTCGGTGTTTCCTGTGGTCTGGAGACCAGTCTCTGGATTCTATGCCGGGGGATTTACGGCGCCTCGCAGCTTTATTGTTTGGTGGCGACCAATCATCTCGAATATAATCGTCTGGGGAGCCAGGACGTTTTCGACGATTGTCCATTCTCTGCATCATTCTTCCAGACTGGTCATTCTCTTTACGAATCCAGGTGTCATTGCGACTGTATCTGTTTCCAGACTGCCAATTTCCTCGGTTTTGCCCTTCATAGCTTCCTCCGCCTCCCTGCCACTGATCTGGGCCATCCCGATACGGCGGGGGTGACAGATCTGGACCAAAATCCCTGTCTTGATTGTAACGAGAATACCCTCTGCTGCTTATTGAGTCATCATGACGTGATGGAGAAGGCTGGTACCTGAATGGCTTCTTCAGAGTCTGAAAGCCTGGTGCTTCAGCAAAGTCAACTCTAAGCCGCTTGTCCGGGCCTCCAAGGGGTATCCCACGCATCTGGCCTGCTGCTGCCTGAGCCGCTTCCACAGTCTCATACTGAATGTAGGCAAATGAATCACCTTTGGTGTAATCAATCTTGCGAATAGCTCCAAAGCGGTCAAATTCCCTCTCTAGCACACCAAGTGTTATCCATGGGCCAAGCCCACCAACCCACAAACAATTCGTTGGGGACTGCTTGCCATAGCCCGTCTTACACTGGTTCCTACCAATATATTGACCAGACATTGAAATAATTGCTTTGTAAGCCATATCCAGGTTTTCAAATTTCACAAATGCAAATGGATTTCCTTGGCCCCTTGGAGGATACTTGATATCCACATCTTCAACAAAACCATACCTCTCAAAATGATGTCTAATTTCACTCTCCGTGATTCCTTCCTCCAAATTGCCACAAAACACTGTTCTTGTTGCCTTTGGATCATCCTCGGGGAGAAACATTGCATCACGTTCCCTATCACGGCCTTGACCTTGATGGTAATTATCATTTCCATAATTACGTCTGTTATCATACTGATAATCTCGGTCCCTACCCCTTCCTCCACCCCCACTTCCCATGTCTTGCCTAAAATTTCTTCCCTGCATGCCACCATACTGACGTCTTCCTTGAAAATCATTGTTTCTCGACATAAATCCTCCATCTGAGCCCTGATCACGATTAGTGCGATTCACAATGGCTACAATGTGAAGCGGTCTGGCAAACAAGGTTAGTCGATCTCCACGAGCTTGCTTCGCATCATGTGCCTGCTCAGGAAGGCGAAACTTGACATATGCAATCCGCTCATTTTTGGCGTTGTTGAACACCACACGCACATTCACTTCACCATACTTTTTGAATTCATGGAAAAGGGCATCCCTGATTGCAGTATCAGACACATGAGATGGAAAATTGGAAATTCTCAAACAGTCGGGTTCCCTTTTGTAACCATCATTGTGGAAACTTTGTCCACGATCGTAGTTTGTGTATGGTTCATGATCTCTATCGTCACGCTGAGGACGCCTATCCCTACCATCCCCACGCCTGTCCTCTCTTTCCATACTTCTCACTCGCCCTCCCATTTTTCCACCTCCCCTACCGTCATACCTGTCACTTCCAGGGCTCATTCTATCCCTTTCTTGCACCCTTGGCATGTCAGGGCTTTCTCTCATCCTCCGCATGGGTTTCCTTCCCTGCTGCCGGTCCATGTTTACTCTGTATTTGCCTCAGATTTGAGATCGGCTTGTTTCTTCTTGCATGCCTGCCACAGCGTTTTATCAAAAGAATATGGCTGCTGTATGAACATCCGGGTACCGGGCATCTAGCTTGCTAGCTTTGCATACGATCACACGATAGCCGCCCCGTACTGTAGCATGCTGCCTGTACATGTACTGAGGGCGTTCAATCAAGCCACTACGCACAGAGACACAGCTCCTCACAGATACACATGTAGTTCTATGCAGGCCTTACACACGCTACTTCAGACAAACAGACAATAGCGGCGGCGTTTGTGCAGCCTTCTCTCAAGCCGTTCATTCCATTGAACCCGCAGCTACGAATCTAGTAAAGTAGGCTTTACTTGAGTATGATTTTGTAGTGTTTGCACAATAAATAACACACCGGCGTGGAACAAGTTGAAAAATATTGTTTTGCGCTATAAAGCTTGAGCACATGATACTAGTAGTTCATAGGCTTAATTTATGCACAAACCAGGGAGATGGTCCCACCTTCCTGCACAAACATAGATGGAGTTAATTAATGCACTGGTAAACGCTATCAGGTAAAAGAGAGCATTCTCACTGCATTTGTCAAGTATAGAATTTGTAAACTCAACACCAACATGTTAATTGACTGGCCTGTCAAAACTAAAAGGAAGGGGTGGGTTGTTGTTGTTGTTGTTGTTGTTGTTTTTTTTTTTTTTTTACTTCGTATTGTCTCTCGGTCCACTTAATATCTTTCTAGCATGAATCTAGAATTCTATACAGATAGGTTTACACAAGATAGAAAAATAGTTAGGCCTATAGGAGCAATAATAGAGGCCAAACAAGTCTCTATGCCATCTTTTTTTAATTTTTTTTTTCTGGCCACAGTGCACCCAGGTAGGCCTACATCACCATATCAAATTATTCAGAATTATTGCCTGATCTTTGGGAGGGCCAACGATCTGGTGGTTGCTTGCACGTCAAGGTATCTCCTAACCAGAGCTTCTCCATAGCAACCACATAAAACCAATCATTATTCAAATTCAAATAAATAAAATACATGTACAAGTATGGTAAGGGCCTATATGCAGGGATATATTTATGTGTGTGTAGGGCCTATATATATATGATATACATATCTACATATGTATTTGTGTATATATTTATATATATATATATATATATATATATATATATATATATATATATATATACATATATATATAAATGCCCATGATCAGACGTGTTTTCATGTCTGTTTCAGAAACGGGTTTGATTAAGATCTTTTGTCACACCATGGGCACTGATGAAGAGTGTGACCTTGCCTTTCGGTATTTGAGAGCTATGCTCCGTTTTTAAGATCTTCAAGATCTAGGATTTATTATTTTTTTTCACGGCGTTCTTCTTCTACTGATTCGTTAACTATATATATATATATATATATATATATATATATATATGCATACATATATATATGGTATTATTATCCGCGTGTTGGAATAAGAGCATGAAGACGATGAAGACAAACAAGTTGACATAATGCATTAGAATCCAACTTCATTTATTTGTAAACCAAATTTTCGACCCTTGCACCAGCTTCAAATACAAATATCACTGTTACCCGAGGAAGATCCGTGCAAGGGTCGAAAATTTGGTTTACAAATAAATGAAGTTGGATTCTAATGCATTATGTCAACTTGTTTGTCTTCATCGTCTTCATATATATATATATATATATATATATATATATATATATATATATATATATATATATATATATAGGGCCGGCGCAGCGTTTTCAAAAGTGTGGGGCCCACTTCCGGGTTTCATGAGCTAACAAGCAACAACAAAAAAACGAAAAAAAACAGAAAAAAAAAAAAAAAAAACACGTCGGCTCATATCTTCTCCCCGTCCACTTCCGGGTTTCTTCAGCTGACAAGCTCGTGATTTCTGTATTATCTCCTGAACTTCCTTTGTACACATTTGGTATCTCTGCTATTGTATACACTGCATCTGACTCGTACCTCGCTCGGGTGATCACGCAACTCTCAAGAAGTCTGTGCCGCGGACATTGTTTTCTTTGTTTTTTTCTTTTTCTTTTTACTTTTTGGCGTTTATATTTCTCCAATTCACAAATTGTCATTCCTTTAATTACAATCATAACCAAGTAAGAAATAATCTCACATCCGCATTTGGGAATCTACACCCTACAAGCAATGCTTCTATGTAGATTCCTCATATTTCACATGTTTTATTGTCTTATAAGCTGTACTTGACAATTCATCCAGGCATTTGTATTGTGATGTTTATGTTTCATGTATTTGTTGAAATGTGGAATATGGAACAATAAAAAACAAAACAAAAACAAACAAGCAAAAGGTCCTCAGCTCATCTCTACCCGTCCACTTCCGGGTTTCTTCAGCTGACAAGCAAAAAAAAAAAAAAAAAGGTCTTCAGAGAAAAAATTTAACCTTATCGCCGCCATACTTCAAGATCTCTATCTATTTCTATTTTAGTGCCACTTACGTACTTCCGGGTTAAAAAAAAAGTGTGGGGGCCCAAAGTGATGACACCTTATGTATTCCTTTGTATGGTGCACAAAAAGTGTGGGGGCCCGAGCCCCCACGGCCCCCACGGCTGCGCCGGCCATGATATATATAATAGACAGCAGTGATGAAATAAAAAAAACACTAAAGACAAAAAAGATAAAAAACTAGGCTCACCCTCTGCACTACAAGCTAGAAAAACACTACTTTGTATTGTGTTCTTTGCCCACAAGCTTTCCACAACGTAAATTTCTACTTTCATATATGAATTAATGAATCAATTTTTCTTGGTTATGGGAGATATATTTATGATATATACCTTGGAAGGATTCATGCAGAAAGTGTCTGATTTAAAAAAGGACATGACAGGGGCGGAGCAGCCGTGGGGGCCGTGGGGGCTCGGGCCCCCACACTTTTTGTGCACCATACAGAGGAATACATAAGGTGTCATCACTTTGGGCCCCCACACTTTTTCAACCCGTTTTGCTTGTTAGCTCATGAAACCCGGAAGTGGCCCCCACACTTTTGAAAACACTGCGCCGGCCCTGCATGATACTATGTAACAGTGATTAGAAAGAGGGGGCTATGTCAAGTGCATTAATTGTGTCAAGGGTTTGGCGACAGTGCAAAGCAAATTATCTACTTTACTGACTCAAAAGATATAACATACATGAGCCTTTAAACTTTTTTCATATCAACTCATCATGGTGGTGGACTGTGTGAGCATGGATGCTACCACAATGTTAGGCCCATGGTGCACATGTTGTGTGTTTGCACATGATTATGTGAGTATGTAATACAGAAGCCTCGTACACATCCCCTCAAAATTTTCCAATAAACTTGTACTTACAAAAACAACTCTTCTAAAATCAAACACACACACACACACACACACACACACACACACAAGCATTGTCTCCTTTTCTATTAGAGTACATATATATGTATTGAATTTAAACCTGCGAACATCTACTTCTTCTTTATACCTTCATTAATTGGGACAAAAATTTCACTTCCCCAGAAAATTATGTACTGCTCTAAGCATGGAAAATATATGGGTAAATATCATTGTTATCTGTTATTCAATAAGAGTGCACAGGACGACTGATTTACAGTGGCTCTGCCAAATATATTGTGTGGATTCACTTTGCTGTCACAATGACAGAGCATTTACTTACCTCTACCAGAAGGGGGAATTATTATCAACGTAACATATGCTAAACAAGTCAAAGGAATGTGCACTTTAAAAAACAAAAACAAAAAACGATAATATTGTAATTTTGAGGAACTTTCTCTAGATTTTCTTTCTATTGTTGCACTAATGTGACATCACAAATTGCCATGCTTCTTTTCCAAAATGGAATTTCCAGCATGGATTTAAACAAAATGTTGAAAATTCACAACTTTCTAATGCAATGTCTGAATTTCCTGAAACTCGAGTAAAGTACTAATATTTCTGCATTCACTGAATAAAAATGCATGTATAAGGGATAAACTCCCCATACACAAGTACAATTTCTTCTTTCATTGACCTTGGATCATGTATATGTACATTGAGATCATTTACTTTACCGAGATGTCAAAGTGTTTATTTCTCTCAAGATTGTGAGGTTTCTACCATGCTTGCTGATGACTACAACTACAGCATTCAAACTATCTTTCACGCCCTTTTTTATCAGTTGTGTAACTGAACCAATCATAGAGCATATTCCATACAAAATGAAGCAATCTGCAAAAGTGTAGAGACGTTTAGTTCTGTTGACAAGGTCCCTCTACATTGAAGAGAGACAAGCAAGCAAGCAAATAAACAAATCATCTTAGGAGGAAAACAGGTTCATTATTTTTTTCTGTCACATGTTGTATAAATGTAAATTGAAGTCTTATACGTGTATCTCATAAGTTATCTTTCAAAGTACACACAAACTTGCAATAACCGAGTACACGTACAAGGACAAGACAATATTCTCTCAAGAAACATGTATCATATTCCACGAGGTAAATCATCAGTGAAATGTTTATTGTGCATATTTCACCAGATCTTCAGACAAATTGCACACTTGTGTTCAAGAAGTTTGCAGTAGTGGTTGCAAAAGACCTAGGCATGATTACTCTCAAAGCTATGACACATAAGAACGATAAGATAAAATTCCGCCCCCCCTTCAGATCTCGCCTATGGAACGCGCGATCGCGCCGAAAATCGGCACACGCGACGCCCGCGACGTATTCTATCAAAATGTATGGTTGCTTTCTCCGAAAATTTTTTCTTATATTTTATATTAATTAACTATTGTAATTTATGCATAAAATCAGTTTTGGGCTCTAAATCACTTAATAATGCTCCAATTAAGCTAATTTCTTTTTTAAAATGTTTCTTGCATCATTCTCCTGAGACATAGGATAAAAAAACATCTGTATCGAAATTAATTTCTTATGTATTTTATTGTTTTTTGAATTTCTTATGTATTTCCTTGTTTTTTGACCTTTTGTTTTTGTTTGTTTTTTGGCCAAAATTTGTCACAGACATTTTTCGAAGCATTATTATGCTAAAATGAATTCATTTTGGCCATTCTAAGTGAAGATATGAATTTTTATGTGAATTAATTGAAAAAACACAATTTGCATTGGATTTGTACACAAAATCACGTTTTGGAGCAATTTTGGGGTTGACAAATTTTTCTCGAACGGGCGTCGCGTCAAAATGGTACGCGCGGACGCAACAATTTGGGTCTCAAAAGTTGCGCGATACTTGAAAGAAAAAAGTCATGAAACATCGCGGCAGGAGCTTATCACGTTGCGAAGATATTGTGCGAAACGTCGAGGGGGGGCGGATTCCGCCCCCCCCCCCAGCCTGATTAGGGTTAAGACCATGTACATATAAATAAATACATGTACATGTACAACGTGTTCGTGTACTACAAATCATAGTTGAGGTAAAATTACAACAGATATTGCATCAACAGTACCAACTGCAGTGTACTCCCATTATCACAAAGTCCTCGGGAATGGTAGTTTGCTTCTGTTATGTTATACTGAAATTTCATTACAACCAAACAGTATACAGTGTATAAATACATAAGATGATAATTTTGGGGCCTGAATTTTTATTTTGTTGTAAGGAGAATTTCATTATACCAGGGGTGCACTGTAGTATTTCTCTGTCTTCTTTTATGCTTAACTCGTTGAGGATGAGCTGATTTTGCTATACACACTGTAACGTACACTTCCCATAGACATCTGCCCGAGTGTACTCGGGACTAGTCTTCAACAAAATAAGTATCTTCCACTCGCTCTGAACGAATGAATCTCACAAGGGAATTCTGGCATTTGAATACTAACTGGAAGTGGTAAATTGTTCTCAACATCATACCTAGCATTCAAATATTAGTGAGCATAATTTTAGTTCGAAATATTCTCCTCTATCTCTCACCTTGATGCGTTGCTTCAAATGAGGGCACCTGCATATTACTCCAAAATTAAGAATCATAGAAAGTCCACAATATTAAATGCAGGTTGTTTTTTGAAGACTGAATTAGATTAATAACTTAGGGAAAACAGGACCCATAAATCTATGCTTAAAAGCATATCATACTGCATTGTACAAAGTTTACAGCTGCTAAACTTGGAGGCCATGCTTGTCTGGAAAATTACACACATTCCTATCCATAAGTGGTTATAAGCTGAAGGAACACAACATTTTCTAATGTACATTTCTGCCCTTATAATAAATATACATGGAGGACAAAATTGTGATCATCAATAACTGATGTCAAAATCCAGGGAGTGTAAGCCTCTTCTGGTTGAATATATGTACTTCATTTCCAAGCACCCAATGTATATAGTGCACTCTTGGTCAACACTATACCTTCTTGCATGTTAGAAATCTGCATACCACTGTAGTTTAAGTCTTTCCTTTGGCCCTACATTGATATCAATCAGTCTGCATCCCTTACTATCATAAGTCTTATCAGGCGCACAAAAATTAAATGGTCCAATTTGTAACTTTAAAAAAGAAAAGGTTACTGACGTAACCAACAAAGACGAATGAAAAGAGATTGTACAGATATGCCATACAGTTGGCAGTGGGTCAAATTTTCCAAAGTTGATGGGTACTTCAAGAATAACATCACCACACAATATTGCCTGTAGTAGCTCAGTCACAAATGTGTACCATTTCCACCTTAAAATTTCACTTATTGGCTTCTTGAAAAGCCACTTGGGTTCTTGATCATGACCTGAATATCATGCATGCTTCATATATCATACAAAAGGGCTGAAAATGGGCAGTTCAGGGGCTTAGGAGCTAAAACATTCTCTTTGCAGCCCAGAGTCCAGTCTTCCGCAGCATGTTTTGTTGCCATTTGTCATCATGCACTCTCAAGACTTTGTTTATACCAGTACTCCGTATCATCCATCACTGCTTGATAAAGGACTCCACACTGTAGCTCTGCCTCAAGTCATGCTCCATTCAGTTCTAACAGCTTCTTGCTGAGTACGCTGTACATCTCTCTGTAGCCAATCCCAATGATGCGCCCCGACTGCGGCCAATTCCTGCTAATCTGAAGGACGCATCAGCAATCAGGTCGGTCACGAGGTGGGTTGGGCTTAGCAAGGCTCCTCCTTCGTATTCCCCTGCAAACATATGAAAGCAAAAAGTTAGTTCATTGCCTGCCTATTCAACTTAAAGCAAAGTTGGCTGAATTAAAAAAATAAATAAATTAAAAAAAAAAAATATATATATATATATACACACACACACATATATTCAAAGAATTAATGAAATGTACACACTCATCAACTTGTTACTTCTCAACCTGGTAATATATATAAAGGCCAGCAAATTTACTCTCCATGCCTTCTGGAGGAGATGACTTCAAGTGCTTTTCTGATCTGCCATGACAAAAAAATTGTGAAATTCATTTTACATTTTCCTTGCATCATTCTACAACTGTGACACCACAAATGTGACCCGCTGCCACAAAAGGATCCGAAAGTCGGACATGCCATTATTCCCTCACTCTTCCACTTTAATGTCATATATAAGGGCAAGTCCAAGATAACACGCGCGTTACGTATGGGACATTCAGAGACTTTTATGACCTGAAAAATAGTGTTAATGGCTTTTGATCATATCAAACTTTATCATGGTGATTGATATCTAGGAGAAGTATAATCATGCAAAAAATGGAGAAAAATGACCTTCACAATTATATTCTAGAAGAGAAAATATGTGCCGTTACGTATGGGACCAGAAAAATTTTGTTTTTTTGAACATTTTTTTCAACCTCAAAACTCTCTGAAAGTATTTCATTCTACAACTTGTAACTCACTGTGATGAAAGTCACAACACTCAAGATTATCATAGGTAAGTTTCGTGCCATTAGGTAAAAAGCTCTAATTACAGGTTCTAATTAAAGACAGACATGACGTGTTACGTATGGGACAGTTACGTATGGGACAGGTTTGTCCCCCATTCATTTAGTGTGTGAAGAACCATGTTTATGGGTATTTTGCATAATTATTGAAGTAAAATCAGTTGAAACTACTCAAATACTGATCCAGATTGTCAAGGAAACAATATTCCCCAAATATTCACCATCCTAATCATATTCAATCATATTTTTATATTTTTATGACCAACCTGAGTATGCATGCCCTTTGTCCCCCATTCGTTTAGTGTGTGGAGAGACACATTTATGGGTATTTTGCAAAATAATTTTGCAAAATACCCATTTAAATTTTTGCATAATTATTGAAATGGAATCAGTTGAAACTACTCAAATACTGATCCAGATTGACAAGGGAACAATATTCCCCAAATATTTACCATCATAATCATATTTAATCATATTCTATATTTTCATGACCAACCTGAGTATGGGGTATGCCCTATTTTTATCAGGATAGTTACTACTGAAAAATTGAATAGTTTAAAGTGTTTACTTCCATTGATGAAGGGCAGTTTGCCATTTCGTTTCAATAAAAAACAACTTGACACAAGAAATATTAATTTTTATGAATAAGCAATACCTGCTGCGTGGAACCCCTGTGATCGAGTAGATATATGATGTCTGTCTAGCAGTCAGGTCATTGATTCGAGTCACACCTCAGTATGTATACCCATGAATTTTGTCGTGGCTATTATTGAAACCTGAATAAGGACAATTTGTGTATCACTTGCAATGAAAAAAATCATTTTACTTCATATTCTTTTTAAATATTTATATCACAACCATTTCAAATTGGATCTCCATCACTAAACTTTGAATTCCTCTAGTCTTAGGATTGTATGCTCTTTAGTAATTCATATAATTGGTTTCCAATCATCTCATTAAATGTTGAAAACTGAATCCCCATTTCTACAAAAAACTATACCATCCCTTTAATGCTGTTTTTTCATTGTGTATTTTGCCATTTTCCCCTCCCCCTTTCTGAAAATTGTTCAGTCAAGTACATGTATTGTTTAAAGTGTCTATAACTCAAAAAGTAGCGACAATGTTGGGATGCTTTCTTCAGGATGATTGACCATTTGTGTACTGAGAGACCTTCCCAGCTAGCTACATGCATTCACATGCATTATGTATGAGGATGTCCCATACGTAACGCATTTGTCTCACACGTAACATTATTTCAATGCCTTATAAAAAATATTCCTTTTACTGTTTTTTCTTTTTTCTGTGGTATTTAATTTCTCTAAACAATAAATTAGAACTTTCCAAAAGGGCATTAATATAACCTTAGCAATTTCAGAAAAAAACCTAAAAAAATGACCTCAATTTGTTACGTATGGGACATCTCATGATAGGACACGAGCTAATTTGCATAATCATTTGCATAATCCCTAAGTTTTCATACCAAGTTAAACTATTTGATGAACTTCTTATGTCCACATATTAATCAAATATCATTTGCTTTCCTTTGAATTAATATGAATTTTTATAAATGTCCCATACGTAACGCTGTGTTTCACATTTATGCAAATGAAGCCCTTGAAATTTGCATAAATTTACGTAATATAATTTTTTCCTCCATGGAAATCAAAACTTCAACTCATAAGCTTCAAAATGATACCAAACATGTCAATATTGAGCAAAGATGAAATTTTGCCTTCTGAGGGGACCTTATCTTGGACTTGCCCATAACATGAAAATAAAAGTCCTCGGTTGCAGAGATATCGATGATTTTATTAGCGCATGTCGAGTGGTTTAGGAAATCACCATTTCGAGAAAACCGCCTTCAAAGTTTTCCTTCCGACACTATCAGGATCAAGGGGAAGTAAGACAGCTTTCACCAATTAACAATAGAAGGTACGCTCCTAGCAACCTCCGCGATGCTTACTCAAGCTTAGCGCCAGCAGTCTACGCACGACCAATCAGTAACCAGGATGCCATGCACTGACCAATGGGATCACTCCCTCGTTGCTAGGGGCGGAGTCTAGCTGCGGCGCTAAATCCAAATCTTCGGACACGTTTCTGTTCCGTTTAAAGTCGGAAAATCATGGTCAAGAGAAACGCTATTTTCTTGCCTTTCCATTGAACATTTAGCTTTGAAATTTTGGTAGATGATAGAAGATACATTACACTAAGAATTATGTCAAAAGCTGCAATCTGAACGTTTTGACGGATTTTGATGATCTGACTTCACACTTGATTTTCTTGGCTCACCCGTCAGCGACTTTAGGATCCTTTTGTTGCAGCAGGTCACAAATTTTAGCAGAGTCCCCTACCAGAGAATTACTAAAAACTGCAACAATTCATGACTTTTGAATGAATTGTCTGATTTTCCTGAAACTTTCACTGAATGCCTCCCTAAGCTTTCTGCTCCTCATGAATTTGTGAATATAAGTTTGGGGAAGCTTTCCCTTTGAGTGTGAGGAACATTTTCGCCCAAAGCAAAACTGAAACCAGTTCTCAGATACCAGTGTGTCACAAGCTTCCTTTTATCATCCTAAAGCATCTGTAGTATTATGAATTGGGTTTGACACCAACATGAGTGGTTTCTTATGTATATGTGACAGCTGTGACCTTTATCCAGCTTATCAATATGCCTGCATCAATCATCATGAAGAAGAATGTGATTCTCAGTTAAGTGTTGGTAACTTTTAGAGTTATAAATGAGCCTATGCCTGTAATTAAAAATTAATCTCAACTGTGGAAGTGGAAGTACATGACAGCTAGCACAGACTTACAGAGGATACCAGCGGTGCTTGGTGGTGTAGAACATTTCACTCAGCTCTTCAATGGATGGCCCTTGGCGCTCTCTGTCCCAGCTCTTGGACTTGAATTTCACCTTAAGCATTCCCTCAGCAGAACTCTATGGGGACGAAAGATGAAGTCAATACTTCAGCAGCAAGTGCATCAGAATGAATGAATAATGAAATAAAATGAAATGAATGAATGATGATTAGAATGAATGGATAAATGGATGGATGGATGGATGGATGGATGGATGGATGGATGGATGGATGAATGAATGAATGAATGGATGAATGGATGGATGAATCAATCAATCAATCAATCAATCAATCAATCAATCAATTGATGAAGGAATACACATCATAATCCTGAGATCCGTTTATGATTCTATGCAGTAGAATTAATAAAATCTCGAGTGTGGACATGGTCCATCCTGATGACCTCTTCTGCAACACTATGTTCTTTACATGAGCATAATGTGGCACACAACAATATGTAATGTGGACAAGTAATGTCTACACGAGAAATCTACTACCCTCTAATTTCATGGCTACGCAACAAGAGTCTATTCATCTACTGCAACATTTGTTTTAATAACTTTTTGATGATATAAATGTATTCTCATGGTCAGGTATATGTCACTTCCAGTATAGTTGGAGTGAAAACAAGCAGCTCGCCTGTAGCTGTACAAAATATTATTGTGCAGAGCTTGAATGTGAATTAGTGTGAATGCAGTGCAACCATGCAACTGCAAGCATGCAGTGTGAGAATCTATATGGTGATTGAGACGGACATGATGCGGTGTTGGCATTCAGAATCCGTTATCTACCATTCTTTTTTGTTACGTATCAAAAACACTTCTTGTGGCTATCAGAACTGTTTAGATGGACCATATTTGATATTTTCTTGGAATTTCAAAGCCAATTATGGAAGAAAGGAAGATACTTCTGTTTGAAAAGTATGCTTGGGGTAGGTTTGATTTCACCCCAACCACCTCTAAATACCTGGATGTCCTGTCATGAGAATATATCATATAATCATATGTAATGTGCATAAATAATGTACAAAATAGAGTCATGGACATCTCTGAAAAGGGAATGAAGTACTACATACCTCAGGCATTGATGGATCTGGCCTTGGAATGGGCTGCCAATAATCAATAAAAATGAGGGCAGAATGGATACCTTTAATAAGCATGACATATGGATTATACAAATTATACGCTATATTGCTGGAGCACACATGCACATCTACAAATGGCATGGAAGTTTGCATTGAAATAAAATAAAAGGTGCAGTAATATGTCACTCAATTTGGCAGATTGGGATTCCATTTCAAAACTTTGCAGACAGGTGGCTCCAGGATCACCAACATTCACACATCACAATAAGGGAAATTCTAGAGAGCAATCGGGTAGATACTTGTGTGTTGCATGCATCTCAATGGGCAGAAATAATTCCTGGATCAAGTATGTATTATATCATATTATTGATGCATGTAGAGGTATTTCGGTTTTCAGGAAGACTCTTGCAGCATCAGAAAGACTTGGCAGCTCTTGTGGCTCTTAACCCATTCCATACAGTAACATGGAGGCCTGTGAATTGTCTCTATTGGGATTTAAGAATTCAGTACGGAACGGGTTAACAGAGTACAGTTTACAGGTACTTTGCTTTACATTGCTTCTCAATTCATTGGTACATCAAAAGGAAGGTGGGTCACCTTGGCCTACGTTCGATTCATCACTAATACACAAGTGGCACTCCTCTATGTTACATACAATGATTTTGATAACTGGTACATGCATGAACTAAAAAAATCATAAATAATGCCTCTTGCAATCTTGATGCGCCAAAATGAAAACTGTTGAGATTCAAAAAAAAAAAAAAAGACAAACAAAAAGACATAATACCGGTAATAAGGAACCTGTGTAATAAAACCTTGCTTTGCCATGGGCATTAATACGGGCCATAAATGTAGTGTGACAAATTTTCTTACAGATACGAAGTCATCATATATGGGCACTCAAGAAAAGAAGTCACAAAAATGATTACAGGTTGCTACAAATATACTCGCCCACTTGCCCCGGGGCATTCAAAAGTCACTGCCAGGCAAGTATACTGCATGCTGGCAACTAACCTGCTAAGAGCATTGGGCCCTTGCTCAAATGTGCTCATTCTAGCAGAGGGGGAAAATATTCTTTGCACTGCCCTGAATTTACCCACATCGATCACATGATTAAAAAAAAAAATACATACGTAAAATCACGTCCGTACAAAAGAAAGTGTACTGGTAATTTCTTACCCTAGTATGTTCGTATGGAAAGTCCTCTGTTGGATGATAGCACACGATCATTTCTCCATCTGCTGATTCCACCATGGCAGGTCCATTTCCTCTGTGTGCAAAATATGAGGGTTGTGAACATAGAGTCACACTTTCAGTTGCACAAGTCGTACTGAATCATGAGAGTTTAAAATTCAAAGAAGGTTGACTTCACTATACTTGTTGTTTATGCTCACATTCACAAGAAAAATGAATTCTGCTGGCATTGCTTTGCTTCATTAACCCTTTGTTTTTCTCATTTCAGAGCGTTTGCCCCCTTCAGCTGCTTGTATCAACTGGCCAGTCTATTTCTTTGTTTGCAGAAAATGATATGGTCCATATTCTTTGAAAGTACTGTACGCTATTCGAGATGACTGTGTGACCAGTAGTCCAAAATTGTGACTCACTGGTAATGTTGCTAGTTTCATACAACTGAATCTGCAATTTTGTGTCTGAATAATCAAGTTAGACATCTAGTTCATATGATATAAACAGAATCAAACTTCCCATTCTTTTTCCAAACAGGGTAGTCAGGTGATTAATGAAAAGATTCAGTATCAATGCAAAATCTGACTAGTTAGCAGCTGTGAAACTGTTATGTTAGGGTCCCATTTTTCTCTCTCTTCTTTCTTTCTATAAAACAACAACATACTGTTATGATAGTCAAATCCTAAATATGCAATACATAGATCTAATGCTTCAACTGTCACACAACCAGAGCAAAAACATGTTCTTGTCAACAGGTAGTAATTCTAATAGACGTATTGCAAAATGGAGACCTTGGACTGACGTTGAGATCACTCTTGTACGTATCAACATGATTGCAATCCCATAAACATTGTTATCATTATTTTTTGTGGACATCTTAGCATCTAGAGAGATCAAACTGTTTACAAGCATCATTTGGAAGAAAAACAATATAGCTACAGAGTAGAGAGGATTTGTAATCAATAGAACTACCGACTGATCTTTCCACTTACTCTTGCATGTGACTCCTTGAGCTTTTGTGTCTACACCATGTGCCTGCAAAGCAATAACATCAGGATGGATCACTCTGACAAAATTTCAAAGAATTACAGATTTCAACTCTTTACTGCTAGATAAAGCTTCATCACTCCAGTGGTGTACATCGTTATACAACACAATGTACCATATATGTAAAGAAAGAATGCTAACTAACTGCCATGTGCAGCAAAGCAAGCACATGATATGTCCAGTGATTGAACCAGTCAGACCGCAGCACGTATGCTAATGAGCTGATCCGGCAAGATTTATTCAGCACTCTCGTTGACGATCTTTGCGTTCGAAAGGTCTCTCGTCGTGCGAGATTTTGCGAGAGTTTGACAGGGCTATGGTTTTCACAGTGTAGCGACTTGTACATTTGTACATACATTCATTATGGCTACAAGTCACGAAAAATTGTTCTCCAGACTTTGATCTTTATTTTGATACTAAATTTGCGTATAATATCGGTTCTTATCATAACGATATAATCAGTTGAATTTGCGTAGATTTTACCTGCTTTTCACGGAAGATTTTGTTGTCTAAAGTTCGTTTTTGGTTCCTGACCGGATTAAGAAACTGTTGTTTCTGATTTTGGCTTTTTCGTAGAGAGGAAACTTAGATGCCTATCATATATTGGAGTCAAGGAGGCGCAAGCATGATTTATACTAGTTTTTCCATTTTGAAATGTCTGTAAAATTCACTCCTAAGCTGGAAGTATGCTCCATACAAAGTGTACAGTGGCGCGAAAGAGCTCTCTCATTGGACAATGCTTGCATTCAGCGCGCGCTGTACCACTGCTTCTAGCTTCTAGCTTCTGTCCGAAGCACAGAAATCTACACGCGTGCCTATGCAAGCATGCGCTATGCACGCACATGGCATGAATCCAAAACAGCGTAATGACGTAATGCAAGCGCTGAATGCAAGCGCTTACTTCTTTCATCATTTTTCAAGCTCAAATTACGCTATGATATTTTTCATTTACAATAATTTGAGTAACATGTGACGATAGCTTACATATTTTCCTTGAATTTGATACCAAATTTGTGAATATAAAGGTGTATTTTTGTTGCCGAAAGCCCAAGGACAAAATCCCCTTACGCAGCTCATTACGTATGCAAGCCTCGAGCGGGCTTGCATACAAGTTGAATAAATACGAGCAAATTATCGGAAGCTGCGGTCTGACTGGAACTCTACTTCAGTACTTGCTACAATCTGTAGGGTTGGACCTACTACTCATCGACCGCCTAATGTTTATTTGCTTGATAAGAATATTTAACACTGAAATTCACGTAAAAAACTTGACCTACGTGATTGAGAAAATCCAGCTCTATCAAATGCCGTTGTTCCCTTTTCGATTCGAAGTTTCAGTGCAAAAATATCGCCGACGAACTTGCGTGGCCTCGTTTCAGCTCCCCGCGGTAAATCGCGTTATTAGGATCGACCGCTGTTTTTGCATTAACAATGCACGCAAACCGAGTTGTATTGAACACCGTGTTGTACGAAGCTTTTTAGAAGCCTTTTAGAAACTTCCATAGACATTACATTGTGCTGTCATTACGATTCGGTGAAAATATTCATTCGAAATTTTGTCCTTGATTAAAACCATTAATGAACAGTGAATTATCGCGTTTTCCCACACCATCCTCATCTACATTCAAAGCCAATTCCATTTTTATGTGCTTTGCGCGCAGAGAAGTGCGTAATAAGTGTTCAGTGCGCGAATTATACGCGGTCGGTTTAAAAGAAGGTGGTCGATATGTAGTAGTGCTACCATACTTGCAATTCTTGCAACAGTGTAGTGCAAATCCTAATAATTTTTGTATTATTTAACACTGTGATAGGGTAACTGGGCAAGTACACTGAAAAAATTGACCAGGTTATGTTCTTGAAAGGGCAAACAGAATGAAACAACTTTATTTTAAACAAAGTCCTTAGAATTTAAACTAGATCTATTAGGGCCTAAATACTTGTTGGTTGTAGAGTTTTAAGACTACTACATAGTACATGTCTGCTTCTTTAATACGTGACTCTTTACAGTGGGTTTATAATTTGTATTCTGGGGTAATAACATCATAACATCTTGGTATGGAATAACCCAAGGGAGCTCCTTCACACAATTTATGTTTGGGCTGGTTGCAGTTAGGTATGGAATAATCCCATTGCGGGGCGCTGTTAAGAGTTACTCAAACTGACACATGTGTGTTGGGGTCGCTGTTGGCAGCGTTGCGGCGCTCTTTGTACACAGTTATACTGTTTGGGCTGTGTTCCGCAGTTACGGTTAGGTACATGTATGGTAGGCCTACCTGCCTACTGAATAGTCTTGAAACATTTTCGTTTTGAAGTTTACTAGTAGAGTAACTAGACTAGACTAGACTGGTGATCAAAATAAGTATTTTTTATTGATTAATGTTAGGTCTCTCATCTAGTTTGTAATGTTAATGTAGGCAAGCCAAAGTAGAAGTACCAGAGAATATAAATGTAGGTTATTAAAGAAAGCCTCGCTCTTGATTGGAGTCATTTAAATTGATCTACTACGTGCCTTAAATTTCTAATTATTTAACATCTAGGGCTAGGCATAGATTAATTCATAGATAGAAGTAGAACTGTAGGCCTTGACCGAAAGATCCGTCTGTATCTGGTCGTCGGGAAAATGTTCCGCGGAGACTGCGTCTGGCTTCACGGATCCCCTCCTTTCTACGGAGGATCTCATGATCTAGTCTAGAGAGCAATAACGTCAAAAAAATAAGACTCCTCCGCACACTCCGGACAGATGAGATGGATCTTTCTGTCTAACTCTCGACTAATTTAGTCTAGATAGGCCTTGCCTAACTCGTAAGACTATATGGACTACACAAACAAAACAATGCAGGCAATATGTAGGTGAGATACAAAAGTCGGAATTTCAAGTTAGAAGTCTTATCGTGTTATTACTAGCGCCGAAAACGGTCAACTAACGAGGCAGAGATGCTGTAGCTGCAAGTGTAAATCGAATTGACACTACACTAGACTACATTCACTAATCACAGTCAGAGCTCGGGCAGCTCAGTCCCACGTATTGCAATACATGTCATCAAAGTACCATGCTTCATGCATCGATTCAAAACTAAAAGGTGTCATTACTTCAATAACTTCACATGATAAGAATTCAAGCTCCCCGACTTTTCTCTTACCTAGTAGAAGAGATACAGTGGGTCTGCTGGTATTCCTGAACAAAAGTAATGACCCACTTCGCATCAGTTGAGACGACATGGTGTTGGAGCCACCAATCTAGGCGTTAGGACCCTCACGAACAGAGTAAAGCAGCAACGCAATCCAAGCAATAAAGCAGCGCAGCTTGTGCTAGCTGCTGCGCCAAGCTATTATATGCACGTTTGTTCACACTGGCAGCTATGGCCAGTGGCGTATCTAGGGGAAACGGCGCCCGGGGCAAGCGCGAAAATTGCGCCCCTAATTTCTGCAGAAGTGTTCAACCCCAACCCCATCCCGGTAGCGTTTTTTTTTTAAGACGGCACAGATTGGGGCATGGCGCGTGTTAAACCTATGGGAAAAACGTTGGGTTAGGGTTTTTGGTTATGGTTAGGGTTAGGGTTAGGGTTAGGGTTGGGGTTAGGATTAGGGTTAGGGTTAGGGTTAGGGTTTGATGGTTAGGGTTAGGATTAGGATTAGGGTCAGGTTTAGGGATAGGGTCCATGATAGATTTTTAGTTTCCCCAATCTGTGCCGTCTAAAAAAAACACGCATCCCGGTAGGGACTTTAAACAAAGTCCACATGATATGCTTTTTCAAGCATTTAAAAGGAGTCTTTTGAGGGTGATTTAAATGTAATGAATTTTGATAAATTTTGGCGAGCGAGTGCAGCGAGCGAGCCGAAAATTTTGGTATTTTAGCTTACAAAACATGGAATTCTTGTCATTTTTTGCTAATCAAATCTTACAATTGCAATCAAGATAATAGTGACGGCTTTGTAGATAACGATTTATACCAACAAACTGCATGAGGAATTTCAAAAGTACTCTAAATTAGTACGCGCGAGTTAGCCGAAATTTGTATATTTCCACGTCCTCATCACGTTTTGTTCTTATCTCTTTTTTCTTTTTTTTTTGGATAAATTTTGGCGAGCGAGCGCAGCGAGCGAGCCGAAAATTTTGGTATTTCAGCGTACAAAACATGGAATTCTTGTCATTTTTGCTTATTAACTCTTACAATTCTAATCAAGATATAGTGACGACCTTATAGATAACGATTTATACCAACAAACTGAGGACTTATAATACTGTACTCTAAATTAGTACGAGGCGAGTGACCCGAAATTTGCATATTTCCGTGTCATCATTACGTTTTGTTCTTATCTTTTTTGAATTGTTTTTTTTGCAACCCCTCCCCATATGTTCGAAACTGTTGGCGTTTTGTGCGCGTCATCGTCACATCTTCTTCTTTTCTTCTTTTTTTTTTTTGATAAATTTTGGCGAGCGAGCGCAGCGAGCGAGCCGAAATTTTTTGTATTTCAGCTTACAAAACATGGAATTCTTGTCATTTTTTGCTTATTTAATCTTACAATCCTAATCAAGATAATAGTGACGGCCTTATAGAGAACGATTTATACCAAGAAACTGTGGATTTGAAAAAAAAATACTCTAAATTGTACGAGCGAGTGAGCCGAAATTTGCATATTTCCTCGTCATCATTACGTTTTGTTCTTATCTTGCTTGAATTTTTTTTGCGCCCCCTCCCCCCCCCACATGTTCGAAACCGTTGGCACATTATCTTTTGATCCAATTGGCGATCGCTTCAGAACGAAAGAAATTGAAGCCGCTGCTCCGTGAAACATTTTGCTTGCTAAATATAAAATGACATGTGTGAACACAATAGACGTTGTCATTTTGTCCGCGTCATCATCACGTTTTGTTCTTACCTTCTTTATTTATATAAATTTTGGCGAGCGAACGCAGCGAGCGAGCCGAAAATTTTTGTATTTCAGCTGACAGAACATGGAATTTTTGTGTGAACACAATAAACATTGTCATTTTGTCCGCGTCATCATCATGTTTTGTTTTTATCTTGTTTGATTTGGTTTTCTCCCCCCCCCCCCCCCCCCACTATTCTCCCTCCCCCCTTCCGGGCGAGCTTTTTTTTTTTTCTTCTTCTTCTTCTTCTTCTTCTTCTTCTTTTCTTTTTTCTTTTTACTTCTTCTTCGTTTTTTTTCTTCTTCTTTTTTTTTTCGTTTTTTTTTCGTTTTTTGCGCCCCCAAGGAGTGGCGCCCGGGGCACGTGCCCCCCTTGCCCCCCCCCCCCTAGATACGCCACTGGCTATGGCATATTAACACCCCCGCCCCCCCCCCCCCCCCCCCAAACTTGGGCTGCCAAGTAAAAAAAAAGAAAGAAAGAAAGAAAGAAAGAACGCACAAACAAACAACAAATGATTAATCCATTCCATAATCGTGATCATTACTTTAAGACCAAAATGAACAATAAAGGCACTTTTTTGTCTAAAAGTTGTCAATTTCATAACTGAAAATGGAAAATTTTCGCCCCTAACAATACACTAATATCTACTCATGAGTAGATTAAGTGTATAGATGGTAGCCTCGCGTCCTCGAGTGTGCCCCGTGGAACATACCTTATGTAAACCCTACATTTTTCCTTTTCTTCTATGCTTTCTAGTAATATAAGAATAAGCTGGAACAATGCGATTGCGTTCTAGTTTTTAATGAATACATTTTAGACGAATGTTTAAGTGAGAGTTAGTGGCTCGCTCGCTCTGTCCGTACTTATAGTAAAATGAATAGCCTAGTTTGCATAAGTTATGATCATAGTCCTTCGCAGTGATCTTTTTTTTTAATACTATGTTTAATTCCCTATAAATTTGGCAAAAAAAAAACTGCTGAAAACTGCTTATCCAATAAAGGCGAGCCAATGGAGTAAAATGGAGTCAAAAGAGGCCTGAGCTTTCGATCCTAGCAGAATCTTCGTCAGAGGCAAAATGACAAACAAGCAGGGAAAGCAATCACATATAAGGACTTCACACAAGAACAGACAGGGACAGGCTGGGTACACAGAACAAAGAAAACAAAGGAGAGGATGGGAGGTAATGGGCAAGGAGCCCAACAAGTAAAGAGAGGGGGATTAGAGCAGGAGGGTGGACAGGACAAAGGGCAGAGGAGAGTGGACAGACAAAAGGCAGAGGAGGGTCAGTGCTGATCAAGAGGATCAAGGGGGCAACCAATGAAGGAAAAGGATGAATAGGGAGGCAACATCAAGGAAGATAAGGAACACCAGAGGGATAAAGAAAGGGAAAGAGTGAAAAAGGCAACAGCAAGGGGAAGGGGGGGGGGGGGGGGCTGAGCTAACAGTGAACCCTGAAGGGAGTACCAGGAAGAGGCAGCAAAAGGAAGTAATCAAACATAAAAAGTGTATATACACACACAGTAATGATAATGACAAATGAAATAACAGTAATGAAAAAGATATTGATAAAAGAAAAGAAATAAAACACATATGAAAAAAGGGGGAGAGAAAATTGTATACAATGTATGTAGATGAGCAGGCAAGGCATAGTAAGCACAAGTATGTATAAGCCAACAAAACCAAGTGTGTGTATGTTTAGGTAGAAATGGGCTGTATAAAGGAGACTCGGACTAGAGGAAGGAAGTAATAGGGAATAAACGGGTCTGCAAATGGAAAAAGCGCAAGGAAAGAACAGAATGAAATTCAAAAATGAAAAAGAGAAAAACAATGGTAATAATAATAAAAAGAAATAAAAGGTGGTTAGTCATTTCCCTCCTGGATGTTGAGGCCATGGGGTTGGATGGTGTGAAGACGTCTGGTTCTGACTGTGTCTGGACGAGTGCCTAAAGATTCAATGCCCTGTAGAGTCATATCAGTGATGGAATGATCGGGTAGATTGAAATGGTGGCCCACTGGAGTGTCGAGCTTGGCTGTGTTGACAGTAGATCTGTGTCCATAGAAGCGTCTTTTGAGTGTTGTCTTGGTTTCCCCAACATACTGGATTCTACAAACTCGCCTTTTGTACTCTGTTTTTACAAAAAGTCCCTACCGTGAGAAGGGGTATCCCCCTCCCACACCCTCCCCGCTCGGTCACAAAATAATTTTTAGAGCTTTATAGGCCTACGTCAAGATGTGTTAGTCATATCTGATATTAGACACAACAATAAATAAATTAACACCATACATGTACCTGTAAATATTCAATATTCAATAGTTTATCCCCATCATAAAAAAGGGAACATGAATATTATAAATCATAATAATATTATATAAATGCGTTATAATCAATCATTATTTTATATACAGGGCTACAAAGGAATCTGAATAAAATTCCTTTGTAATAATTATGGGTCTTGTGTAGTGCGCAACCCAGGTACGGCCTATACCCTTTGGGTACCAATATAGGAGCTTATGTCAAGGGACAGCCAAAATCGCAATCGGAGGATAAAGCTAAAAATAGGACCTGATAGACAGTTTCTTCATGTACCAAATGAGGAAAACTTTATACACAGTCAAAAAGTAGAAAAGGGGAAATAATAACGGGTGATTTTAGGTGCAATGAAATAAGTCCACTTGTCCATGAATAGTGTTCAATACAACTGTTGCACCCTTGTTAAAACGGACAGAAATGACGCTTTAAATAGGCATATCTGAAATTGTACAACGAAATGACGAGAGCAAAAGGGAAGGCAAACAATTTAGATGACACTCATTTTGCAGGAGTAAAGTTTTGCAAAACCACTCCTAACACAATGAAGTCACCGCTGTAAGATCTGAAAGAGAAAATCATTTCTCACTCAAGTGAAATTTATACAAGGAAATGGTCAATGCAGTACGGTTAAACCTCAATGAAAGCTTATCAAAACTCCGAAGATTCTAGCATGTCTAGGATTTTATATTTTCACATGAATTAAAAGAGAAAGAATATAACAGGCTTATACTTTAATTAGATGAGGACTGTGATCCTGTTATCGCGTTCAAACTACAGAGCGAAGGTGTGTAAATCCGAAAACGAAATGAGGATCATAAATCCGAAAGTTTGTTTAAGTATGCACTTTTTAAAGTTTTCGTATAAACGAACATCATACAGGGAATTCGTGTGTTTCGGAATAACGGACCTTCGGAAAAAACACACCATATCTTATTTTCGGTTAAACAATTACAAAGCTTCGGAGTAACAAACATCATCCATGTAGGACTATACGCTATCTGTTTATGAGAGGACAACATACATTGAGCCTTCGGATAATAAACTTTTCGGGAGAGTGACCTTTCGGAATATTAACTGTCACCTATATTAGTCCATGGGCCAGGCAAGATATAGGTACCACCTGAGGTGGCAAAACCTTTTTGGTGTCATTTTGTTTGTCGGGCATAGATACCATATGCTTATCAAGCTATGATAGCATTTCCAAATGAGTAGCTTAGTCATAATAAATGAATTTTTAACCAATCTGGTCTCGTTGTTATATCCCTATACTTCTGAATCGAAACTACTGCTATACAAAGAAGAGCACTGTCTTCTGTATGTTCACAGGTGTTCTGTTGTTAACGCGGTGCGCTTAGTCTTTATTCAAGGCAGCAAAGGGAATATCCAAAGGTTATGATGTCCACAGCGCTTAGTCTTTATTCAAGACGGCGAAGGGAATAGCCAAAGCTTATGATACAGTGTATATCCTTTTATCTAAAAAAACAACAACAACAAAAGCAACTCCTCGTGAATTTTACCGTATTTTTCAATTATTTATCATTTTTCGGTGAAAACGCTACGGTGGAAACGCTAACACCACGCCAATGTCGCTTTATTTCCATCCAACAATAAAAGATAATGCAAAAACAATGTACCGGTACAATACAATACATTATGATGAATAATACTGTAAATGAACGGGGTGATTTTTGTTTAAAACTGATGTATTTGTTGAGAGGGTAGTATAAAAACAGTATAGATAATCCCTTCATGAGGAACTTTAGATATGATAACGGTACATTGGTCTAGATAAAGACTAACCGCACCGCGTGACAGCTGTGAACATCATAACCCTTTGGATATTCCCTTCGCTGCCTTCAATAAAGACTAAGCGCACCGCGTTTACAACAGAACACCTGTGGACATACAGAGACAGAGCTCTTCTTTGTATAGCCGTTAGTTTCGATTCAGAAGTTTCGGGATATAAAAACGAGACCAAATTGGTTAAAAAATCATTTATTATGACTAAGCTACTCATTTGCAAATGCTATCATAGCTTGATAAGCATATCTATGTCCGACAAACAAAATGACACCAAAAAGGTTTTGCCACCTCAGGTGGTACCAACAACCCATTTTCGAGCCTTGGCCCATAGACTATTTAGAGCGCTGAATAATGTGATGCAGCAAGCAGGAAGATTGAACCTTTGCTTTTGGGATGGGTTTCTTTTGAGAGTGCGCCAGCTCATCCCCACCCCGCTTTGACGGAGAAAGTCTCCGCTGGTTTTGTGTGATTAAAAGTGTGGTGTCAGGAGGGGCTGCAGCCCATCCCCCCCCCCCCCCCCCCACCACCGCTTTCACGGTCGTGCATTCGTCAAATAAAATTGCCATTTAACTGAATAGAATAAGCCGTCTATTATGGAGACCTTTCATTCATCTATCACTTTCTATTATTCTACTATGGCGTCATTCTCTCTCTCTCTCTCTCCTTCTCTCTGTCCCTTTTCATTTTCCTCTAATCTTCAATTTCTACTTAACAGCATTGCCATATTATTTCCATATACTATACCACTGGTATAGGCCTAGATACGAGGCGATAGTATGGTTCTGCGTGTAACATCAGTTCAATGTATTGCTGCGTATAGTCAACCGTTGAACACGAATAGGAGTGGCGGTGTTATTACTCTTTTTCTTTGAAGAATTACTAAACCCTCGATTCCGTGGCTATCTAGCACTGTGAGGTGCGCTGTCTCTTCAATATAAGCAGGGCTCTGCCTCGTTTTATCGCATGACCAGGTAGGTGACTGATTAAATGGTTTATTTCATCATTCAAACGCACAGATTTTTCCTATATCGGTGCTGCTTGTACATGACCTTTCTCACGTGCGCCCATGGAGGTGAACTCTCCACCTCCCTGGTGTATATATTTATATTTTATTTTTTTTTTTTTTTTTTTTTTGCAGAAGGTATTTTGTATACTGGACCTATAATAAAAATTCTGAATAAGAATAGGAGAAGAGGAGAGAGGGGTGGTGAGAAAGATAAAAACTAGAAAGGGCATGAGCATGAAACAGGAAAAAAGAAACAGGAGGAGAACTGAAGGAGGAAAACAGGAGGAGGAAAACTGTCAGTATAACCAGGGAGGTGGTCCCACCTCCTTGGTATAATGTTTGTAATACATCCTAAACATTGGTCATACAGGCACACATACTTATATCAAGCAATTAACCACTGCATCCATCCTTAAAGTAATCTACTTTCAGTTTAATTGATTATGTTTTATCTCCACCCAACAAAAGGTAATACAAATACAAAACATACATTTTATTTGATTTAAATCTATGCGCATCCGCATCGCAATCGTTCGTTTTTTGCATTGTAGGTTTAAAAAAAAAGTAGAATTGAGATACAGGTACATCTGTATCACTCTGGTGACGACCGACTTACTATCCATCAAGCATTAACCATGACCATGAATTGACCATGTGGTCCTTCAGTTTGCAGCATGGTTGCGTGCTCACAGAACGTCTCTTTTTCTTTGGCCCGCCATAGCATTGATCGAATTGGTCATTATTGGTTGTATGAATTAAAGGGTGTGTACAGTTTTGGTCGAGGTGAGGATTTAGCTTTTAACGTTTTGTGAGATATTCAGAAACCACTCTGAGATGTCAAAGAGCATGCAATTCTAAGGGGTATCAAAAGTTTATTTAATGACAATCGGTTTTGAAATGGCTGAGATATCCAAAAACAAGGTGAGACAAAGAGATCCTAATAAAAGGCGTGGCCTGTCGCCTTTTATTATTATCACTTTTTTGGATATCTCAGGCATTTGAAAACCAATTTTCATCAAATAAACATTGAGTCCTTGTTAACACTACATGCTCTTTCATATTTCAAAAGAGGTTTCTCATTATCTCACTTAGGAATGTTCAAAACATGAATCTCCACCTCAACCACTACTGTACAGTCCCTTAAAAGTGCATATATTCCTCCCTTCTGCCAGGTTTGACTGGGCCTGACTTACATTCCTTATGTGCAAAGCTCTATTCAACCGCATAATAATCTGTCTATTGTGTCATTCTCCTGTTGTCATTTCTCCATTTCTCTGCCTCTCTTTCCATTTTCTCTGATCTATAAAGTAATGTACAAGAGCTAGTCAGTTCCATCCAATGTATAGTGAACTGTAGTGCGGTCTGTATGGTGGAGCTGTAACATATTGATATGCGGTGTAGTAGTTCCATATTCAAGTATTGAACACGAACGAGTTTGGCTGGGCATGTGATAACTGTTTCTCTCCTAAGAATTGGTAAAACCGCGGTTTCGTGGCTGTCTTAGTGGTAAGTTAGAAGGTTTCTGTCTTCTTTTACAGCAACATCAAACAACACACACACATTGTATGAACATTTTAACAATAACAAATTCCAATTACATTAACATAACAAATACACAACATCATATCATATCAAACTTAATTTTCCCTGTGATTAATTCAATGCAATATAAAAATTCAATAATATATTATGCATATCATCTATTAAAAAAACCCATTAACCATTAACACTTTAATGCTCAAATAACTGTATCTGCATTCATTTTCAATTGGACTTAACATCACTTTCCCAAATCCAATTACTCATATCAATCTTGTCAATTATTGTATACAGAAAACACAAAACAAATGATACTTTACGATACAGATACACAGAGTAATAGATTATTTCTTATTGCACAAACACCATATGACATAAATTCAGAGGATGACTGTATACTACACATGAGGTACCTGTACATTTGATGGCAAGGTGCGATCTCTTCCTTGCATTATAAATGGGTGATCACTGGTGGGTAACGAGAGTAGGAAATCAGCAGGACCGATAATTCAACAGTATGTTGTGTGGGCGTAATGGTGTGTATGAAAAAAAAAAAAAAAACATGAGAGAAAGAGCGAGTGAAAGTGACAAAGACGGAAAGAGGGGGACGGAGTGCGAGAGGGGTATTGAAAGAGAGAGAGTGTGATTACCAAACTCTGATCACCTGTGTTTTTATTATGATGTAATGTTTAGCGTGCGCAGTCTGTAAATCTACATATCCTGTCATAAAATCTCATTTTATAATAACTGTATTTAACTTATTTCTTTTATATTATAAATACCTGTTTCATAATCCTTATTATCTCTTTTACAATATAATTTTATGTACAATTAGATCCTATAACTGCGAGACATATATATCTCAATGAAATACCATTATCTAATTCACATAAAACATCAAACAGTAAAGGCATAAATTCATAAGATGAGCATTAACAGATACTGACAATCAGATATAACATAATTGGTAGGAACTAAAAGAAAATGGCAATAACAAACAACTATACATCATTAAAAACAGATTATTCATTATTATAACCGTGCCTATTCAACAATCTCGTGAGGTAAATGGGACACAGCTGTTTCGATAGCGATCAGTTTTACACTTTGGTTCAAAACACAGTCGATTGCTTCTTAGACTCCTCGATAGATTTGCAGGCAAAAACCATTGATTTGACATATTTGATTTGAAAACCTTCTGGGCAAACTCTAGACACAAGTAGTGACGTCTTTCCTCAAGTGACTGATGTCCTGCGAGTTCTAATGCTTGGGAATAAGAGAGATAATTGAATGACAGAATTATTCAGCATGAGCGCTTTTGTACTTTCTCTATTTTACTTCGTTGGGACAGAGTTAAAGCACTGTGCCAGACAGGGCAGGCATATTCGAGCAAAGGTCGAACAAAACTTGCATAAACAGTTAACAAATTTTTCCTGGCAATATTAAAGGTCTTGAGAGTTCGCAACATAAACAAACGTTGATTGGCTCGGGAAACCATAGAGGCTACTTGAGAATTCCATTAAGTCATCAAGGACAACAACACCAAGAATTTTCATGTGTTTCACATTACTGAGTTTTTGGCCGCACAAAGAAACATTTGGTTTTTGAAAAAGAAATTAGGAGTATAGAACATTTCTTCGGACTTAATCTGACATAATTGTCATCACACCAATTTTCGAGGATTTGTAGAGAATCCAGCAAATCCCTGCTGATTTCGGTCGGAGCCTTGTGGCTGTCGGCGACTGACATGATATCATCTACATATTTCCATCGCATAACAGGTTGGTCGCGGAGGGCGTCATCAACAAGTGATAGAAAAATCAACGGTCCCAATAGCGTCCTTGTGGCACACCTGCTTACATACGTTGCCAAGATGACAGCGTCCCTTCGTAACGTACACAGCTCATGCGATTTGTCGAAAAGTCGCATATCCACGGGATGATAGACGGACGGGCCGGACTTTCCTTAGCCCACTTTCTGTTTACACTTGTTTTTGCGAAAGTGGGCTAGCCCCACCGATAATCCCGTACTATCTGGCCCTGCAAAATAGCAAGGTTAGCACCGCAATTGCGGTGCTAACCCCGCAATTGTGGTGCCAAGCAAATGAGTGTAAACAGAACGAAAAAATAATCCGGGGCTAAGCGACGGAGACGAAGTCCGACCCCCCACTGACCAATCAGAAACGAGGTAATCAAGTGCGCTGCCGGTGCGTGCGTGTACTTGCAATGTACAGTGCACAGCGTAATCATGGATATTCATGTGGTTTCGAAAGTACGGGGCTAAGAAATACGAGTGTAAAAAGGTCAGTTTTCTCCTTAGCAGTTTTCTCCTTAGAACGGGATTCATGAGCGAGTGTAAAAAGCTGAAAAAATTGGTACGGGACTAACGATAGTCCTGGATCAGAGAAAGTACGGGGTTAAGAAACACAAGTGTAAAAAGGGCTTTACTTTCCCTACTTTTAATTTCAAAAGCTGTTTACACACTTCCCATGGTTGAACGGTGATGGGTGGGATGGGGCAAGGCAAGAACGATGACAATGCTTTAGTGTTGATTTCAGGGATGTCTACATTCATATTTATGAAGAAATCATTTATTGCAGCAGCAACACCCTCAATATCAGTAGATTCGACTCCTTCAGCTTCGACACTGAAAACTGTATATAGCATTTCTATTTCCAGTCATGATCTTTAAATTCTGGTACCAACGGGATGGGTTCTCTTTCTTCAGTTTTCTTACTCGCTCAGCATAGAATATTTCCTTCTGAGATTTTATTTCACGTTGCACTTTATTTCGGAGAGCTTTCCACCTAACACTTTCGCCGCGAATGAAAGCTGCTTGCCTTTGATGGATCAGAGCTTTGATATACGGAGTTATCCATGGTCTATCAGAAGAGTGTAGTTTTATTGTTTTGGTGGTGAAGAATCAATCCTTTCATTCAGAGTGTTACAGAACGCGTCACACATGGACTGGACATTTTGTGCCTCCGAAATTTCTGGCCAATCATATTGTGCGATCCACTGACCAAAGCACCGAATATCCGAGTCTCTCATTGGCCTAACCGTGCGCTTCCGAAATCGAGAGTTATGCGCGATATGAGCGGGTTCTTTGGGAAGCCATAACACTGTCCGGTGGTCCGAGGAACCGATCGGTAAGGATATCTGAGGTTCATTATAAAACATTCGGACATTGGTGATAATCTTATCCATAATGACTCCTTGTCTTGTGGGTTTATTCACCACTTGAAACATTTCGCTGCCCTCGCAGATCGGTACAGTGTTAAATTTATCGCCCAGTAAAAACTATTCCAGCGTGCACGACTTGTCGTGTCTAGTCTTAATTAAATCAATGGATGTAGTAAGGTAGTCAATCAGTTCTTCTTCATGTTGATTTGCGGGCGGGGAATATACACCTGCAACAAATATAGAGAGCTGACAGCGCGGGGCAAGCGTTTCGGTCTAAGATGAATCCAGAGCACCTCGTGATGATCTGGGTCTGGGAGAAATTCAGGGACAGTAGGATTGAGGTCCGCTACTCCTCCACCTTTACGTTCTTGACGTGATTTAGTGAAAACTCGGCAACCGTTCACTGCATAACTCGACTCATAGGTTGGTCTTTAGTAAACCAGGTTTCCGTAATGACGCTTATGTCGACATCAAAATCGCGAATCAAAACGGATAATTCATCTAGCTTATTATTCAAAGAACGTGCATTACACAGATGAAATGAGGGAAGCACGACGGAATTTATTTCTGTTCTTATTGGAACAAGAGCAGATTTCCTCGGGGAGAAAACACTTTGCGTTCGTGACATTGGTGAGAAGCAGTGACAGATATAGGTAGCCGAATATGGCGTTCCCTCGGCCACCGCGTTGTTTCTGTATGCCAAGATGCTTGATTCTGGCTTTCACATCTCCAGGTACGAGTAATGCAACGTTTGTTTGATTACGTAATGCGTGCAGTTCAGATGCGGTGTATTGTGTGAGAACCGCACTTGACAGAGGGTGCGTTTATCAACTCCTTTTCTCGTCGGCAGAAACAGGTTTTCCAAACAGCTTTCAAGGAATTTTCATGAGTTGATAAACGCAAAGCTGTTTTGAAAGCCCTTTCGGAAAGCCTTTCGAAAGGGTTCGTTTATCAACTCTCCTTTTCTTGGCAGAAACAGGTTTTCCAAACAGCTTTCAAGGAATTTTTACAAGTTAATAAACGCAAACCTGTTTTGAAAGCCCTTTCGGAAAGCCTTTTCGAAAGCCGCAAATTTGTGGCTTTCCAAACAGGTTTCCTAAACAGGTTTTCAGAAACCTGTTTGTAAAAGCTTTTTGAAGCTGATAAACGCAAAGCTGTATTGAAACGGCTTTATTGTAGTACTCAACTCATCGCGAACAATTTTTATTCGCACATCCCCGTGCCTGTACTATTAATGTGCCGCTTGTTCTCTAAGAAGGGACGGCGAAAAGCAATTACCATCATAAAGACATATCTTCCTCTGAGAGTGACGAGTCATGATGCAATGCCACATGAATCAATTGTCTTCCTATCTGTGAGGCAGCTCCAGTTTAGCACATACTTCAAATATTTCTGAATGGCGGCATGAGACAGTGGACCAAAGGGAATGAGACTGCTGTTACTCCATTTCTCAAACCTCCTTGGTGAGAAGTAGGAACTTTCTACACCTCCCTGTCCCTAGCATATGCGTGCATTACGCACAGCTGTATGTATACACATGTGTACAGGTACTCGTATGCACTTTAGTAACAATAATAATAACTATTTCCTATTGAGCGCTTTTACAGGACCTGATCATCAAAGAGCTGTACATATATCAACAACCAACATTCACACAGTATAAGATCAACATAATTACAATAAAAACAGTTCAGTCTTGAGCCACTTTATGTGGCGCGCGTCTTTTCAGAAACCGGAAACGCATGGTTGCGTAACCGCAGTAGGGCGACCTACAAATCCGTTTCAAAACAGCTTTGCGTTTATCAACTTCAAAAGGCTTTTACAAACAGGTTACTTAAAACCTGTTTACGAAACCTGTTTGGAAAGCCACAAATTGCGGCTTTCGAAAAGGCTTTCCGAAAGGGCTTTCAAAACAGCTTTGCGTTTATCAACTCGTAAAATTCCTTGAAAGCTGTTTGGATAACCTGTTTCTGCCGAGAAAGGAGAGTTGATAAACGCACCCTTTCGTAAAGGCTTTCCGAAAGGGCTTTCAAAACAGCTTTGCGTTTATCAACTCGTAAAAATTCCTTCAAAGCTGTTTGGATAATCTGTTTCTGCCGAAAAAAAAAGGAGTTGATAAACGCACCCTTCGGAAAGGGCTTTGGAAAGGGCTTTGGAAAGGGCTTTGGAAAGCCGTTTAAGCAGGGGAAAGTTGATAAACGCAGCCTTTGGCTTTGGAATACCACACGGAGGTACCGGTATCAAGCGGGTCTTTTGCAAGGTGAACGGCCGAAGCGTGGCGCACGAGAATATCAATGCATGGACATACAGAACCACAGCAAGCTCGAACAGAAACGTCAACATTTTCATCTCTATAGTCACAAAAGGAACTCAATATTCAAACTGCAATACGAACCAACAGTGTCATTGGAAGATGTTTCCTCGGATTCCAACTTAAAAGACACACAAGACTGACGTATACACTGACAAATGACAAAAAAGGAGGACAACTTCCCTCGATGGCGCAGCTAGGACAGCGCCATGTTTATTTATATGGCTAGTTGTTAGGCTAGTTAACCTAGGCTAGTTGACGCGAAGCTGAATTTCTCGCTGCCAAGATGGACTTTGGCGACAGCACTAAATGTGAAATTCAATTATAACAATCGTTAATCATTCAATGTCAAAAGGAGATGTATATTCATGAGCAACAGGAGTTTTAGTAAAGGTAGTGCGCATGTGCATAGATTGCTTCATCATTAATATTAATGAGCCCATTTGTTTCCTGCCTCGCTATGGTACGGAAAAAAAAGGACGCTGCCCGGACAGCAGTAGATGAGAGGTTCCATTTCCGCTGGTTCTCCTCTTCCGGCATGTTTGTTAAAATAAATAATACATAATTCATCTGTGCAAAGGGCAGAAAGGAGTTACCTCACGGCCGGCGCCACATTTTCAAAAGTGGAAGGAGAGGGCCACTTCCGGGTTTCACGGACTAACAAGCGCAAAAAAAAAAGAAGAAGAGAGAAACGAAAATAAAACGGAAAAAAATAAAACAGAAAAAAAATAAACAATAAAAGTCTTCAGTGCAAAATCAAAGCCTTATGGTTAAAGGTTTATATTCCTTTCTAGTGCCAATTCCGCACTTCCACGGTTAAAAAATAAGGGGGGGGGGGGGGGGGGGGGCAAAGTGGTGACACCTATTCGAAGTTGTATGGTGCAAAAAAAAGGTGCCCCCCCCCCCCCCCCCCGATTCCGGCGGCCATGGGTCAACTGTTGGCGTTTACTGGGGAAGGGGTGGTATAGAAAGGATCAGTGATGAATGAAATTTGAATTCTCCAAATAAAAATATATGAATTAAAAAAAAACCCCTCTTCCTTAGTAAGTTCCTGTCGGAGCCTGAGAAACTGATCCATCCACAGTCAAACGAAGGCTTAAAATGCCATCACAAATGACAAGACGTGTATACGATCAGAGTTGTATTGTCGTATTTCCTTCATCATTGTGTCCATCTCTGCTCAATTTTGGGACGGTGTTGACGCCTGCATTATAGGGTGGCGTTACATTGTGAAATATGAAATATTTTCTGCTTCTCCTCTCAACACACAGAAACAGATATTACAGGGAACTCCAGAATGAACTCCAAGAAGAACTGTGAAGAAATACTCCGGGAGATCGAGAAGGAGGAACTACTGGCTGTGCGGTTTGAGCAGACCGACATGAATGGAATCGCCAGGTCCAAGATTATACCTAGCTGTCACTTCAGGGAGAAGGCGACAGGTGGACTCGGCGTGGTTCTGGGACACCTCGCTTTTGGCGTCCAGGCAGAGCTGATAGCGGGCACTGGTTACAACGAAGAAATCGGTTATGCAGATGCGATGATGTTTCCCGATTACGACACGTTCCAGGTCTTGCCGTGGTTGGAGAAAACCGGACGGATCCTAACTGAGCCAACGTACAAAGGCGAGTAAGTCGTGGCTATACCCTCGAATTGTGGCGCGAAAACAGCTTGAGAAATTAAATACTCTTGGACTGTCTTTGCTTTCTGCACATGAGCTCGAGTTTTGCCTGCTGGATAAGAAAACTCTACAACCGTTTAGTAGTGACATTAATGCACACAGCATTATCCGAGGAACTCCCATAAACGGATTTTTCAATCGTCTGATCGAATATCTTCCAAAAGTTGGCATCAACGTCGAATCTTTGGAGACTGAGTACGACCCTGGTCAAGTGGAGATAACCTACAAACCGGCTCTTGGTATTCGTTCCGCCCACACATTCAAAACATCCGTCAAGGAGATTGCTTTACTCAATGACTACGTAGCCACCTTCATGTGCAAGCCATATCCCGATTCCGTAGGCAGTGCATGCCATTTCTGTCATTCTCTCTGGGATGTACAAGGGAAGACCCCTCTTCTGTATGATTCCGGTGACCCTCAAGGACTGTCGCAAACCGCCAAGTGGTGGATTGCTGGTCTTCTGGCCCACTCGCCTGCCATTCAAATACTCATGGAGCCAACTGTAAACTGCCTCAAGCGCACTCAACCCTTCAATTTCTACCCAGTAAGCGCTACCTGGGGAATGGACAATCGCTCTTGCGCAATGCGGGTGAAATTGAACGGCGGGCAAGGAACCTACATCGAGAATCGCATGGGTTCATCAGGCTGCAATCCTTATCTGGCGCTGGCGGCAACGGTTGCTGCTGGAATGGATGGCATCATCAGCTAGTTGCCACTCCCACCCGAATGCACCGGCAACGCCTATATCGAGAGAGACGTGCCTCCCAAAACTCCGGTACTCCCCGTCAACACGGAAGACGCCATTCAAGCATTGCGGAACGACGAGGTGATCAGTGAGGCTTTAGGAGAAGACTTCATCAAGTGTTTCTCCGCGATCAGAATCAACGAAGCTAAAGTAGAGAAAGAAGCTCTGGAGAAGGGCGACGCGAATTGGGAATTCAATTACTTTCATGAGTATTTTGTAAGATGTTAGGCAACAAGCCGTTTATAAAGATGAGCGATGTATTCTTTTTGAGTTAGATAGGCTAAGTAGTAATGTCGACTGACACCATAGCGCCTATTAATTCTGCAGTATGTGCTTACACGAGTAGGCCTACACGTCGCACGGATTATGCACAATTAAGAAATTACGTTCATGAAGCATTGTCTTATTTTTTTTTTTTTTGTATTAGAATAACCCGTAAAGTTTGAATCATTATTATGCAATGGTGGTTGGTCGCATCATAATGTGGTATACGGGGTGGGCCTATGATCAAAGATACTTCGCATATGTATCCTATATAATATGAATATACAATACATTATCTGAGATACATATACAGGGATTTGTATACAGGGAATAGCCTATACTATGTACGATATAATGTGTTTTTTTTTTCTTGCAGTCCAAATGAGCAAATATTATGTATGCATATTGCAGATAAATGTAGTAATGACGCCATGCTTTTGACTTCATGGGTGCAACTAGGAGAATCTGGAGGCACGATTTTAGAAGTCATTATCAGTGCATGTAATTTTTTTTTTTGCGTTAAATATTACCTATATACGACATTCTATATCAAGTCGAGCCGGTAAAATGTGTCTGTATCTGTCTGTATCATCCGTTTATTCACGTGCAGTGTAGACAAATGAGGTAAAGGGTGCTGTAACGTATGGCCTACAATATTATTCCAATTCTTAGCCATTTAAGATTAGTCAAGGATTATGAATTTATTATTTCCTCTCCTTATCGTATTCTATATATTTAGCACGCTGATGCCATAATATGCATTATTCTATTAATTGTCATATCTAAGTAAGCACAAGTTATCATATTTAGATTTGTACTATGTGCAGAGATTAAATATACACAGATACACAGGGAGACCAGTAGTGGACCAAATTTGAAATTGGTATAGTCTAGCCTTGTCAGAAATAATATCTATACATGTATCACACAGATATCTTGACAAAGACCAAAATTACGGAAAGTTCGAGAAAATAAATGATGGGATCGGTCTGGTAGCACCTGTCTATACCTCATTCTCCAAGCCCTGCATGACTTGCACTTGTAGGCCTACATAATAGCTTTCTGTGAAACCGTGAACAGGGTATGCAACGCCAGTCTGAACGATTATCTCGTTTTGAGTATACTTTCAAGGTAATACGCCTGTTGATCTGCGAACCAATGCTGATGAGTATACCTACTAACTTTATAAGGTGATCAACCATTTCGTTGAACTGTCATCATTTGACACGAAAAGTGATTGTACTTGTTGCATTTCTTGACCAATTGAACAGAATCACGTGATCACCGAGATTACAGAGGTGTCATAAGCCTACACGATGGTGGTGAAAACACCCAAATTCATGCATGAGTTTGGAATCCGTCACATTCGACAATGAAAGTCATCCAGATGTCAGTGTCGTTGTTGATTTAAGTGTGTCGTTTTTTTTTTCTTTTTGCATCATTATAATACTCGAAACTGATTAATACCATAAAGAGGGTTATCACAACAGGGATACACTCTTAAAACATCCGAGCCAGAACTGACCCGGAACTGGGTCTGTTGGGGTCATACACCGTTCCGGGGCAGAAATGACAAGGGATGTAGTCAGATATGACCCATTCAGAGTCATGAATCGGGTCAGGATGATCCCATTCGGGGTCTTCATGACCAAATTCCAAGTCATTTCTGACCCGGAACTGGGTCTGTTGGGGTCATACACCGTTCCGGGGCAGAAATGACAAGGGATATGGTCAGATATGACCCATTCAGAGTCATGAATCGGGTCAGGATGATCCCATTCGGGGTCTTCATGACCAAATTCCAAGTCATTTCTGACCCGGAACGGTGTATGACCCCAACGGACCCAGTTCCGGGTCAGTTTTGACTCGGGTCTTTTTAGAGTGTACAATGTATAAAATACAAGGAACGAACAATGTGTCGACTCTACACTTGGTTGATAGGATTACATGTGATGACGGCTGCACGTCATGTGTCCGACATCCACGAGTCATATAGCCCATGAGATCAACAATACGCAAAAAAGGCCCACGATGAGTCCGACACTATTATACAAGCGAAAAAGGCCCACGAGATCGACATTACATCATGGGCCTTATTGTAGGTAGTGTCTCCTGGTTTTCTTTGTTTGTTTGTTTGTTTGATGATGTTGTTGTTGTCTTTTTTTTTTTGCATATAGTGTCTATAGCTCATGGGCTGTAGGCCCCTATTATTATGAGTCAAGGACTGTATGGCTAATGGACCTTCGTTTTTGTTTTTGTTTTTTGTTTTTGTAGTCGTGACCCCGTACGTGATGTTGCACAGTGACGAGAGAAATGAAAGACATGCATTTGTACAGACAACGGACAGAGAAGAGCGAGAGAGGGAGTAGTTAAATACAATACAGAGATTTAAAGGGGAAACTTGACAGAGAGATACCCCCAAAATATGTTGTTTCTTCACATGATAATGTTGGTGTCATGGCTGTCAGCTTCTAGTGGTGTTAGTACATGTATTTAGCACACAAAAATGAGGTCAATGTATATTACAAAGTCAAATATTACAACATTCAAGCTAGATAAGGACATCCAATATTCACTTGATGAAGTGGGAAAGTAATTCCAGTCAGCGTCGGTGTATTCGCCTTCTTGCAGATTGTTTGAAGATAGCAACAATAACATTTTTATTATCATTACATTTGCTTCCGATTGACTGCGATAGTGCATCAACTGTGTTTTGGTCATCTTCTGGCAGGGGTTATAAGAGTTTATCACAGTCACGCGGGAAGAATTTATATGGAGAGTTATTTTTTGGATTTCAGGTTCCGTCTGACAGGTTGGCGAGTTGTAGGACCTATGGGGTAGTGTTATGCACATAGGTAGCACACCCGCCTCGGGGGCCACTCTTCCTATTTCGTGGGAAGCGTGTGTAGTTGGCATTTGCATAATGTTATCCTATAAAGAGAACCAAGTATCTTGTTGATGCAAGCAGCATCAACAATATCAATCAAATACCAGCATGCGCAGCCACGCTACCTGCATGCATCGCATGCATAATAATGATTATGACGGGACAGGGTGTGTGCTTCATGCCGATTGATACCTTGTACATTTTCAGGCCTTCTTGACTGTGCAAGAGCGCATTCACACTGGCAGCCATATGGCATAAGGAGTCGTCGTCGTCGATGTTTGTTTTCTTATGTTGTCGAGTGTTGGTGTGGTGGTGGTGGTGGAGATGGTGGTGGTGGAAGTGGTGGTGGTGGGTGTAGTTATTGTGCTTGCTTGTTAACTGTGGTTCTGTTCCTTTTCAATCTCATGCTCTCGTTTGGTACTTGGGGGGGGGGGGGGCTGGGTACTCCAAGGTTAACCATGCAAATAGGGTCAACAAAGTAATTTTAGGGCTTTGTAGGCCTACAAAAAGATGTGTTAGTGATTAGACACAACAATAAATAAATTAACACCATACATGTACCTGTAAATTCGTTATAATCAATCGTGTACAAGTCTTAAAGGAATCTGAATAAAATTCCTAATATCGATCTTGTATAGTGCGCAACCCAAATATGGCCTACCCTTTGGGCACCAATATGAGCTTATGTCAAAGGGACAACCAAAATTGGAATCGGAGGATAAAGAAAATATAGACAGTTTCTTTATGTATACGAAATTAGGAAATCTTAACACATTATACACAGGCAAGAAAATGGAAAATAATAATGGATGGTTTCAGGTGCAATGAAATAAGTCCACGAATAGTGCTCAATACATCTGTTGCACCCTTGTTTCAACGGACAGAAATGACGCTTTAAATAGACATATCCGAAATTGTATAGAGAAAAAAAAAAGATGAGAGCAAAAAGGAAGGCAACCAAATTTATATGACACTCATTCAGCAGGAGTAAAATTTTGCAAGACCACTCCTAATACACTGAATTCGCCACTGTAAGATCTGAAAGAGAAAACTTAATCATTCTTTTTATACGTTGAGAGGAATAATTGATAACAAGGCAATGGTCAAGCAGTACGATTAAACCTGAATGCAAGTTTATTAGAACTCCGAAGATTCTAGGATTTTATTTTTTCACATGAATTAATAGAGAAAGAATATGATACAGCCTTATACAAATTAGATGAGGTGATCCTGTTATCGCGTTCAAACTCCAAATGTATAGCGATGGTTTGTAAATCCGAAAACGAAATAAGGATCATAATTCCGAAGGTTTGTTAAATGCACTTCAAGTTTTCGTATTAACGAACATTTATAGGGAATTCGTGTGCTTCAAAATAATGGACCTTTGGAAAAAAAAAAACCCTATTTTATAGATTTTCGGATAAACAATTACAAAGCGTCGGAATAACGAACGTCATCCATGTAGGAATATACGCTATCAAAAAACTGACCTCTGTTTATTTCGGACAATATACATTGAGGCTTCGGATAATAAACCTTTTCGGAAGAGTAACTTTGTCACCTGTCTAGAGCGTATTGTGAAGCAGCATGCATGAAGCGGATGCCACCACTCAACCCTTATTGTTGGTGTGAAAGGCATAGGTCAAGGTAGGTCATGCAGGAAGATGGAACCTATGGGATGGGTTTCTTTTGAGACCAGCGCGCCCCCACACCGCTTTGACGGAAAGAGTCACCTGTGGAATCATTGATTGGGGAGTCGTGGGGTTTGTGGGGTTTCAGAGGGGGACTGCAGCCCACCCCCCCCCCCCCCCCCCAACACACCGCTTTCACGGTCTTGCATTCGTCATACGAAATTGGCTTTCAACTGAATAGAATAAGCCGTCTATGGATATTTTTAATTCATCTCCTTTCTATTATTCTATTATGGCGTCATTCTCTCCCTCTCTCTCCCTTTTCAATATTCCTCTGATCTTTTTATACTTAACAGCAAAGCATATTATTATAGTTCCATATGTATATGTACCACTGATATAGGCCTAGATACGAGGCGATATGGTTCTGCGTGTAATATCAGTTCAGTGTATTGCTGCATGATCCATAGTCAACCATTGAACACGAATAGGTGTGGCGGTGTTATTACTATTTTTCTTTTCAGAATTACTAAATCATCGGCTTCGTTGCCATTACCTAGCACTGTGAGGCGCGCTACATCTCTTCAGTAAGCAGGTTTCCACCTTGTTTTATCTCGTGACCAGGTAAGTGATTGATTCATGACGTATTTCATTATTCAAACGCACAGATCTGTCCTATGTCTGTGCTTTGTGTACATTTTTCTCACGTGCGTCCATGGAGGTAAGCTCTCCATTTTCCCGACAGTTGCCCGATGTGTCCAATCTGCATGCAGGTGTTGCAAATTTTTGTAGAAATAGATTTGTATGCTGGACCTAAAAATTCTGAATTTAAAAAGAAAAGGAGAGGAAGAGGGGAGAGTTATGAGGAAGAGATACATTAGAAAAGAGGAAAGAAGTGCAGAATAAGGTAACATGAAGACACTTTGCTAAACGACTGTCGTCCTAGGGTTGTTTTTTTTCCCCCTAAATTAATCGGCATTAGAGGGAGGACATCAGTATTCTTATAATGAAATGATCGCCAATTATTGGGCATGACAGAAAGGGTGGGGTAGCCGATTCGGTCTGCTCTCCGAAACGCTCCAATGGACCAATTCGGGTATGGGAATGATTTCAAGCTTTTGTGCTAGAGGACGAAAACATAAAAAAAGTATATACTTCCAACAATTGTAGGGTTTCCAATTTTATTGCTTTGTTATATCAGAAAAGATATTGTGGACCTATACTTTTTTTTCGAGAAAGATAAATTGATAGGAACTGATAAAATTCTTTCTCAGCCGGTTTTGCCTGGCCAGTTGTCAATGTCTTTGGAGTAAATCTCTTACAGACATTTTAGCAATGGTCATACAAGCACACACACTTTTATCAAGCTATATACACTTCACCATTGCATGCATTCTTTAATCTATTTCATTTCAATTTAATTAATTATGCTTTATTTCCAGCCAACTAAAGGTTATACAATTACAAAGTATACAATTAATGATTCATAGTGTTACCGATTAAGAAATATAACCTTCATGCGCATCGCAATCACTGGCAATCGCTATTTTTGTACTGAAGGGACAAAAAGGAAGAAGTAGAATTGTGACATATATAGGTAGGCCTACATCTCTATCTGATCACTCTTGTGATGACCTACTATCCTCAAGCATTCAAGCATACGCAAACAGAATTAATAGATGATAAAAGTACTGAATGCTTGTGTGCGAGAGTTAGTCAATATTTTCAAATCAGTCAAAACAAACATGTTTCGAATTCGAATATTGATATTAATATAACGTAATGACGTAATATGCATTTCCTATTTCTCTTCGCATTTCCAACAGCAACAGATGTCACAGAGAACTCCAGAATGAACTCCAAGATGAGCTGTGAGGAAATCCTGACGGAGATCGAGAAGCAAGAGCTCCTGGCGGTGCGGTTTGAGCAGACCGACATGAACGGAGTCGCCAGGTCCAAGACCATACGTAGCTGCCACTTCAGGGAGAAGGCGACAGGTGGACTCAACGTGTTTCTGGGAGATTTCACTCTTGGTATGCAGGGAGAGATGATCGCGGACACTGGTTACATCGAGGAAACCGGTTACGCAGATGCGAAGATGTTTCCCGATTACGACACGTTCCAGGTCTTGCCGTGGTTGGAGAAAACCGGACGGATCCTAACTGAGCCAACGTACAAAGGCAAGTACGTAATGGCTCACCCTCGAGTTGTGGCGCGAAAACAGTTGGAGAAATTAAAGACGCTTGGACTCTCTCTGCTTTCTGCACATGAGCTCGAGTTTTACCTGCTGGATAAGAAAAGTCTACAACCGTTTAGTAGTGACGTTAATTTGCACAGTACTATCCGAGGCACTCCAATCAACGACTTTTTCCACCGTCTGATCAAAAATCTTCCAAAAGTTGGCATCAACGTCGAAGCTTTGGAGACTGAAGTAGACCCTGGTCAAGTGGAAATAACCTACAAACCTGCTTTTGGTATTCGTTCCGCGGACAACACCCACACATACAAAACATCCGTCAAGGAGATTGCTTTACTCAATGGCTATGTAGCCACCTTCATGTGCAAGCCATATCCCGATTCCGTAGGCAGTGCATGCCATTTCTGTCATTCTCTCTGGGATGTGGAAGGTAGGATCCCTTTGATGTATGATTCCAGTGACCCTCAAGGACTGTCGCAAACTGCCAAGTGGTGGATTGCTGGTCTCCTGGCCCACTTGCCTGCCATTCAAATACTCATGAAGCCAACTGTAAACTGCCGCAATGGCACTCAACCCTTCAAGTTCTGGCCGGTCAACGCTACGTGGGGAATGGGCAATCGCTCTTGCGCAATGCGGGTGAAAGTGAACGGCGGGCAAGGAACCTACATCGAGAATCGCATGGGTTCATCAGGCTGCAATCCTTATCTGGCGCTGGCGGCAACGGTTGCTGCTGGAATGGATGGCATCATCAACAAGTTGCCACTCCCACCCGAATGCACCGGCAACGCCTATATCGAGAGAGACGTGCCTCCCAAAACTCCGGTACTCCCCGTCAACACGGAAGACGCCCTTCAAGCATTGCGGAACGACGAGGTGATCAGTGAGGCTTTAGGAGAAGACTTCATCAAGTGTTTCTCCGCGATCAGAATCAACGAAGCTAAAGTAGAGAAAGAAGCTCTGGAGAAGGGCGACGCGAACTGGGAATTCAATTACTTTCATGAGTACTTGTAAGATGTTATAGCCAACAAGCAGTTTATAAAGATGAGCGATGTATTCTTTTGGAGTTAGGCTAAGTAGTAATGTCGACTGACACCATAGCGCTTATTCTGCAGTATATTCTGCAGTTGTAGGCCTACACGTCGCACGGATTACTCACAATGAAGAAATTACGTTCATGAAGCACTGTCTAATTTCTGTATTTGAATAATCCGTACATAACATTTGAATCCTTTCTATTATGCAATGGTGGTTGGTCGCATTATAATGTGGTATACGGGGTGGGCCTATGATCAAAGATACTTCACACATGTACTGTATTCTATACATTGATCATTTTGCTGTGTTCATATATTGATGTTGAATGCACGAATATTCTGCAAGCTCTTACTTTTTAATGACAAGGAGCTACGGGATTATCTGAGATACCTATACAGGGTTTACAGGGAATAGCCTATACTTCGTATACGATATATGTTTTTTTTTTCTTGCAGTCCAAATGAGCAAATATTATGTATGCATATTACAGATAAATGTAGTAATGACGCCATGCTTTTGACTTCATGGGTGGAACTAGGAGAATCTGGAGGCACGATTTCAGAAATTATTATTATTAACATAACATACTTAGTGCATGCAAATTATTTTTCTGCGTGAAATATTACCTATACATTGTACAGGACATTCTATATCAAGTCGAGCCTGTAGAATTTGTCTGTATCATCCGTTCATTCATATGCAGCGTAGACAAATGAGGTGAAGGGTGCTGTAACGTATAGGGCATGTAATCATTTCAACTCTTAACCATTTAAGATTAGTCATGGATTATTATTTCCTCTCCTTGTCGTATTGTATTTAGCACGCTGATGCCATATGCATTATTCTATTGGTTGTCATATCTAAGTAAGCACAAATTATCATTACATTTGTACTATGTGCAGAGATTTGATATACACAGGGCCACCAGTAGTGGACCAAATTTGAAATTGGTAGTTTAGCCTGGTCAGAAATAATATCTACGTGTATACATGTATCACACAGATATCTTGACAAAGGCCAAAATTACTGAAAGCTCGAGAAAAAAAAATGATGGGATCGGTCTGGTAGCACCTGTCTACCTCATCCTCGAAGCCCTGCATGAATTGCACTTGTAGGCCTACATAATAGTTTTCTGTGAAACCGTGAAAAGGGTATGTATTATGTATCTCGTTTTGAGTATACACGATACTTTCAAGGTAATACGCCATAGCTGATCTGCGAATCAATGCTGATGGGTATACCTACTAACTTAGTTGATCAGCCATTTCGTTGAACTGTCATCATTTAACACGAAAAGTGATTGTACTTGTCGCATTTCTTGACCTGTTGAACAGAATCACGTGATCACCGAGATTACAGAGGTGTCACAAGCCTACATGAAGGTGGCAAAAACACCAAAATTCATGCATGATTCTTTGGCGATGAGTATGGAATCCGTCACATTCGACAATGAAAGTCACCCAGATGTCAGTGTTGTTGTTGATTTAAGTTTGTAGGTTTTTTTTCTTTTTGCATCATTATGATACGCGAAACTGATTAATACCATTAATACCATAAAATCACAACAGGAATATAATGAATATAATAAAAAGAACGAACAATTTGTCGACTCTACAGTTGGTTGGTTTGATTACATGTGATAACGGGGTGCACGTCACGTGTCCGACACCCACGAGTCAAACAGACCATGAGTCAGAGTGACAGCCAGTGAAATCGACACTACGCATAAAAGGCCCATAATGAGTCCGGCACTATATATACAAGTAAGGCCAATGAGTCTGACACTATATACAAGCGAAAAGGGCCCCAAGATCGACATTATAATGGGGCTTAAAGGGATGGTACAGAATTGGTGGAGATGAAAATTGGGCTTTAACTTTTTCTCGAGATACGAAGAAAACACTTATGAAATAGTACAGAGCATACCATTTTACGAGGAATTCAAAGTTTATTTGATGAAAATCGGGTTTGGACTAGCTGAAACATCCAAAAACAAAATAAAACAAAACGGTCGTAATAAAATGTGGGTCCCACACTTTATTAAAGGACAGGTTCACCTTCATAAACATAAGGATTGAGAAAATGCAGCAATATAAGTAGAACACATCAGTGAAAGTTTGAGGAAAATTGGACAATCGATGCAAAAGTTATGAATTTTTAATATTTTTGTGTTAGAACCGCTGGATGAGGAGACTACTACAGCTTGTGAGTCATATGCGTACAACAGGATAAAGAAAATGTGAAAATTCAACATATTTTCACTTTTTTCGGACCAATGATCTAAGGCAGGGGGAATAATATTACCCATAACATATTATGTTAACGAGTCAATGGAAAGTATCAAAAGATGACATTTTGTGAAATATAATATTGTTGTACGCATGTGACATCTAAGTTATTCATACACTGCAGTAGTCTTCTCTCCAGCGGTTATGCACAAAAACTTAAAAGATTCATAACTTTTGAACGGATTGTCCGATTTTCCTCAAACTTTCAATGATGTGTTCTACTAATATTGCTACATTCTCTCAATCCTTATGTTTAGAAGGTGAACTTGTCCTTTAAGATCACTCTGCATGTTTTGGATATCTCACCAATTTTTATAAAATAAAAAAAAAAAAAAAAAAGGTTTCTCACTATCTGATAAAAACCTGAAGTTAGGTCTCAACCAAAACTATACGATCCCTTTGATGTACGCAGTGTCGATCTCCTGTTTTATTTTTTTCCTTTTCTTTTTTTCGTATAGTGTCTAGCTCATGGGCTGTATTATGACTCATGGAATGAGCTAATGGACCTTCGTTGTTGTTGTTGTTGTTTTTTAATGTCGCGAGCTCATGGGCCGTATGACTCGTTGGTGTCAAGCTTGTTGTCGTGGGATGACCCCGTGATGATCCACCGTGACGAGAGAAAATGAAAGACATGCATTAATTTTGTACAGATAAACGGACAGAGAAGAGAGAGAGAGAGGGAAGACTTAAATGCAATATAGAGATTTAAAGGGGGAAATTGACAGAGAGATACCCCCAAAAATATGTTGTTTCTTCACATAATACTGGTGTTATGGCTGTCCGCTGTGAGTACATGTATATAGTGTAAATGTAGCACACGAAAGTGAGGTCAATGTCTGCAATAGTGCATCAACTGTGATTTGGTCATCTTCTGGCAGGGGTTATAAAAATTCATCACAGTCACGCTGGAATATGGAGAGTTATTGTTTGGATTTTAGGTTCCGTCTGAGAGGTTGGCGAGTTGTAGGACCTATTGGCTAGTGTTATGAACATAGGTGGCACACCCGCCTCGGGGGCCACTCTTCCTATTTCGTGGGAAGGATGTGTAGTTTGGTATTTGCATAATGTTATCTTCAGAAAACCAAGTTTCTTGTTGATGCAAGCAGCAATATCAATCAAATACCAGCATACCAAGCTACCTGCATGCATCGCATGCATAACGGGACAGAGCACGTTCACACTGGCAGTGTAGTCCTCGTCATCGATGTTTGTTTTCTTGTGTTGTTGTTGTGGTGGTGGTGGTAGTGGTGGTGGTGGTGGTGGTGGTGGAGGTGGTGGAGGTGGTGATGGTGGGTGTAGTTATTGTGCTTGCTTGTTAACTGTGGTTCTGTTCCTTTTCAATCTCATGCCCAGCTCGTTTGGTGCTTGGATGGAGGGGGCTGGGTACTCCAAGGTTACCATGCAAATTGGGTCAACAAAGTAATTTTAGAGCTTTGTAGGCCTACAAAAAGATGTGTTAGAGATTAGACACAACAATAAATAAATTAACACCATACATGTACCTGTGAATGCGTTATAATCAATCATGTATAAGCCTACAAAGGAATCTTAATAAAATTCCTTTGTAATATGGGTCTTGTATAGTGCGCAACCCAAATATGGCCTACCCTTTGGGCACCAATATGAGCTTATGTCAAAGAGGAACCAAAATCGCAATCGGAGGATAAAGCGAAATATAGAAAGTTTCTTTTTGTATCAAATTAGGAAAAGTAACACATTATACACAGTCAAAAATAGAAAAAGAAAATAATAACGGGTGGTTTCAGGTGCAATGAAATAAGTCCACTTGTCCACAAATAGTGTTCAATACATCTGTTGCACCCTTGTTAAAACGGACAGAAATGACGCTTTAAATAGACATATCTGAAATTCTACAAAGAAATGACGAGAGCAAAAGGGAAGGCAAACAATTTAGATGACACTCATTTTGCAGGAGTAAAGTTTTGCAAAACCACTCCTAACACAATGAAGTCACCGCTGTAAGATCGGAAAGAGAAAATCATTTCCCATTCAAGGGGAATTTAATAACAAGGAAATGGTCAATGTAGTACGGTTAAACCTCAGTGAAAGGTTATCAAAACTCCGAAGATTCTAGCATGTCTAGGATTTTATATTTTCACATGAATTAAGAGAGAAAGAATATAACAGGCTTATGGGACTGTGATCCTGTTATCGCGTTCAAACTACATAGCGAAGGTGTGTAAATCCGAAAACGAAATAAGGATCATAATTCCGAAAGTTTGTTAAAGTATGAACTTTTTAAAGTTTTCGTATAAACGAACATCTGTCCAGGGAATTCGTGCGTTTCGGAATAACGGACCGAACAATTGCAAAGCTTCGGAGTAACAAACATCATCCATGTAGGACTATACGCTATCTGTTTATGAGAGGACAACATACATTGAGCCTTCGGATAATAAACTTTTCGGGAGAGTGACCTTTCGGAATAATAGCTGTCACCTATATTTAGAGCGCTGAATTGTGATGCAGCAAGCAGGAAGATTGAACCTTTGCTTTTGGGATGGGTTTCTTTTGAGAGTGCGCCATAAACAGCTCGCCCCCACCCCGCTTTGACGGAAAGAGTCTCCGCTGGTTTTGTGCGATTTAAAGTGTGGTGTCAGGAGGGGCTGCAGCCCACCCCCCCCCCCTCCCCCCACCACCACCACCACCGCTTTCACGGTCTTGCATTCGTTAAACAAAATTGGCATTCAACTGAATAGAATAAGCCGTCTATGGAGACTTTTCATTCATCTATCACTTTCTCTAATTATTCTATTATGCTGTCATTCTCTCTCTCTCTCCCTCTCTCTCTCTCTCTCTCTCTCCCTCTCTCTCTCTTCCTTTTCATTTTCCTCTGATCTTCAATTTCTACTTAACAGCAATGCCATATATTATAGTTCCATACTATACCACTGGTATAGGTCTAGATACGAGGCGATAGTATGGTTCTGCGTGTAACATCAGTTCAGTGTATTGCTGCGTATAGTCAACCGTTGAACACGAATAGGAGTGGCGGTGTTATTACTCTTTTTCTTTGAAGAATTACTAAACCCTCGACTCCGTGGCTATCTACCACTGTGAGGTGCGCTGTCTCTTCAATAAAGGCAGGGATCCGCCTCGTTTTATCGTATGACCAGGTAGGTGACCGATTAAATGGTTTATAGTCATCATTCAAACGCACCTATATCTGTTTCTGTCTTCTTTTACAGCACCAGGGAGGTGATTCATTAAAATGAAAATGATTCAATTCATCGTTCTAATGCATCAGATCCCTCTTACTTGATACGTGAATCCCTGTTGTTTCCATTATCTTTTGCAATTTTGTGCAGAAATAACTTTATACTATAGACCTATAGGTTCTATAAGAATTAGAAAAGAAGAAGATGAAGACGGGATGAAGAGAATACATTGGAAAGAGGGGGAACTGTAAAGCACTGTGACTTGAATACAATTTACTGGATGGCCCCGGTGCATAGGGTCCTATAGATCAGATTTTGTAAATTAATCAACACTGGAGCGAAGAAATCGTCAATAACTGGGCATGACAGAAAAGTTGGGGTAGCCGATTTGCTCCACTCTCCGAAACGCTTCTGTGGACCGGCAATTCGGTGAAAACGACTTCATCTATATTGGACGAGAGTGGATATGGGAAGACAAATTCGTGTCCGAGGGGGACCAATTCGGCTTGTGATTTTTTAAACCAAAATCTTAGTCCAGTCTGCCTTCAAAAACTTTGTGTATGTGTGTGTGTGTGTGCGTGTGTGTTGAAACTCCTTTTTAATGTTACATGAGATATGAGTCTTATTCAATTTATCTGCATACCCTCTGTACAAATGATATTATAATGTTGTAAGATCGCAACTGCTGATCTACATTTTTAACAAGCATGTCGGGGGAAAAAAATGAACCGAACTCGTCAATTACTGCTATCTATACAGCTGTTCTTCAGTCGAGCCTACTCGTCTATAAACTATTCATCCCTCTGATTAATAATCTTTTGCTTTCATTAAATATACCTAATCCGCCTTGGACTATGCAAATAACAATGTCGGAATTTTGGAGCTTGGGTAAAGTTCATTGCGTCACTGCTGGTATCAAGGGATAGCTGTTGCTACGTGGACGCGTCTTTTTTTTTCCCCATACCACAGCGAGGCAGGAAACCAATGGACTCATTAATATTCATGAAAAACTATGGCTTGAAAGTAGATGCGCATGCGTACAAGCGACTTACGTATGCAAATTAAATTGAATTGATAAGGGTTTATTAGATCAAACATTCAAAGTGGTAGCCCGAAGGCTAGATTATAATGCATCACATAAAAACTTATAAATTACATCAAAACAACACACATTGTATGAACATTTTAACAATAAAAAAATCCAATTAAATTAACATAACAAATACACAACATCATATCATATCAAACTTAAATTTCCCTGTGATTAATTCAATGCAATATGAAAATTCAATGAATATATTATGCATATCATCACATAACAAATACACAACATCATATCATATCAAACTTAAATTTCCCTGTGATTAATTCAATGCAATATGAAAATTCAATGAATATATTATGCATATCATCTATAAAAAAAAAAACATTAACCATTAACACTTTGATGCTCAAATAACTGTATCTGCATTCATTTTTAATTGGACTTAACATCACTTTCCCAAATCCAATTACTCACATCAATCTTGTCAATATTATTATTGTATACAGAAAACACAAAACAAATGATACTTTACAATACAGATACACAGACTAATGAATTATTTCTTATTGCACAAACACCATATGATATAAATTCATGAGGATGACTGTATACTACACATGAGGTACCTGTACATTTATTTTGATGGCAAGGTGCGATCTCTTCCTTGCATTATAAATGGATGATCACTGGTGGGTAACGAGAGTAGGAAATCAGCAGGACCGATAATTCAACAGTATGTTGTGTGGGCGTAATGGTGTGTATGAAAAAAAAAACATGAGAGAAAGAGCGAATGAAAGTGACAAAGAGGGAAAGAGGGGGAGGGAGTGCGAGAGAGGTATTGAAAGAGAGAGTGTGATTACCAAACTCTGATCACCTGTGTTTTTATTATGATATAATGTTTAGCGTGCGCAGTCTGTAAATCTACATATCCTGTCATAAAACCTCATTTTATAATAACTGTATTTTACTTATTTCTTTTATATATATTATAAATACCTGTTTCATAATCCTTGTTATCTCTTTTACAATATAATTTTATGTACAAGTCAATCCTATAACTATGAGACATATATATCTCAATGAAATACCATTATCTAATTCACATAAAACATCAAACAGTAAAGGCATAAATTCATAAGATGAGCAATAACAGATACTGACAATCAGATATAACATAATTGGTAGAAACTAAAAAAAAAATGGCATTAACAAACAACATAATGATTACATCATTAAAAACAAATGATTCAATTATAACCGTGCCTTATTCAAGAATCTCGTGAGGTATACATGGGACACTCGGGCAGCTGTTTCGATAGCGGTCAGTTTTACACTTTGGTTCAAAACACAGTCGATTGCTTCTTAGACTCCTCGATAGATTTGCAGGCAAAAACCATTGATTTGACATATTTGATTTGAAAACCTTCCGAGCAAACTCTAGACACAAGTACTGACGTCTTTCCTCAAGTGACTGAAGTCCTGCGAGTTCTAGTGCTTGGGAATAAGAGAGATAATTGAATGACAGCATTATTCGGAGTGAGCGCTTTTGTACTTTCTCTATTTTATTTCGTTGGGACAGAGTTAAAGCACTGTGCCAGACAGGGCAAGCATATTCAAGCAAAGGTCGAACAAAACTTGCATAAACAGTTAACAAATCTTTCCTGGCAACATTAAAGGTCTTGAGAGTTCGCAACATAAACAAACGTTGATTGACTCGGGAAACCATAGAGGCTACTTGAGAATCCCATTTTAAGTTATCCTGGACAACAACACCAAGAATTTTTATGTGTTTCACATTACTGAGTTTTTGGCCGCACCAAGAAACATTTGGTTCGGGAACATGTGTTTTTGAAAAAGAAATTAGGAGTACAGAACATTTCTTCGGACTTAATCTGACATAATTGTCATCACACCAATTTTCGAGGATTTGTAGAGAATCCAGCAAATCCCTGCTAATTTCGGTCGGAGTCTTGTGGCTGTCGGCGACTGACATAATATCATCTACATATTTCCATCGCATAACAGGTTGGTCGCGGAGGGCGTCATCAACAAATGATAGAAAAATCAACGGTCCCAATAGCGTCCTTGTGGCACACCTGCTTTCATACGTTGCCAAGATGAGTGGCGGCATGAGACTTTGGCTGCATTTATCAACTTTCCCCTGTTTGAGGCTGCGTTTATGAACTTTCCCCTGTTTAAACGGCTTTCGAAAGCCCTTTCGATAGCCCTTTCGAAAGCCCTTTCCATAGCCCTTTCCAAATCCCTTTCCATTGCCCTTTCGAAAGCCGTTTCCAAATCCCTGTACTATTAATGTGCCGCTTGTTTTCTAAGAAGGGACGGCGAAAAGCAATTACCATTTTACGTGGCGCGCGTCTTTTCAGAAACCGGAAACGCATGGTTGCGTAACCGCAGTAGGGCGACCTACAAAGCCGTTTCAAAACAGCTTTGCGTTTATCAACTTCAAAGGGCTTTTACAAACAGGTTTCTGAAAACCTGTTTTTACGAAACCTGTTTGGAAAGCCACAAATTACGGCTTTCGAAAAGGCTTTCCGAAGGGGCTTTCAAAACAGCTTTGCGTTTATCAACTCGTAAAAATTCCTTGAAAGCTGTTTGGATAACCTGTTTCTGCCGAGAAAAGGAGTTGATAAACGCACCCTTTGGAAAGGGCTTCAGGGCTTTGGAAAGCCGTTTAAACAGGGGAAAGTTGATTAACGCAGCCTTTGGCTTTGGAATATCACACGGAGGTACCGGTATCAAGCGGGTCTTTAGCAAGGTGAATGGCCGAAGCGTGGCGCACGAGAATATCAATGCATGGACATACAGAATCACAGCAAGCTCGAACAGAAACGTCAACATTTTCATCTCTATAGTCACAAAATGAACTCAATATTCAAACTACAATACGAACCAACAGTGTCATTGGAAGATGTTTCCTCGGATTCCAACGTAAAAGACACACAAGATTGACATATACACTGACAAATGACAAAAATGGAGGACAACTTCCCTCGACTGGCGCAGCTAGGACAGCGCCATGTTTATTTATATGGCTAGTTGTTAGGCTAGTTAGCCTCGGCTAGTTGACGCGAAGCTGAATTTCTCGCTGCCAAGATGGACTTTGGCGACAGCACTGAATGTGAAATTCAATTATAGCAATCATTAATTATTCAATGTCAAAAGGGGATGTATATTCATGAGCAACAGGAGTTTTAGTAAAGGTAGTGCGCATGTGCATAGATTGCTTCATCATTAATATTAATGAGCCCATTTGTTTCCTGCCTCGCTATGGTACGGAAAAAAAAAGGACGCTGCCTGGACAGCAGTAGATGAGAGGTTCCATTTCCGCTGGTTCTCCTCTTCCGACATGTTAATTGTTAAAATAAATAATACATAATTCATTTGTACAAAGGGCAGAAAAAAGTTACCTCACGGCCGGCGCCACATTTTCAAAAGTGGAAGGAGCGGGCCACTTCCGGGTTTCACGGACTAACAAGCAAAAAAAAAAAAAAAAAAAAAAAAAAGAGAAAAGAAAAGAAAACACACAAAAAAAAAATAAAACACACAAAAAAAATAAAACAGAAAAAGTCTTCAGTGCAAAATCAAAGCCTTAGGGTTAAAGGTTTCTATTCCTTTCTAGTGCCAATTCCGCACTTCCACGGTTAAAAAATAAGGGGGGGGGGGGCAAAGTGGTGACGCCTATTCGAAGTTATATGGTGCAAAAAAAAAAAGGTGCCCCCCCCCCCCCGATTCCGGCGGCCATGGGTCAACTGTTGGCGTTTACTGGGGAAGGGGTAGTATAGAAAGGATCAGTGATTATTGAAATTTGAATTCTCCAAATTAAAAAATAAGAATAAAAAAACCCTCTTTCTTAGTAAGTTCCTGTCGGAGCCTGAGAAACTGATCCATCCACAGTCATACGAAGGCTTAAAATGCCATCACAAATGACAAGACGTGTATACGATCAGAGTCGTATTGTCGTATTTCCTTCATCAAGTGTCCATCTCTGCTCAATTTTGGGACGGTGTTGACGCCTGCATTATAGGGTGGCGTTACATTGTGAAATATGAAATATTTTCTGCTTCTCCTCTCAACACACAGCAACAGATATTACAGGGAACTCCAGAATGAACTCCAAGATTAACTGTGAAGAAATACTCCGGGAGATCGAGAAGGAGGAACTTCTGGCTGTGCGGTTTGAGCAGACCGACATGAATGGAATCGCCAGGTCCAAGATTATACCTAGCTGTCACTTCAGGGAGAAGGCGACAGGTGGACTCGGCGTGGTTCTGGGACACCTCGCTTTTGGCGCCCAGGAAGAGCTGATAGCGGGCACTGGTTACAACGAAGAAATCGGTTATGCAGATGCGATGATGTTTCCCAATTACGACACGTTCCAGGTCTTGCCGTGGTTGGAGAAAACCGGACGGATCCTAACTGAGCCAACGTACAAAGGCGAGTATACGTCGTGGCTTACCCCCGAATTGTGGCGCGAACACAGCTTGAGAAATTAAATACTCTTGGACTGTCCATGCTTTCTGCACATGAGCTCGAGTTTTACCTGCTGGATAAAAAAAAAACTCTACAACCGTTTAGTAGTGACATTAATGCTCACAGCATTATCCGAGGAGCTCCCATCAACGGATTTTTCAATCGTCTGATCGAATATCTCCCAAAAGTTGGCATCAACGTCGAATCTGGAGACTGAGTACGACCCTGGTCAAGTGGAGATTCATACAAACCGGCTCTTGGTATTCGTTCCGCGGATAACGCCCACACATTCAAAACATCCGTCAAGGAGATTGCTTTACTCAATGGCTACGTAGCCACCTTCATGTGCAAGCCATATCCCGATTCCGTAGGCAGTGCATGCCATTTCTGTCATTCTCTCTGGGATGTACAAGAGAAGACCCCTCTTCTGTATGATTCCGATGACCCTCAAGGACTGTCGCAAACCGCCAAGTGGTGGATTGCTGGTCTTCTGGCCCACTCGCCTGCCATTCAAATACTCATGGAGCCTACTGTAAACTGCCTCAAGCGCACTCAACCCTTCAATTTCTGCCCTGTAAACGCTACCTGGGGAATGGACAATCGCTCTTGCGCAATGCGGGTGAAATTGAACGGCGGGCAAGGAACCTACATCGAGAATCGCATGGGTTCATCAGGCTGCAATCCTTATCTGGCGCTGGCGGCAACGGTTGCTGCTGGAATGGATGGCATCATCAACAAGTTGCCACTCCCACCCGAATGCACCGGCAACGCTTATATCGAGAGAGACGTGCCTCCGAAAACTCCGGTACTCCCCGTCAACACTGAAGACGCCATTCACGCGTTGCGGAACGACGAGGTGATCAGTGAGGCTCTGGGAGAAGACTTCATCAAGTGTTTCTCCGCGATCAGAATCAACGAAGCTAACGTAGAGAAAGAAGCCCTGGAGAAGGGTGACGCGAACTGGGAATTCAATTACTTTCATGAATACTTGTAAGATGTTAGCCAACAAGCGGTTTATAAAGATTAGCAATGTATTCTTTTGGTGTTAGATAGGCTAAGTAGTAATGTCGACTGACACTAAAGCGCTTATTCTGCGGTATGTGCTTACACGAGTAGGCCTACACGTTGCTTGGATTACGCACAATTAAGAAATTACGTTCATGAAGCATTGTCTTATTTTTTGTATTTACTATACTATACATACTATACTGAATTTGAATATACTGTATTTGAATTACCCGTAACGTTTGAATCCTTTCTATTATGCAATGGTGGTTGGTCGCATCATAATGTGGTATACGGGGTGGGCCTATGATCAAAGATACTTCGCATATGTATCCTATATATAATATAAATATATAATACATTATCTGAGATACCTACAGGGATATGTATACAGGGAATAGCCTATACTTTGTACGATAAGCGTTTTTTTTTTTCTTGCAGTCCAAATGAGCAAATATTATGTATGCATATTGCAGATAAATGTAGTAATGACGCCATGCTTTTGACTTCATGGGTGCAACTAGGAGAATCTGGAGGCACGATTTTAGAAGTCATTATCAGTGCATGTAATTTTTTTTAACGTTAAATATTACCTAAATACGGAAGGATTTCTGGTTCCGTCTGAGAGGTTGGCGAGTTGTAGGACCTATGGGGTAGTGTTATGCACATAGGTGGCACACCCGCCTCGGGGGCCACTTTTCCTATTTCGTGGGAAGCATGTGTAGTTGGCATTTGCATAATGTTATCTTCAGAAAACCATGTATCTTGTTGATGCAAGCAGCATCAACAATATCAATCAAATACCAGCATGCGCTGCCACGCTACCTGCATGCATCACATGCATTACGGGACAGGGTGTGTACTGTCAGTGTGCTTCATGCCAATTGATACCTTGTACATTTTCAGGCCTTCCTGACTGTGCATGAGCGCGTTCACACTGGCAGCTACGGCATAAAGAGTCGTCGTCGTCGTCGATGTTTGTTTTCTTATGTTGTTGTTGTTGTTGTTGAGGTGGTGGTGTTGGTGGGTGTGGTTACTGCGCTTGCTTGTTAACTGTGGTTCTGTTTCTTTTCAATCTCATGCTCTCGTTTGGTATGGGGGGTGGGTACTCCAAGGTTACCATGCAATTTGGGTCAACAAAGTAATTTTTAGGGCTTTGCAGGTCTACAAAAAGATGTGGGTGTGTTAGTGATTAGACACAACAATAAGTAAATTAACACCATACATGTACCTGTGAATGCGTTATAATCAATCATGTATAAGCCTACAAAGGAATCTGAATAAAATTCCTTTGTAATATGGATCTTGTATAGTGTGCAACCCAGATACGGCCTATACCCTTTGGGCACCAATAGGAGCTTGTCAAAGGGGCAACCAAAATTGCAATCGGAGGATGAAGAGAAATATAGACAGTTTCTTTACGTATTGTACGAAATTAGGAAATCTTAACACATTATACAGGCAAGAAAATGGAAAATAATAACGGATGGTTTCAGGTGCAATGAAATAAGTCCACGAATAGTGCTCAATACATCTGTTGCACCCTTGTTTCAACGGACAGAAATGACGCTTTAAATAGACATATCCGAAATTGTATAAAGAAAAAAAAAGATCGATGAGAGCAAAAGGGAAGGCAACCAAATTTATATGACACCCATTCAGCAGGAGTAAAATTTTGCAAAACCACTCCTAATACACTGAAGTCGCCACTGTAAGATCTGAAAGAGAAAACTTAATCATTCTTTATATAGTCGAGAGGAATTTAATAACAAGGCAATGGTCAAGCAGTACGATTAAACCTGAATGAAAGTTTATTAAAACTCTAGGATTTTATATTTTCTCCACATGAATAAATAAATAAAGAATATGATACAGCCTAAATACAAATTAGATGAGGTGATCCTGTTATCGCGTTCAAGCTCCATAGCGAAGGTTTGCTAAATCCGAAAACGAAATAGGGATCATAATTCCGAAGGTTTGTCAAATGCACTTCAAGTTTTCGTATTAACGAACAATTATAGGGAATTCGTGTGCTTCTAAAAATCGGACCTTTGGAAAAAAACAAACCCTATTTTATATATTTCGGATAAACAATTACAAAGCGTCGAAATAACGAACGTCATCCATGTGGGACTATACGCTATCAAAAAACTGACCTCTGTTTATTTCGGACGATATACATTGAGCCTTCGGATAATAAACCTTTTCGGAAGAGTAACCTTGTCACCTGTCTAGAGCGTATTGTGATGCAGCATGCATGAAGCGTATTGTGATGCAGCATGCATGAAGCCGATGCCACCACTCAACCTTTCGTTGGTGTGAAAGGCATAGGTCAAGGTAGGTCATGCAGGAAGATGGAACCTATGGAATGGGTTTCTTCTGAGAGCAGCACGCCCCCACCCCGTTTTGACGGAAAGAGTCACCGGTGGAATCATTGACTGGGGAGGCAGGGGGGGGGGTTGTGGGGTGTCAGAATGAGAGGGCTGCAGCCCATGGGGAGGCGGGGGGGGGTTGTGGGGTGTCCCCCCCCCCCCCCCCACCCCCACCGCTTTCATGGTCCTGCATTCGTCATACAAAATTGGCATTCAACTGAATAGAACAAGCCGTCTATGGAGACTTTTCATTCATCTACTTTCTATTATCCTATCATGGCATCATTCTCTCTCTCTCTCTCTCCCTTTTCATTTTCCTCTGATCTTTCTATACTAAACAGCAAAGCATATTATAATAGTTCCATACATACCACTGGGCCTAGATACAAGGCGATATGGTTCTGCGTGTAACATCAGTTCAGTGTATTGCTGCATAATCCATAGTCAACCATTGAACACGAATAGGTGTGGCGGTGTTATTACTATTTTTCTTTTCAGAATTACTAAATCATCGGCTTCGTAGCCATACCCTAGCACTGTGAGGCGCGCTACATCTCTTCAGTAAGCAGGTTTCCACCTTGTTTTATCTCGTGACCAGGTAGGTGATTGATTCATGATGTATTTCATTATTCAAACGCACAGATCTGTCCTATATCTGTGCTTTGTGTACATTTTTCTCACGTGCGTCCATTGGAGGTGAGCTCTCCATTTTCCCGACAGTTGCCCGATGTGTCCAATCTGCATGCAGGTATTGCAAATCTTTGTAGCAAAAGATTTGTATACTGGACCTGAAAACTCCGAATTTAAAACGAAAAGGGGAGGAAGAGGGGAGAGTTATGAGGAAGAGATACATTAGAAAAGATGGAAAGAAAAGTGCAGTAAAAGGTAACATGAAGACACTTTGCTAAACGACTGTGGTCCTAGGGTTGTTTTTTACCCCTTAATTAATCGGCATTGGACGGAGGACATCAGTATTCTTATAATGATATGATCGCCAATTATTGGGCATGACAGAAAGGGTGAGGTAGCCGATGCGGTCTGCCCTCCGAAACGCTCCAATGGACCAATTCCGGGTATGGGGATGATTTCAAGCTTTTGTGTTCGAGGACGAAAACAGAAAAAAGGGTCTGTCCCAGCTTTCATAGGGTTTCCAATTTTATTGCCTTGTTATATCAGAAGAGATAGTGTAGGCCTATACCTTTTTTCGAAAAAAATAAATTGATGTGAACTAATGAAAATTCTCTCTCAGCCGGTTTTGCCTGGCCAGTTGTCACTGTCTTTGGAGTAAATCTCTTACAGACATTTTAGCAATGGTCATACAAGCACACACACTTTTATCAAGCTATATACACTTCACCATTGCATCCATAATCTATTTCATTTCAATTTAATTAATTATACAATAACAAAGTATACAATTAATGATTCATAGTGTTACCGATTAAGAAATATAACCTTCATGCGCATCGCAATCACTGGCAATCGCTATTTTTGTACTGAAGGGACAAAAAGGAAGAAGTAGAATTGTGGCATATATAGGTAGGCCTACATCTCTATCTGATCACACTTGTGATGACCTACTATCCTCAAGCATTCAAGCATACACACTAGAAAAAAAGGTTCAATAAGGGAGCTAGAAGGGTTCGAAGTCGCGGAAATGGGTGCAAATTACACGATTTGCGAAAATGGTGGAACTTTGCTTCTTATATGGTTCATTTGGGATTCGATCTTGCCACGGTCATTGACGGTGCAATATTGCGCCCCAAACTAGTCTCAAAACAAAGACCTCCTATGGTGTTGCTCGACACTAAAATGCAATATTACATATCCTTGTGCTGGTACTATGAACACATATTTTTTGATATCAGGAAACTTCATTTTCTTTCATATTCTATAATCATTCATCGAGAGTATATTTTCAAATTAAGTTGAGTCCACGATGAAAGGGGTCTACTAAAAAACTAACGTAGAATCCCTGATTGCTTGTCTGGTATTGACCAATCACATTGTACACATAACCTAGGAGGTTTAACAGATGAAGTTCCAACTGGCTGTAATTATTCAAATAGTCGTCAGATTTCTATTGCTGTACAAAACAATTCCACAGGTGCATTTGTGCCTTCGCTGATCGGGATTCGATGCCGCCGTCTCGCTGAGCAATCTGAAGATTCATTTTGGACGTTAACATAATTTTGGCTATATTTTGCTTGTTTATCTATTAAATGAAATGAAATCCTATACTTTAAGATAAAAACATATAAAGCAAAAGTCAATTCTGAACAGAAATATCATTGTGCAAAAGTGTTAATCAGAGCTGTTTCATGTGAAAGTGTTTAAACTGTACCCTGGATAGCCGGTTTATTTCATCACTTTTCCTCATGATTCTGACAAAGCAAACTGATATGAATCTTCAAATAGAATTCTTTATCAATAGATACATCAGATTACTGCCCAGGCATGCCTATTAGAATAATGTTCGTTTTATTTCATTTTTTTTTGGCGCAATTTCTATTCGTGTATCCCCGTGTCTTTAACATTCACCTAACCTATCTCTTATTGGTTGGGATGTCGAAACGTAATTACCATTACAAAGACATATCTTCCTGTTTGTGGTTCATTCTTGCTAAGGTGCAATATTGAACCCATAACTAGTCTCAAACAAAGACCTATATGGTTTTGATCGACACTTGAATACAATATTGCATACCGTCGTGGTGCTACTATGTACGTTTTTTTTTAAGACATCATAAAACTTGATGTTCCCCTATAATTTCATAATCATTCATCGGAACATTTTTAAATGAAGTTGAGTCCTTGATGAAAGGGTCTGCGAACAAGCTAACGAAGAATACCTGACTGCTCGTCTGGTATTGATCAATCAAAATGGAATATGTCACAGCATTCCCTGCATGCTTACTGTGCGATGATGGAGTCAAACCCTACTAAACGCTAAAGATTTTTGTTGCGACTCGATCTCGGGACAGCAAAAAAAAAGTCAATATTTTGTCAAGGCCCTCAAATCTGGAATTCCGTCCACTCTGATGTGAAATGTAAGAAAACGGGACAAAGTTTTAAGAAAGCTTTCAAGCGTATTTTACTTGAAAGTTTTTCTGGAAGTTACCAATATCATTTTACGAATTTATAAGAGACTAGCAAGATAGGGTGTGTTTGTGAAAATGACATCTTGCGTATTGTTAATGTGCGCTGGTCCATGTTTTTGTCTGTGTATGCATGTATGTGTATGTGTGAGTGTGTGTGTGTGTGTGTGTGTGTGCCACTGTTTTTCTCTGTATATACGATGTATTTACTTTTCCGGGATTAGTTTTAAATAAGGCCAATTGCCTTCTCACTCACCCCTTCACTTGATATCTTTTGCTGTTTGTTTGCTTTGTTTGTTTGTTTGTCACATTGTCATTTTATACTTGTCATACCATTGTCACATTTTATGTATGCATATTTTATTAAGTGAAAATAAATGAAATGATACAATGAAATCATTTAGAGAGCAAAATCGCGGATATATATGGTTGTAAACTACACGATTTATTTTTAAGGGTTGATTTTTTCCCCTTTTTTTCATGGATTCATGCACGGTAAAGCCTATAAGGGTAAAATACATGCACATGAAAAATGTAAGCACATGTTTCCATGTGCTTGCAAAACCACATTTCAGAATGAATAAAGACTAGCTGTGATAGTGGAATTTCCCATGAATAAATAATAAAGCATTCAAATCCTGGCCATTATTCAACACCATTGTCAGGGTTTTAACCACATACTCCCATACACACCCATTGACCCCTGTGCAAAGTGAAAGTTTTGTACAGAGGGTTGGAAATAGAGCAAAATCTGTACTGCGAAATTGATCATGGATTTCATGAAACTGATTTATGTTTTAAACCACCTCCAACAAAATTGTACACTATACAACTATCACCCATATCAATGACAGTGTTATCTGATATATAGTTACTGAATTATTAAGAATCAAAAGTGGAAAATGTTTTTTTTTAAACGCCTATTAATCCATAGAATACATTCGATGCAAAATAATGACATGAATATTCCTAAAGTGTCAATTCACGGACCCAGTCGTTTGGTCACCTGGTGTGGGCATGTTCATTCTTTTCTTGAACATGATTTATGAATTTAATGAATTGTTGAGTCGTGCGAACTTATGTGCACATAAGTTGACTCCCAGATGGCTCATTGTACAGCTCGTGCATGCGTGATTGAGCTGAGCATCTAGCGCAAATTCAATTTCCACAGCAGATCAGCTCTTCTGAGGCTTTTCGTAGCGGCTTACTGCAACTCTGACTTCAACATTATATTGTCCACTTCATGATATCAAGACCCCGCAGATTCCTATACGTGGAAAATGGTGAGTTAAAACATCATCGTAAAGCATGATTTGAAATATCCACAATGTTCTCGACCAATGCCTTACTCTCGATATTACCCTTCATCAAATTTCTTGTATCTGTTATGTTTTTGGTTGTATAGCCATGTCTTATAATGTAGGCTTGTAGGCAGTAATATCAAAATGTTAATTTTAGAGTTCTGTTAAAATTGACTAGTTTTATGCGTGCTGTTTTCTGTTTTATTTTGTTTTGTTTCGTAACCATTCTGTGGAATTAGATCAGCTTTAACGATGAAATGTCTTGCTAAAGACGTCATGGCATTCCGATTTCCGATTTCCGATTTCCGATTCATTTATTGTCCATTTAGGAAATTCTTTTTCTTGGTATATGGGCGTACACATAGGAATATCTACATACATGCATAAACTTACATGTACATGTACACATTATAAATGATACAATTTTCACTACATATACAAGCATAATTTATACTCACAATACAGTGAACACATACATCATCACAAATTTCAAATGATTCTTTATATTTGCCGATCAACAACAAAACAAAATAGTTAAGAAAACGTGGAATCGGATATTCCTATAGGAAGTGTATCCTTTACATAACCTCTACGCCCCCCCCCCCCACACACACATCCCCAAGGATAATACATCGCGTCGTGCCATACCACATTAATTGATTGATAACGAATGAAAGGAACGGAAGTTGATGAATTGTTGATAAACTTATGGATAAATAGACCAGTGTACTAACTAAACTTATAATGGCAAACATTGCACGCTATTTTTGTGCTGGGATAATTCTTTTTAGTCAGGTAGTGTTAGTGGTGGACTTAAGTACACCCTGTATGCAGCAGGGCAGTGCATAAGAATTGAACTATACATTAAGCTGCCATGGAGCGAGTTATGTAGTCACATTTACATAAGTCAGCTCTTCTGTAAAATTATTACACACGCATGAGCAGTGGCCTTGAACTCATGACACTTGATTTTTCTTTTCAGGTATTCAAGCAAGATGCAAGTTGCGCGCATTCTCCTGATCACGTAAACTTATGCAATTCTGAAGGACAGAGTGATTCCTCAACAGAATATGTAAGTTTCATTAATGGATTAATCCGTAATATATGTATTTTCAGGTTATTGATTCATCTATATTTTCAGCATGTGATATCCATGAAGTATATTATATTAAAGCTTATTATTACACATGAATGCAGTTTTATCAGTTACTATAACCATGGACCTACTACACATGGACATTCATCGCTCGTTAATTAATTCGTGCACCTGTTTCTGTCAAAAGCGTCACAAAAACATTTTGAACATGCTTTCCTGCTTTGCTCCAGTGTTGTCCACCGACAGCCAGCCTGGATAAAAACAAGACGGCGCTTTGAGAAATCTAAAAACTATACGTGCGCAGAAGCTAATAACTCTCTTAAATCAAGAAAAATGCATGTGCAGCTGTAGTGTATATTGCGAAATCATCACTAAAGCAATTTCATTTGCGAAATGCAAATACTTTACAAGAAAAAGCAACTAATTAAGCAGATTGACTGTGATTTGTAATCTATTTTCCCCATTTTTGTTGCACGTTGTTTTAGAGTAAACATGGACAGTAACAGTAGACGACATGCTTGTCTTGCCATTCAGGGCTGTTCCATGCATGGCCGCAAGTGGCCGCTTCAGTAATTACCAATTTTGTGACGCAAATTTTGGCCTTGTTCCAGGTTCGGTGCTCCCCATCATTGGTGTTTATTCAAAGGCAGTTGAGTCTGAAAAGGCACCTCAGCCAAATAGGACCGAAATGAGGGAAACCGAGTTCTTTTGTCAGTGATGATGCACGATTACACAATCGTCATTGTCCAAACGTCTGAATGTACTCATTAAGATGCACATAATAAGGTGGCGGTGGTGAACATTGGATCAAAGAAAGACCTCCGTTGATGGTCCATATGTGTAGTAGGTCCATGCTATAACGTAGCCACCGTTTAGTGGGTTGCGGAAAATTTGATAAGACTGTAGTGCAATTTTTGATACCATCTATAATCGAGAGATATGTTACTCAAGTGGACCATTGCGATCATTCATTCTTGCCTTTTCCGTTCTACGTCTTCTCAGTCTTTTTGGATTTTTTCCTGAAAACTCCATGATGGATTGTCATTCATACAGGCAGCATCTCTACCCCGCAAGAATCTTCAAATGCCCTGAATAGCCATTTTTATTTATTTATTTATTTATTAGTTTATTTTTTTTGGGGGGGGGAATCTTCTTTTCTGTAAGCAGTATTATTAAAGTAAATCAAATCAATGTTATGAATAAGTAGAGGGGGCTATATTTTCACTCTTTTGTGTGGTAACAGGATTAGAGGTGTCAACCATAATGGGCATCATTACACCCATTGCCATGGCCAGCACCCGGACCATCATCTGTGGCAAGCTCAGCAACGGCTGAATGGCTGAGGTCTATAAGTCTTACTCCTTTCCTAACTGTGTAAAATATACAGCAAACTGATGTTAAATTGGCATGTAATATGATGTTGTCTTACTTTGTTATTTTATGTTATGAAGACTGGAGTTGGTCAGGAAAAATGTGGGAATATTTGAATATGCCCTATGTCATAAATGTATGCAGGCCTACATAAAAGGTGTGTATTTTCATCTCAGTCCAAATTCGCCACATTTTTTTTCAACATGACTTTACTCAGGCTATTCCACATCTATCTTTTTTTTCAGCTCTAACTTAGTGATGTCTGCATGCTGTCTCCTAATTCCCCGTCTGCCTGGAGAGGACATGCTGTATGTCTGTGACAAAGTAAGTGCTGCATTTTTTTATGGGAGACGGGAATTCCATCTGCTTTGTGACTAGAAATATAAGAGGAATATTTCTTTGCAACATTATTATGTTTAACTTATATGACAAAGAGCTGAAATAAATTTATCCGACCGGATTTGTTTAGAAACCAATATCAAAACTTAAATGGATGGTATAGCATTGGTTGAGGTGAGGATATGGACTTTTAACTTTTTGTGATATACCAAGAAACTACTTATGAAATAATAGAGAGTATGCCATTTTAAGAGGAATTTTAAAGATTATTTGCTGAAAATTGGTTTTGAAATGGATGAGGCATCCAAAAACAAAGTAAAACGCAGCGATCGTGATAAAAAGTGGGTCCTACATTTTATTGTTATTGCTCTGTTTTGGATATCGCAGCTATTTCAAAACCATTTCTCATTATCTCAGCAAAAGATGTTAGAAACTTGAAGTAGATCTCAACAAAACTATACAATCAATTTAATTTTCCATTTTCTGGTCAATGGTCATAGTTGCAACCTGTTAGTTTAAAGCAACAAAACTGCGTAGTGTAAACGACCTATTTCCTTCGAAATTTTATTCAGTCATTTTATTCATGCCAAAATCTCTTTCAGAACCTGGCAGGACTAAATCCCACAATCTTCACTATGTGAATGCTGCGCACTAGTGACATCACTATTTGGCTGCATGGTGGTGAAATCTGCCCGGATTCCTGTATACAATCGTGTCTTCCTTCGCTACAATGTTTGCGGCCTTCTGTGCTCTGTGGCTTTGAGTATCCCAGACAAGGCAGAAACACTCGATGCATTCTTCAGCAATACATTGCAAGCCTTGATCTGAACAGGCAACTATCAAAAAAAAAAAAACTACGGCATTTCATTAACAATATTGTTCAATGATTGTCTTGATATAGTTTACCAGCCTAAAGTTTTCATGATGTATACTTTTACAAGGAATTGTCACCAGAGAAATGATGTTGTTCAGGTTGTCCCTCCGTTCGTACATCAGTCTGTAATCGATTATGGCAACGTTGTATCACGAAGGGAAATGAAACGAAAAGTACAAGTGGACAAGTTAATGCAGGGAGATTACTTTAGCAGTTGAACACATCGTCACAAATTGAGGAATATCGGAAAATCCGTTGAAGAGCTATATATACATATATTTAGAGTTTCAGTGCCGCCATTACGAGATGAGAAAGCTACATCTTTGACGTGAACCATGGAAAATTATATAAAGAAATGTAAAGAAAATAGGCACAGTTTCACGTTTCTAGCATTTCAAAAGGAGCACTTGATTTACTTCTTCCAGAAGGGGGGGGGGGGGGTACTATTACCCTTAACATTATGGCAACGACAAATAAGTCGAGGCAATTTGTACTTTTCATTTAGAATCAGATTTTATGGAATTCCCTTGATATTTTCTTCATATACGTTTTCATACATGAAAGTGACACTTAAACATTAAAAAATGCATAGCTTGCACTGGATCATACGATTTTCCATGTTTACTTATGTGTTCTTATGATATTGCTCCAATCCACGGGTACATTTGGGTTTCGTTCCCCTTTAAGTACTGTTTGAGGTATCCAAATGAAACTTTGCATATGTATGTACGATTGGACGAAGTTACTTCTACCACCTTGTGGGTGCCAGCGTTCAAGGTCAAATATTGTAGGTCATTGTCAAATTCTACAATGTCATTTCGTGCTCTTTCTTTGTATCTCACCTGGTAAGCACTGTCGACATAGTATTGTGGTGTTCTTTTAATAACTTTCCACACTTTTTAGCTATATGACCACCAAATTCACTCCTCAGATCATCCAAAGATGGCTGTCAATTGTTGATATTGGTGAAGTCCGACTCCGTCAACAGTCAAAAGTCAATGAGCTTACATTTGAAAATCAGTGTAATCACAAATTCGATATGTGGGCAAGACATCACTTCGCTTTTACCTTGTTAGATGGTGAATATTTGTGAAGCTTCCGTTTCTAATTCATACAGCATCAGCATACATGTCTGAGAATAGTGGTAAAGAAGATTAGAGACTTTGGCAACAGCGTGTAAAATTTGCAAAATTTTATTTTGTGCCTTATTTGCTGAACAAACGTCGTAGGAGTACTACAACCTGTTAGGCAATATGGCGGAACAATAACTCTATTATTAGCGTTATAGAATAAATGACAATGATGTAGTTCTGAAGCATACTTTTCATTAGATACTTTTGCAATGACTCCATGTATACTTTTGATCGAACTAGGTATATAATGATCAATGACTTGTACTTGAATAACGACAGAATGATTCGGTGAGGAAAGTTTTCTGTCACGTCATTAAGGAAGAATTGAACATGTCAATATTATGCTATTTGTTCCATAGTTATTTCTGAAGTGGTTAAATGTATTTTCCTAAAACATTTTTCATTTTATATATACCTATGTTGCATCCAGATGCCTATTCGTTGAAAAATGTGGGCAATGTATTCAAAGGTCAAAGATCATACGTTAATGGGCCTAGGGTATACAACATTTCACTAGTTGTTGTTTTGTTTTGTTTTGTTTTGTTTTGTTCTTTTGTTCTTTTTTTGTGGGGGGGGGGGGGGGACACGGTTCAAAGTGTCCTGAAACCTTGTATAATACATGTATTTAGTTTTAGCCACGACACTTGCTATGTATGATGCCAAACTGTTCCCGCTCATACAAATGCAGCCGTTTCAAGGAAATGATATCAGATTATTCTTATACTCCATGATTTGGTAATGCTTAAGTGGTTCATAAGATTCCATTGAAACTGTGTATAGAACATGAAGCGGATTTGACAATGGTATACGATATCCGCAATTTACTCTTTGACGAGGTCTATCATCCGATTATAAGTATGTATAAGCACGGTAGTCCCCTATTCGGAAACTACAAGTTAGATAAGCTGCATTCATTTTGCACGCGACCATGGCGTTATAGCCAAAGGTGATCTGCAAATCCCTGTGTGCCTACACAGGATCGGAAAACGTAACAACTTTCTGTGTATAGAACAACGAAACAGAAACTGGTGCATGTATTATTCTCAGTCACTTTGTTAGTCATAATGATGATTTGCTCATTGCAGTTCCGGAATCTCAGCTCGAGGGACTCGAATTGATCCCAAATCAGTCGGAATGCGTGTATCACCCAAAACAAAATCTGAATACATAACGGCGATTCTGCCTAGTCTCCATTGGTAGCCCATAAGGGCTGGTATCAAGTTCGATTTTCATATTATAATTATACCTTGTATTTAGATGTTTTCATCGAAATGCCCGTATACCTGTATACGGTATGCGTATGTCAGTTAAGTATCTAAACCATAATAAATTGTAGTCGTAATCTAAGTGCCAAGAATCTCATGATTTAAATAAATGTGACCCCCAAGACATGTCGTGATAAGGACTCTAAGACAATTGGCATCGTCATTATAAAACAAACTCCTAATTGTAAGACATGTTTTAGATTTTAGATAAATTCATGTCTATGCTGGAAACATATCTTTTTGATGATTCATGATGACGTCACTGTTACATGAATATTGCACGCATGGAAATATTATGTAGGCCTATTCGTTTAAATGCATACAAACAACTTGTTAAATCCTCTTTTTTTTTTCTTTTTTTTTAAAGATATGGTGCATACTTTAGAAATGTAAGTAGCATGCTCTTGTTTTTGAGGCTTTGTGTACTGGTAAGACGTATATCTTATTCTTATAGATTATGTGAATAAGTAATACGTATTCAAGTACGTTTTGAATAAAACGTATCCAGACAAATGTATATCATATTTTTACCTCTTCCTTCATGCAGATGTATCCTCTTGCCTAAAGGGTTTGTTTGATAGATAGTGATAGTGCTCACCTTATTGGAAAGGTAATTGGGTAAATATTTGGTTTTAGTATGTCATTCAAACACAACTAAGTTAACTTCTACATTAACATTTCAACTCACAAATTCCACACACACATACACACACACACATTTCATGATTCACAGGATCCAAATTACACCAATCCTATTTACTTTGCAGAGTGCAACAACAGCATAAGTTTGATATACTGAGCAAACAGGCTTGCATTAGTTCGCACTATTCAAGGTTTAAAGTAGTTAAGTAACCAAATTGTACCCGGGTATGTCATGCTAAGTATATGCCTTATAGGTATAATGTTGCAAGTATGTGGTGCTTATTTGATCCATAACTGTTGCAAAATTGCTTCTTTAAAGGAGCCAATCAGTGTCACTGCCTGTTCCTTTAGAGACGCAATATTGCTTAGTAATCTCAAGGTGCACTTGAGGTTACTGGGCAATATTGCGCCTCTAAAGGAGTAGACAGTGACACTGACTGGCTCCTTTAAAGAAGCAATTTTGCAGCAGTCATGGATCAAATAAGCACCACATAGGTGCAACATTATACCTATATATATGGCACAAAATCGCACCCTCAAGAGAGGCTACAATCTTGGAACTTTGGGTGCTTCTTTGCACCTTCACGAAAGGTGTAAAGTTGCACCAAAAGTAAAGGCAAGAAAGGGTGCAAAGTTGCGCCGAAAATGAAAGGGAGGAAGATCGCACCCTCAAGAAAGGTGCAACTCAGCACCACTTAGTGTGGGTGGAAAGATGCACCCTCAAGAAAAGGGTGCAACTTAGCACCACTTAGTGTGGGTGGAAATATGCACCCAAGGGAACCACTTCGCACCCTCAATAAACGGTGCAATGTTGCACCCTCTATGGAGGTGCAAAGGTGCACCCACAGGCTGCAAAATTATACCATTGCACCATGGTGCAACTTTTGCACCAATTTCTTGAGGGTGCAAGATAACACCCATAGGGAGCCACCAGTGTGACATCACTTTGCACCCTTAAAAGGTGCTAGAGTGAACCATTTTTTCTTAGTGTGTACTCAAACAGATTATTAATAGATGATAAAAGTATACTGAATACCTGTGTGCGAGTGTGAGTCAATATTTTCAAATCAGTCAATACATGTTTCGAATTCGAATATTGATATTAATACAACGTAATGACGAAATATGCATTTTCCTATTTCTCTATGTATTTCCCACAGCAACAGATATTAGAGGAAACTCCAGAATGAACTCCAAGATGAGCTGTGAGGAAATCCTCCGGGAGATCGAGAAGGAGGAACTCCTGGCTGTGCGGTTTGAGCAGACCGACATGAATGGAATCGCCAGGTCCAAGACCATACGTAGCTGTCATTTCAGGGAGAAGGCGACAGGAGGACTCAACGTGTTTCTGGGAGATTTCACTCTTGGTATGCAGGGAGAGATGATGTCGGGCACTGGTTACATCGAGGAAACCGGTTACGCAGATGCGATGATGTTTCCCGATTATGACACATTCCAGGTCTTGCCGTGGGTGGAGAACACCGGACGGATCCTTACCGAGCCAACGTACAAAGGTGAGTACGTTATGGCTCACCCTCGAGTTGTGGCGCGAAAACAGTTGGAGAAATTAAAGAAGCTTGGACTGTCTCTGCTTTCTGCACATGAGCTCGAGTTTTACCTGCTGGATAAGAAAACTCTACAACCGTTTAGTAGTGACGTTAATTTGCACAGTACTATCCGAGGCACTCCAATCAACGACTTTTTCAACCGTCTGATAAAAAATCTTCCAGAAGTTGGCATCAACGTCGAAGCTTTGGAGACTGAATTAGACCGTGGTCAACTGGAAATAACCTACAAACCGGCTTTTGGTATTCGTTCCGCGGACAACACCCACACATTCAGAACGTCCATCAAGGAGATTGCTTTACTCAATGGCTATATAGCCACCTTCATGTGCAAGCCATATCCCGATTCCGTAGGCAGTGCATGCCATTTCTGTCATTCTCTCTGGGATGTGGAAGGTAAGATCCCTTTGATGTTTGATTCCAGTGACCCTCAAGGACTGTCGCAATCTGCCAAGTGGTGGATTGCTGGTCTCCTGGCCCACTCGCCTGCCATTCAAATACTCATGGAGCCAACTGTAAACTGCCTCAAGCGCACTCAACCCTTCAATTTCTGCCCGGTCAACGCTACGTGGGGAATAGGCAATCGCTCTTGCGCAATGCGGGTGAAAGTGAATGGCGGGCAAGGAACCTACATCGAGAATCGCATGGGTTCATCAGGCTGCAATCCTTATCTGGCGCTGGCGGCAACGGTTGCTGCTGGAATGGATGGCATCATCAACAAGTTGCCACTCCCACCCGAATGCACCGGCAACGCGTATATCGAGAGAGACGTGCCTCCCAAAACTCCGGTACTGCCCGTCAACACTGAAGACGCCCTCCAAGCGTTGGGGAACGACGAGGTGATCAGTGAGGCTTTGGGAGAAGACTTCATCAAGTGTTTCTCCGCGATCAGAATCAACGAAGCTAAAATAGAGAAAGAAGCTCTGGAGAAGGGCGACGGGAATTGGGAATTCGATTACTTTCATGAGTACTTGTAAGATGTTAGCCAACAACTGACGGTTTACAATTAAATGAGCGACAATATTCTTTTGGAGTTAGATAGGCTTAAAGTGGTAATGTCGACAGACACTAGCGCTTATTCTGCAGTACGCGAGTAGGCCTATACACACTAAGAAAAAATGATTCATTCTTGCACCTTTTAAGGGTGCAAAGTGATGTCACACTGGTGGCTCCCTATGGGTGTTATCTTGCACCCTCGAGAAATGGGTGCAAAAGTGGTACCTTGCGCAAGGGTATAACCTTGCAACCTGTGGGTGCACCTTTGCACCGCCAAAGAAGGTGCAACAGCGCACCCTTTATTGAGGGTGCGAAGTGGTTCCCTTGGGTGCATATTTCCACCCACACTAAGTGGTGCTAAGTTGCACCCTTTTCTTGAGGGTGCATCTTTCCACCCACACTAATTGGTGCTGAGATGCACCTTTCTTGAGGGTGCGATCTTTCTCCCTTTAATTTTCGGCGCAACTTTGCACCCTCTCTTGCCTCTACTTTTGGTGCAACTTTACACCTTTCGTGAGGGTGCAAAGAAGCACCCTAAGTTCCAAGATTGTAGCCTCTTTTGAGGGTGCGATTTTGTGCCATATATATAGGTATAATGTTGCACCTATGTGGTGCTTATTTGCTCCATGACTGCAGCAAAATTGCTTCTTTAAAGGAGCCAGTCAGTGTCACTGTCTACGCCTTTAGAGACGCAATGTTGCCCAGTATAACCTCAAGTGAACCTTGAGATTACTGGGCAATATTGCGTCTCTAGAGGAACAGGCAGTGACACTGATTGGCTCCTTTAAAGAAGAAATTTTGCAGCAGTTATGGATGAAATAAGCACCACATATTTGCAACATTATACCTATAAGGTAAATATACTTAGCATCACATAACAAGGTACAATTTGGTTACTTAACTACTTTAAACCTTGAATAGTGCGAACTAATGCAAGCCTGTTTGCTCAGTATGCTGTTGTTGCACTCTGCAAAGTAAATAAGATTGGTGTAATTTAGATCCTGTGAATCATGAAATGTGTGCGTGGAATTTGTGAGTTTTGAAATGTTAATGTAGAAGTTAACTTATAGTTGTGTTTGAATGACATACTAAAACCAAATATTTACCCAATTACCTTTCCAATGAGGTGAGCACTATCACTATCTATCAAACAAACCCTCTAGGCAAGAGCATACATCTGCATGAAGGAAGAGGTAAAAATATGATATACATTTGTCTGGATACGTTTTATTCAAAACGTACTTGAATACGTACTTATTCACATAATCTATAAGAATAAGATATGCTTTTTGCCAGTACACAAAGCCTCAAAAAACAAAAGCATGCTACGTACATTTCTAAAGTATGCACCATATCTAAAAAAAAATGTAAGAGGATTTAACAAGTTGTTTGTGTGCATTTAAACGAATAGGTCTACATATTTCCATGCGTACAATATTCATGTAACAGTGACGTCATCATGAATCATCAAAAAGATATGTTTCCAGCATAGACATGAATTTATCTAAAATTTAAAACATGTCTTACAATTAGGAGTTTGTTTTATAATGACGATGCCAATTGTCTTAAAGTCCTTATCACGACATGTCTTGGTGTTCACACTTATTCAAATCATGAGATTCTTGGCACTTAGATTACGACTACAATTTATTATGGTTTACATACTTAACTGACATACGCATACCATATGCAGGTATACGGGCATTTCGATGAAAACATCTAAATACAAGGTATAATTATAATATGAAAATCGAACTTGATACCAGCCCTTATGGGCTACCAATGGAGACTAGGCAGAATCGCAGTTATCATGGTTATGTATTCAGATTTTGTTTTGGGTGATCAATTCGAGTCCCTCGAGCTGAGATTCCGGAACTGCAATGAGCAAATCATCATAATGACTAACAAAGTGACTGAGAATAATACATGCACCAGTTTCTGTTTCGTTGTTCTATACATAGAAAGTTGTTACGTTTTCCAATCCTCTGTAGGCACACAGGGATTTGCAGATCACCTTTGGCTATAACGCCATGGTCGTGTGCAAAATGATTGCAGCTTATCTAACTTGTAGTTTCCGAATAGGGGACTACCGTGCTTATACATATTAATCGGATGATAGACCCCGTCAAAGAGTAAATTGCGGATATCGTATACCATTGTCAAATCCACTTTTTGTTCTGTACACAGTTTCACTAGACTCTTATGAACCACTTAAGCATTACCAAATCATGGAGTATAAGAATAATCTTATGTTATTTCCTTGAAACGGCTGCATTTGTATGAGCGGGAACAGTTTGGCATCATACATGACTAAATGCATGTATTATACAAGGTTTCAGGACACTTTGAACCGTGTCCCCCCCCCCCCCCCCCCCACAAAAAAAACAAAGCAAAACAACAACAACGAGTGAAATGTTGTATACCCTAGGCCCATTAGTGTATGATCTTTGTCCTTTGAATACATTGCCCATATTTTTCAACGAATAAGCATCTGGATGCAACGTAGGTATATGTAAACTGATTTTTTTAAAAGGAAAATACATTTAACCACTTCAGAAATAACTATGGAACAAATAGCATAATATTGACACGTTCCCTTATTCCTAAATGACGTGACAGAAAACTTTCCTCACCGAAATCATTCTGTCGTTATTCAAGTACAAGACATTGATGATTATATACCTAGTTCGATTAAAAGTATACATGGAGTCATTGCAAAAGTCTCTAATGAATAGCATGCTTCAGAACTACATCATTGTCATTTATTCTATGACGTTAATAATAGAGTAATTGTTCCGCCATACTGCCTGGCAGGTTGTAGTCCTCCTACGACGTTTGTTCAGCAAATAAGGCACAAAATAAAATTTTGCGAATTTTACACGCTGTTGCCAAAGTATCTAATCTTCTTTACCACTATTCTCAGACATAAGGTATGCTGATGCTGTATGAATTAGAAACGGAAGCTTCACAAATATTCACCATCTAACAAGGTAAAAGCGAAGTGATGTCTTGCCCACATATCGAATTTGTGATTACACTGATTTTCAAATGTAAGCTCATTGACTTTTTGACTGTTGACGGAGTCGGACTTCACCAATATCAACACTTGACAGCCATCTTTAGATGTTCTGGGGAGTGAATTTGGTGGTCATATAGCTCAAAAGTGTGGAAAGTTATTAAAAGAACACCACAATACTATGTCGACAGTGCTTACAAGGTGAGATACAAAGAAAGAGCACGAAATGACATTGTAGAATTTGACAATGACCTACAATATTTGACCTTGAACGCTGGCACCCACAAGGTGGTAGAAGTAACTTCATCCAATCGTACATACATATGCAAAGTTTCATTTGGATACCTCAAACAGTACTTAAAGGGGAATGAAACCCAAATGTACCCGTGGATTGGAGCAATATCATAAGAACACATAAGTGAACATGGAAAATCGTATGATCCAGTGGAAGTTATGCATTTTTTAAAGTTTCAGTGTCACTTTCATATATGGAAACGTATATGACGAAAATATCAAGGGAATTCCATAAAATCTGATTCTAAATGAAAAGTACAAATTGCCTCCACTTATTTGTCGTTGCCATAATGTTAAGGGTAATATTACCCCCACCCCCTTCTGGAAGAAGTAAATCAAGTGCTCCTTTTGTAATGCTAGAAACGTGAAACTATGCCTATTTTCTTTACATTTCTTTATATAATTTTCCATGGTTGACGTCAAAGATGTAGCTTTCTCATCTCGTAATGGCGGCACTGAAACTCTAAATATATGTGTATATATAGCTCTTCAACGGATTTTCCGATATTCCTCAATTTGTGACGATGTGTTCAACTGCTAAAGTAATCTCCCTGCATTAACTTGTCCACTTGTACTTTTCGTTTCATTTCCCTTCGTGATACAACGTTGCCATAATCGATAACAGACTGATGTACGAACGGAGGGACAAGCTGAACAACATCATTTCTCTGGTGACAATTCCTTGTAAAAGTATACACCATGAAAACTTTAGGCTGGTAAACTATATCAAGACAATTATTGAACAATATTGTTAATGAAATGCCGTAGGTTTTTCTTCGTGATAGTTGCCTGTTCAGATCAAGGCTTGCAATGTACTGCTGAAGTATGCATCGGGTGTTTCTGCCTTGTCTGGGATACTGAAAGCCACAGAGCACAGCAGGCCGAAAACATTGTAGCGAAGGAAGACACGATTGTATACAAGAATTCGCGCAGATTTCACAACCATCCAGCCAAATAGTGCGCAGCATTGACAGTGAAGATTGTGGGATTTAGTCCTGCCAGGTTCTGAAAGAGATTTTGGCATGAATAAATAATGACTGAATAAAATTTCGAAGGAAATAGGTCGTTTACACTATAGGCGGTTTTGTTGCTTACATAAACTAACAGGTTGCAACTATGACCATTGACCAGAAAATGGAAAATTAAATTGATTGCATAGATCTACTTCAGGTTTCTAACGTCTTTTGCTGAAATAATGAGAAATGATTTTGAAATAGCTGCGATATCCAAAACAGAGCAATAATAATATAATATAGGACTCACTTTTTATCACGATCGCTGCGTTTTGTTTTGTTTTTGGATGGTTCATCCATTTCAAAACCAATTTTCATCAAATAATCTTTAGAATTCCTCTTAGAATGGCATACTCTCTATTATTTCATAAGTAGGTTCTTGGTATATCACAAAAAGTTAAAAGCCCAAATCCTCACCTCCACCAATACTATACCATCCCTTTGATATTGGTTTCTAAACAAATCCGGTCGGATAGATTTATTTCAGCTCTTTGTCATATAAGTAAAACATGATAATGTTGCAAAGAAATATTCCTCTTATATTTCTAGTCACAAAGCAGATGGAATTCCCGTCTCCCATAAAAAAATAAAAGTGCAGCACTTACTTTGTCACAGACATACAGCATGTCCTCTCCAGGCAGACGGGGAATTAGGAGACAGCATGCCGACATCACTAAGTTAGAGCTGAAAAAAAAAAGAATAAATGTGGAATAGCCTGAGTAAAGTCATGTTGAAAAGAAAAATGTGGCGAATTTGGACTGAGATGAAAATACACACCTTTTATGTAGGCCTGCATACATTTATGACATAGGGCATATTCAAATATTCCCACATTTTTTCCTGACCAACTCAAAGTCTTCATAACATAAAATAACAAAGTAAGACAACATCAAATTACATGCCAATTTAACATCAGTTTGCTGTATATTTTACACAGTTAGGAAAGGACTAAGACTTATAGACCTCAGCCATTCAGCCGTTGCTGAGCTTGCCACAGATGATGGTCCGGGTGCTGGCCATGGCAATGGGTATTATGATGCCCATTATGGTTGACACCTCTAATCCTGCTACCACACACACAAAAAAGTGAAAATATAGCCCCCTCTACTTATTCATAACATTGATTTGATTTACTTTGATAATACTGGTTACTCTCTAAAAAAAATCGAGTGAAAATTTTCACTAAAAAAAAAGTGAATACAAAAAACTCTTTTAAGAGTGAATATTTTCACTCGATTTTTTTTTAGAGAGTACAGAAAAGAAGATTACCCCCCCAAAAAAAAAAAGTTAAAAAAAATAATAATAATGAATAAAATAATATAAAATAAAATAAATAATATGTAAATAAATAAATAAATAAAAAATGAAAAAAAAATGAAGATTCTTGCGGGGTAGAGATGCTGCCTGTATGAGTTACAATCCATCATGGAGTTTTCAGGAAAAAGTCCAAAAAAACTGAGAAGACGTAGAACGGAAAAGGCAAGAATGAATGATCGCAATGGTCCACTTGAGTAACATATCTCTCGATTATAGATGGTATCAAAAATTGCACTATAGTCTTATCAAATTTTCCGCAACCCACTAAACGGTGGCTACGTTATAGTAACTGATAAAACTGCGTTCATGTGTAATAATACGCTTTAATATAATATACTTCACGGATATCACATGCTGAAAATCTAGATGAATCAATAACCTGAAAATACATATACAAGTGTACATGTATTACGGATTAATCCATTAATGAAACTTACATATTCTGTTGAGGAATCACTCTGTCCTTCAGAATTGCATATCAGTTTACGTGATCAGGAGAATGCGCGCAAATTATTGTATCTTGCTTGAATACCTGAAAAGGAAAATCAAGTGTCATGAGTTCAAGGCCACTGTTCATGCGTGTGTAATAATTTTGCAGAAGAGCTAACTTATGTAAATGTGACTACATAACTCTCTCCATGGCAGCTTAATGTATAGTTCAATTTTTATGCACTGCCTTGCTGCATACAGGGTGAACTTAAGTCTACCACTAACACTACCTGACTGCAGAGAATTATCCCAGCATAAAGATAAGCGTGCAATGTTTGCCATTATAAGTTTAGTTAGTACACTAGTCTATTTATCCATAAGTTTATCAACAATTATTCATCAACTTCAGTTCCGTTCCTTTTATTCGTTATTAATCAAATGTGGTATGGCACGACGCGATGTATTATCCTTGGGGATGTGTGTTTGTGTGTGTGTGTGGGGGGGGGGGGGGAGGTGGCGTAAAGGTTATGTTAAGGATACACTTCCTATAGGAATATCCGATTCCACGTTTTCTTAACTATTTTGTTTTGTTGTTGATCGGCAAATATAAAGAATTACTTGAAATTTGTGATTATGTATGTGTTCACTGTATTGTGAGTATAGATTATGCTTGTATAATTGTGTATGTAGTAAAAATTGTTTCATTTATACTGTGTACATGTACATGAATATATGTGAGTTTATGCATGTATGTAGATATTCCTTTGTGCACGCCCATGTACCAACAAAAAGAATTTCCTAAATGAATAAATGAATCTGAAATCTGAAATCGGAATGCCATGACGTCTTTAGCAAGACATTTTATCGCTAAAGCTGCTCTAATTCCACAGAATGGTTACGAAACAAAACAAAATAGAACAGAAAACAGCACGCATAAAACTAGCCAGTTTTAACAGAACTCTAAAATGAACATTTTAATATTACTGCCTGCAAGCCTACATTATAAGACATGGCTATACAACCAGAAACATAACAGATACAAGAAATTTGATGAAGGGTAATATCGAGAGTAAGGCCTTGGTCGAGAACATTGTGGATATTTCAAATCATGCTTTACGATGATGTTTTAACTCACCATTTTCCACGTGGTAGGAATCTGCGGGGTCTTGATATTATGAAGTGGACAAAATAATGTTGAAGTCAGAGTTGCAGTAAGCCGCTACGAAAAGCCTCAGAAGAGCTGATCTGCTGTGGAAATGGAATTTGCGCTAGATGCTCAGCTCAAACACGCATGCACGAGCTGTATACAATGAGCCATCTGGGAGTCAACGTATGTGCACATAAGTTCGCACGACTCAACAATTCATTGAATTCATAAATCATGTTCAAGAAAAGAATGAACACGCCCACACCAGGTGACCAAACTACTGGGTCCGTGAATTGACACTCTAGGAAACATCCATGTTATTATTTTGCATCGAATGTATTCTATGGATTAATAGGCGTTTAAAAAAAATCCACTTTTGATTCTTAATAATTCAGTAACTATATATCAGATAACACTATCATTGATATGGGAGATAGTTGTATAGTGTACAATTTCGTTGGAGGTGGTTTAAAACACAAACAAGTTTCATGAAATCCATGATCAATTTCACAGTTAGGTTACAGATTTTGCTCTATTTCCAACCCTCTGTACAAAATTTTCACTTTGCACAGGGGTCAATGGGTGTGTATGGGAGTATGTGGTTAACACCCTGACATTGGTGTTGAACAATAGCCAGGGTTTTAATGCTTTATGATTTATTCATGAGAAATTCCACTATCACAGCTAGTCTTTATTCATTCTAAAATGTGGTGTTTGCAAGCACACGGAAACATGTGCTTATATTTTTCATGTGCATGCATTTTACCCTTAGGCTTTACCGTGCATGAATCCATGAAAAAAAAGGGGGAAAAAATCAACCCTTACAAATAAATCGTGTAGTTTGCACCCTTATATATCCGCGAGTTTGCTCTCTAAATGATTTTAGTTTATCATTTCCTTTACGTTCACTTAATAAAATATGCATACATAAAATGTGACAATGGTATGAATAAAATGACAATGTGACAAACAAACAAACAAAGCAAACAAACAGCGAAAGATATCAAGTGAAGGGGTGAGTGAGAAGGCAATTGGCCTTATTTAAAACTAATCCCGAAAAAGTAAATACATTGTATATACAGAGAAAAACATTGGCACACACACACACACACACACACAAACACACACACACTCACACATACACACACATGCATACACAGACAAAAACATGGACCAGCGCATATTAGCAATACACAAGATGTCATTTTCACAAACACACCCTATCTTGCTAGTCTCTTATAAATTCGTAAAATGATATTGGTAACTTACAGAAAACCTTTCAAGTAAAATACGTTTTAAAGCTTCCTGAAAACTTTGTACCGTTTTCTTACATTTCACATCAGAGTGGATGGAATTCCAGATTTGAGGGCCTTGAAAAAATATTGACTTTTTTTTTCTGTCCCGAGATCGAGTCGCAACGAAAATCTTTAGCGTGTAGTAGGGTTTGATTCCATCATCGCACAGTAAGCATGCAGGGAATGCTGTGACATATTCCATTTCGATTGGTCAATACCAGACGAACAGTCAAGTATTCTTCGTTAGCTTGTTCGCAGACCCTTTCATCAAAGACTCAACTTCATTTAAAGATGCTCCGATGAATGATTATGAAATTATGGGAGAACATCAAGTTTTATGATGTCTTTAAAAAAACATGTACACAGTAGCACCACGACGGTATGCAATATTGTATACAAGTGTCAATCAACACCATATGTGTCTTTCTTTGAGACTTGTTATGGGCTCAATATTGCACCTTAGCAAGAATGAACCACAAACAGGAAGATATGTCTTTGTAATGGTAATTACGTTTCGACATCCCAACCAATAAGAGATAGGTTAGGTGAATGTTAAAGACACGGGGATACACGAATAGAAATTGCTCCAAAAAAAAAATGAAATAAAACGAACATTATTCTAATAGGCATGCCTGGGCAGTAATCTGATGTTTCTATTGATAGAGAATTCTATTTGAAGATTCATAACCGTTTGCTTTGTCAGAATCATGAGGAAAAGTGATAAAATAAACCGGCTATCCAGGGTACAGTTTAAACACTTTCACATGAAACAGCTCTGATTAACACTTTTGCACAATAATATTTCTGTTCAGAATTGACTTTTGTTTTGTATGTTTTTATCTTAAAGTATAGGATTTCATTTGAAGCAAAATATAGCCAAAATTATGTAAACGTCCAAAATGAATCTTCAGATTGCTCAGTGAGACGGCGGCATCGAATCCCGATCAGCGAAGGCACAAATGCACCTGTGGAATTGTTTTGTACAGCAATAGAAATCTGACGACTATTTGAATAATTACATCCAGTTGGAACTTCATCTGTTAAACCTCCTAGGTTATGTGTGCAATGTGATTGGTCAATACCAGACAAGCAATCAGGTATTCTACTTTTGTTTTTTTAGTAGACCCCTTTCATCATGGACTGAACTTAATTTGAAAATATACTCTCGATGAATGATTATAGAATATGAAAGAAATTTAAGTTTCCCGATATCAAAAAATATATGTTCATAATATCAGCACAAGGATATGTAATATTGCATTTTAGTGCCGAGCAACACCATAGGATGGCCTTTGTTTTGAGACTAGTTTGGGGCGTAATATTGCACCGTCAATGACCGTGGCAAGATGGAACCCAAAATGAACCATATAAGAAGCAAAGTTCCACCATTTTCTCAAATCGTGTAGTTTGCACCCATTTTCGCGACTTCGAACCCTTCTAGCTCCCTTATTGAACCTTTTTTTCTTAGTGTGTACATCGCACTGATTACTCACAATGAAGAAATATGACGTTAATGAAGCATTATATTATTTTTGTATTATGATTAATCCGTAACATTTGAATCCTTTATATTATGCAATGGTGGTTGGTCGCATCATAATTATTGTGGTATACGGGGTAGGTCTATGATCAAAGATACTTCGCACATGTTGTATCATATATAATACATTGATCATTTTGCTGTGTTTGTATTGATGGTGAATGCATTACTATTCTGCATGCTCTTACTTTTTAATGACAAGGAGCTACGGGATTATCTGAGGTACCTATACAGGGATTACAGGGAATAGCCTATACTTCGTAAGATATGCGGTTTTTTTTCTTGCAGTCCAAATGAGCAAACATTATGTATGCATAATAATATAGATAAATGTAGTAATGACGCCATGCTTTTGACTTCATGTGTGCAACTAGGAGAATCTGGAGGCACGATTTCAGAAGTCATTACCATTAACATACATGTATATTAGTGCATATTAATTACTTTTCTCCGTTAAATATTACCTACATAGGACATTCTATAAAAGTAAATCAAGTAGAATTTGTCTGTATCATCCGTTTATTCACGTGCAGTGTCTAGACAAATGAGGTGAGATGAGATGAAATGAGGGTGCTGTAACGTAGGACCTACAATTTCAACTCTTAACAATTTAAGATTAGTCAAGGATTACGAATTTATTATTTTCTCTCCTTACCATGTTCTGTTTAGCACGCTGATGCCATAAATAGTATGCATTATTCTATGGTCATATTTAACTAAGTTATCATTACATTCTCAGTATGTGCAGAGATTGAATACATACACAGGGTGACCAGTGGATCAATTGTAAAATTGGTATTTTAGCCTGGTCAGGAATAGTATATCACACAGATATCTTGACAAAGGCCAGAACTGCTTAAAGCTCGAGACAATTAATAATGGGATCGGTCTGGTAGCACCTACCTACCTCTTCCTCGAAGCCCTGCACGACTTGCACTTGTAGGCCTACATAATAGTTTTCTGTGAAACCGTGAAAAGGGCATGTCACTCCAATCTTAACGATATCTCGTTTTGAGTATACTTTCGTGGTAATACGCCATAGCTGATCTGCAAATCAATGCTGATGGGTATCTTCTATCTAGGCCTACTAACTTACTTAGGTGATCCAACATTTCGTTAAACTGTCATCAGTTGAGAAAAGTGATTGTACAAGTGGTCACCGACATTACATAGGTGCCATAAGAACACATGATGGTGGCGAAAACACCCAAATTCATGCATGATTCTCCGGCGATGATTTTGGAAGCCATCACAATCGACAGTGCAAGTCATCCGAATGTCAGTATCGTTGTCGAGTTAAGTTTGTCGTTTTCCGTCTTTTTGTATCATTGTAATTCTGTACGCGAAAATGATTAATACATAAAGAGGGTTTTACCACAACAGGGATACAATAAATGAAATAAAAGGAACGAACAATGCGTCGACTTGTGATAAAGGATGCGCGTCACTTGTTGGGTATAGGCATTTGTGGTGCGTATATTCCCATTCCACAGAGATTTTCTCTCATCGGTCACTCATCGGAAGCAGTTTATCGCTTCCGGCCACCCACCGAAGTGTATCGGATCACAGTCCGATTAATCTGACTTGTGTTGGTCGACTATCAGGTCAGTGTCAGACATGTTGGGCAGTGATCCAATGAGGCAAGATCGTCCGATGAAGATCACGTGCCACGCGTCTGATACCCTTATAGTCGACGAACAAAGTCGGATTCATCAGATTGCGATCCGATACACCTCGGTGGGTGGCCGGAATCAACATCCTTTGCTTCCGATGAGTGACCGATGAAAAAAAAAATATCATTGAAACGGGGGTGAAAAATAGGGAGAAGTCGGTGATGCGTGCTGTTCGTCTGACGTACAACTATAGAGATCAACGATCTGCCATTCTTACTTGTGGTCAAGAGATGGCGGTCTCCACAAACTTGTCAGGTGCACATACAGTGAGATAGGTAGGTCTACTAAGTATTCTGGGTGTCTTCGGACATTATTCTTCTTGCCTTTGCCTTTGCCATATAGAGGTTTGTTCAAGACCATGAACTAGAGAGATACCACCGGGCCATGTCTACGGGTATGCAAATGAATTCAAACTGCCCACAGCTTTCCTCGTACTCTGGGAGCCCAAACAGGGAATTGCAAAAAGAAAAAGAAGTAGGGCCACTTTCATCAGTGTGCTGAAGAGGGACACAAGCCTTCATAGTATAAATGAACTGAGGACAGCCATTAGATAGACACAGTGGCGTATCTAGGGAAAACGGCGCCCGGGGCAAGCGCGAAAATTGCGCCCCTAATTTCTGAAAAAGTGTTCAACCCCAACCCCATCCCGGTAGGGACTTACAAAAAAGTCCACATGATATGCTTTTTCAAGCACTTAAAAGGGGTCTTTCGAGGGTGATTTAAATGTATTAAATTTAGATAGATTTTGACGAGCGAGCGAAGCGAGCGAGTCGAAAATTTTTGTATATTTCCGCGTCATCATCACGTTTTTAATAAAGAGGCCCCGAAAATTGCTGTATTTCAGCTTACAAAACATTGAATTCTTGCCATTTTTTTGTCTATCAAATCTTACAATTCTAATCAAGATATAGTGACGGCCTTATAGATAACGATTTATACCAACAAACTGAGGACTTGAAAAAAAAAAATACTCTAAATTAGAACGCGTGAGTGAGCCGAAATTTGTTTATATCCGCGTCATCATTACGTTTTGTTCTTATCTTGTTTGATTTGAGCGAAAGAAATAAAATTGCAGCCGCTGCTCCGTGTAAAGCCTTCTAACGATGGCTTGTGTGAACACAATATACATTGTCATTTTGTCCACGTCATCATCACGTTTTGTTCTTTATCTTCTTTTTTATATATATAAATTTTTGCGAGCAGTTAGCGAGCGCAGCGAGCGAGCCGAAATTTCAGCTTACAAAACATGGAATTCTGGTGTGAACACAATAAACATTATCATTTTTGTTGTTATTTTGTTTGATTTAGTTTTCTCCCCCCCCCCCCCCCCCCCCCCCTTCCCGGTCCGGGCGAGGTTTTTTTTTTTTTTTTTTTTTTTCTTCTTCTTCTTCTTCTTCTTCTTCTTCTTTTCTTTCTTTTTCTTCTTCGATTTTTTTCGTTTTTTCGTTTTCGGCGCCCCCAAGGGGTGGCGCCCGGGGCACGTGCCCCCCTTGCCCCCCCCCCCCCCCCCTAGATACGCCACTGGATAGACAGGTTTGGAGGTGCAACTTTGTTATGGAACCCGAGTTGGCATAGGCTGAAGCTAATACATTATTAATTAATATACATACATTAATACATAATTAATAGTAATACATGTAGTAGCAGCTTCCTACAACATTTCGTACAAATTTGATAACACACTCACTGACTTGCCATGTGTTAGAAAGTGGAAACTTCAACTGCATGTACTATTTACACGTGTATATACAAATATCAACGAATGAACCCTATCTGTGCCATCAGGGACTTTGAACAGTGTCTCCACGCGAAAACATTTTCTGTGCCTCTTAGCCTCAAGGCACACAAATGGGTTAAACTACTACCTGACGGGTTATGTGGAAAGTCTTTAAAGATTTCAAAAGCTAGTGAACTCATAGGTGATGCCTTACTTACAGGCAAACGGCGGAACTCAATATAGACCTGTACACTCTTATGTAGGCCTGCCTGCAGTACAGTATAGGAGCCAGAGTTTAAACTCTTGCTTGTCCTGACTTTTAGTATGACCTATTCCAAGCCATCAGGTTGGGCATTATGTCGGAAGATTGCCTAACTAACCCAAAGCAAAACTAATCTACGCCAAATATTGATAAATACAATGAAATCACGCGAACATAATATTGATAACGACACGAAGCGTGCACATAGAAACGAAAACGTACACGGCTCCTCCTACAATATTTTTTTTTCTTCAATACTTGTTTTTTTTTTGTTTGTTTGTTTGTGTTTTTTTTAATCAATAGAATGAAGCCTTTTGAAGAATAGGGGAATTTTGCACGTATAGCAAAATCTGGATGGTAACATATCCACAGGTCTGTACATGTATAAGTGTGAGTATATGTATAGTTTCACTATGCAGTCTGCTGGTTTTTCTCTCCGAATCATTTCAATGACTATAGTGTATGTATCAACGGGGAGGCGGGACCTCGTCTTTGTGTTTTTGGTTCGTTCTCTATCCATCTTCATGTCCCATTCTTCTCCGTCTCTAAAAAAAGTCGACGAGGCAAGTTTCACATCAGGACGTTCCTGGTACAGTAAGGAGAAATTTCTGTAGGGCTATCGTAGAACTTAGGGCTAATTTTCCCTGCCTACATATACATTTTCCTTTCATTTTCGGTTAAGTTTAGTTTTTATTTTTGCGCTCCATTTTCACTATACGGTACTACAAATTTTTTACAAAGTATTGGCATTATCATAATTATAGATCTATATATGCATCAACATAGGGCTATCTTTATCTGTAGTAATTTTACCGTCGCGTCTGAAATGAGACCATTCTTAAGTGCTGCCTTTCCATGCTGAAAGAATATATCGGATATAGGAACTTAGAACATGCATTGTGTAAACTAGTCGCTAATCTATGGCATTCGTTTGCCTCACTACTAACTTGACATTATTTTAGTTTAGTGTATCGTATCGCGGGGTAGTATAAATGACTTTTTTATTTAGGTGGTTACTATATAAGGAAGCGATAGATCTTTGTAGGCAAACAGCCGAGTGACTGACGGAATTAAAGGGATGGTATAGGTTTGGTTGAGATGGGGCTTCAGGTTTACAAAGTTTTTATAAAATAATGGAAAACCTCTTATGAAATATGAAAGAGCATATACTTCTAAAAGGTATTCAAATTATTTGATGAAAATCGGTTTTCAAATGGCTGAGATATCCAAAATAAAGAGGCCCTGATAAAAGATGGGTCCCACCTTTTATCAGAACCACTTTGTTTTACTTTATTTTTGTATATCTCAGCCAGTAAAAAAAGGATTTTCATCAAATGAACTTAGAATTGTAGGCTTTTTAATATTTCATGAGAGGTTTTTCATTATCTCGAAAAAAAAGTGTGTAATATGTGCGTGCGTGTGTGAACAGGGTGGTGAGAGCTCTCACCTCCCTGGTGAGAAGGAGGGTGGTGTTAACCTAGATCCCTCTCCCCCTCCCCCATACCCCCCCCCCCCCCACCCCCGTCGGATTCCATAGTCATCGTGAATAGTGGGGAAGACTGGAGAACGACGAGTAGACCACTATTCTGCATGGACATGGCTCGATCCTTCCTTGGATTCTTAACTTAGAAGTTTCGAATTTCGCCATTGCTTGCCGTGCAAGTTATATTGCTTTGACGTGGTTTAAAAAACAAG